>NW_028258327.1:0-600000 GCF_053883595.1 Heterocephalus glaber
TTAGTAAAGATGGAAAAGGATCTGAGGATGGGGTGAGACCAGAGGGCAGAGAGGGGAAGGAGAAATAAAAATGATCAAGGTCCAGTATGTCTATGTACCAGTTCCTTAGGATGAATGTAATTATTATGCATTGGAAACATATAATAAAGATTTTTTAAAAATTAAAAAACGAAATAAAAAAGACAGGATTTGTGGATATTTGGTGTAGCTCATTTACAGGTGCTGCATTGACCTCCCATGTATGTGCGTAGTGTGTGTAAGTGTGGATATGTATAGTGGAACATATATAGAAATGTGTGGCGAACCTGGAAAGACCCACTGCAGTAACTGCCCCCATGTATGCAAATGTCACCCCCACCAGGTGATGGTTAATCTGCGTATCAGTTTGACTGGCCGTGGGTGTCCAGCTGGGTGAGGGTTATTTCTGCATGTGTCTGTAAGGGCTTCAGAACTGGGGAATGGAATGATGCCTCCCTGATATGGGCGGGCATCATTCAGTCCCCCAAAGGCCTGAATAGCAGAAAAAGGCAGAGGAAGGTTGTGTTCATTTCTTTCCTGTTTGAGCTGGGACCTGGTTCTTCTCCTGCTTTTGGATGCTTGGGCTGTCAGGTGTGGATGGGAACTGTCACCGTGAGCTCACCTGTCAGCCCTTCACACTGCACCCTGGCTGTCTTGTGGCTCCAGCTTGCAGGTGCAGTGCAGAGCACAGGACGCCTCAGCCTCCTTAGCTGGAGACTCCAGACCTTATAATAAATGTGTTACAGGGCCAGGATTTGGCTCAGTGCTTCGGCCACCTGCCTTGCAAGCACAGGGTCCGGAGTTTGATCGCCGGTACCAAACAAAACAAAACAACCCCAAAACAAAACAAAAAAAAATGTGTTACATCAATGTGTGTCCCGTCAGTTCTGTTGCTCTGGTGAATCCTGACTGGTGCACATTGTTTTTGGATACACAGGCTGAACTTTGAATATCCAGAGGGTATTTGACTGCAGTCGAGTGATATAGACATTTGTGGACAGAGGCATCTTTTCAAGTAATTATGAACGACTTTGTAGCTAATTTAAATTGTTCCATTATCTATTTATTGTAATCTACTTGACTTGTAGGGTCAATTAGTATGGAAATTAGATTCTCAGAATGGAAATAATAAAGAAATAAAAAACTTTCTTGAGATCACACCGTTCCCTTCTGAATTAATTCCATCTTAAATTCTGTCTCATTCTGGTTAAGGCCCCATGCAGTACACAGGTGTTGGTTGCAAACTGTGCCCCTTCCTTAGAAAGGGCCCCGTCACCTTTCCCCTAGCAACCTCTGGCCCACTTAACCTGGCTCTCAGTCCACCTGTTGGTCACTGATTAACTCTTGGAAGAGACTTCCAGGAGAGCAGGTGAGTTCTCTCGGGTGCGGTGGGGAGGCTGAGGATCACTGAGTTCAGAGTTCAGAGTGTGCTTGTCCCCACAGAAAGTGGTGACTGCATTTGCAGGCTTTTTCTAGGTGTTTTTTCCCAGCCGATATAATTTAATCCAGTAATGCAAAGCCACAGACCATCTGGGTAGCAGAAAATGCCTTTGGACTCCCCACTCCCCTCTCTCTTAGATTCTCTCTTCAGGAACTGTAGCCCTCAGATCCCAGGGAGGTAACAGAGCGTGGTCTGGGTGTTCTGGCCATGCATGCCATGGGCAGCTTCCCTCTTTATGGCCTGACATCGGCTCCTCTGAGGCTTCTTCCTCCTCCCCTAGACAGCTGTCTGGAGGTTGGTGTGCACATTGGCCTTGGTTTCCTCATCTCCCTTCACTGTGTGCACTCTTAGCCAACCAGACTTCTGGCCTCTCTTCAAAATCAGATCTCACGGTCATTCCTCAGCTGTTATTCTCCAAGAGGGAATGTCTGTACTATGCCCATTGAGTTGTTTTACCCCTTATCTTTGTTTGTTTGTTTTTTAGAGACAGGGCCTCCTTATGTAGTCCAGGCTGGCCTTAAACTCCCAGCAATCCTCCTGCCTGAGCCTCCGGAGTGCTGGGATTACAGGGTGCACCACCACGACTGGCCCCCTTGTCTTTTAATACTCAAGTTTTTAATTTTCTTTGCTGCCTGGCCTTTCTCCCTTCCCTCGCCTCATTTCTCACTTTGTTGAGAATGAACTTATAAATGAGGAGCTTTGCTAGACTCAGCTCCCACAGCTGTATCTTCCTCATCTAGACTATTTGGAGAACATCAACCAAGTATTTTCTGATATGCAGAGTAGAACTCACAGGTTAGTAAAAGAAAAAAATGAGAGACAGTCTAGGCTGTAAAATAAAACAAACACTATAAACTAGGGTGCATATTTGTAATCCTAGCACTCTATGGAAGGCTGAGACAAGAAGATCCAAGTTTGAATCCAGCCGGGGCAACTTAGTGACTTAGTGAGACTCTGTCTCAAAATTAAAAATAAAAAAAGGCTCAATGTGGAGGCCCTGGGTTTAATCCCTAGTACCACAATAAAAATAAACAACTCTAGGAGTTTATTGTTTTGGAATCAGCTCCTGTCCTGGACCCCAACCAACCAAGCTAAACATCCAAATGGAATCACACTAAACTTGCATATCACCAAGTGGAAACTACACTGCTTATCTGACCCTCTGAGAAATCAGGACCAGAGAGATGACAACTCAAATTTCAAGTTTCAATTGGCCTGATAACAGACAGCTCTCTAATCTGTATACGTAGGAAGTAACTTGATACAATCTGATGTTAATCAAATAGTTTTTACTCTTCTGTCTCCCAGTCTCCACCTTGCAAGAAAAGTCACTTGAAAGTGACCAAGCCATTTTTTTGTTCTTTTGTTCTGCTTTCATCAGCCTTTCTCTGTCTATATATTTTTCTGCTCAGCCCACTGTAACACTTACTTTATTTTATGGAATTTTCCTTACCCATTTCTAGAATTAAAAATTAAGCTTTTGAAATTAAATTGAAATTTTGTTCTCTGGAAGAGGTAATGGGCCAATGTTTAGAGGTTACACTCAAAGTGTAAAAACCCTTTTATTATGTCTTACAGACAAAATATATACTTTCGACGTGAACAACTTCATCAACTGGATTAAGGTCAAGGAAAGCGTTGGCACCGAGTCACGGCCACTGAATATTAGTCCTCAGCTCATGTGTTTAGCGGTGATACAGAACTGCTGTCTCATATTTCATCTCACGCACAGGTGCACACGTACACTTGGCTCTTCAGAGTCCACCAGGGGATGGGCAGCAGATGGTGTGAACCCCACTGAGTCCTGGTTCTTGGCTCCATATCTCCAGTTTCAGATTCTCTCTGCTTGAATAGGACAAGATTTACTGCTGAGTTTCTTTTGGAGCTTGCTGCCAGGGCTGGAGTCATTGCTACTCTGGCAGCAGGGGCACACTAGGGTCAGGCTAGTGTGGGCCCCATCCCTTCTCTTTGCAGGGAGCTGTCCCTTTTCTACTCCAGAGGCACCAGCTCCATCCATGCAGACTGTTGGTGCCTCCTGCCTGTAGACCCAGCCAAGGACGCTCTACTGCAAGCAGTACAGTGTTTCATCTCAGCCTTGCTCTTGCCTGGTTCACACTAGAGGGGCCGGAAACACAGGGTCGGTGTGGTGGTAGCACATGGGGGAAGGAAGTGTTCCCCGATCCTGTGACACAGTATCAGTGTCCTATTGAGCCTGTGCAGGTCTTAGACCCACCTTCCGGAGCACCTCCAGGTAAGTTTCTTCTGTCCTTAGGGCGGGGACAAGGCAGAGGGTGTCAGAGCTGGGGTTTACCTTCCCCTTTGTCAAGTTAGAGGAGTTAGCATTGATGTTTCCCTAGCTCCTGTCCAACAGGCTCAGGTAAAATGCCTTCCCTCAAGGGCAGGCTCTGCCTTGGGCACAGTTCAAAATGAGCTCACTTCCCCTCTGCCTGCAAGAAACACAAGGGGATTTACAGCCTGATTTGAGTCCATTTGGCCAGAGAACATGTTGGTACACCAGGAGGGCAAGCTCACAAGAGTGTGAGGGTCCCCTTACCTTAATGGAGTTTTAAGTCTCGAGATTGTTCACCTGAGGTTCCAATGGTTCATCGAGTGCAAGTCAAGTGATCCTTACCAGGGTCCTGGTTTCAGCACGAGGCTCTGCCCCTGTGAGATTTATCCTCTGTATTTGCCTGTCTTCTACTCTGAGAATGACAGCTTCTGTGAGTTCGAATTGATATAGGGGAAATATAATTCTCAACCTGTTAGATGTCAAGTGTGCTGAGGTTGTGGTCCCACAACATCAAGGAATGAAATCAGGAACCAAAAGAAGTTAGGAGGGTTTTACTGAACATAGGGAGAGAAGAACAGCTCCTGGATTTGGTACCCGAATGGGGTGGCCACCAAGGCCCTTTGGCAAGGATAATTTATACAGCAAAGTCACAACGTGGGTACAACATGGGTCAAACTACAGTAAACCTGTACGATGACAAGTATAGCTGCTTAGCTAGTATTGATCCGATAGGGAAATGAGTTACATAGCAAGGATACATAGAAAAATAGATGTTTTGGGGAAGGGATGGGACCAGATGCTCTGGTCACTCACCTGGGCCACTGATGCCTATCTGGGCTTACTGGACCAGGTGGTGCTAATTACAGAATAATTTGAGGTTACTGTTTATCCCTTGGGGAAGCATGTAGGCCTGGCCATTGCATTTTTATCTTGAGGCCTGGTCTTCAACAGATGAGCCTCCAGCCACGATTCTGATATTTTTATTTCTTTTCTGCTGACTTCCTCCAGTCAGTCAGTCCCTTTCTATCTAACTTAGCTGCCTATAATAAATCACACATGCTAATCTATGTTGAAAATCTAAGACACATGAGTTACAAAAGTTCATATATTGAAATCCGGTGCCTCGGAATGTGATGTTCTTTGGAAATAGCGTTGTTTGTGATTTGATTAGTTAAGGTGAGGTCATACTGGAGTTGGGTGAGCACTAAATCTAATCACTGTTTTCCTCATAAAAAGGGAGAATTTGGACACTTAAGATACAGGGAAAACACCTGCTGAAGAATAGGAAGCTAGCCACGTGTGAGCCCAAGAGGCAGGCCCAGACCCATTTCCTTAACGAGGAACCAACCCTGCTGGAACCTTCCACCTTCGCACTTCTAGAACAATACCTGTTTTTTTGGTACCCAGATCCAACTCAGCACCTTGTGCTTTTGAGGCAGGCGGCAGCACCACTGAGCTAAATCCCTGGCCCCAGAACAATACATTTTTGTTGTTTACACCACCAAGTTCCTGGAACTTTGCTAGGTAGCTCCTACAAAGCTAACACCCACACATTTCCTGAGTTCCGCCCCCCCCCCCCAGATCATCTTAGCAGGAAAAGGGACTTGTGTTGTTTCAAAATAGTATGAGGACATGACATTTTCTGAAAGTTAGCTTTTTCTGTTCTGTTTTCTCACTACGTAGTTCAGGCTGACCTCAAATCCACAGTGATCCTCCTGCCTCGGCATCCCAAGGGCTTGGATTACAGCGATGTGATTGATCTGTCACCACGCCAGGCTGAAGATTAGCTTTTGTAATTTATCTGTAAGAGCCTAAATTCTGGAAGTCATGTGACTCAGTGTGCTTTCTTTGTACAAATAGCAACACATGTCCTGGTTTTCAGCAGTCTTTGGTTTTCAGCATGATTCCTTCTCAGTTGCCGGTTTCTGCAGCATTTTCGGTTTTCTGTGTCATAAAAGTCAGCTCCCTGGATACTTTTATAGCAGCTGTTTATGAGACACCTAACACCGCTGTCTCCTGAAGAGGCGTTGGCATTGATGAATCGGAACCTGGATCTTCTGGAAGGAGCAATCGAATCAGCAGCCAGGCAGGTGGCATCTCTCCTATCTCTCCAGTGCTAAATTCTTTGGGAAAGATGGCGAGTCGGGGAACAGGGTCCTGGTGAGGGTCAGTAACATTTTTGGATGGTATATATGTATCAGGACAGCCAAGATCTTTGGTTACGATTAGAATCCAACTTTCTACTCACACTGTTATTAGAGCAAGGACACTGGTCTGCTGCCCTAACAGTGAGAACATGGTTAAGAGAAGAACATTTTGGTCAGCACTGAGAAGCAGCAGAACCTTGAGGAACTCACTGTCAACTCAGCATCGCTGGGAGGGTAGGGGACCAATGGGGCAGGGACCCGGTGCTGTTCTTGGAGTTTTAGTGGCCTGGTGTACTCTTGGCATCCTAAGAGTTGGTAGGTTTTCAGGTAAATTGACAAGTTGGGAACTATTACACCCAAGTTGCAAGTTACTTACTAGTGTGTATTATATACTTCATATTTGATTCTAATTACAAGATAAAAGTGTATATGTTAATTTATGGTAAGACCTTGAGTTGAATGATTAAGTTTAAAGCAAATCATACAGTCTAGGTGAGTGGTTTGGACAGCTATTATTTAAATAACAGTTGTAGATCAGGGATAAAACAGGGATGTAGAAGTGTGACAAAACTCATAGGTAGGTATGTGTGTCTGTATACATGTATGTATGTATGTATGTATTTACAGTACTGAGGCTTGCAGGGTTGAGCCCAGGTAGCACTGAGCTATACCCTAGCCCTTTTTAAAATTTTACTTTGAGACAAAGTCTCATCTAACTTGCAACCCTCATGCCTCAGCCTCCTTAGTAGCTGGAGTTACAAGTGTGCACAGCCACACACAATGAATATTCAATATATTGTCGTGCATATTAAAATTTAAAAGGTTACCAGGAGTTCTGAAGTTCTTTTTCATGTTTTGTCCAACTGTTTGCTTAAAGGCTACAGCAGCTTGTCAAGGTGGCTCTTCTAATCCGGAAGTACTTGTAGGTCAGGCAACCCATGAGAAGCCCTCCTTGTGAGGAGCAGGAATCATGTTTTCAGGGTACAGTGGCAGGGAAGCTGGGGTAGAAGAGGAAGTTAATAGAGCACTTGAGTTACAAATCACTCCTGACACAGCCAGGCACAATGACTGGTCAAAGTTCAAGAACAGGACAGGTCTGGGGAAGAGCTGGGCACACAGTTAATGATTGCAATGGCTGCCGGAGCCGTATGTGTCCTGGAAAACTGTCCATGTCTATGAAAGAAAGAAACAGTCATATAGAAACTACAGTGGCAGGATTAGACACTTAAAGTGTTTGGGAAAGGACAGGGAGTTATAAAAATACAGAAAACAAATGGTTAAGAGTTGTTGGCCTCCCAGTTTTTCCTGCAGCACCTGCCTCCTTTGATTTTTGTGTATTTGAGAAAAGTGTTCATTAGCTATGTATTTGACAGGGTGCACATATTATTGTGACTCCAGAAGATGGTATTTATGGCATCAATTTAACCAGGGAATTCATCTATCCATACTTGGAGGATATCCCAGACCCTCAAGTGAATTGGATCTCCTGTGATAATCCTAACAGATAAAGAAATAAAACATGAAAATTTCCATCATAATCATCACATTGTTTTATCTGGGAAAATGTTGTGATGGCCATTGTGCAGGTCCTGTGTTAGCTTTCTATCACTGAAATTTAAAGATAAGGAGGGGCTTCCTTGTGTCATTTTACCATTTGCTTTCTATGTGCCTCGTACCTGTTTGTCTCTCATTCTCTGCATTACTGTTTTCTTTTGTATTTAGTTGATTGGTTTTGTAGTGAGACATTTCGATTTGCCTTCTCATTTGCTTTTCTGTATATTATTTTATGAATGCAATAACTTTATTTACTTTTTCTATGTACACTAATTAGATTTTTAAAATTTTTTTCAGAACCGTAAATATATTTTAAATTCAACGGTGCATTTTAGATATACATAACGATCACATTTATTATAGGGAATCTGTACCTGTACATGAAATATCTTGCTTCTCCTTTTTTCTCATGCCCTTCCCCTCCTTTCAACCCCTTTCCCCTCCTTCTTTACAGAAGGTTTGTTTCCATTTTTCTTTCTATTCTCTTTTTCTCTTGTCCCTGGTCTATCTTTGTTTTGCCTTGTCATCCTCCTCACCTCCCCCTCCTTTGTTCCCCTTTCTATTTGAACACATTCTTCCCATTTCCCAATATCTATTTTACATTTTGGTCTTTATTTACACTTTTGGTTTCTTGCACCAGAGAAAGTGTATATTTAAACATGTGTAAGATGTATTTCCCTTAAGAGTGTGGTCTCAAGGTGCATCCATTTAGCTAGAAATGTCTCAAGCTTATTCTTTTTTATGGCAGAGTAGTACTTCATTATATAAAAAAACCTCATCTTCTTTATCCTCTCACCATCCGTTGATGGGCATTTGGGCTGTTTCCAAGATTTAGCTATTACAAACTGTGCCGCTATAAACATGGGTGTGCATATATCACTGTGGTATGATGCTTTTAATTCTTTTGGGAAGATAATAGAAAGGGAACAGCTGGGTCAAATCAAACCTCTAGTTTTAGGACTTTCTAGTTTAGGTTTCTCCATACTGATTTCCACAGTGGTTGCACCAGTCTACACTCCCTCCAACAGTGAAGAAGGGTTCCTTTTCTCCCACAGCTCCTCTAGCATTTGTTATTTGTTGATTTCTTGATAGCAGCCATTCTTTCTGAAGTAAGGTGGAATCTCAGCGTTGTTTTCATCTGCATCTCTAGAATGACCACTGAAGTTGAACATTTTTTTCATGTTTGTCATTTCTACTTCTTCATCTGAGAAATGTCTATTCATTTCAGATGCCCATTTTTGGACTGGGTCTTTAAATTTGGGGGTTCTGATTTTTTTGAGTTTTATATATTCTAGATATTAGTCCTTTGTCTGAGAAACAGCTGGCAAACATTTTTAACACAATGTGGGTTGTTTCTTCACTTGGTGCTTTCTTTTGCTGTGCAAAAGCTTTTTAATGAGATCCCAGGTGTTGATTTTTTGTAATAGTTCCTGTGCAATTGAGGTTTTAGTCATAAAGCCTTTGCCTACACCAATGTCTTTAAGAGTTCTTCCTATTCTATCTTCCTGCAGATTTAGTGTTTCTGTTTTAATATTTAGATCTTTGACCCATTTTGATTTTAGTTTAGTGCATGGTGAAAGATATGGGTCTAGTCTTAGTCTTCAGCATGTGGAAAACCAGTTTTTCTAGCACCATTTATTAAAGAGGCTATCTTTCCTCCAGCGAAGGTATTTGGCGCCTCTGTCAAAGATAAAGTGGTTGAGTGTGTCTGGAGTTGTTTCTGCATCCTCTAGCCTGTTCCATTGATCCTTGGGTCTGTTTTGTTTTGGTTTTTTGCTGTTTTTTTTAATCACAGTAGCTTTGTAGTATAATTTCAAGTCAGGTATTGTGATGTCCCCTACCTTGCTTTTGTTGCCCAGAATTGTCTTTGGTATTCTAGGTCCCTTCTGACTCCAAGTGAATTTTAGGATTGTTTTCTCTAATTCTGTGATATATGCTATTGGTATTTTGATTGGGATTGCATTAAGTCTGTATAACAATTTTGGAAGTATGGCCATTTTCACTGTTTTGGTTTTTTCCTACCCAAGAACAAATGGTATTTTTCCATTTTCTGATATCTTCTTAGATGCCCCTTTTCAGAATACTATAGTTTTCAATGTAGAGGTCTTTTACTTTCTTTGCTAGATTGATTCCTAAGTATTTCATTTTTTTTTTGGATGGTATTGTGAAAGGTGTTGTTTGCCTAATTTCTGTTTGTTATTTGTGTACAGTAATGCTATTGATTTTTTCATGTGGGTTATTTATTATACTAGAACTTGAAAATGAGTTGGCAGATGTCTGTAATCCCAGCATTCTAGGAGGCTGAGGCAGGAGGATTGAAAGCTGGGGCCTAGCCTGGGCAATTTAAGGAGAACCTGCCTCAAAAACTTAAAAGGGCGGATGGCCTAGCTCGGTGTGGAGCCCTGTAGTCCCTGCACCCAGGAAGCTAACCTGGGCTACCTGGTGAGACTCTCTTGAAAAAACAAAAAGAGAAAAATTTATAGCACGAAAAATGCACACAACGCACTCGTTAGGAGCGCCTTGGTAGCAATGTTCAGTCTATCTTCAGGAAAACTCCACCGGCGTTCTTAAGAGAATTACAATCACAAAGGCAAATCCTACCTTGTTAGAAAAGCCTGGATCTCAAGTTGTCCCTGCCACAGTCTCGGGGCAGAGACCATGCTTGGAGAATCGCTCTAGCCCGGATCCATGCTTGCCCGCCCTCGTCCCTGGTGCTGGACCCCTGTCTACCTCTCCAGCCCAGCTGCCGACCCGGCCGTGTCCTTCCTCTCCCGTGCCTCGCCTTCCCTGGGGCGCAGACCCAGCGGGCCTCGCCTCTCCCCTGTCTGCCGCGCGTCCTCCCGGGCTCACCACTGTCTCACTTAAGCGATCCTGCGCCACACCATCAAATGCTCGTCTCCCCTCGCGCCCGTGTTCTCGGCGGAACGTTTCGCTCCAGGTCAAGGCAGCGCCCGCCCGGCGCCGATTACTCGCAGAGCGCGGCCGGAAGCGGCAGGTCGTGAGGGAGTAAAGTTGTGGTCCAGTGCTTCCAAGCGGGTTTCTCTTTCATTCTACCCCTTCCTAAGCACAACGAATCTCTGGTCATCTCTGCTCCCTTCCCGTTACCCCGTCTCCCACACGTCTCAGGGACGGCGAGTCCCGTCGGAGCATCCCGCAGAGAGAGAGAGAGACCAAGGCTATGGATTTTTTGAGTGCTGACTTTGTATCCAGCTTGGCCACTGAATTTGGTTATCAAATCTAGCAGACTTTTGGTGGAGTTTTGGGAGTCTTCTATGTAGAGTATCATGTCATCTGTAAATAACGATACTTTAACTTCTTCCTTTCCTGTCCTTATTTTTTTAAAATTTCTTTCCTTCTCTTATCTAATTCCTCTGTCTAATGTTTGCAGAACTATATTGAATGAGAGTGATGATAGTGGGCATCCTTGTCTTGTTCCAGATTTTAGAGTGAAAGCCTTCAGTTTTTGCCCTTTTAATATGATGTTGGCTGTTGGTTTGTCACAGATGACTTTTATCACATTGAGATAAAGACCACCTATTCCAGTTTTCTATGAGGTTTTTTTTTTTTTTAATCATGAATGGGTATTGGACTTTGTGAATGCTTTTCCTGCATCTATTGAAATGATCATATGTTTTTTGTCTTTAGCTCTCTTAATATAGTGTATTACATTTATTGATTTGCATATGCTGAACCATCCTTGGATCCCTGGGATGAATTCTACTTGGTCATGCTATATAACCTTGATGATTTGCTGCATTGTTTTTGCCAGTTATCTTATTGAGGATTTTCACATCTATGTTCATTAGGGAGATTGGCCTGGTAGTTCTCTTTTTTGGTTGGATCCTTCTCTGGTTTTGGTATTAGGGTAGTGCTTGCTTTCAGGAATGAATTTGAGAGTATTGCTTCCCTTTCAATTTCATTAAAGAATTTGAGGAGTAGTGGTAATAAGTTTCCACATTTCTTGTAGAGTTCAGGAGTGAGTTCATCAGGACCTGGGGTTTTCTTTGTTGGTAGGTTAATTACATCTTCAATTTCATTAACTGACATTGGTTTATTTAGAATTTTTGAATCTTCTTGATTTCGCTTTGATAATTCATATGTATCTAGAAAACTGTCCATTTCTTCTGTGTTTTCCATCTTATTGGAATACAAGTTCTCACAGTAGGTATTGATGATCTGGATTTCTGCAGGATCTGTTTTGATTTCACCCTTTTCATTCCTAATTGCATGGATTTGAGTCTTTTCTTTCCTCTTTTTGATAATGTTGGCTAAGGGTTTGTCAATTTTATTTAGTCTTTCAAAGAACCAACTCTTTGATTAATTGATTCTTTGTATTGTTTTCTTAGTCTCCATTGCATTAATTTCTGTTCTGATTTTTATAATTTCCTCCCTGGTATGAGCTTTGGGCTTGACTTGCTCTTCTTTTTCTAGAAGACTTTGACGTTCAACATTAGGTTGTTTATTTGAGCTTGCTCTGATTTTCCAATATGGGAAATCACTGCTATAAATTTCCCTCGTAAGGCTGCTTTCATTTTATCCCATAAATTCCAGTATGTCATATTGGCATTATCATTTAATTGTAGAAACTGTCTAATTTCTTCTTTACTTTCACTTGTGACCCATTGGTTGTTCCGGAGGATGATATTTAATTTCCATATGTTTATGAAGTTTTTGTGGTTTCTTTTGCCATTGATTTTGAATTTCATTGCACTATGGTCTGATAATACGTATGGGATAATTTCAATTCCTTACTTTTCTGTACATTCTGTAACTATTTGCACCACAGTTCCTGTGACAATCAAAGTGGATTGAAGGATTAGTAAGACAGTTCTGGGTGTGTCTAGGTAGAGCATTGACGTGTGACCATGGGTTAGGGCTAGGATCAAGTTTAGGTTTTAACTTGAATAACATCAATTGTTTATATATGTCTCCTTTCAGTTATTAATTTCACAGTTTACATCTTCATTCATTGTATGCCCCAAAATATATAAATAATTGTAATGAACTGATCTCTTAAATTATATAGGAAACAAATTGTGGGGTACAATTGTAGTTGTAAGCTAATCATTTTTTCTTAAGATAGTATACTCTTTGTAAAAAACAAAAACTAGAGTTACAAATGGAAGTTACAAGTGTACTTGACTGTGTATCTGCTTATGTATACACCTTTACTGAGATTATTATTTCTTTAAACAGCTTTACTCTCTAATCACCTTTCATTTTACCCCAAAGAATTCCATTGCCCATTTCTTATAGAACAGGTTTAGTGGTAAAAAATTCCCTAGTTTTTATTTATCTGGAAATATCTTAATGCCACCCTCACTTTTAAAAGAGAGATTTTCTGGATATAGGATTCTTGGTTGGCAGTTACTTTTTTCCTTCAGCACATTAACTTTATATATACATTTGCTGCTTTCTCCAAAAGTTTCCAAAGTTTCTGATGAGAAATTTCCAGTAATCTTATTGAAGATTATGAGCATGTTATGAGTCATTTTTTTTCTTGCTGCTTTTGATATTCTCATTGTGTTTTTGGCTTTCAATTGAGTGTGGTACATTTCAGTGTGGATCTTTTGTGCTCATCCTGCTTGGAGGGTTGTAAGCTTGTTGGATTATTCATGTCCTCTTCAAATTGGGGAAGTTTTTGACCATTATCTTTTCAAATAATTACTGTTGTTTCTAGAACTCCCACAATGGATATTTTTGGTTCATTTGGTGTTCCACAGGTCGCTAAGGCTCTATTTCCATTTCCTCAATTTTGTTGTTGTTGTTATTTCTCAGACTTAATAATTTTACTTATCCTGTCTTCGTGACCATTGATTCTTTTGTCTGCCAAATCTTTGAATTCCTCTTATTTTGGACTTCAGTGGTAGTGATTTTTCAGCTCCAAAATTTCCTTTTGGTTTTCTTAGGCTTTTCTTTATTGATGTTTCTTTTTTCCTTTTTTTCAGTACCGGAGATCGAACTCAAGACCTTGTGCTTGCGAGGCAAGCATGGTGCCACTGAGCTAAATCCCAGGCCCGATATTTCAATTTTATTCACACATCCTTTTCTTGACTTTGTCCACATGTTCCTTGAGCATTTTTAAGACTGTTATTTTAAAGTCTGACTTGCAGAGCTACCTCTGGTCTTTCTCAGGAATAGTTTCTGATGGTTTGTGTTCCTCCTTCGTTGTTGTCGTCGTCGTTGTCCTCCTCCTCCTCCCCCCCTCCCTCTTTCCCCTCCTCTCCCCGTATTCTCTTCCCCCTTCCTCTTCCTCTTCCTCTTCCTCCTCCTCCTCCTCCTCGTCCACCTGGGAATTGAACCCAGCGCCTTCACACAGAGCTACATTCCCAGATGTTTTAAAATTTTAAATTTGGAGTCAGAATCTCTCTGGGTTACTAAGTTGCCCAGGCTGGGCTGAAACTTGTGATCTGCCTGCCTCAGCCTCCCCCAGCACTGGCATTATAAACATGTGCCAGTCTGCCCAGAGCGCTTCTCATCTTAATCTTTCTCTTCTACCTATTGTTATTTAGAATTTTGGGTAGTTTTTTTTTTTCTTTTTTGGTACCAGGAATCGAACTCAGGGTGTTGCACTTGCCAGGCAGGTGCTGTGCCCTAAACTACACCCCCAGCCCTGTTATTTAGAATGTATTTTTGTATATAGGAAAAAATCGGTTCAGGCCGTTATCATTCTGAATTAAGTTAAGAGCTAAGCTTGATTGAAAATGTTTGTCTTCCAATAAAATATACCAGATTTGGCCACACCCCGGTACAAGAAAGTTTCGGCTGCCTGGCCAAGGACAATGGTATCTATGTGGTGGCAAATATAGGGGACAAGAAGCCGTGCAATGCCAGTGACCCCCAGTGTCCTCCCGACGGGACGGCCATTACCAGTACAACACCAAGGTGGTGTTCGATTCTCAGGGAAAGCTGGTGGCCCGCTACCATAAGGTAAAAGGAGCGCACAATCAACAGGTGTTTGAAGGCTTAATGAGTTAGTGGGCAGGAGGGGAAAATTGTTATAATTGGTAATAAGGATGCTTTAGAAACAGAGCAGGAACAAAACACGAAAAGAAACGAGGAGGTGTGGTAAGACTCTTAGAGTGGGTGCCTAGGAACTCATTTACCAGCCTGGCTTGGCCTTGAGGCAAGAGAAGCACAGAAAGTTCTCTGCTTACAAGAAACAGTTAAGTATCCTGGGCAACAGAGGTTATGTGTTTCACTCCTTTATCTTTAAAGTTCCAGATGGTCTGTAGAGATAAGGGTGCCATGTGCATATCGGCAGGGTGCAGATTGAACTACAGGCTCCATCTGACTGTAGGGGCCTTTGGCTCCCCGTTTCCCTGTGAAGACAGGATTGTAGGTGAAACTGGCACTGCCTACCATTCATGAGCATCCACTCTTCCAGGCACAGTGATATCTAAATCAGCATCTTAAAAGGGTTTCTTTTCCTTTAATCTTCTGTTTATCCCAGCAAAACCTTTTCATGGGTGAAGAACAGTTCAATACACCCAGGGAGGTTGAGATGGTGACTTTTGATGCTGCCTTTGGAAAGCTTGGCATTTTCACGTGCTTTGATATTCTCTTCCATGGTCCTGCTGTCGCACTGGTGAAAGATTTCCATGTGAACACTGTACTGTTCCCCATGGCTTGGATGAATGTTCTGCCACATTTGTCAGCCATCGAATTCCATTCGGCCTGAGCTATGGGCATTGGGGTCAATTTCCTTGCCTCCAATTTACATAACCCTTTGAGGAGAATGACAGGTAAAGTGTGGCCTTTAAGACTCAGTTTTTAAAAATCATCTTTTAATGACTAACATGTACTCCTCAATACAATCACTTCTGACTTTTCTGACATTTTTTGTACTAGGGATTAAACCCCACCCTTTGCACTGAGCTACATCTGCAGGCACCCCCACCTTTGGAGTTTTTTTGTTATTGGTACATGCTTAATGATCATATTCATCATAGGGAATTTGTACCTGTACACAATATATTTTCTTTTTTCCCATTCCCCTCCCCTCCCTTCAACCTTTCTTTCCTTTCCCATTTACAAAAGCCTTGTTTCCATTTTTCCTCCCATTCGCTTTTTAAAATAATTTTCCCTTCCTTCCTTTTCCCCTTCCCTTGTGAAAATGTGATTTACATACAATGGAGTACTGCCTAAAGATGGATAAGCTTGAGACATTTCTAAGTAAATGGATGCACCTCAAGACCATAATTTTAAGTGCAAAATATTGGACACACAAGTTTAAATATTGCATTGTTTCTCTCGTGTGAGAAACCCAATGGATAAATAAGAAGCAAAATGGAGGATAGCTATTGGGAAGTAGAAAGAACATCCACAGCCCTTTATAAATTTTATTTTGAGTCAGGGACTTGCTAAATTGCCCAAGCTGGGCTCAAACTTATGATTCTCCTCCCTCAGCTCCTGGCGAGTTGAGATCGTAGTCATGTAGCTTTCTATCTAACTCTTGATTTTTAAACATCTAGCAAGTGACATGCTGTAGAATTAATCGCAATCTAAATTATTGTGTAGATTTAGTTTTATTCAACTTGAGTGTATACTCCTTTTCTGTTTTTACAGAAAACTTTTTCTTCCTGGAGTCATATTTTATTGGATTTTGTCTCATCTCTCTGACTCCTTATCAGCATATTTTACTAAAATTAATAAAATATATGGCTTATAGGAAATGAAATGATAATTTGAGTTTACAATAACAATAACAACTGTGAAGTACCTTTCACTCAGTACTTCCAACTGTTTACTTCCAGGAAGTGGCATCTATGCACCAGATTTTCCAAGAACATTTCATTACGATATGAAGACCCAGGAGGGAAAACTCCTGTCCCAGCTGGATTCCCATCCATACCGCCCCATAGTGAATTGGACTTCTTATGCCAGCAGTATAGAAGCCCTCTGGACAGGGAACCGGGAATTTAAAGGAACTGTCTTTTTTGACGAATACATCTTTGTGGAGCTGAAAGGAATCACAGGAAATTACACAGTTTGCCAGAAAGATCTTTGCTGTCATCTAAGCTACCAGATGTCTGAGAAGAGGTCAGATGAAGTTTATGCCTTAGGAGCATTTGATGGGCTGCATACTGCTGAAGGACGCTATCTACAGGTAATGTTTGGGGTCAGAAGAGTTAGGACATAAAATACAGATGCTTAGGTAAATTGGAATGTTGGATAAACAATGAATGCTTTTAGTGCACTATAAGTATGTCCCACTTTAGGGAATATATCTGTACTATTTTTTTTTCTTTATTTGAAACTTAAATTTAGCTGGGCAGCTTGTATTTTTATTTGCTAAATATTGCAATTCTAGATGTCAGTCCAATTTTAAACTGGTTGGAAAAAAGGCATAACACTCATTTGCAGTATCAACATTAAAAGTTATTCAAGTTACAGATGATTTTGATGGATAATTAAGTACTTACTCCTTGCCTAAAATTTAGACATTTTCTTTCTTCACTAATGCTGCTCTTGCTGTATAAAGAGCTTGACTCTAAATATGTACTGGAGACAGCTGGAGTTGCGTCTGGGGTTGTTCACTAGAACAGTTTATGGCTGCAGATCCTGATGTCTTGTAGCCTTGACATAGAGAGCGAGCTACCATAGTGTGGTGAGACAGGTCTTTGTTCTTCCTTGCCCTGTCCCCATCCTTTCTCACTCAGATAATTGCAGTACCCACCTAACAGAGTTCCTAGGGTCAGCTCAGCTCCAGCCACCTCATGCCCTGCACTATTATTACAAAAATCATGCAAAGCTACTTCTGATTATATCACTTTCTTACAATTCTTCACTGACTAATTGACAAGTCAAGTTCCCAAACCTAAAAGACTCACAAAGGCTTGATGTGTGGTCCCCTCTTCCTCTCTATCCCCTTCTTTCCTCTCCATTCATACTTGTCCTGGCTTGTGCCACATCGATGCATTTGTCTGTCTCCAGTTTGCCAGCATCTGCAAAGTGTGTGGATGTTTGCATGGTTTTTTTCATAATGATACTCAGTTATTATCCTCACTGTGACACTTCTGCAGCACCACTGCCCCCTCCACCTGGGTTGAGCACTTTGCCTGTGTGTTCCCAGAACATCATATGCTTAGTTTCATCAAACTTGTTTTATGTCACATTACTCACATAATTGTTTGAGATCGAGTGCCTTTGAATGCTGGAGATACTGACTGCGTAACACTGTGCTTGGTTTATGGTGAGCACTCTAGCAATGCTTGTCTGTTTTTACAAACATTTATTGAGTACCGACTATGCTCCAGGAAGATGTTCAGTGGCAATGATAGGAAGATGAGTAAACATTTCATGCCTAGTATAGTAGAAAAACCTTCCAATGGAGAATTTCAGTAAAGGCTGACAAGTGATAAGACATAGTAGGCACATTTTGCTGTAAGAGGAATAAGGACTGAACTGAGTCTAATTTGAGGATTCAGGGCAGTTTCTGGAACTGACGCTATTATCTGGGTAAAAGAGAGTGGAGGGAATTCTAGTGTGGGCTGGGAAGATGAACAAGGATGTGGATGTGTGGAAGACCCAGGCGTGCAGGAAGAGCAAGTTGTTCAGTGTTGCTTGGGCATAACGTGAAAAGCAAGGGCTGGAGGAGGATTAGCCTGGCCCCAGCTTCATATCCCCTACGCTCCTACCTGGTGTAGTTAAGATCTGTACTTCATTCCACTGTTGGCGGTCAGCTGTTGAGAGGTATTTGACAAGGGAATGGTATGGTTGGATCTGCTTTTGAACAGACCATTTTGACACACTGCATAATTTGAAACTAAGATTAAAGAAAAACTAGATAGAGTAATAAAATGGTCCTATTAGGCTGTGGACCAAGATGATGTTAGTAGGAATTAAATGTAGGATATAATGTAAAGAAATATTTAGGAAACTGAACTCAGTGGCTAATTTGATATGAGACCAGAAAGTAGAATGAAGGGTCTAGAATATGCCGGGTTCCTGGTAAGAGTAGCCAGGTGGATGAGATGCCTCTGAGAGATCTGGATGCTAGGGGAGTGAATCAGGTGCAAGATGCTGAGTTTATTTTGGGACTAGCTAATTTTGAAACATTTACAGGACATTCAAATGGAGCCACTCAATAGGCTATTTATTTTTTTCCAGTTCCAGGAATTGACTTTAGGCTATTGAATACATGAATTTAATGCTCAAGGGAGATTGGACCAGGAAATACTCTTTTGAGAATCAGCAGGATACAGGTGATGATTAAATCTCCAAAAATGAATGGCTTTGCAGAGGAGGCTACCCTGTTTCCCCCAAAATAAGACCTAACCAGAAAATAATTAGCTTTGAAAACTGGAGATCGAAAATCGCAGCCCCAGTCACCTCGCTTCACCTGCCTTTACAGAGTAGCCGCCGATCAAGACAAGAGTGAGGTATAATGTTCTGCATGACACTGACCATCGCCATCATAATGATCAGCCCTTATTTCCCAGTTAGGTCTTATTTTGGGGAATCACGAGTATGTGGACAATGAAAAATCATAGTAGAAGCGGAGCCTTTAGGAACTCCAGTGTTTGGGACAGGAAATAGAAGAATAGGAATGTGCAAATATGATTGAAAAATAAAAGAGTTTACAAAGAGAACTTTTGTGGACTCCCAAAATTGTAGATACTCTCAGGTGGAGAAGTTGGGAGGCATGTTTATGAAATATGTTCAGCATTATTGGCATTAATGGGTACAGTCCTGGTGGAATATCATCAGCTCCCTGAGTGAAACACAGGTGATAGTGTTTGAGAAATGAAGTTATTGAGAGAATGAGTGAATTTTTCCCCCAAAATACTTTGAGACAAGAAAAAGGGTAACAAGACAGCACTAGACAGAGACTTGTAGAGGTTTTGTTCCTTTCCAACAGATGACAGAGCCTTGATTATCTGTTTAGGCCTAAGGGAAGGCGCAGCAAAAGAAGAAAGGACACAGACAATAAGAGGAATCAATACTCTAAGGCATCAGAGGAAAGAGAAAAAATAGTATCACCAACCAAGTACAAAATTGAAAATTTGTTAAAATTATGTTGTCAAACAATATTTTTTACCATATAAATATCATCATGTATTATAATGGCATGTTATATTTTACATTAGATCTGTGTATATATGGTATTTTATTATTACCATCTAAATTTTAAAAAATAAAAAATAGGTGATTTTTTGTGATTATATTTTTAATATTTATTTATTTATTTTATTTTTTTGAGGTACCAGGGATCGAACTCTGGACCTTGTGCTTGCGAGGCAGGTGCAGCTCCACTGAGCTAAATCCCTGATTATATTTTTAAGTAAAAATAAAAGCTATCAAGTGACATAGCAGTTTCTTGAGTCCTCCTCTTTCCTTTCTCTCAGTATTGCCCTATTTGTCTGCCCCCTTTCCCCAGTCATGGGCCCCATGGAGGAGAGCTCAGAAGTCCCTTTTTGGTGGTGGGAAAGAGGGCCTCTCTGCTGGGTAAAAGCAAGCCTTCTGAGGTTATTTCTGGGCAGTGACCTCCACTGGCACCACACATATCATAGAATCTGGAATTTTCTAATTTTAGAAGAATTTTGACATTAATATTACCAGCAGAGTCTGGGGCAACACCCAGGATAAAACACATAAGTCTGTCTATTGGAAAACATGGAAATATTCACCCAAAATATCTTAAATAAATACATTACAGCCTCATGTTTATTCCACCTTGATTTTAATGTCAAATGGTTTAGAAATATCCTTTGTTTTCAGGAAAGTTTAGATGTTGGTCTTGAGGATAAGGGATTTTGTTATTGAATAATATTGATACTCTTTCAAAGTCTAATTATGATCCTATGTTAAGAAAGCAAATACTATTATCATAAAAGCTACTTCTTAACTGAAGGAAAGAAGAGAAAGAAAAAGAAGTAAAGATGAAATAAACCCCTGCCTTGTGTCACAGGTTTTCTAAGTGTTGCATGGGTACAGGATTTTGTAAGAGTTTTAACGATGTGGTGAAGGAAGGAAGGTGTGGCATTTTCTATAGAGTAGGGAGTGGTAAAAGTTGGGTAAACCAGACTGGAGAGCTTGAAGGAAGTGAAGATTTAGAGCAATTTCTATAGCAGTGTGGGAGATGGAACAGACTGAATAGTTTAAGGAATTATAGAGTAAATCAAAGCAAAAAAAATAATAGAAAAAGAAGTCAATTATTTTTACCAAATACACTTAGAGGTCTTATAGATTACTACTCTTTGGTCTCTCTGTGTCCTTTCCCTAAGGTCAAAGTCCTCTAAATGACCAGTCTATGGGGTTTTGGAATATAAAATTTGTTCCCCAATGATACAAGAAATTAGTGATAAAACATCTGCTAAAAAACACAATTCAAATTCAGGGACTTGAGTAATATGTTAACAAGATGGATTCTGCTATCAGAAAATCCTGGGCAAGTCTTTGTTTCCCCATGTACTAGCACCCTGGCCTTGGTCCAATCTCTGACCTCTTTAACTCTCTACTTATCTTCATCTATACCATGTGGATCAATTCTCATTTACCAAGTATTTATGTAACGCCTGTCATATACAGGCACTTGACACAGGCTGGAGGCGGCAAGATGGGTAGGAGAGATGTGATCATTGCCTTATAGAGCTTGTGTCTAAAGGGAGTATTGGTAATTATTGAATAGGAAGTTAAGACGTTGCTATTTAATTTTGGTTGTGACAGATGCGTCAAAGGAAAAGTACCATATAAAATTAGAGCCTATCACTGAAGGACCTAACTAGTCCTGGAGAACGGGTAATAATAACACCCTCTGGATTTGCCCCTTTCTTGCCTCTCAGTACCTTATGCCTTGGCTCCTCATACTCAGGGTTTCTCTGAATCAATTCTTTCTAGGGTTTTGCGGAACTTTGATTTAATAAGTACATTTAGTGTTAAGCACTGTGATTGGCATGAGGGGTCCTCAGTAAATGTTAACTTTTCATATTAGGTAGTTAAAAATAAACATAATCTTTTAATCACCATCCCTATGTCACCAGGTTTCACTCAGGTCAACACTGGCTATATTCAAAATAACTGCTTATTCAATTCTTTTCGTGCTTTAGTCCTTCTTAAATGTCCACTGTCTTCTCCCTTCTTGCCATCTGGATTAGTTCTATCCCTTCCAGCCTCATTCATTTTAAATCAAAGTAATCACAGACATAATTAAGAAGAAAAACAGCATTAGAGACCTATAAACCACTAGTTCTCTGTCTAATCTGCCCCATTCTCCTTTCTGGAGGCAAGCAAACTATTTTGAATCATGTGTGTGTGCGTGTGTGTGTGTGTGTGTGTGTGTGTGTGTGTGTTTGTGTGTGTTACTGGTCATCACAGTCAGAGATTCTGTACCACTGAGGTACATCCTCAACTCTGTAGTTTTTGTTTTGAGACAAGGTCTCCCTAAGTTGCTCAGGCTGGCTTCAAACTTGTGATCCTCTTGGATCAGCCTCTAAGCACCTGGAATTATAGGCATGCACCACTGGCCAACTGCAGTTTTGAATCTTTTAGAGGTTGTTTTTCTGGAATTTATTCTATATTTCTAAATAATACAGCTATGTTTTATTCATAAATTTTAGTTCTACAATTCCTTTATTCTTTCATTTCTCTTTACATGCAAGACTCTCAACCTTTTATTGCCTGGATTTGTTCTAAGTAATTCATGTACATAGTTCATAACATAAAATAGCACAAAAAATGTAACAGTTGTACTGTTTCCGGTCCTTCTAATTCTCCTTTCTAGGGGCACTTCTGCTTCTTCCTTTTTCCAATTGCAATTCATTTTACCTAATAATAATTCCATTTTTTAAAATGCACCATTTTTGGTCATTATGTTTCATTTTTTGCCTGCATAGAGGAACATTTAACTCTGCTATATTGTTCTGTCTGCATCCCCTCTGCCATTCTTTCAATATAACCTTTATGTATTCAATATGTACTATTTATATTGTTATGACTACATAAATATCATTTCAAGTAGCATGTGAGTGTTGTATATTCCTTTTCTCTTTGTTTTTTCTAAAGTTATTAATTGCCTTGCCTTTACAATTTACTTAATTTTCTTTGACTTTTTTGCTTTAAACTCCCTGTACCTTCCAGTAGTATCTCAGAACAATTTTCCTCCAAGGGTGTTTTTACCAGGTAATCCTAAATTAAAAATAATTGAATTTTGTCTGCTTTTCTTTTATTCTTTCTGTAAATGGTTATCTTGCAACTTCTTTTCCTATCTCCCTAGGAATTGTCTCTTTCCTTTTTTTCTGAGTTCAGAGTCCCCGTTTCTTCCTCCCAGCCTCACTCGCTCCTTTCTCCAATCCTCCAACACGCTGTCTTCTTCAGTCTACTGCTCCATTCTGACCCGGCTGCCCCCTATGCCTTATCCTGGACTCTCCCTTTTCCTGGGGAAGATTCTCCTTACCATTCCTCTGTGTGAGTTTCCTGTTCCCTGCCTTTCTTGGTTTTGGTTCATGCGCTCTTCGTTTTACTAAATTTCCTCAAAAAGCACGATTGGGAGGTAAGTTTTTTGACACTGAAGTGTCTGAAAATATCTTTCTCTTAAGTTCAGGTAAGTGCCTGGTTATGGACTAAAGTAGTTATAATTTTCCTTCTGTTTTGCTGTATGTCTACTGAGAATTCTGAAGTTAGCCTGCTTCCTGATTTATATGTATATATCTTTTTCTTATGTACTCTCCAGAATGCTTGCAGAATTTCCTTCTCTTTTTCATTTTTCTGAAATTTCCTCATTTTGGAAATCTAAATGCTCTCGTAGATTTGTCCTCCAATTTTCGTATCTTTTTTTTTCTTTCTTTCTTAAAAAAACAATTTTTTTTCTTTCATGGATGCAGTGTTTTCTCTTTTATCTCTGAGGCTATTGAGAAAGAAATTTCCTGATAGCCAGGTGTGGTAGTGCACATCTATAATCCCAGCATTCTGGGAGGCTATGGCAGGGGCATTATAAATTCCAGTTCATTTTGGGGAATTTAACGACTTAGAGAGATCTGGTATCAAAATTAAATACAGAAAAAGGGTGGGGGATGAGTGTGAAGGCTCTGGGTTCAAGCCACAGTAACACAGAAAATGAAAAAAAATTCTTGACATGACTTTCCTCTAAATAATCTGTATTTCTTTCCTTCCTTCCTCCTCCCTCCCTCTCTCCTTCTCTTTCTTTTCTTTCTTTCCTGACAAAACAATGTATAGTTAGAATTAGCCAGCTAAACTCAATTTAGATGATCTCAGTTCTCTTGCCAAAATCCAGTCATCGTGATCAGGAGTCAGTAGAACATATGCTTTCTTCTCTCCACCAGGGCTGGTCAGAGTATTGACCTTGGCCACATCAGTGTGGTACAGCTTCTTCACAGCTTGTTTGATCTGATGCTTGTTGGCCTTGACATCCACAATGAATGCAAGCATGGTTGTGTCCTCTGTCGTCTTCGGAGCTGACTCTGTGGCCCAGGGAAACTTGATAATGGTGTAGTGATCAGGCTTATTTCTTTTGGATGTGTTCTTCTGAGGGTATTTGGGCTGCCTTGCAAACCTCAGTGGCTTGAGTAGCTGGAAGGTTGGTGACCTTCAGATCTTTCTCTGGTTGTGGACACCTTTCAACACTGCCTTCTGGGTCTTCAAAGCCTTTGCTTTGGCTTCAGCTTTTGGGAAGAGCTTCCTTCTTGGTTTTTGGCCCCATCTTTGTAAACAGGTGTCTCTGGTTCCTTTGTCTTTATTTGCTTCTTTTGCTCTCTCTTTCATGTTATAAGTTTTCATCAGATACTAGTAATGCCTGAGGACTTACCACAACCCAACTGAAAGTTCTGAGTGTGTGGCTACTACATACTTGCCAACCAATCTTGAGCTTCACGGTAGGGTGATCTAGCTGTATCTTTTGTTAGGTCAATCCCTGAGGTAAGCACTTTTAGAAACTTCCTCTTGGGATTAAGTTTCAGGTTTCAGGATCCTTCTAATTTTCTTCCTGTACAGGGTTCTTAATTAAAGTAGAAACACAGGAGGCACAGGTAAAATTGGAGTTCAGATAAACAACTTTTTAAATATAAGTATATCCCATTCAATATTTAGGATGTACCTATGCTAAAAAATGATTCGCTGCACTACAAATTTCATTTTTGGTGATGGAGATTGAACCCAGGGCTTTTCACAGGCTAGGCAAGGGCTCTACCACTGAAGTATATCCCCAGATCTGAACTTACCTGACTGTCCCATCCTGTATTTTATCTGGTATCTCTACTGCTGAAAGATAAATCTACTATATTTAAGCATTTATAGAGTCAGCCTGGAGAAATGGCCTTGCAGGGTGCTTGTAGGGGATAATGGAGGGAAATATTTTTAACATTCAATATGATTTTATTCATGTAATGCCCATCAACTGTGTCATTCATATTTCCACCTAAAGACCACCTGCTTTCCTCCCTGGAATAAATTATGTCTTTTATTGGCATGTAGGAGTGTCATGGGCTCATTTGTCATGGAGGACTTAGTATCTAAGGCATTCTTGCAACTTTCCACTAATTTCTCTTACTTTAGCCACCATAATGTTATTCCCAGCTCTGAGGTGCCAAGTGGTCCAGTGATGGCATTGTCTGGACACCCTGCGGTGTGGGTGGGGTTGATTCTTGGCCTTCCCCACCTCCAGTTTAGGATTGGGTTTCTTAGGTCTGCTGAGTCAGTTACTGTTTTTTTACATCAACTCCTCAACTTCTGAAACTGCTGCGGTCTGTCCTATTGTCCTACCCTGTGGGTTTATATCTTTTTTTAAAGCTAGTGTTGCATTTTGTAGGTTAATAAGGGAATAAAATTGAAGCATATATTACTTCTTAGAAGTTACTTAGAAGTTATTTTTCTCTCATCTGAACACTGTTGCCCTGAAGTGCCTGCCTACCATCTGCAAACGTGCAGGGAGCAGATGAGCTAGATGCTAAAACTTTAGTCTGACAAGAGGTGAAGGTGAATTGGAAGATGCTATTCAGGTCTAGTTGAGTAAATGCGGGTCTTGCTTCTGGAACCTTTCCATCTGTATAGTAAGATGACTTCCTTAGTTAAATTTTATATAGAAATACCTAAATAGTGTAGTGAAAGAAAAACTTAATTGACTTTTTCAGTCTTTGCTCATATACAAATATGTGACTTTTTAAAATACAGGGTATTTCAATTGCTTTTCTTATGACTTTTTTTTAAAGAGCAGCTAGCATTAAATTAATTAATTAATTAAAAAATTTCACCACAGCTTTATTGAGATGAGATTAACAGGAATGGTATGGAGGATATGATACTTTGATATATACATTGTGAAATGACTAGATAAAGCTAATTACATGTACATGACTTTCTCTGACTTTTTGATGCTTTACTTCTCTAGATTTGCACCCCGCTGAAGTGTAAAACCCCTGATATACAGAGCTGTGGTGGCTCAGTTGACACCGCTGCTACCAGGTTCGAGATGTTCTCCCTCAGTGGTACTTATGGGACCCAGTATGTCTTTCCTGAGGTTTTGCTGAGCAAAGTTCAGCTTGCACCCAGAGAATTTCAGGTAAGTCTTTTCTTGATATGACAAATTAATTTCATAAAAGTAGAAGCACTTCTTGACATCAAAACCTCACCCAAGTGCTTCCAAGTATTGTAAAAATCTCCAATTGGAAAGGATCAGATTATCTTTGTGGATGAGGAAGAACACTGAGCAGGCTAAACTTCTTGCCTAGAAGTCACTAATATGATAGTGTGTCCTTGGATATAAAGAAATGAATCTTATTTAAGCCGTAGGGAGGAGGTTGAGCTGCTCATGGTCTATCAAGTAGGAAGAAGATTTGAGGCTAGTTCAGGACCAGTCTCTGCAGAGAATCCTATTAGAACCATGAGGGGGAGGCAGGTGGCCTGGAGAAGATAAAGGGATCCCTTTCCTCATGTGGGTGGAGGCCCCATGTGACCATAGGGGAAAAGGAGAGAAGGAGGAGCTGAAGGAGAGAATTCGATAGTAGCTGGTGTTGACAAGAAAACACAAACTGTAAACCCCAGAAGTAAACGCTTGTCTCACGCGGGCTCTTCCCAGCCACATCCTTCCACTGAGCTCTGCAGATTCTGCTCCCATTCCTCTTCTCTGTCAGAAACCACTGCCGGGCCTGGGGACCATGGGAAGCCTGGGAGGCGAGCAGTGAGTGACAGGAGGAGGCAACAGATGCTCAGTTCAGACCACCCCTCCATCATTCACTTCTGGTCATTTGGCGGAGACTAAAAAATAATTTATCTGAAAGAGTTAGATTTCTGGAATATCAGTTACAAGCATTTCTGTACTAATCAATCAATGCCAGTCCCATAACTTCAGTTTTTCAAAGTATGCTCTGTGTTTTTCAAGTATTTCTAAAATTGCTGTGTATGGTGTGTGTGTGTGTGTGTGTGTGTGTGTGTGTGTGTGTGTGTGTGTGTGTGTGTGGTGCTGGGCATGGAATCCAGGCTTTGTGCTTGCTTGGCAAGCACTGAGCTACAGCTACAGCCCTTCAAATATTTCTAACAGGTCAGAATTTGGCCAGCATTTGTCACTGGCTTTTCTTCATCTTACAAGGACAGTGTCATCGGACTGTGTATCTTAAAGGTCCACTTCTCTGTGTCGCACTTAAGTGATGAGTGATGAGTGCTTGCTGAGCCTGCAGCCAACATCCAGACCTGTCTTGACAGTCACACTGTTTGGGAGGTTGTATGACAAGGACGGGGCCTCAAATGCCTCACCCAACCTCGCAGCCCACTCACTAAGAGTACTGTTAATACTGATAATACCCATTGTATATTCATTATGTTGGTAGGATATTTACATTTATCTTTTATTTGGGATAATTTAAAAATGATAGATGAGTAAAGGATTAGTCTGGGCTTTTGCTAATAATAAACTCTAATATAAATGAATGATTAATACACATTTCTCTTTATGTAGATAAACAGACATGGCAGCAATATAAGCTTAATATAATATATATTAAGGTAAATTTTTAAAACTGTGGTAGAGAATTTGTCTTGGAACTGAGGTATTTGTACCAATTGAGTATCAAACATGTATTATGCAGAAGAAATAAAAATTTCAGTTAAAAAGCACATCAAAAATTACCATAATATACTTACAAGAAGCCTAAATCCATTATCACTTTTATTTGCTCTCTTATTCAGTTCTGCTTAAGATTTCCAGAGACCATTTCCTCTGTTAATGATTTACCTGAACAATACATTTCAATCCTCTTATGGGCCAAATAGTGTCCCCTGGATTAGTTAGTTGAAAGCCTTAGCTCCCAGTACCTCCGAATGTGACTGATTTGCAGAGTATTTGAAGAGATAAAATGAGGTCACGAGGGTGATCCTAAGTCAGTGTGACTGATGTCCTCATGAGAAGAGGGAATTCAGACGCCATGTACAGAATGGAGACTGCATAATCCCATAGAGGAGACTGCTGGCTACAAGCCAAGGAGAGACATCTTAGGAGAATCCAAACCTAGCAACCTGTGGATCTTGAACTTCTAGCCCCCAGAATCACGAGACAATAAATTTCTGTTGTCCAAGTTATTGGATCAGTGGCACTTTGTTAAGGCAGTCGTGGCAAACTAATACGAAGTTCTGTCTTCCCTTCCTGCTTGTCTTTCACCGTCCTCCACCATAGCCAAACGCTTGCTTAGTAGGAACATCCAGCTCGCCCGAGTGTCCATGACTCCAACAGAGACTTCCGGGGGAGAACTGCTGAAGCCTTGATAGTGAAACCACCAGAGCACTGGATGTCCTTAGGAGTTAGGAACTGGAAAGTCACAGTGTTGATAGTAAGTATTAAATGGAGCATCACATGTCCTTTTTCAGTAACAGCAGAATCTCTCGGCGTTGTGCAGCTTAGTGAAATATCCTTGGCATCATACATCCCTCAACTGATACTACCCCCGTGGCACAGATGTCTGTCACACCCTCTATGCAACGTGCCTTTCTCCAAGAGCAGTAGGGTACTTCAGAGTGACCTGTATCACCAGCCCACTGTTTGGCAAGACATGCCTTTTGTGGCAGACACAGTTGTTGATAATGCTATCTCATCCAAAACATATTTAAGTAAAGGCCATCTTGTGCTTTTGTGTGGCATTAACTAATTTTCTAAGAAAATAAGAAAGGCCACTAGGTGTATAGAAAAAGAGTTACTCAGGGCCAGGGATTTAGCTCAGCAGTGCCGCAGCTGCCTGGCAAGTGCAAGGTCCTGAGTTCGATTTCTGGTACTGGGAAAAGAAAAAAAAAGAGTTAATCAGGGTAAGCCTTAGTAATGTCATCTAATATTAATTAAAAACAGAAAACATGCTGATTGTCAATGATAGGCTTAAAATATTAAGAGCTTCAAATAATCAAGTGCTTCTTTTCTATCCAACATCAGCTGTATTTGTCACCCACTGTGGCAAAATAAATTACTCTCACATTGTTATCTTAAAACAATAACAGTAGGATCTGGAAGGGGCTCATCTGGGTTTCTCTGGCTCAGGGTGCCTTGGAAGCCACAGTTGAGCTGTGACCAGGGCTGCCGCCATCTCGAGGTTCTGCTGGGGCTGGAGAATCTGCTGTAACCTCACTCACATGGTGATGGTGGCCCCAGGTCCTTGCTGCAAGTTGGCCACTGGTCTCTCTCCCTTCCATATGGGCCTCCCTGTAAGTTGCTGGAAGGTTTTCACAGAACGGTAGCTGGCTTCTCCCAGAGTGGAGAGAGAGAGAGCAAGAAGGAGAGAGACTGGGTGGAAGTCACAGTGTTTTATAACCCAATCACAGACGTGACGTCACTTCTGACCTTTGCCAGTGGTCACGCAGGCCAGCCAGGAAACAGTGTGAGAGAGAATGATGCAAAGGTGAGGAGGCTCAGGGAGGTGGAGTCCCTGTGGGCTGTCACACTGCCAGCTCCTACAGTGAATGCGTGACTTTGTTTATATATGTCTGTATCTACTACATAATTTTAAAAGATGCAGTTCTTTCCCTTTTCTTTTTGCTATGCACTGTATATCTCAAAATATACTAACATTTGTATCCTAAAAGTACTATGCCAAAGAACTTTCTGGGATTACATTAGATAATTAAATTAGATAATTAACGATCTGTACTTTTGACCCATAGTAAAATTTTAAGTTCCAGAATCAATTCATAAAATGTTATCACTGGAGAAAAGGGCCCTAAAAACCTTATCATATTTACTGAATTGGCTGAGTTTTTTTTAAAGTAAGATTTTCTCCAGAACAATCTCTAAAATATATATTTTTAAAAATTAAAAAATGGCTCAAATGATTGCAGTGTTCTGGATATCAAAAAGAATACTGAAAAAATTCAATTAAAAAATCATGTCAATGCCAAGAGCTGCCCTAAAATACCTCTCTTGGTGCTTATATGAAGACTCACAGCTCATCCCTCACATTGTATCTGTTTCTCTAATCTGTGGATGTTCTGGGCATTTTCCTTATTCTCTGCCTCACTTTCATGTGTGTTTCTGGAAAGACTGTGAAATTCTTAGATGAGGAATATATCCTGCATCTATTACTAATTCTGAGGCAGCACGCACTAGTATAGCGTAGGATTATTGCTTGGAGTACTGAGAGTGCAAAAATAAATCTGTGTTTAATAATATTCATACCTGTATGCAAGTGGTATAATTAAAGTGAAATTGAGAAAAATAGTAAGTATAGGACATGGTAACTCTAAAGAGTACTTACATATGATGACAAATATCACTGGAACTTAAAATACAAGGAAGGCAACCTATAAATCAATAGCAGTGTAATGCAGTTATTACATACACCATTTTTATCATGGTAATTTATAGATTAAAACTAACCAAAATCTTATAATCTGGAAAAATGAGACTATTTATACAAAATCCTATAGCCTTTAAAACTGAGATCTACTATTTTACCACAGTTCTTGGTGAATCTAAGGAGAGGAACATAGGAAAGCAAATAAGGCTTAACAGGAAACAATGCTGAAAAGCAAGGTATAAAGAAAAAATGCAGGGGAAGAAGCCTACGAGTACACTCCATAATCCAGTAAAACATGGCATCTGTTTAAAGGCTAAGAGACAAAGTTTCTTAAAACAGTAATGCAAAAGATGTGTGCTTCCTGACACACATGCACACACATGCATGTTTATACCCTGGCGACCACACGCACAGGCCAAAGCACAAGTGGGGAGACACACTTGGACACACATACAGGTAAAAACAGCTGTGCTTATACTTTTAGAAAAGTGTTTGTGATAGAAAGTTTGCTTGGGTGTGGTTCTATAGGAGAGAAAACAAACCATAGATCATTTCAAAAGCCCCACTCAGCCTTCTGACAGGAAAATGGGCCTGGCTGGTATGTGAAGGGCAGGCAGGGTCCTCCCGAGCAACAGGAAGCCAGTGGTACTCACTCTTCTCCAGCCTCCTGCATCTTGGGAGCACTTGGTGTTCTTTCCGTGTTCTGGGATTGGCTCACCTTCTCTGCCCTAGGAGCTTGGGATGGTGGTGGGGGAGCTTCCTTCCGGGTTCTGGCATTAATCCTTTCAAAGGCTCATCTTGGAAATCACCTGCCTGGGCAGCCATCTGTAATCCCTCAGATCACGCAGAAGTCTTTCTCTGAATTCCTAACACATCCCACACAGTACTTGGCAGTGGTCTCACTGCTTATGTCACAATGCCCTCTGTCCCCGGACTACTGTGAATTCAGAAGGTAGAGGCTGTGCTTTGCTCATCTTTGTACTCTTATTCTTACCACTCATTCTTTAGGTAATAAATGAATGAAGGATGAAAATATATCTTAGGGAAAGCAGCTAATAAATGGTAGAGACAGGACTTGACTCCATTTTTATCAAGCTACAGACTTTGCTCTCTTTCCATCCCAAAAAGTTGGGCCAATTATAGAAAATCTGTGTGGAATTCATAGTTTTATCCCCAGCCGCATGTGCCAGTATAGGTACAATTTTGGCAATAAAAAAGTAGTTTCTATATTTTCAGAAAAAAGTTTTCAACGTTAAGTTCTAAAAACATATACTCTGAAACTACTAACTAGAGTTAGCTTATTACCTTCTCCTGAGTTGGGAGTCCTCACCACACTGAAAATACTTGGGATGATGAGGCTGAAGCTTGGAAAACTGCAATTTCAACTAGTGACTCAGTTTTTTTGGAAGGAATACATTTCTTCTAAGAATCTAGGCATTTAGATCTCTAAGAAAAAGGAATTCTAAATTTTTCAGTGTAGAGAGTAGGGTGAATATTTAGATGAGCAATGAAGTCTACAGCATACTTGAAAATGAGCTCCTAAGCCCTGGCTTTGAGCCCTCACACACAGCCTTCTAGGGTAGCATCCCAGGAACAAGGAAGGCAGACAGGAATGGAAACTGACTAGAGCACAACATGGTTAACCCAGTAAAGACAAATTATTTCTACACTTATTTCTTGAAACTCAGATATTTTAATATTTTCTGAAACTAATGGTACCATGAGAGCCTAAATCAGAATTCCCACTTCCTCCTAGATTGAGGACTCATCTTGACTGTGACCACCTTTTTGCAGGTTGCTGTAGAGTGAGAAGATAAACATAAGGTAGAGAGTTTTCAGACTGCAGAACTCATTCAATAGGCTATCCTGCCTTTTTTTTCCCTAAAATTATGTCTTTGCTAAATTTCCTAGACTAGGATGTTCTTTTCTTTTATGAAAATATAGTAATAATAGAAGGTTTTGAAAATGATTTTACTTGACAAACTATGAACACCTCATTCTCTCTCAATTTCAAAGAAGTTTTATTTATGAAATCCCCAGGTCCACTCTTTCAGCCTGTGAGTATTGTTAATAGCAAGAAAAGTAGTTATGCCAACAGGGTCTTCTGGTAAGTTTGGAAAGTTCCAGGGAGGTGTCTGGTCAGCTCCAGTCATTGAAATGAGTGGAGATAAGGACTGTTAAAAACTCATAGTTACAATAAAGACAATAGCCATACAACAGCAAAACAACTCTTGCTATTAAAAAAAGTGGGCCTGTACTTATTTTCTCCCTTTTGATACAGAGGCTTGATTTATTTGGTATATATTTGATTCACACACACACACACACACACACACACACACACATAATTTTTTTTGTAGCAGGGATGGAACTCCAGACCTTGCACTTTTGAGGCAGGTGGTGGCACCACTGAGCTAAACCCCGGCCCTTTACTTATAATTTTTAAATTTAAAACTACCCATTAAGGGACCAAGTAAAATGAGGCTGGTTGTGGTGGCGTAATCTCAGTGCTTGGGAGACTGAGGCAGGAGGATCATGTGGCCTGGGCCACATGGCCAGTCCAAGGCCAGCCTGGATTGAGTAGTGAGATTCTGTCTGTAGAAAAAAAACCTGAGTATTTCATTAAAGGCGTTTTTGTATCAACCAACTGGGGATATCAGTTGAATGTTTTCCTTGAGATTTGTGTTTTTGTGTCATGATGCTGACTCTAAATATGTTTGTGTGAAATGAGAAGGTAGACTAAGGCATAAGTCCCCGTGTTCCTCCTCTTGCATCAGCTAAAGTTTTCTTTCTCAGATTTGCCTTGACTTTTGCTTAATAGTTTGAGAATTCTCCCAAGCATGTGGCTCCTCAAAGTTCTGCAGTAAAAGTTTTCCTATCTCCACAAGGGCAACTGCTTCCCCAGTGATGTATAATGTGAAATCACTTTCCATCATTTAGAAGAATTTAGAAGCAGTCAGTTCTTCAAAATTTTGAGGCTCTAGATTTCTGAACCATGCTCTCTCCCTTTCATTTCTGCCTGCAGACTGACCAATTCTTTCCACAGCTCCCCACTTCTCAGTAATGCCCTGCTAACCGGAGAAGGTAGGAGCCATGACACACTACTAGTGTGGTTACTTGTGAGTGCTGGAGCTACAGCAGGCACTTGCCTTTCAAATTACTGCAGGAAACAAATTGAACAAAAGATTTGGCACTCTGTAACATGGCTTTCCATCTCCTCGGCTTCTAATATTAACTTTCTCACTACCTACTAAGCCAGTGTCACATTCCTTTAAGTTTTTTGATGGGGAAAGATCCACTCCAAGTTCCTGATTTTTAATCGATTAGGGTAATAAACAACTTGCTGGTTTTTAAAATTTATATATTAATCGGTACATTTTAGGTATACAGTGCATTTACATTTATCATTGGGTGTTTGTACCTGAACATGATGTATGTTAGTTCTTATTTTTTACCCCATTACCTATGCACCCTTCACCTCCACCACCATTCCCTATTTACATAGACTTTGTTTCCATTTTTTTTTCTTTCTCATAATTTTTCCTTTCCTTTCTTCCCTTTCCCTTCCCCTTCCACCATTCCTATCCCTTTGGACCTTTTCCTATTTCAAATTATCAATTATTCATTTTAATCATTTTCATCCTTATTTACACTTTCAGTTTCTCACACTAGAGATACTACTTGGTATTTACACATATGTGTCCTGTTTATTTCACTTAAGAGTATGGCCTTGATATGCATCCATTTAGCTATAAGTGACTCTAGTTTCTCCTTCTTTATGGCTGAGTAGTACTCCATTTTATAAAAAAACCACATCTTCTTTATCCAGTTTCCAGTTGATGGGCACTTGGGCTGTTTCCAAACTTTAGCTTTTACAAACTGTCCCACTATAAATGTAGGTGCACATATATCGCTATGGTATGATTCTTTTAATTCTTTAGGGAAGATACCCAGTAGGGGAATAGCTGGGTCAAATAGGACCTCTAGTCCTAGCTCTTTGAGGTATCTCCATATGGATTTCCACAGTGGTTGCACCAGTCTGCACTCCCACCAACAATGGAGAAGAGTTCCTTTCTCTCCACACCCCTGCCAGCATTTGTTATTGCTTGATTTCTTGATAGCAGCCATTCTTTCTGGGGTGAGGTGGAGTCTCAGTGTTGTTTTCATCTGCATCTCTCGAATGACCAGTGATACTGAACATTTTTTCATATATTTATTTGCTCTTTTTACTTCTTTGTCTGAGAAATGTCTGTTCATTTTGGATGCCCATTTTGGAATTGGGTCTTTGAATTTGGGGGGGGTCTGTTTTTTTCAATTCTTTAGGTATTCTAGACAGTAGACCTTTCTTTGAGGTACAGCTGCTAAAAATTTCTTCCCATATTGTAGGTTGTCTCTTAGCTCTGTTGGTAGTTTCTCTTGCAGTGCAGAAGCTTTTTAAAAAGATGAGATCCCAGTTGTTGATTCTTTGTGTTAGCTCCCGTGCTACTGAAGTTTTGTTCATAAAGTCTTTTCCTATGCCAATGTCATTGAGAGTTCTACCTAACTGATCTTCCAGCAGGTTTATTGTTTCTGTCTTGATATTTAGCTCTTTAATCCACTTTGATCTTAGTTTAGTGCATGGTGATAGGTATGGGTCTAGTTTTAATATTTGGCAGGTTGAAATCCAGTTTTTCCAACACCATTTATTGAACAGGTTATCTTTTCTCCAATGAGGGTGATTGGCTCCTTTGTCAAAGATGAGGTGGCTGAGCATGTCTGGAGTTGTTTCTGCATCTTCTAATCTATTTCACTGATCTTTGGGTCTATTTCTTTGCCAGTACCACACTGTTTTTATCACAGTAGCTTTGTAGTATAGTTTCAAGTTGTGGATTGTGATACCCCCAGCCATGTCTCTGTTACCTAGAATTGCTTTTGCTATTCTAGATTTCTTCTGCTTCCCAATGAGTTTTTGGATTGTTTTCTCTAGTTCTGTGAAATATATTGTTGGAATTTCAATGGGTATTGCATTAAATCTATATAATAGCTTTGGAAGTATGGCCATTTTCACTATATTGGTTCGTCCTACCCAGGAACAAGGGATACCTTTCCATTTTCTTATATCCTCTTCGGTCTCCTCCTTCAGAGTGCTGTAGTTTTCAGTGTAGAAGTCTTTTGCTTCCTTTGTTAGGTTGATTCTTAGATATTTCATTTTTTTTAGATGCTATTGTAAATGGAATTATTTCCCAAATTTCTCTCTCAATGGGTCTGCTATTTGTGTATAAGAAGGCTATTGGTTTTTTTTGTATTAAATTCTTTTATTGGTATATTGTAGGTATACAACACAATTACATTTCTAATTGGGAATTGTACCTTTATATAATGCATCTTGGTTCTTATTTTTTCCCCATTCCTAGCCCTCCCTTCACTCCCTCCACCCTTCCCTATTTACAAAGACTTTATTTCCATTTTTTCCATTTCTCAGCATTTTTCCTTTCCCTTCTTTCCTTTCCCCTGCCCCTCCCACTACCCCTACCCATTTGGACCTTTTCTTCCTATTTTACATTATCGATTATTCATTCTAATCATTGGTACATTTTAGGTATACAATATAATGACATTCATCATTGGAAATTTGCACCTTTACATAGTCTCTCTTGGTTCTTATTTTTCACCCTTGCCCAGCCCTCCCTTCAACCCCTCCAGTCCTCCCTATTTACAAAGATTTTGTTCCTATTTTTCCATTTTCTCCTATTATTCCCATTCCCTTCTATCCTTTCCCCTAGCCCTCCCACTTCCTTCCCCTTTGCCCCTTTTCTTCCTATTTCACATTACCTATTATACATTTAGTCTTATTTACACTTTCAGTTTCTCACACCAGAGAAACTATTCGGTATTTACACATGTGTGTCCTATTTATTTCACTTAAGAGTATCGCCTCCATGTGCATTCACTTAGCTATAAATGTCTCTAATTTCTCATTTTTTATGGCTGAGTAGTACTCCATTTTATTAAAAAACCACATTTTCTTTATCCAGTCTCCAGTTGATGGGCATTTGGGATGTTTCCAAGTTTTAACTATTACAAACTGCACTGATATGAACGTGGGTGCACATATATCACTGTGGTATGATTCTTTTAATTCTTTGGGGAAGATCCCCAGCAGTGGAATAGTGGGGTCAAATGGGACTTTCAGTCCTAGTTCTTTGAGGTATCTCCATAGTGATTTCCACAGTGTTTGCACCAGTCTACACTCCCACCAGCAGTGGAGCAGGGTTCCTCTTTCCCCACAGCCCCGCCAGCATTTGTTATTGGTTGATTTCATGATAGCAGCCATTCTTTCTGGAGTGAAGTGGAATCTCAGTGTTGTTTTCATTTGCATCTCTCGAATGACCAGTGAGGTTGAACATTTTTTCATGTATTTATTTGCTATTTCTACTTCTTTGTCTGAGAAATGTCTGTTCATTTCAGATGCCCATTTTTGGATTGGGTCTTTAAATTTGGGAGGTCTGATCTTTTTAAGTTCTTTATAGATTTGAGATAGTAGACCTTTGTCTGAGGAAGAGCAGGTGAAGATTTTTTCCCACATTGTGGATTGTCTCTTCACACTGCTGGTGGTTTCTCTTGCTGTGAAGAAGCTTTTTAATAAGAAGAGATCCCATTTGTTGATTGTTTGTGCTAGTTCACAGGCAACTGAGGTTTTGTTCATAAAATCTTTTCCTACACCAATGTCTTCAAGGGTTCTACCTAACCTCTGTTCCAACTGGTTCAGAGTTTCTATTTTAATATTTAGATCTTTAATCCATTTTGATTTTAGTTTAGTGCATGCTGAGAGATATAGGTCTAGTTTTAATCTTTGGCAAGTTGAAGCCCAATTTTTCCAGCACCATTTATTAAAGAGGCTATCTTTCCTCCAGTGAGGGTGTTTGGCTCCTTTACCAAAGATGAGATGGCTGAGTGTGTCTGGCGTTGTTTCTGCATCTTCTAATCTGTTGCACTGGTCCTCAAGTCTGTTTCTTTGCCAGTACCATGCTGTTTTTATCACAGTAGCTTTGTAGTATAGTTGCAGGTTGGGGATTGTGATATCCCCTGCCATGTCTCTGTTACCTAGAATTGCTTTTGCTATTCTGGGTCTCTTCTTGTTCCAAATGAATTTTTGGATTGTTTTCTCTAGGTTCGTGAAGTATGGTGCTGAGATCTCAATTGGAATTCCATTAAATCTATATAGCAGTTTTGGAAGTATGGCCATTTTCACTCTATTAATCCTTCCTACCCAGGAGCAGGGGATGTCTGTCCATTTTCTATCATCCTCAATCTCTCTTTTCAGAGTGCCATAGTTTTCAGAGAAGAGGTGTTTGATTTCTTTTGTTAGGATGATTCCTAGGTATTTCAGTTTTTTGGATGCTATTTTGAAAGGAATTATTTGCCCTATTTCTCTCTCAGTGAGTCTGTCATTGGTGTAGAGGAAAGCTATTGATTTTTGTGTGTTGACCTTGTAACCAGCTACTTGACTGAATTTGGTTATTAAGTCTAGAAGACTTTTGGTGGAGTTCTTGGGGTCTTCTATAAAGAGTATCATGTCATCTGCAAATAATGACAATTTGACTTTTTCATTACCTATCTTTATTCCTTTTATTTCTTTCTCTTGTCTAATTGACGTGGCTAATGTTTCCAGAACTATATTGAACCAGAGTGGTGATAGTGGACATCCTTGTCTTGTTCCTGAATTTAGTGTGAAGAATTTCAGGTTTTGACCATTTAGTGTGATAGTCACTGTTGGTTTTTCATAGGTGGCTTCTATCGGTTTGAGGTAGAGACCATGTATTCCCATTTTTTTAGGGTTTTTATCATAAATGCATGTTGGATTTTGTCAAATGCTTTTTCTGCATCTATGGAGATAATCATATGGTTTTTGTCCTTGGCTCTATTGATATAGTGTATTACATTCATTGATTTTCGTATATTGAACCATCCCTGCATCCCTGGGATGAATCCCACTTGATCAGGGTGTATGATCTTTTTGATGATCTTCTGCATTCTGTTTACCAGTATCTTATTAAGGATTTTTGCATCTATGTTCATTAGTGAGATTGGCCTATAGTTCTCTTTCTCAGTTGGGTCTTTCTCTGCTTTGGGGATCAAGGTGATGCTTGCTTCCAGGAATGAATTTGGAGTATTGCTTCCCTTTCAATTTCATTGAGGAGTTTAAACAGTAGTGGCAGCAGTTCCTCTCTAGATGTCTTGTAGAATTCAGCAGTGAAGCCATCAGGGCCCGGGCTTTTCTTAGGTGATAAGTTTTTAATTACCTTTTCAATTTCATTTGTTGATATAGGGTTGTTCAGAATTTTTAGGTCTTCTTCGTTCAACTTTGGTAATTCATATGCATCTAGGAATCTGTCCATTTCTTCTGTGTTGTCGATCTTATTGGCGTATAGGTTCTGGAAGTAGGTATTGATGATCCTCTGGATTTGTGCTGGGTCTGTTTTCATTTCACCCTTTTCATTCCTAATTGCATGGATTTGGGCCTTTTCTTTCCTTTTTCTGACAAGGTTGGCTAAAGGTTTGTCGATTTTGTTGATTCTTTCGGAGAACCAGCTCTTGGCTTCATTGATTTTTTAGTATTGTTCTCTTAGTCTCCATTGTATTGATTTCTCCTCTGATCTTTATAATTTCCTCCCTTGTATGAGCTTTGGGGTTGTCCTGTTCTTCTTTTTCTAGAAGCTTGAGGTTCAGCATCAGGTTGTTTAATTGGGCTCTCTCTGTTTTCCTAATATGCGTATTCACTGCTATGAATTTCCCTCGTAAGACTGCTTTCATTGTGTCCCATAGCTTTTGATATGTTGTCTTGTCATTGTCATTTAATTGAAGGAACTGTCTGATTTCTTCTTTAATTTCCTCTGTGACCCATTGGTTATTCAGAAGTGTGTTGTTCAATTTCCACCTGTTTATGAAATTTTTTGAGTTTCTTTTGCTATGGATCTCCAATTTCATCGCACTATGGTCTGATAATATACAGGGGATAACTTCAATTCCTTTGCACTTACTTAAACATGTTCTATGTGTGAGTAGGTGGTCTATTTTGGAGAATGACCCATGTGCATCTGAGAAGAATGTGTATTCTGATTTTGTGGGGTGGAAGACTCTGTAAACATCTGTTAAGTTCATTTGTTCAAGAGTTCGATTGAGTTCTACTATTTCATTACTTATTTTTAGTCTAGTTGATCTATCTATTTGTGACAGTGGAGTGTTGAGGTCCCCCACTACAATTGTATTAGTGCATATATGACTTTTCATGTCCGTTAGTATTTGTTTTATATAGTTGGGTGCACTAGTGTTTGGTGCATAGATATTTATGATTGTCATCTCTTCCTCTTGGATTCTTCCCTTTACAAGGATATAGTGTCCTTCTTTGTCTCTCTTAATCAGTGTTGGTTTGAAATCTACTTGATCTGCCAAGAGGATAGCTACTCCTGCTTTTTTTCGGGTTCCTGTCGCATGCAGTATTGTTTTCCACCCTTTAACTTTCAGTCTATGAGTTTCCTTTTGAATGAAGTGTGTTTCTTGTATGCAACATATTGTTGGATTTTGCTTCTTGACCCATTCTGCCAGTCTATTTCTTTTGATTGGTGAATTGAGACCATTAACATTGATGGTTATAACTGAAACGTATTGACTTGTCATTGCCATGACTTTTTCTTTTTGTTTTGTTCTCCCCCTTTACATTTAATTTCTTATCATGCCAGATGGGTTCATTCTGCTTTGCTTCCTGGGGTTGTGATCCTCAATGTCTGTTCCTAGGATATTGTGTAAAATGCTTTGGATTGCTGGTTTGCTATGCATGAAGTTTCTAAGGTGTTCTTTGTCATGAAAGTATCTTATTTCTCCATCCATTTTGAAAGATAGTTTTGCAGGGTATATCAATCTGGGTTGGAGGCTGTTTTCTTTTAGGGCTTGGAATAGGTCACTCCAAGCTTTTCTTGCCTTGATGGTTTGTGTTGAGAAGTCTGCTGTGATTCTGATGGGCTTTCCTTTGTATGTGATTTATTTCTTTTCTCTGACTGCTTGGAGAACTTTGTTCTTCTGTTGTGTTTCTAGAATCTTAACAATTATATGCCTATGTGTAGATTTTTTTTGCTCAAGGCTATTTGGAGTCCTATATGCCTCACTTATCTGTATGTCAAGCTCTTTCCCCCTGCTTGGGAAGTTTTCTGCCATTATTTCTGTGAAGAGATTTTTTTTATGTCATCTGCACTCTCTCCTGTTTCTTCATTGAGCCCAGTCAGTCTTACGTTATTCTTCTTTGCATCGTCTAGCAGCTGCTGGATTGATTTCTCATGTTCCCTTATAATTTTGAAGCAATTTTTCTTTTCCTGGTCACTAATTGCAATCTTATCTTGTAGATCTGAAATTCTGTCCTCACATTGACTCATTCTGCTGTGTAGACTTTCAATGGAGTTTTTCATGTCCTGGAAATCTATTTGCATCTGTTTTATGGATTCCATTTGTTTCTTATGTTGGGATTCCATCATGTTCCTGAGCTCCTCTCTAGATTTATTAATCATATCTTGCACTAGGGGCACAATTTCTCCTGTTATCTGAGAAATTATTTCTGATTTCCTTTTTTCCAGATCCCCTTTTGTTGCCAGTTCAGTGGGTCCAGGTGGTTGAGTATCAGAGTGTTCCATCTCCTTTCCCTTTGGGGTTGCTGTAGGTGATCTGGAAGTCTGGTTTTGAGACTTATTTATGTGTTTTCTCGTTTCGACTGGGGCGGGGGGCTGTTAGCGCCTGCACGGATTACCTCTTCTGAGCTGGGTGAGGTGGGACAGGGGCCGGGAGCAGCGGTAGGGATGGTGACCCAAATGCCCTTTCCTGTGGGCTGGGAGCAGCCAGAGGAATGGTGGACGGGAAACCCCTTCCTCTGGACCAGGAGCAGTGGGATGGTGGCTCAGAAGCCCCTCCCTCTGGGCTGGGAGCAGTGGGAGGGATGGTGACTGGGAAGCCCCTTCCTCTGGACCAGGAGCAGTGGGACTCAGTACCTTGGTCCGGTGGTCTGGTGTCCTCTGCATCTTTGTAGTGTGGAATCACGTGGCTGCCTGTCTGCAGCGGGGTGATTCGGTGTCTTCCGCACGACTCAGGACCTTGGTAGGGCATGCACAGACCTACTTGTCTGCAGCGGGCTAATTCGGCATCTGTTCCATGCAACTGGGGACCTCGGTAGGGTGGGCAGACCTGCCCGTCTGCAGCAGGGTGATTCAGCGTCTTCCCCACGACTCAGGACCTCGGTAGGGCGTGCACAGACCTGTCTCAAAGCTCTTGTTTTTCAGTGTTGACCTTATATCCAGCTACTCTACTGAATCTGTCAATTAAGTCCAGAAGTCTTTTGGTAGAGTTTTTTGGGTCTTCTATATAAAGTATCATATCATCAGCAAATAATGACAGTTTCACTTTTTCCTTTCCTATCTTTATTCCTTTTAGTTCTTTTTCTTGTCTAATTGCTATGGCTAATGTTTCCAGAACAATATTGAACAGGAGTGGTGATAGTGGGGATCCTTGTCTTGTTCCTGATTTTTGCATGAAAGTTTTCAGTTTTTGACTGTTTAGTATGATGTTGGCTGTTGGTTTTTCATAGATAGCCTTAATCTGGTTGAGATAAAGACCTTCTATTCCAATTTTCTGTAGCATTTTTATCATGAATGGGTGCTGGATTTTGTCAAATGCCTTTTCTACATTTATTGAGATGATCGTATTTTTTTTGTTCTTGACTCTGTTAATATAGTGTATTGCATTTATTAATTTATGGATGGTGAACCATCCTTGTATCCCTGGGATAAATCAGACTTGGTCAGGGTGTATGATCTTCTTGATGACCCCCTGTATTCTGTTTGCCAGTATCTTGTTGAGGATTTTTGCATCTATGTTCATTAGGGAGATTGGTCTGTAGTTCTGTTTTGGGGTTGGGTATTTCCCTTGTTTTGGAATCAGAGTAACACTTGCTTCCAGGAAAGAATTTGGAAGCCTTGCTTCCCTTTCAATTTCCTTGATGAGTTTAAAGAGTAATGCCATTAGTTCTTCTTTAAATGTCTTGTAAAATTCAGCAGTGAACCCATCAGGACCTGGGCTTTTCTTTGTTGGTAAATTTTTTTATTACATCTTCAATTTCCCTCATTGTTATTGGGGTGTTTAGAATTTCTATATCTTCTTCATTTAACTTTGGTTATGTGTGTGTATCTAGGAATCTGTCCATTTCTTCTGTGTTTTCCATTTTATTAGAGTAGAGGTTCTCAAAGTAGGTATTGATGATCCTCTGAATTTCTGCTGGATCTGTTGTGGCTTCACCTTTTTCATTCTTAATTGCATGCATCTGAGCCTTTTCTTTCCTTTTTTGATAAGGTTGGTTAAAGGTTTTTCGATTTTATTTATTCTTTCAAAAAACCAGCTCTTCGATTCATTGATTTTTTTGTATCGTTCTCTTAGTCTCCATTGCATTGATTTCTGCTCAGATCTTTATAATTTCCTTTCTTGTACAAGCTTTGGGTTTGTTATGCTCTTCTTTTTCTAGGAGCTTGAGGTTCTGGATTAGGTTAACTGAGTTCTCTCTGTTGTCCTAATATGGGCATTCACTGCTATGAATTTCCCACGTAGAACTGCTTTCATTGTGTCCCAAGATCCTGTATGTTGTACTGGCATTATCATTTGCTTGTAGAAACTGTCTAATTTCTTCTTTAATTTCCTCTGTCACCCATTGGTTGATCAAGAGGGTGTTGTTCAATTTCCATGTGTTTTTGGGAGTTTTGCAGTTTCTTATGTTATTGATCTCCAATTATATTGCACTATGGTCTGATAATATACAGGGGATAACTTCAATTCTTTTACATTTACTTAAATTTGCCCTATGAGCTAGCATGTGATCTATTTTGGAGAATGACCTGTGTGCAGCTGAAGAGAATGTGTATTCTGATTTTGTGGAGTGGAACACTCTATAAACATCTATTAAGTCCATTTGTTCAATAGCTTGGTTCAGTTCTAGCATTTCATTGTTAATTTTTTTCCTAGATGATCTGTCTATTTGTGATAGAGAGGTGTTGAGGTCCCCCAGTACAATTATGTTATTGTTTATTTGGTTTTTCATGTCCATTAATATTTGTTTTGTATAGTTGGGGGCATTTGTATTTGGTGCATAAATATTTAGGATTGTCATCTCTTCCTCTTGGATTGTTCCCTTCACAAGGATTTAGTGACCATCTTTGTCTCTCTTAATTAGTTTTGGTTTGAAATCTACTTTGTCTGCAAATAAGACTGCTACCCCTGCTTTTTTCTGGGTTCCTGTCATGTGGAGAACTGTTTTCCATCCTTTTTCTTTCAGTCTATGAAGTCTCCTTTTGAGTTAGGTGTGTTTCTTGTATAGAGCACATTGCTGGGTTTTGCTTCTTAATCCATTCTGTCAGTCTGTTTCTTTTGATTGGTGAATTGAGGCCATTAACATTGATAGTTATAATTGAGAGATATTGACTCATTCTTGTCATGATTGTTGGCTCTTTTCTTATTTTTCCCTCTTTCCATTTAGTGCCTTACCTTGCATGGTGTCTTCTCTCTGTTGGGCCTCATGGAGTTGTGACCTTCATTGTCTTTTTCTAGGATATTGCATGAAATTGTTTGGAGTGCTCATTTGGTGTTCATGAAATTTCTCAGGTGTTCATTGTCATGAAAGTATCTAATTTCCCCATTGATTTTGAAAGATAATTTTGCTGGATACAACAGTCTAGGTTGGAAGTTGTTTTCTTTTAGGGCTTGAAATACTTCACTCCAGGCTCTCCTTGATTTGCGGGTTTGTGTTGAGAAATCTGCCATGATTCTGATGGGCGTTCCTTTGTAGGTGATTTGTTTCTTTTCTCTAACTGCCTGTAGAATTTTGTTCTTCTGTTGGGATTCTGGGATCTTGACTATTATGTCTAGGTGTACATTTTTTTTTTTATTGTGGCTGGTTGGAGTTCTATATGCCTCACTTACCTGTGTGTCCAGTTCTCCACCTCTGTCTGGGAAGTTTTCTATTATTACTTCTGTGAACAATTTTTTTATGTCAATTGTACTTTCTCCTGTTTTTTCGTGGATTCCTATCAGTTGTATGTTATTCTTCTTTGCATCATCTAGCAGCTGTTGGATTGATTTCTCATGGTCCCTTACTATCTTTAAGAAATTTCTGTTTTCATAGCCCTTAACTGCGATACTGTCTTCTATATCTGATATTCTGTCTTCAGATTCTCTTAGTCTGCTCTGCATGTTTTCAGTGGAGTTTTTAATCTCCTGAATATCTGTTTGAATCTGTTTCATGGATTCCATCTCTTTCTTTTGTTGGGCAATCATGGTTTCCATTTCTTTCTTATGCTGGGCATTCATAGCTTCCATCATGTTTCTGATCTCATCTATTTTTTATCTGTTTCTGCTCTAGAGCCTCTAATCATGTCTTTCACTCTACTCACCATCTCTGTATTTATCTGGGAGATTATTTCTGCTTTGAATTTTTCTAGAGCCTCATGTATCTGCTTTGTTACTTCCTGTGCTATCAGTTCAGGGTGTCCAAGTGGTTTATTATCTGACTTTTCCACCTCATTTCCCCCCAGAATTTCCTTTTTGTGGCATGGAAGCCTGTGTCTGTGCCTTGCTTAAATGTCTTCTCATTTTTGTTTTTGGTGCTATCCTTGGTTTGATTCCTGGGTTGATATTTCAAAATTGCTTAATGCAAGTATCTTTGTTGCTTGTGTTTAAAACCCTTGTGGAATGATTACTTTTCAGAGGTGTCTTCCAGATATGGCTTGTGTTTAGGTTTTGAGGCTCTAATGATTCTGAGACTATTTTATTTTCTTTATACCAGGAAGGAAAACTGATAAGATCAATCACAACATGTTAGGCCAAATGTTAAAATCAGCAATAATACAGCATCAAGTGCAGCTTAGAAATGACAATTTGTGGTAGTTATTAATCTATCACATTTAACTATGTGAAGTATAATCCCCTGTGCCTCTGTAGTGTGGGACCAGGTAGCAGAAGAGCCAGAAGGTGGAGGGTAGGGGTTGGAATTGGGCCTTGCAGGTGCCTGAGTGGCTAAGCAGAGCACCAGATGAAGGCAGGGCTCCAAGCTGCTCCTGGGACCTCACCGTGCCATGGGCAGGAACCAGAACACAGCCAAGGAGCTTCATGCTGCTTGGCTGAACCTCAGAGAGGAGAACAGGATGAAGGCGGGAGCCAAGAAGCTTGTAGAGGTTTCAGTTCACAGTCAGCTGGTTCAGGGCAACATAGCAGAGGGGCATCACACAGGAGAAACAATCCATGGCAGGGCAGGAAGGAAGCAGCAAGCAGCCAACTTGCTGCTTTGATAACAAACCCCAAATACATATTGGGTCATTTTCACTCACGCAGGATCCAAACTGGGTATTTCTTGTGAGCCGGGGCCTCTGACTAGAGCATTCAGACTCTGCAAGTCCTCTTGCTGGGTGTAGTCAGTGTGTTTCATCCAAGGAGCTCTCTGTCTCCTTTGAGCCATGAAAAGGAAAAGAGTATGGGGATCAGGTGCATGATGCTCTCGGGGCCAGGCCTGGAACTGTGCTCAGGCTTCTGCTTACCTGTCGCTGGCTATAATAGCACTCCTAACTGCAAGGAGACTAGATAACAAAGTGCACCTCTACATGGTGTGATAGAAAGATGCAGAGTCTTGTTATTAATTTATTACAGTAAAGACACATTGCCATTAATCCCTCTCAAAATACTCCCCTCACTTTAAAAACACTTAGCCCATCATTCTTGTCACTTTCTGGAGCAGGTCTGGTAGTCTTCTTTTGTGAGCATCTCTAGTTGCACCATCATGGCTACCTCCATGTCCCAAATCAATTTTTAAAAATTACCTTCCATGGTCATTTTGACTTGGAAAATGAGCCAGAAATCACACTGTGCCATTTGGCAAGTAAAGTGCATGAAGACACCCTGCAATGGTTTTATTTGACAGAAATTACAATAAACATTTGATAAGTGAGGGATGATTGTAAAATACAGTGTATATTTAAATACATAATTATTTCAATAAAAGATTGCCTTTAACCCTACTCAAAATACTTCCCCTTGCTTCATATGCACAGTATCTGGCAATGTGTCTTTTACTGTAATGAGTTTTTTTAAATTTACACATCTTTCTATCCATATCTTCCACCACTCCTTTCTATACTTGAGCCCGAGAAGAAGCAATAGATTTGTGATACCCAATTAGCCTATAAGATCCAGCTCTGTTTAAATCTGAAGTTTCCCCAAGGCTCCTGTGCTGAAGGTTTGGATGGTGCTATTGGGATGGGGTGGAAACTTTAGCAGGAGGTTAAGTCTCTGGGGATGTGCTCTTGAAGGGGGGATTGGGACACTGGCCTCTCAATTTCTATTTTTTTTTTCCTACGTCCTTCATAAGGTGAGCAGGCTTCTTTGCCATGACACCCTGCCATGATTTATTGCTTTGCAGCAGGCCCAAACCAACAAGGCCAACTGATCATGGACTGCAACATTCAATACTATGATTCAAAATGAACTTCCTCTTTTTAAATTATCTCAGATATTTTGTCACAATAATTAAAGCTGGTTAACACAGATACTTTGTGATTTTCAACAATTTATTTGACCTCTCTATGCTTCCATTTTCTCAGTTAGTGATAATGGGTTGTTATGATTTTATTTCATTCATTCATTCAGCCATTCATTCATTCATTCCTTTTTAAGTACTGGGAATTGAACCCAGGGCCTTCATACTGAACTACATCCCTAGACATTTTTAATTTTTTAAATTTTGAGACAAGATCTCATTAAGTTGCCCAGATTGCCCTTGAAATGTTGGTCCTCCTGCCTCAGTCTCCAAAGTTTCTAAGATTACAGACATGTGCCACCATACCCAGCATGACTTGAAATACTTTAACATGTGTAAAGTATTTAGAAGAGTGCCTGGCATGTCCTATGTACTTCTCTAATTTGACTGAATCACCCTGCAGAGAAGGGTAGGAGAATACATACTGTTATAGACTCAGTGTTCCATGACCAAATGGCTGGTTCTGGAACCTAGTTTCTGCTTCTGTCTCCTTTCTAAAACTGCATGATATTCCAAAGGAATGATTTTTATTTGAATCCTATAATTGGGTGGGAGAATTTTCACTCAAAGAAAATGCTAATTTTCTGATTTAATTAAGTAATTACATGGATGTTTTATTTACTTCTCTGTATATGTATTTATGGTTTTTTTTAATGCCCCACTAAATGTATCCCTTCTTTAAACTCTCCACTCAGGAGGATACCCTAATGCTCATCTGAAAATCAAAGAGCCCTCTGCCGTCTTCCAATTCTCGGATTTAATTCTTAGGTATGGCTCAAGGTTAAGGAGTATCTGTTTCCGTTGCTTTCCAACAGGGTTCCTAAAAAGTTCTGTTTTGTCCACAGGATTCTTTTCTTCCTTATTTACTAAATATATTTGAGCTATGACCAGTAGGTGGTGGTGTTTCTATGCTTTTCTCTTGTTATGGATTCTTGGAATGAGATCAACACAGAGTGGATTCCGGGGTTTGGAACAGTATCAAGGGAGCCCCTAAAAAGAACAGTATCCAGGATTATTTACTTTGGTTCATTGAGAACTAGTAACCTTTTCATTTTTATTATTAAACTTGTTTATTTTTATTTGAGACAATCTCACATTTACATAAAAGTTGCAATTACAGTACAAGAACCTTAGTTTTTTCAAAGTCACTTGGTAGTAAGTCCTGATGCCACCAAATATTTTATGTGTATTTGCAGCAAGGATATTCTCCTACAGAGCCGCCATATAGCTGTCAACATCAGGAAATTAATGTTGACAGTACTGTCCTGTAATCCTGTAACTGAGGTATCACTCAAGTTTCATCAATTGTCTCAGTAACGCTCTTTATAGCAAAATGTTCCAGTTTGGAATTATCCACCGTGTTTAGGTATAATATCTCCTGTAACCTTCAGGTTGAACACTTGGTTTCCATGACCTTTATACTTTTGGAATTACACATAATTCTGATTTTATAAAATGTATCTCCATTTGAGATTGACCAAGATTTCTTGTATTAGACTAAAGTTATGGATGCTTGGAAGGAATGTCATCGTGCTCTCTTAGGTGGCACAAAATTTCAATTTGTCTCATTACTGGCAATGCCAACTTTGATTACTTGATCACGGTGCTGTCTGCCACCCTTCTCCATTAAAAGATATTCTTTTCTCCTTTGTGAACTAAGGAAACTTTTGTAAGGAGGTACTTTGGGAATAGACAAGTGTTATAGTTTAAATATAAAATGTCCCCCCAAAATCTCATATGTTCAGAGGTGAGACCTGGTCGTAAGAAGAGGGTCCCTGAAGGTGTGACTTGGAAGGGTATATTCTTGTCCTGGCTCTTTCCTTCTCTGTGTGCTTCTTGGCTGCCATGAAATGAGTAGTTATTCTCCACCAGGCCCTTCTACCCTCCCATTTCTGCCTTGGATTCGGCCACCATGGACAAAACCACAAAAACTGTGAGCCAAAATAAACTTCTCCTCCTTTAAGTTGTGGGTGTGGAATATTTTGTCCCATACTTATTATCAAACTTTCAAATTTTTCATTCATTATTAGTGCTGAATCCCATCTTATTTAGTGGGTACATTAGTTAGCTTTTTGTTTCTATAATAACAGGATACTTATGAATGAAAAGAGGTTAATTTTGGTATAGTTTTGGAGTCTGGGCATCCAAACAGTATAGCATAGATTCAGTGAGGGGTACCCCTTGCTGCATGACCTCATGGCTGATGGTGATGGTGGGAGGCCATATAGGAGCCAGGGGTCCCATCTTGATAAGAAAAGCAGAGAGAACATGTTGGGGCCAGGCTCAGGCTTGTATAATAACTCGCTCTACTGAGAACCCACTCCAGGAGACTAATATTCCCTTCTGAGGATATGTTTCCAATGACCCAAGGCCCTCCTGCTAGGCCCTGCCAACCTAAGGACCAAGGCTTTAATCACGTGGACCTTGGGGTAGGGACATAATTGATCCATAATTACATGACAGCAATGGGTTACTCATTTTGTAGTAATGGGTTATTTTAATGCTCAAGTGGTATTGGGCTTAATCAGAGACATCCTCTTTAAGATGTCTTCTACGTCCTTTTGATATGCTCTATCATCAGTTTCTGGCAACATATATTCAAAGCTCAGATTATATTTTTCTTGCCCCAACATAAAGCATTGTACCTCAGAGTCCTGGGTGCTGGTAGTATAGCTTGGTAGTTAGAGATGAAGAGCTGGATGCCCATGAGTGCATTGTCACTGGTGAGTTACTGATCCCACGTGTTTTTGATGAATAGTGCATGTGTGTGTGCATATCTACATATATAGATACATAGACAATTATAGATATGTATTTCTGTATCTATATATACTGAAAACCATGAATTTACACTAGGGACAGGTACATAGCTTATGGAGCTCAATGCCAAATGAAACTGTGGTGTCCCTTAATTCAAAAATCAAAGAAAAAATGGAGATTAAGGCACAGACATGTAAGGTTTTCCTATCTCTCACATTCTCTATCAAAATGTCACAGTGCCTTTCTTTCCTTAACACTCTTTTAAAATGAGAATAAAGTTTTAAATCACACAAAAATTAAGTTATCAGCATGAATTTTACCATTCATCTTTATACTGGGCAATGGTGGTCTTAGTACAAACATAAAGGTGCTTAACTGATACATGGCATCACAATAATGACGCAGTTTGTATGTTGTAGATTGTTCAGACATTAGGGTCTTGTTCTTACCAGAATGGTGGGACCACTGCACGTATTTAACAACTGTTTCTCCTTCACCTCCTCCTAGGCACAAATACTGCCACAATTGTACCTTTGGAATATTGACAAATAAGGAAAAGGAACAGCGAGCTGCTTACTCTTTGTCCTTCAGTGTCAACATTTCTATGTAACTGACTGACTAATATGAGTAACAGAGGATGCAATAGGGTTCCGTGGTCTTTCATGTTTCTTTCTTTACATTGGAAGCAAGTTTTAGTTCAGGGAGAATGTTGGCTCTTAGAGTTGTCTGTGTCTGTTACTCAGTGGCAGAGGTAACTCACGTATCTTGTGTTTGCTTGAGCCTTACTGACTGCCACACATCATGGGGTCATGGGGGTTCCATGATCTTGGGCATCTCAAATGCTATGGATATGATACCAGGAACCTAGGGACATGTGTATGATGCGGGGGAGGGAAAAGGGAGGCAATCCCTTGTTGACCTCTGGAAGGCTTTTGCTTTGAATGAGATAGGAGCTGCAGTGGGTTAGATATAGCTTGAGTATACATATGGTAGAACCTTGGTCCTTGGCACGCCAGGCTTGGAAGGTGGCATGGAACCTTTAGAGGTGAGTTCTTTTATTTTTTTTTCTCATTAACTTTATTGGTACATTTTAGGTATAAAATACAGTTACATTCATCATTGGGATCTTGTACCATTACATGAGTTTCTTGGTTCTTATATTTTTCCCCTTCCTCTGCCCTCCCTTCACCCCTTCCACCCTTCCCTATATTCAAAGACCTTGTTTCCATTTTTTTCTCTTCTCATATTTTTTCCTTTCCCTTTTTTCCCTTCCACTACCCCTCCTAATTACCCTGCTCTTTTACACATTTCTTCCTGTTACACAATATCAGTTATACATTTTTTAAATTACAATATCAAGATCTAGGAGACGTTACCACAGATTTTACAGAATTAAAAAATATATAGAAAGCATATTACAAAAATCTGTTTTGAAATAAATTTGACAACTTCTAAGAAGTACCTTGGAAGACAGATTAATGAAACTAACTCTGGAGGAAATATAAAATTTGAATGGCACCTATTAAAGAAAGTATATTCCTAGCTTGAAAACCTACCTATATGACAACAGCAGGCTCCTAAACATTTTAACTGATACATTATATCAAACAATTAAAGCAGAAAAAAGAAGGAACACTTCTCCCCTCATTTTTGGAACTCAACATTGTGCTAATCCTAAAACTGGATAAAGATAATAGAAGAAAAAAGGATGAACTAGATAGAAATTTGTTTAACAAAACAAACTCTTAGAAGTCAGATCTGGCAGTATGTAGAAAGTGGTTTTGTTATAGGGATGGCAGTGTTGGTTCAGCATTGGAAGATCCACCCCCAAAAGTCATCATTTTAACAGAGGAAAGGAAAAAGCCATATGATCCTGTCACTAGTTGGAGAAAAGGTTTTGGACTAAATTCTACAGCTGTTCATGGTAAAAGCTATCAAGAGACTAGAAGTAGAACAGGACCTTCTCAACAGATTAAAGACATGTACTCCATACTTCCAGCTAGAATGCCTTATATGAATGGAGAAGATACAATGCTTTCTCCTTAAGGTGGGGAACAAGGGCAGATATGCTTACTCCTTATCTCTCCATTAAACTTTGAAACCTAGGCCCCACCAAAATAGTCTGGCAATAAAATGACACAACTAGGATAGGATTGGCACGGCAGAAGCACAATCTTTATATGTAGATGAAATGATCCTCTGCAGAGAAAATACTAAGAAATCTCTAGGAGACCCTAGAACTTGTACTTGAATTTAGCAGGATTAGAAAACACAAGGTCTATATAAAAATTCAGGTCTGTGTATACTTGCTATAGATGAAGAATTGGATGTTGAAATTTAAAAGTTATGTAGGAGTACAAAGGACTTAGAAAAGTTAAAAACAAAAACAAAAACAAAAACAGTATTGGAAGACGTTTAGTACCTAATTTTAAGACTTCTTCTAAAGCTACAGTAATCAAGGCAGTGTTGGTGTAAGGAAAGACATATAGATCATTGGAATAAAACAGAGAATCTAGAAATAGAACCACACATATATGGTTCACTGAGTTTTGAAAGATTTTTAACATTAGAATTTTATAGAATATAAACTCAATTCAAGAGCCAAGGAAGAGAGAGTGTTTTCAGCAAATGGCACTAGAACACCTGGTATCCGTATATAAAAAATTAACCTCAACCCTTTTTTTCCATACATGAAAATAACTTGAAGGGATCTATGAACCTAAATAAGAAAGCCTAAAAGTATGAAACTTAAAGAAGAAATTATAAGGGAAAATATTTATAAATTCAGGGTAGGCAAGAACTACCTAGGATACAAAAAAAATGATGTATAAAAGAAAAAAAATGATAAATGAGATTCCATCAATATTTAGAACTTTAAATGACATCATTAAAATGAAAAGTAGTCCTTAAACAGACCGTATTTACAATGCATATAACCTATGAGCAGAATATATAAAGAATTCTTAGAGCTCATTAATAGACAACCCAATTAAAATGTAGACATAAGAAGATGATAAATAGCCAGTATAGCACAAGGAATGGTGTGCAACTCTAGAATCAGAAAAATACTAATCAGCACAATAACAAGATTGAATTATACACTCATTAGGGAGATGAAGTTAAAAGTTTTTTAAAAGCCTTGTCATGACTTTTTCTTTTTGTTGGATTCTCCCTCTTTGCATTTAATTTGTCACACCCAATGGATTCATTCTCCTGGGTTTCCTGGGGTTGTGATCCTCATTGTCTTTTCCTAAGGTATTGTCTAAAATTTTTTGGAGTGCCGGTTTGGTATTCATGAAGTTCCTGAGGTGAAAGTATTTTATTTCTCCATCAATTTTGAAAGATAGTTTTGCAAGGTACATCAATCTGGGTTGGAGGCTGTTTTCCTTTAGGGCTTGAAATACATCACTCCAAGCTCATCTTGCCTTGAGGGTTTGCATTGAGAAGTCTGCTGTGATTCTGATGGGCTTTTCTTTGTAGGTGATTTGTTTCTTTTCTCTCACTGCTTGTAGAATTTTGTTCTTCTGTTGGATTTCTGGAATCCTAACTATTATATGCCTATGTGTAGATTTTTTTTGATTAAGGCTAGCTGGAGTCCTATATGCCTCACTTATCTGTATGTCAAGTTGTTTTCCCCTCCTTGGGAAGTTTTCTGCCATCACTTCTGTGAACAGTTTTTTTATGTCATCTGCACTCTCTCCTGTTTCTTCATTGACTCCAATCAGTCTTATGTTATTCTTCTTTGCATCGTCTAGCAGCTGCTGGATTGATTTCTCGTGTTCCCTTACAATTTGATAGCAATTTTTCTTTTCCTCCTCACTAATTGCAATCTTATCTTCTATATGTGAAATTCTATCCTCACATTGGTTCATTCTGCTGTGCAGACTTTTGATGGAGTTTTTAATCTCTTGGAAATCTGTTTGTATCTGTTTTATGGATTCCATTTGTTTCCTATGTTGGGATTCCACCATGTTCCTCAGATCCTCTATTTTTTTAATCTGTGTCCTCTCTAGATTTATTAATCATGTCTTGCACCATGAGCAAAATCTTTGCTGTTATCTGAGTAATTATTTCTGATTTCATTTTTCCCAGATCCTCTTTTGTTGCCAGTTCAGAGAGTCCAGGTGGTTGAGTATCAGAGTGTTCCATCTCATTTCCCTTTGGGGGGTTGCTGTAGGTGATCTGGAAGTCTGTTTTTGAGGCTTGTTTTTGTATTTTCTCATTTCCACAGGGGAGGGTGTGCTTCTGGCACCCACAAGGCTCACCTTCTCTGCCCTAGGAGCTTGGGATGGCAGTGGGGGAGCTTCCTTCCGGGTGCTGGGACCAGCTGAGCTTCTCTGCCCTAGGAGCCTGGGATGGAGGTGGGGAGCTCCCTCAGAAGACATGTTCTTGTCTTGAAAATCAGTATAGTGCCCCCATAACTTGTTACATCTTCCTGCACACTGATAAATTCATGATTAAATAAGTTTTGCTGTTTGTATCCTCGTTATTGTCATAATGCCAGAGCTGTACGTTATGAAACCTCTCTTCAGAGCATCATAGGCAAACACATTACTGGATGAAAATTTATGTAAGAATATGTTCTAAGACTGCATTTTGTGCCAGCAAAATGTGGATCATGGGGCCTAGTTTTTATTATGATTTGGCAGTTATATGAAATGTTCTCTTTTGCCAATATTTTGTAAAGTCAGAAAAGATTTCAGAGGAATGTTAACTTCCAACTAGAAAATCCAATTGTATGTGTATGTGTGTGTGTGCGCATGCAGTTATGTGTTTGTGTTTGTGTGTGTAGGACAGAAGGTTCAGGAGACTCAGATAACTTGTTTTAATCTTAAATGTTTTTGTTATATTTAATATGAATATATTAAAATATAAACCTATATGAAACCTGTAACGTATATGACTATAAAATAAAATTAATATGTAATACAAACAAAATTATGAAACTGATACAATTCAAAGAGGCAACATCAGTGACACTAAGCTGGGCCTAATCAGGCCCCAATCCTCCCATCCACCCTCCTTCCTTGCAGTTTTCTTGGTCAGATTTCCCCACTCTGTCCCTTGAGGGGACACCGTTTTCCTAGCACTTTCCTATGCTCATAATATTGCAAAGCATAATTTACCTCTGCTGGGTTAAAAACAACCCTTCTTTGGCTAAGTCCATTCATGCTCAGTGCACCAAACTTAAAGTAGTATCACTTGATGACCACATAGACAATAAACACAAAGGATCCTCAGATCCAAAGCAAGCACCCAAATTTCTGACAAACTGCTGACACTAAAAAATTTCAGATAACTATTAAAATGAAAATTTAATAGCTAGAGTAGAAAAGTTTGACATTTCCTCAAAATATACCAGAGATATATAGCTTAAAATATTATGCTGAATATTATTTACTGCCTACTTATTAAGAATCAAATTCCAAATAATCAAGTTTTTTCTTTATGTATGTGCTTAAATGTGGGGTGTGTGTATGTGTATGCATGTGAACTTGTGCACAGACAGAAGAGAGACAGAAGTGGAGGACAAAGAAGGAGTAAAGAGTTATTCTTTAAATATAATTGTTTAAGCTGATTCTTACGTTTTGATGGATAGATAATCCCTTGTGGAAATTTTTGAGGAGAATCAGGGAGTGTGTTAGACATTGGTTATTTCCAACATTAAGTTGAAATTCTTGAGATGAAAGTTTCTATGTAGATCCAATAAATAAATACAGGAATTCAAGACTGGATATCTGGGGAAAATGCCAGGACTATTGCTTTTTAAATTTTCCACTCAAGTTAAATACGTTAAAATTTTGTTTGGAGATGGTGTTTACCATTTTGTTCTATTCTAGACTATTCATAACATAGATTATTTGAAATTTAGTAGTGTTTATTCACCTATAATAAATAAGTTAATTATCTGATTTTGTTTCACAATTGCCATGAGATAGACTTCACTTAAAATGCCAAGTTACTCTTTTCCTTGACCTTACATAAATACTTTCTGAAGTGTTCTGTGAATTCTGTAAAAAAAATGCAGTATAAATTTGCTACTGCCAGGAAAAATATATTTCTTCAATTTGAGGTTTTACACTTTAATATCTGAGAACATTTAAAATAAATTTGTTTCAAAATTAGTAGTGAAAATAATGTGGCATTCTCATCTCAAAAATGTACAAGAGTCTGAATATTTAGATGACCATTTAAGAGTTCTTCAAATTCATGTTTTCTTTTCTAGTTCAATTGTATGGAGTGGTGTACAAATAGAATATGTTAGCCCTTTGTCAGCAAAACATGTAAATGTTAAAATTTAGTTTTAAAAATTTAACTCGCACCAGATGTAGTGGCACACACCTGTAATCCCAGCACTCTGCAAGGCTGAGGAAGGAGGATTGCAAATTTGAGCCAAGGTTGGGCAATTTAGCGACTTAGACCCCGTCTCAAAATGAAAAAGAGGCTGGGTATACAGTGTGGTACAAAAGTCCTGGGTTTATTTCCTAGTACCAAAAACCAAAAAATTAAATCTGACATTGATAAAGAATAAAACTGTATTAGGTCATTAAATGAAAATGTAACATGTATAATTCTCTTTCATATTCTAAATCCATGACTCTTTGGAGACACCCACTGATTATTTTCAGCTTACAACCAGATGTTTGGCATTATGTAGACCTGACCACGAAATAGCCTGGCTAATAGACACATGTACTCCTGTGGAATATTTGCCAGTGTGATATCCTTGGTATTATGGCTGTTGCCTCAAGTCTTCCTCATTATTTTTATTAGCATTCCATTGCCGACTGAGTGTAATCTTTAGGAGGAAAGAAAATCAATGTTTGGGAGAGATAAATGTATTTTTGTGTATGTGCATTCACTTGCAAATATATGTTTATTGCATATGTAACTATTTAACGTGTTGAAATATTTTAAATTTAATTTTACAGTAAATTTGAATTAGCTTGGAAATTTCAATTTTCTTTTTTCCAAGTGTTTACACATGTGTACAGATAAGCACTCACACTTAGCTGAATATTTTGTGACAAACTTGTTGAGCCAGAAGCTGAAGTTTGGTCCAAATTGATAGTGTGTCAGTCAAGGTGTTTTAATTTCAAAGAAAAAGAATCTCAACCCAAACTGCTTAACTGAGAGAACTGAATGGCTCACCTAGCAGAAATCCAGGGATGTGACAGACTCCCAAACTGGGTGGTCTAGTGACTCTATGGTTTTTGAAAATCCAGGTATCTTCAGTCTGTGTTCTCTGACATCTGCAATATCGGTTGTATCCAAAGGCTGGCTTCCTGAGTCTTTGTGGCTTGGCTGCACCTTCTCTACTTACATCAAGTAGGAGAGAGGTTTTGTATTTTGTGGTTCTCTGAAAAGCAAAATCTTACTCTGCTTTCTATTGCTATGTCGAAATACCTGAGAAATCTACCTACACAATTTATAAAGAATAAAGGTTTATTTTGGCTTGTTGTTCCAGATGCTGTGAAATAAAAAAACATGGTGCCAACCTCGTCTTAGCTTCTGATGAGCATTTATCACTGCACTGTTTTCTAATGTGGCAGAAGTTGGAATGACAAGCAGATGTGAATGGCAGAGAGAAAAGAGGGCCTGAACTCCTGCAATAGCTAATTGTGAAAGGCTAATGCCCCATGAACCAAACACTTATCACTAGGCCCTTTCTCCTAACACTGCTTCATTAGGGACCAAGACTCAATATGAGTTTTGACAAGGACAACCCATATTCAAACAATAGCAAGCCAAAATCCATAAACCTAAACTTCTTCTTTGCATGACTTGAATTGATCCACATCCCCATTTCTGAATTAGTCTGTTCTCTAACTGACTTAGTCCTAGGTTCTTAAAATCACTCTCTACTGAGAAGGTCAGAGTACAATTGTTTGGTGTAGAGTTCATCCCTGGAGAAGTTATCAACACCCGCCCCCGCAAACTATGCTTTTGAAACACAATAGGGATGTCAAGTGTTAGTATTTGCTACAGGATAAAGAAGGAAAGAAGGAAAGTTAGAATTTTACTCATTAGCCAAAAATACAGACCCAATCTAAGACTCAGGCTTTCTTTTCTGAAGGTGAGACAAGGTTTGAGCAAATATATGAAAAGCCTGATCATGGGCTGAGTTTCCGAGGCAACAACCTAGTCACTATGGCTGGGAGAACCACAGTGTGGGGTGAGGGATTTTATTCCAGAAAGTGATGGGGGAAAAAAGTTGGTGGATAGCAGGATGTCTGAGATAGGAAGACCAAAAAAGGTAGGCGCTCTGTTTCGGAAAGCTGAGGATACTAAAGATCAGCAAGAAGATGGACTGGATGTGGAGCTGGTGGAGTTGGCTCTTCCTGTCTTCCTGCTGAGCTCTAGAATGGCTTCCAGAGGAGGGCTGAAGATACTGATGGAGTTACATGGCCAAACTATAAAAGCAAGAAAGAAGGTTAAAGCATGACAGTGTAATAAATGTGGCATAGCATAGGGGTTATTCTGACTTGAATACACTGATTAAATAAGAGATAATGATGAAATGGGATAGGTTGAATTGAATATAATAGGTGCACTGGATGGAAATAAATACATACCAGAGGATGTTAAAGAAAAATTTTAATCTCACTTCAGCAGAACTTTCAAAAGCCAAAACCAAAATAGAAGTTCTCTGTAAATCTCTGACTTCCTAGAGTCTCCACTAAACTTTTGATTTCATGCTCACACATTGCACCTTTAAGGGTACACTGCCTGGCTGCTCATGTTTTGAAGTGAGGTACAGACTGCACATGTAAGGCTTGCAAAGGAAGTGGCCCTAAATCAGGTCTGTATTGGCCCATTACACAACTCCAGCCTAGATCACACTTGAGGTGCAAATGAAGATGAGCCTGTTTCTGCAGACCACACCTGGCATAGTGGGATATTTCCCCTCATTTGGGAAGATGTAGTGATAATCTTCCCTCTCCTCAAATTGGATGATAAAGGGAGTATGTGATATTCCTAGGGCTTCCATAACAATATACCACACACTGAAGGCTTAAAACAGCAAATTCATTGTTCCACCATTATAGAGGGTATAAATCTGAAGTTAAGGTAGGAGCAGAGCCAACTTCTTTCAAAATGTTTTGGAGGAGCATTCTTCCTTGACTCTTTTTAGCTTCTAGTTGCCAGGAATGTTTGGTGTTTGTGTTGGTCACTTTCTCATCCCTGGGACAAAATACCTAATAACACAACTTAAAAGAGAAGAGATTTATTTTGGTTCATGGTTTAATCCACATTTGGCCAAATCCAAGGCAGAAACAACATGGTGGAAAAACGTGGACAGAAGGCAGCTGCTCATCTATGGTAGCCAGGAAGCAGAGAGAGAAGGGAGGAGCTGGGAAGGGAGGTATATCCTCCAAAGTTACACCCCCAGTGATCCACCTCCTTCAACCAGGCCCTACTTCCCAAAAATATGTAAACTATTAACTCATCAATGGATTAATCTACTGATGAGTATACTACCCATCACGATCTAATCACCTACCAAACACCTCTGAACACACAAGATTTTGGGGAACATTCTTCATCTAAACCGGAACCTTCCACCCCTCTCCCCCAAGACTCATGTCAATCTCATTGTGCAAAACCCATTTAGCCCATCTTTAAAATTTTTACAGGACCAGGAATTTAGCTCAGTGGTTCTGCAACCTGTGTCACAAACTCAAGGTCCTGAGTTTGATCTTTGGTACAAAAAAAAAAAAAAAATTTACAAAAAACTTTTTCGCTAAAATTTTTACAAATTTTTTTGCTAAAATTTTTACAAAAAAGTTTTTGCATTTTTTTTTTACAATTCCAGCACTGATGAAAAGTTCAAGTGGAAAGTTTCCTCTGAGACTCAAGGCAAACTCTTAGCTGTGAAGCCCTGTAAATACCCAAAAGAAAGTTAAGTACTTCCAACATACAATGGCACAGCGTAAACATGGCCATTCCAAATGGGAGAAAAAGGGGAAAGAAAGGAATGAGGTCAAAGTAAGACTAACAACCAGCAAGGCAGACATTACATTCTATAGCTCTGTGTCTAGTACCCAGGGCAAGTTAAGGCAAGATGTGAGCTCTAAAGGTCTCAAAGGGCCCTGGCCCAAAGGGGTTGCCAGTAGCAGCACTTGTGGCCTTTCTTCTCACAGTTGTGAGAATGAGACAGAGAGTTCAGAGGCACACTGCCTGGCCTCCCAGGCCTTCCTTTGAAATCTTAATGGCAGTCTCCATGGCCCCAGATAACTCTTGAATTCTGCAGGCCTGTAAAACTGTCAGCCTGTGAAGGATGGGGTCTGTCTGATTCCTGAGATGCCCCTCAGTATCTTTTCTATTGTCCCGATGCACAGTGCTTTATTTCTGTTTAAAGCCTCATGATTTTAGTCTATGGGTGGCTGCCTCCAAGGCAGAAATGGCATGGTAGAAGGGTCTGGGTGGAGGATAGCTTTTGATCCCAGGACACTCACTCAGGAAGCAGGAGGAATTAGGGAGGGAGATATACTGTCCAAAGTCATGCTGTCAGTGATCCACCTCCTCCATCCAGGACCCACCACTCAAAAGCATGTTTAGCTATTTCTTGATTTGTATAGGGCCCCCTCCATGATTCAATAACTTTTCCAAAGCCCCATCTGTGAACACATAAGGCTTTGTGGGAGACATTCTACATCTAAATTATAACAACATAGTAGGTACGTTGCTCCAGGCTCTGCCTCATTTTACATGTTTTTCTCCCTGTGTGTGTGTGTGTCTTGCTCCTTCTCTTCTTTTGAAGAACATCTATACACTAGATTCAATTTGGGCCCAACTCCACTCCCATATGAGCCTCGCCTTATCTTGATTATGCCCCCAAAGACCCTATTTCCAAATTAAGTCACATTCGTGGGTATTGAGGCTTAGGACTTGAATTTATCCTTTTAAGGGATGCAGTCCAACCCACAACAAGGAGCTCTGAGAGAATCTCTTGGAGAATTTGATATGTATCCTTGAAGTATAGGGGCATTTGATATAATGTCTGATTCTTTATAAGAGAAGTCTAAAGATGAGAGAATGTGACATTTACTTGTGCAAATTCGTAGCACTGGGCTGAGTGCTGTTCCTCAGTCAAGAGGAGGCCAAAGGTATGTGTTTTCAGAAACCAGACTTGGAACCTGCCAAAGGACTTAACCTAGAGTCTTCTTAAAAGATATGTGTGACTCCAAGAGGCCATCGTCCACCAAAGGAAAGTTAGAAATTGTAGACAGGACTGCAGCTGGTGCCAGGCACATGACCTTCTCCTTCTGTTGTCGACTGATTAAATAAAACAGTAAGTGAATAGATAAATTTGCTACTTTATCAGTTGACCAACTTATAGACTTACATTGCTTAGTGTCTAAGCATGTAAAGATGATGAGATTCCCTGTGAGCACAGTCTCTCCTGCAAGATGGGAAGCCAGGTGAGAATGGAAGTTATCAAGAGTCCAAGGAGCCAAGGAAGTAGGCACAGGGGAAGAAGAGGGTGCCTGGCAGTCCAGTGCCACCAGCAAGGGTTTCGTGTACTGCCAAAGCTGGGTGACTGTCCCTAGCAGGGAGCACCTCGTCATTTCAGTGCCTGAGGACAGGCTCTGCAGGGAATATCTTGTAGCTAATGTATTCACTCTCAAGGGAAGTGATCTCATCTCACGGGATGAGGGAAAAATCTGTCCTGGAAAGCAAAAAAATCTTATACATGATTATGGTTTATGGCTCTCCAAAGGGTCTCAACCCATGAACAGACATGTGCATCTGTGTATTAAAATTCTAGGGAGGGAGTGACTAGGAAAAAAATGTCTAAACAGATTTCTGGGGGAAATGGTAGCAATGATAAAGGTTGAGAAAGACAGGGGTAATAGATGGTCTGGAAGCAGAGACAAGGGATTCTGGCCAGGATTACCCTGGAAAATGAGACTTCTGCATGGCCCAGTGGCTCCTAGCTAGAAAGATGGGAAACTGAGATCAGCAGCTCTGTGACCCATGTGGCCTTGCCTTGCATGGTGTCCACCCTTAGGAGGCCTTTTGCATTTTGCATGTAGCAGACACTTTGCCCCTGGAGGCCTCGTCCTGGCTGTCATATGGCTGCTGCAGACTGTGGCCTAGCACATGGCCCTCTCCTTATGTTACTGACTGGTGAAATGAGGTAGTAAGTCAGAGGGTGAATTTTCTTATGAGGCTTAGTCATTAAGCATTCAAAGACTATGAGTTTCTCTGTGAGCAGAATTTAGTTCATATTGAAGTTTGATTATGGACAGGTCAGCCTGGCAGGGACCTGACTCATAGAGGGCACTGCTCGGTACAAGTAGTGTAACCTCAGGATGCATGAGTCCTGTCCTTGCAGATCCAGTGATCTAGTTGCCCCAGCTGCAGGAAGCCCCTTATGAAACCTGCCTACCTCCCCTGCTTTTAGTTACTAGGTTTGGTTAGCTTTAAAATTCCTAATTCTGGAGGTCACACAGCTGAGTAATATAGTATTAGTCTCCCACTTTGCTATAGATGACACCTCTGACATGTAAGTCCTGACAATAACAGTTCCCTAGGTCACTTTTCTGGGGCTTGAAGTCTACTTTTGTTGAAATCACTCATTCTTGTTGCCAGGTAACCTTTTGACATCAGGAGGCCCAAAACTCCATCCTCAGATCATTTTCTGAGCATATTTCTTATGAAGAGCCATGAAGATTCCTTGTGTGTGGGCACTGATGATGTCACCTCCATCCATCTGCTTCTTTATCCCATAAATATCTCAAAGACCCCAGGATGCAGATCTGAGGCTGGGGTATGCATCTCCATGCTTGGCTACTTTGCAAATAAACTCTGTTTTGCAGAACTTAGTGGTTTCAGTGGTTAGCATCCTACACTCTGGGCAAAATGGGCCTGGTTGCAACACAACACCAACCCTTCCCTGTGTTTTGTCATGTGTGAGAGGCCTGGAGATTAGCAATTGAAAATGAGAACCAAGAGAGATTATGTAAAAGTGCACATTTCCAATGATGAATGTCATTATATTTTATACCCAAAATGTACCAATAAAATTAATTTAAAAATAAAAGAAATTTTTAAAAAAGAAAGTCAACACCAGCCGATATTCTGATGCCCAGCATTGTCCTAATTAGTTCTGGTATCCTCAGTGGAAATTCTTTTGTTTGCCCCCTGGAATTATCTAATTCTGAAAGCCCCCAGGAAAACTGAATACAGAAAAAAAAAAAAACTGTAGGAAAGTAGAGACGTTGCTGGATGTGGTGTGTAGCTGTAATCCCTGGTAACTGGGAGGCTGAGCAAGGAGAACCCTTAAGCCTGGGAGTTCCAGGCCAACTTGAGCAACATAGCCAAGACCCCATCTCAAAGAAAAAAAAGTGGGAAACTTGCCAGTTTATTTTGTCCCAACAAACAGACTCTGCTTTGGCCCGTGGGAAATGAATTAGTAATGTACATGTTTATATGTACACGTCTATTATTAGAATCTCAATCTAATGTTTTTGGCCCTTTAGCTGTGCTGTTGTAGTGGCCACAGTATTCTGAATCAATTCAAAACATTTGCCTTTCATGGTCACTTTGATCTGGGGAATGATCCAGAGGTCTCACAGTGCCAGATTTGGTAAGTAAGGTGGAAGAAGATGGACTGTAATGTTTTTACAACACTGCTTTTCCACTGGATGGTACTCAGCATCAGCATTCACCTTATGTTTTCCTTTTTAAAATAACCTTCTTTTATTTTTTTTATTAACATGTGTTTGATATATAATGATTACATATATCTTGGTGAACTGGTATCTATAATCACTTCTGATCACATCTTGTGAAGACACTCATGAAAGGGGACTTCCAAGATCACTTCACAATGTGGCAAGAACAAGGTGATAAATGTGTTCCAAGAGAGGGAAGTCTCCTGAGGGGGTTTAATGGGAATGGGTTTTTTACTGTAGTAAATTTTTTAAAAAGTAAATATTCACTATATTTTTGATCACTCCTTGTACATATGAAATAGGTATTTAAAAAGAGTCTATTTCAGATGCTCTGTGTGAGGTAAAATTGGTAATTCTATGTTGTGAATTACAGCACGGTAAATATGTGGACTGGGCTCCTTGGCAGTGTGTGGCCGTGGTATGGTGCGGGTTGAGGTCAGAGCTGTGGGCTTTGCTCTGCTCTGCCTCACACACACACATCAAGGCCACCACGTGAAGATGTGGGTGTGCCTGACAGGGAAACAAGGCCACGCTTTCAGTGTAATGAGGGTGGATCAGTGACATCAGCTTCACATGAGGCCATAGTATGTGATACCACACACTGACAAAATTGTCTTTTGCTGCTTTCTACAAATGGAAAAGATTGGATTGTTTATTTTCTTGTGGGAAGGGTGTTTAGCTCTGCCGGTGAGGACAGAAACTGTCTCTCATATATTTACCCAAGTAGACATGGTGCTTTGGCTCGAGATTTATACCCCTCAGGGTCAGTATGTGCCCTATTGTTAGCAGGGCAGAATGGTGTGCAGCCACCAGGGGGCAGAGAATGGCAGGAAAAGAGAAGGGCCTAGGAAGGTCTTGATTCTGGGGGAAATGTAGGTAAGCTAACAGGAGAAGTCAGAATGAAAAGAAAATGACCATTCATGTCCATTAGCTCCTGTACACCCAGACCCTGCCTGCCTCCTCTCTTAGCACAGTGGCAAAGTGCACTCCTGTAATTTGGAATTGGGAAGACACCAGCCTAGACCACTAGGGGCCACAGATGCTGCAAACTCACTTGAGAGTCATTATTTCTCTTGTGTTTGGAAGCTTTGGGGCCACCACAACTCCCCACCCCCAAATAAGATTGCTAAATTGTGAGGCAAACATTTTCAGCATTACTAGGTAGTGCCAAATTGCACTTTAATGCAGGTGTTCATAATTTACACCCAGAATTGTATGAGCATTCTCATTTCCAACTGTTGAGAGTTTCACATCCTAAATTCCTCCTATTCTCATGGGTGATTTGTGTGCTCCCATTTACCAGAGGAGCAGAGCCTTTTTTTTTTTTTTTTGTATTGAGTATTTTCATTCCTCCAGAGGACTAAACCTATTTATTGCCTTTGCATACTTTTTGTAGGGTGTTTGTCATAGTCATATTGATTTATAAAGTTTTTACTTTGGTGGTATTTGGTTTGAACACAGGGCCTTTGCACTGAAATACGTCCCTAGTCTTTTTTTTAAAAAAATTATATATTAAGAAAGGCTCTCACTAAGCCACATTAAACTTGAACTTACATTCCTTCTGCCTCATCCTTCCAGAGTATGAACCACCATGCCTAGTCTAACTTCTAAGTTTTTAAAAAATGTACATACTTAGACATTAATCCATAATTTGGTCTATGTAAGACAAAGATCTATTCCCAGTCATGGCTTCTTTTGATTCTGCTTCTGGTACCTTTTGAAAAGTTGAAAGTTTTTACATTTGATAGAGTCAAATTTACCAATAATTTCCTTTATCATTTCTACTTCCCGTGTCTTATTTAAGAAATCCTTATTTAGTCTGAAGTCATAAATGTAATCTTTTGTATTTTTTACTAAAATTTTAATGTTTTTCTTCTTTCTAAATTTGTTTTTTTGATCAGCTTGGTGTTTATTTTAGAAATATACATCTATCCTTAAGTTTTCAAAATGAAAGGTCACGTGGCTTAATGGCACTTATTGAATAGTACATCCATTTTTCACTGGTTGGTAAGGCCATTTGTGTACTATACCAAATTTACACACACACACATTTCTAGGCTCAGTGTTCTCATTCACTGATCTTTTTTATCAATCCTTGTACCGACATTAAATTCTTATTTAATCAGGCTTACTGAGGCATATTTTGTTAATGATGTATTACATATATTATATAATTTTTAGTTATCTTTTTTATTATTGACTATACTATATACTGCAAACATTTAGCTTACATAGTTTCACGTGTTTTGACTTATACATCAATGAAATCATCACTACACTTAAGGCAATGATGATGATGCCATCAACCCCATAGTTTCCTCACGCCCTTTAGTAATCTCATTCTTCTGGCCCTCCTATTCCCTCTTCCCCAGTCAACTGCCAATTTTCTTCATTGCTATAGATTTGCTTGCATTACAGTGATGGGGAACATTTTAGAGCTTTCAATAATAGAAACAGCCCACTGTGACATGCGTGCCATTGGTTCACCACCACTGATCTAGAATGCCAATGAAATCCTGTAGTAGGCATTCTTTGTTTTTCACATAATTTATTTTACTTGGAGTAGTTATTTTGAGATTTTTTCCATATTCTGTGTGTCTACTCCCTTACTTCAGTCCCAGGGTTTTCTGTAACTGTCAAAAAAACATAATTCTAATCTATTTAACAAACTTTATTTAAAATATAGAGAAGTCTAGAATAGTGCTATATAAGAATATAGTAAGTGCTTTATAAGTATTTACTATTATTTTGGGGGTACAAGGTGGATTTCACATGGTTACCTGAAAATAAAGCTACTAAGACCCAAATAATATGACAAATAGCAATATTTTAATATGAACAGGAATGCAGAAATATTACCTATCTTTAAAGCTAATAGAAAACATCTGAAAGCAATCAAAGAGAGTTAATTAAAAGCCATGGTATAAATTATCTTTGAACAATGGCCTAAGCAAATGCACCATTATAAAAAATACTGACTTCGGGTAGTAGATTCATTCACAAGGAGGAAAGGAGAAAGAGTGAATGGGAAGAAAAGGTAGAACAGAACAGGCCATTATGGATAAATTGGTTCTTATAGAACATGAGCCAATAGTATGACCTAAATGCTAGAAAAGCCCAAAGCCACATTTGGACAAGGTAACACACTCGTGCTGAACAGCAGAATGTGCTCCATTATTCCATTTCCTCTGCCTCTTGCTGGGCCTCAGTTAAAAAGGCTATTCAGACTTTCTTTTTGTTACATTGCCAAACTCACATATTGGAGAAAGTGGAAAGTAATACAGCAATCCTGACTTGGAGTGGAAATTAAAAAAAAAAAAGGATGGAAAGTTTAGTATAGGCACCCAGACCTGCTCAAGTCTGGCTTGAGGGCATGTAGCTAAGGTTTGGAGGAGAGGGATCTCCATTACTCCAGTTAGCCCAGAGCCTGGAAAGAGAGCCCATAACCTAAATTGCCCAAAGGCAGGGCTGGGTGGTGCTGGTGTTGGTGTCTACCTTGAATACCAGAATAACTTATTGTAAGGACAAAGCTGTGGGACAGTGGCCAAGGAGGGGCTACAGCAGTGGTGGGAAATTCATGGTGGGACAACTGCACCCCCAGCTGGCTATGGCATTAATGCGAGCTCAAAGTTGCCCTGCAGAAGTGGTGTGGCCAGCTAAGTCTAGCTCACTCGGACCAGTCCATCCTCACTTCTCTGGGTATAAATATCATTTACTGATCCCAAAGCCACCAACTGCTAGATGATCATAACTAGTTTGTAGGTGATTAAAACCAAACTCAGGATCATAGGTCAACAGACTGGGGTCATCTCATGCTGACCGATAGTGAAAATTCCATTCCCCGTGGTTTTCCCAAATGTGCAGTGGAAACCTCTGTACTTTTGCATGTTTTCATTGTGTCTCATGAGAAAAATCATTGAGGGGCTCCTTCCAGTGCCATTAATACCTGAGATGTAACAAACCAAGAAGAGACAGAAGGGTGGTGGAGGGCTAGAAACAAGATTTTGGCCAATGAAAATGGATGTCAGAATGGTCAGTACTGTCCAATGGTCAGACTAAAGGTCACCTTCCCAGAAATCTCTGATCACCCTTTCTAAAGTGGATTCTCCCTGCAGTATCAGAGGTGACATCTTCTCAAAGGCCACTTCAAAGATCCATCTGATCACTTCTCAATGGTCAGCCTTTCACAGGGAATGCAAAGTCTAGGAGATGAATGAACATTACCTAATACCCAGAGCACAGCCTAGCATTTAAGGACTTAAAATAAAATAAACTAGAGGCACTTCCCAAGGTAGGATCACTTTGGATAGCTAATCTCTTGTATCCATTTTGTTAGAAAACATGTCTACCCTGAATCTCTGTAAAGGAAGATGCAGGGAGGAAAGATCAAGAATATATGTCTACAGAAATATTATTTAAGAATTTTCTCATTTTGGCAGATTTCATCAAGGTATCTAGGAAAGCCTGGGTATCTGATTTGACTGGATATATATATAAAAGAGCAAGAGCATGAGATAAGATAAAAACTAATTAGAGTGCAAGGCTGAAGTTTCAGATCTGAACCTCCTCTCCCACTGAGAGAAAACTGTTATATTCCCATGGTGAGCCCTTGTACCTCATTGTCTGGGTCAGGCTTGGCTTACACCTGCTGCCCTGCATAATTCTAGATTGTGTTCCTTTACATCCTCTGGCTTATGTGATAAATGACATTGTTGGCCTATGTGTATGTGTAAGATTTCCTCCTCTTCCACTGTAGCCACAGCTTTGATTGAGATGAAGGTGGCATGCCTGGAAGACAGTATAAGAAGTGGTTGCTATTTCAGAGTTCATAAACTGTACAGAACACTCAAAAAATTTTATATTAAATGTTTTATTTAAAGGCTGTAAACATGAAAAAAAAAAGAACACATACAGATTACATTATGATGACCAAGGCAGTGTTCTACATGGCAAAATCAAAACAAAACAAATTTATACAGTAAATATACCAGCACTGAACACAGTACTTGAAATTTCTTGCTAGGTTCTCTTTTTTTTGGTACCAGGGATTGAACCCGGGTCCTTGTCCTTGTGCAGCAGGCAGCAAAACCACTGAGCTAAATCTCTGGCCCCAGTACGTGAAATTTAATCCAAGCTACATATGCATAAAATGATCTGACCACAGGGTTATGCAAAATAAATTTTTAGAACCCCAGAATGCCTACCATTCTGACTATAAACTGACTTATTCCCCTAAAAAGTATTTTGAAACAATTTCTATATGACATGAAAAGAACTGACATAACACTTAATTAAATACTACAAAAATAGATGAAAACATATTTGTAATGCAATTCTGTATAAAATATACAGTTAATCTTATTACTTAAATAATTTAAAAACAAAAGACCACACTGAATAATGGTTAATACCTCATCAAAGAAAAATGCTCATTGCTTGGATATCATTGGCAGAAAACTGATAAGATTTTATTGAGGGAAACAGAGAAGATATCTAATGAAGTCATTCATTTAAAACTTGTTCAAAAATGTTCATAAAGTTGTAAATTTCTGCTTGTACCATCTTTACACACTTTCTATGATTTAACAGGAGGAAAAAAGAATATCTTGAAGAAAGTGTTTCTCAAAATGAGGTTCAAAAGCCTCAAAGAATTCTAATGTGTGCTCAGAAATAAACATGTTAAACACCCTGGGAGATTATTCTACACTCTGAAATGCCCCATGGTAAAGAGCAACACAAAGAGAAAAAAAAAAAAAAAAAAAAAAAAAGGAAAAAGAAATTTCTAAGCACTACTTTTAATAAAAACAGTTGAAGAACTCTGCCCCTAAAGTAAATGTAACTATGTATTTCATGTCCTATCCTACTAAATAGAAAAAAAATTAAGGAGATAGAACTATAATATATGTGTTTTCTGCAAAAACTTAAAAAGATACAAGTATATGTGTTTTTATTCAGAATTGTTGATATTGTTTGGATTTCCCTGAAGACTACTTACATTGAGCCCCAAAAGTACAGGTAATGTGGTTGGAGAGAAACTAGCATAGGTAAGACATTCTACTTAAAAGACAAATTGTTTTCTGGTATCATAAGTAAAAAGAAAACTATTAGGCATTATGTCTCACTCAACAAATGGAATGTGTATACAAGTGTGGTTGACAAGCAACTGTCTCATTGTTATTTAAATCAGTTCATAAAAATCAAATCTATGAACAAAAAATTCTATATTCTTTACTATAGACTATAAGAATCAAGTATTACATCTAAATATCACTTCAAAACAATAAATTAAAATTAGCTTCTAGACAATTCTGAAATGGTTAATTCTATCCAGGCTGGTAACAAGTTTTTCCAAGCATTACATGGCAACATAAGTAAAATGCATAGTTGAAAAATGAGGATCAGATCCATTCTTCTTCATGCATGGATAGAGGATTGATATACTCAAAACCTGCAAATTCACATCCATCAATCTCCCTCATGATGTCATCATCATCTGGGTGTGCTGGACAGGTTCATTAGTAAATTGAGGATCAAAGTTGCCCAAACTGAATCCCTCAGAAATATTCAGTTTAAAGGGAGGTACAGGTGGCGCGGAACACACCGAATCAGCCCGCTGCAGACTGGCAGGTCTGCAGACACCCTACCGAGGTCCCAAGTCAGGCAGAACATGCTAAATCAGCCCACACCCCGGCAACAATCCACTGGACCCCCCCACCCCGCTCCTCTGTACAGCCACCTGGTTCCACACTACAAAGACGCAGAGGACACCGGACCACCAGGCCACGGTACTGAGTCCCGCTGCTCCCAGCCCAGAGGTAGGGGCTTCTGAGCCACTGTCCCACTGCTCCTGGCCCAGAGGAAGTGGCTTCCAGGCCACCACCCCTCCCACCACTCCCGGCCCAGAGGTAGGGGCTTCTGAGTTGCCATCCTACTGTTCCTGGACCAGAAGAAGGGGCTTCATGGCCACCATCCCTCTGGCTGCTCCCAGCCCACAGAAAAGGGTTTTTGGGCCACCATCCCTACTGCTGCTCCTGGCCCCTGTCCCACCTCTCCCAGATCAGAGGAGGTAATCTGTGCAGGTGCCAACAGCCCCCCCCCCGTCGAAATGAGAAAACATGTAAATGTCTCAAAACCAGACTTTCAGATCACCTACATCAACTCCAAAGGGAAATGAGATGGAACACTCTGATACACAACCACCTGGACCCACTGAACTGGCAACAAAAGGGGATCTGGAAAAAAGGAAATCAGAAATAATTTCTCAGATAACAGGAGAAATTGTGCCCCTAGTGAAAGACATAATTAATAAATCTAGAGAGGAGCTCAGGAACATGATGGAATCCCAACATAAGAAACAAATGGAATCCATAAAACAGATGCAAATAGATTTCCAGGACATGAAAAACTCCATTGAAAGTCTACACAGCAGAATGAGCCAAAGTGAGGACAGAATTTCAGATCTAGAAGATAAGATTGCAATTAGTGACCAGGAAAAGAAAAATTGCTTCAAAATTATAAAGGAACATGAGAAATTAATCCAGCAGCTGCTAGACGATCAAAGAAGAATAACACCAGACTGATTGGAGTCAATGAAGAAACAGGAGAGAGTGCAGATGACATAAAAAAATCTCTTCACAGAAATAATGGCAGAAAACTTCCCAAGCAGGGAACAAGAGCTTGACATACAGATAAGTGAGGCATATAGGACTCCAAATAGCCTTGATAAAAAAAAAAATCTACACACAGGCATATAATTGTTAAGATTCCAGAAACTCAACAGAAGAACAAAGTTCTCCAAGCAGTCAGAGAAAAGAAGCAAATCACATACAAAGGAAAGCCCATCAGAATCACAGCAGACTTCTCAACACAAACCATCAAAGCAAGAAGAACTTGGAGTGACATATTCCAAGCCCTAAAAGAAAACAGCCTTCAATCCAAATTGATGTACCCTGCAAAACTATCTTTCAAAATGGATGGAGAAATAAGATACTTTCATGACAAAGAACACCTTAGGAACTTCGTGAATACCAAAGCAGCACTCCAAAGAATTTTACACAATAGCCTAGGAACAGACATTGAGGATCACAACCCCAGGAAGCAAAGCAGAATGAACCCATCTGGCATGACAAGAAATTAAATGTAAAGGGGGAGAACCCAACAAAAAGAAAAAGTTATGGCAATGACAAGTCAATACGTTTCAGTTATAACCATCAATGTTAATGGTCTCAATTCACCAATCAAAAGAAATAGACTGGCAGAATGGGTCAAGAAGCAAAATCCAACAATATGCTGCATACAAGAAACACACTTAATTCAAAAGGAAACTCATAGACTGAAAGTTAAAGGGTGGAAAACAATACTGCAAGCGACAGGAACCTCAAAAAAAGCAGGAGTAGCTATCCTCTTGGCAGATCAAGTAGATTTCAAACCAACACTGATTAAGAGAGACAAAGAAGGACACTATATCCTTGTAAAGGGAAGAATCCAAGAGGAAGAGATGACAATCATAAATATCTATGCACCAAACACTAGTGCACCCAACTATATAAAACAAATACTAATGGATATGAAAAGTCATATATGCATTAACACAATTGTAGTGGGGGACCTCAACACCCTACTGCCACAAATATATAGATCAACTAGACTAAAAATAAGTAATGAAATACTAGAACTCAATTGAACTCTTGAACAAATGAACTTAACAGATGTTTACAGAGTCTTCCACCCCACAAAATCAGAATACACATTCTTCTCAGCTGCACATGGGTCATTCTCAAAAATAGACCATGGGCTGTGGGGAAAGAGGAACCTTGCTCCACTGCTGGTGGGAGTGTAGACTGGTGCAACCACTGTGGAAATCAGTATGGAGATACCTCAAAGAACTAGGACGGGAAGTCCCATTTAACCCCACTATTCCACTGCTGGAGATCTTCCCCAAAGAATTAAAAGAATCATACCACAGTGATATATGTGCACCCATGTTCATAGCAGCACAGTTTGTGATAGCTAAAACTTGGAAACAGCCCAAATGCCCATCAACTGGACACTGGATAAAGAAAATGTGGGTTTTTAAAAATAAAATGGAGTACTACTCAGCCATAAAAAATGAGAAATTAGAGACATTTATAGCTAAGTGGATGCACATTGGGGCGATACTCTTAAGTGAAATAAATGGGACACACATGTGTAAATACCGAATAGTTTCTCTGGTGTGAGAAACTGAAAGTGTAAATAAGGACTAAAATATATAATAGGTAATGTGAAATAGGAAGAACAGGGGCAAAGGGGAAGGAAGTGGGAGGGCTAGGGGAAAGGATAGAAGGGAATGGGATTAATATGAGAAAATGGAAAAATAGGAACAAAATCTTTGTAAATAGGGAGGACTGGAGGGGTTGAAGGGAGGGTTGGGCAAGGGTGAAAAATAAGAACCAAGAGAGACTACGTAAAGGTGCAAATTTCCAATGATGAATGTCATTATATTGTATACCTAAAATGTACCAATGATTAGAATGAATAATTGATAATGCAAAATAGGAAGAAAAGGTCCAAAGGGGTAGGAGTAGTGGGAGGGGCAGGGGAAAGGAAAGAAGGGAAAGGAAAAATGCTGAGAAATGGAAAAAATGAAAATAAAGTCTTCATAAATAAGGAAGGGTGGAGGGGGTGAAGGGAGGGCTAGGAATGGGGAAAAAATAAGAACCAAGATGCATCATGTAAAGGTACAATTCCCAATGAGAAATGTAATTGTGTTGTATACCTACAATGTACCAATAGAAGAATTTAATAAAAAATTTAAAAAAATAAAGGGAGGTTCAACCTGCTTTCACTCCATCATGTTCCAGTCAACATTTTGAAACTATTGATGGTCCTGAACATCAACAAAACCCCTTAAGGATTACATCCCAATCATTCCTTTTGGTCTCTGTTCAAAAATCTCTCAAGGACACTTGCATCTTCTTCAGACAGACAACAAAGTATAAAAATTTCTCTTTCCAACATTTCTTGCAAGAGATAATCGATTGAGTTTTCATAAGGGTTATCAAAGCTGTGACAAAGGTAAAATGGAGACTGTCCGGTCATCATCTGATACATCAGTATGACAAGATTCCACCAGTCTACACTGAAACTGTAATCTTCCCCTCTTATCATTTCTGGAGCCATGAAATTAGGAGTGCCACAGAAACTGCTGGTCATATCTCCTGGCTGTAAGCCTGCCTTACACACACAATAGTCGGTGAGTTTAATGTGCCCTTCTGTGTCCAGTAATACATTTTCCAATTTCCAATTTCTGTAAAGCATCCCTCGCTGATGAAGATAGTTGAATGCTAAACTGATTTCTGCAGAGTAAAACCTGGCATGTTCTTCAGAAAGCATTATTTGTTGTTGCATATGATACAGTAGATCTCCCCCATTGACATAGTCTAGAACAAGGAACAGCCTGCTTTCTGTCTGGAAGCAAGCATGCAGTCCTACAAGAAAAGGATGATTGGACCCTTGCTGTAAAATGTGCTTCTCTCTCTGTATCCAATCCATGTTGTCATGCTCTTTCTTCACTGCTTTCACGGGATACACATGATCTGATTTTTTCAGTTGGACTAACAGTACTTTTGCATAACTTCCTCTGCCAATCTCACAGAGCAAATCCAAGTCCTCAAGACCTAAAGCAGATGAAGCTTTGCCACGTTCCCCTGTGTTCCCTTCCTCATTCTCTTCATCAACTTGTTCTAAAGCCTCATGAGTTGAAAGGTTATGTGGGATTGCTGTGTGTGCAGGGCCTGAAGCCGTGGATGATGGATCAACTGGCACCATGGTCTCTGATGGTAAAGAATGCTGCCCACATTTTCTGACAAGTTTGTGGCACTTCTTGTGGCCCAAGAGTTTACAGTTGGTGCACTTATACACCTGGCGGCCAAGTCCCCCTACACAGTCTGTGCAGACAGCTCAGCAAGCTTACCTGCTGAAGCGTTTGGCCTGAAAAGCATGGCCATTTGCACAATACAGCTTTCTCCAGTGGCCCGCAGCTCTGTGGTGGATGGATTTCTCTTGTCCTGGACAAGGCACTTTAGGATGTTCTGCTATACGAGGTGATGCATGATTTAGGAGCTCAGAATCCTTCTTGAGCTCAGAAAGCCTAATGGCTTCTTCTAACTCCAACTGAGGTGACACAGTATACGGGTCTCCTTCCTCCTCTACCCAGTGTGTGGTGAAGAGCTGTTTATTGTCCAAACACCACACATCTCGATCTTTATCACACAGGCCCTCAAAGGAGATGGAATTCCTTGTCATGGTGTCTCTTCCCAAAATCAGGGCTGATCGGGTAGAGGTGTGGGTAGTGGAGGTGCCTGGGAAGAAGGGACCGTAGATGGGTTGGCTGCCCAGGAAAATGGGCAGGCAGGGCCCGGAGAATGAATGTGGCCTGATTGCCTGCAGGGACCACATTGGGCACAATTCTTCAAGGCTCTCTGTGAAGTTGTTTCCAATAGCAGCGGCCAGGCCTGGGTGGATATACACCAGGCTTCTCAGTGTCTCTCGGAGGCCAGTGGCTGTGACTTCGGTCTCCCTCCCTGGACTTTGACTCTCTAGGTTTTTTGTGCCCGGGTCTGGGGAGACCTGCTCAGAGCTACTGGGTGTTTCTGGGCCTGGTGATACTTGCCCTGCACTCTTCCTAGTTTCTGTGCCATTGGTATTTGGTCCTAGGGAGACTTCACTGGGGTACCTTGATTGTGGTAGGTCACCGGTGCTCACTCCCGGGGAGACCGTCCCTGGGGTGACTGTGGCAGTCATGTGGCTGCTGCAGTGCGCCCTGAGGTGTCTGGAGTCAGCCATCTTCTTAATCTTTCACAGATACTTTCTCTTCCTGGAGTCCTGAGGCTGCGGCCTCTTGAAATGGAGAAGCAGCTCAGCATGTTCACTGTTGACCATCTCCGGCCAAGTGAGCTTGGGAGATGGCTGTTACTAGATTGTGATGCCCATTAGCAAGGGTTCTAAGTTCTGTTTGGAGATGTTGCCAAGGAAGTGAGGTCACGTCTTGGGGTTCCACAACCGAAGTCTCCATGTGGTAGAAAACCCTATGGCCCATTTTTTCTTCATACTAAATAAATCAGTGACCACTTATTTCATTTTATCTAAGTATCTATGAGTGTTTTTATCTATTTATCATCTCTCTGTTAGTTTTTCACTTTTGCATTACTGGGGTTTGTACTCTGTATCTCCTCAGTGAAATATATCCTCAGACATTTTATTTCTGATACCCACTAAGGGTCTCACTAACTCACCAAATTGCTCAGGTGGGACTCAACCATGTGTTCTTCTTACCTCAGCTGCCCAGAGTACTGGGATGACAGTCCCAACACCATCTTGTCTAATTCAGTGTGCTATTTAGAAACAGAAAAATTAGAAAAATTATTGATATTTTAGCATTTAAAGCAACATGTGTGCACTGACAACTTGTACGTAATGAGCACAGTGGTCTTTTTCATATAAAACACATTTTGTCTGAAGATACAAGACTGGAAATTTTCACTTAGCTGTGAAAGTTTAGGGTCCTTTTCTTTCCTGGATTGATTACATCATAATTTTTATTTAATTTGGAAGTATAGAGACTTTCTAGAAATTTCCAAAATTTTCCTTAAGAGGAAGAATGCTTATTTCAAAGTGCATCTACTGAGTTGTTGGATCCATAGCAGGTTGAAGCTTTGAGGTACACGTAGTATTCAGGATAGTGACACACTATGTTTCCCTGAAAATAAGACCTAACTGCAGTACCTAATCAGAACTAGCCCTAGCTGATCATAACCATGATGAGGGCCAGTGTCATGCAGAAGATTAGACCTCACTATTCTCTTGCTCCATGGTTACTCTGTAAAGGCAGCTAAGGCAAGGATAGGCTCACTGGGGTCATCATTTTTTTCTGGTTTGGTCTTATTTTTGGGAAAACATGGTAGAGTGAGGCAGTAGAGCATTTGGTGATTGCATGGGAGACAGTCTTTGTGAACCCTAGAAAGCATCATCATCCCAGTGGTCATAACAAATATGTACATTTAGCATCTCAAAATTTCCTTGTAATCACTTCCTGTCTTCCTTTGCATATCAGCCCATGTTCTTCACATCTCAAGTGGGTAGTTTGCACTTTCTAGATGTGAAGAAGCTATAACTATTCTCCATGTAGTTTTTTGAAGAGCTTATGCAATCAATATAACCATGTTTATGGGAGATAACTGACCCACAGCGGCCCCTCACCCTGCCAGCATGAGAAAGCTGACCTGTGCAGGAGGAGCAGCTCCTCTCCCACATAAGTGACCTGACCTGTGATGGAGTAGGGGTGAAGCACCCCAAAAGGGATCACAGCATGGGGCAGCAGAGGCAAAGACTACTCAATGGACCAGAGTCTGGCTGATGATCATACCTGGGATATGAAAGGGGAACCAGAACCCATGGCTGTTGACATAAAGTCTAACAGCCCAACTGAACTCCCATTTTGTGGTCTATGTCTAGCAGAAAAAGAGGACTGATTGTGCTGCCCATCTACTAACAGGAGCAAAAACATTGTAACCTTGGCTTGAAATTGTAACCATGGTCAGGGAGGGGGAGTAAACAGATGGGCCTCAATATGAGTCCCATAAGCCCCAAAGCTTGGCATGGAAAATCATGTCTGGCTGAATACCAAGACCGTAGATCATAGAAACTACTCACTCAATAAGTGAGTTATTGACTCAATCTTTCTTTTTCTTATTTTGTATTGTTTTAGCTTTTCTTCATCAGAGTTTTTTAAGGGTATGAAGGTTTTTCTCACTTGTCTTAATGTTATTTTTTGCCTTTTATTTTTCATCTTCTGACTTTTTTCTCTTCATTCTTCTTTTATCTCTTGTTTTGCTGTTTATCTTTTTTCTTCTTTTTCTTGTTTGTTTTTTTCCAGTGAATATTTTTTGTCACTATTATTTCCTTTTACTCCTTAATAGGACCCTCTATCTTACTTTCTCTCTTCCTTCTCATACCCCATCAATTCAGTTTTTGAATCTTGCTTATTACATTCCCCACTCTCTCCACCTTTATTAGAATAAGAACTATCCTTTATTAACCTCTAGATAAATAGTTAACCTTACATTGTTCCTGTTGAGTACTGTGCTATTGTTAGAAGAATAAAATTGTTCCATTTACTGTAGGTCAACAGTAGGACAATGTTTGGTTTATTTAGTGTTCATACTGTAATTATACAACTTTTTCCTATGGACAAGTCTGGTACAGTGGTACCCTGCTTCACAAACTTAATTCTTTCCACAATTCTGGTCACAAAGCAAACTGGACAAGAACCAAATCAAATTTCCCCATATGGGCAACATTGAACCTAACCAATGAATTTGATTAGGCTCCTGTCCAGTTCAGTTTGTGACCAGAATCATGCAACAAACCAAGTTCATGAACTGAGGTACCAGAGATCATCTTTCCTTTCTCTGTCCTCTGTCCTCAGCACTTTATACTGGATCAATTGGTTTTGAATGAGGGCTTATTTCTGGGCTCTCTCTCCTGAATCATGTACCAATGAGTCTGTCTTCTATGCTACTCTCAGGGTAATTTGATCACAATAAATTTGTATGAGACTTAAAAGTCAAGTAATATGATGGTTCCAGTTCCATCATTTTTCTTCAGATTGCTTGGAATTATTGCAACCTTTTATTGTTACATAGAAATCTTGTCATTTTTTTCATGAAAAATAATGGTGAAATTTTGAAAAGAATTGCATTGAATCTGTAAATAGCATTAGTAAGATGGAATCTTCACAATATTGATTCTCCCAATCCAGTAACTCAGATACCTGTTCATTTATTTGTGTCATCTACACAATTTCTTTAATTGATATTTTATGGCTTTCAGTATTCACATCTTACACTTACTTTGTTTACATTTACACATGAGTTTCTATTTTATGCTATTATGAATAAGATTTATATGTAATTTCTGTTAAGATAGTTTTTATTAGTGTACAAAAATATTATTGATGTTTTTCTCTTTATAACTTTACAAAATGTGCTGATCATTTCTTTTTTCTTTTCTTTTTTCTTTTTTTTTTTTTTTGGTACCGGGGATTGAACTCAACCTTTCACTTGTGAGGCAGGAGGTGGAACCACTGAGCTAAATCCCCAGCAAAACACTCAAATATTTGACTTTCACAATGTGATTCTCTTAAGGTTTTGCCAGCTAGATAGTCTTTGTCTCTCTTAATGCTCATTACTCAAGGATGCTAGGGGCCATTGTTAAAAATGGACTGCACCATTATGTCACAAAATCTTAAGGCTGCATGGCAATATGTCCACATCTTCCTAGGTTTTTATGAAGACTTGATTGTCTTCCCATCCCTGTTCTTTCTAGGCTTAGGAAGGTCTGTTCTTGGGGAGCCTTTATTATTCTGGAGATCAAACCCAAGGCTTAGCTCATGGTAGGCACTTAACCACTGAGCCACACACAGGTCTCCTGGGAGCTCTTCAGAAGACAATACCGTCATGTGCTGGGCTTGTAGTGATGCCTCCTTTTAATGCTAAGGATTTTCTCTTGGACCCAATCCTTAACACTGAATCCCTCTTGAAACACGAGTCTTTCCCAGGAGATCTGTTGGTTCTTGGAGTTCCCCAGTCAGGCTGAGATAGGTCAGAATCTTAGATCCAGAAAGTCTGGTAACCCAGGCAACTATCTGGTATCTTCAATAATTTTAAGTGCCCAGTTAATGTCTGCTCTGACAGGACTAGGGGAAATCCCTTGGAATGGTTTCCACAGGAGATCATGCCACCCATCATGGCAGAGTACTGAGATGATTCATTTCCCAAACTGGAGTGGATTTTGTAACCAAGGGGAGAGGGATTCTTGCAGGACCTGAACCCTCCATGACTCTTTCTAAAATGTGCTATAAGCATACATTTCATCAATGGGAACCAGAGATCCAGCTTGTTGGAGGTGATCCATGCCACTGCAGACATAGATGGAAAGGCTGCTTCACATTTGGTCACTGTGACTTATGGGCATGCTAGTGACAGGAAACACATGGTACCTGCCATGTGCTATCCTTTCATATATCATAAATTAGAATACAACATCAGTGTCTCGTTTCTTATGTGCACTTGTCAATATTTCCAGACTCACCATCACATGGCTCAAAGTGTGGGATGCTCTGATTTCCCCACTTCCCATAGCTTTTGTCACCATCATTTCAATGGCACTGCTGTACTGGAGTAGTGTACCATAACTGATTTATTATTCAATATCTGTAAAATATTGAATAAAAACAGTCATCCTTCTCTATCTTTAGGTTCAATGAGCCATGGCTCAAGGCCTTGAGAAATAGTCTATACTGAACATGTACAGAATTTTTTCTTGTCATTATTCCTTAAACAATACTACAAAAACTTTTTATGGGGCATTGCATTTGTATTAGATATTAGAAGCAATCTAGAGGTGACAAAGTACACAGAAGGGTGGGCATAGGTTATATGTAAATAACATGCTGCTTTACATAAGGGACTGCAGTGGTCTGGGAATGAATCCTCCCTGTATACTGAGGGACAACTGCAGTCAGGTCATTTCATTTTTTTCTATTATAAATATTGTAAAAGCTGGACATATCACCTTTTAAAAATATTTTAGCTTAGTTAGAATGAAGATGACAAAGAGGGAAAAGATTCAGGAAGAGCCCCAGGAGGCAGAGGCTCCAAGGAGCCAAGACTGGTGTTTAAGCTGCTTTTCTGTCTGTGGATGTTCTTCACAGTTCCTATCAACTGTTTTCAGGGTTCCTTTGAGTTCTTTCAAATGCACAGTAGTAAACTGCCCCTGGCAAGCTGCTGAAAGACTTGACAATCTGGTGATAAATTGCTCTGTAAACCTTGAATGGAAAATATTGCTTTACAATTCTGATTGGTGATGAAGAAGTGGAGTGAAGAAAAATCTCTAAGTACATATGATATTGCTTTTTCATGCAGCAGAGTATCAAACATTTGCATTTCCAAACCATACATCTTGTTACATCTTGTACAGTTCTTTTCTTTTCCCTTTTATCTTCTCAACACATGTCAATGGCCTGTGGGCTAATAGGTAGAAAAGATTCATGCAAATGGAAAAGAAAGATCAGTGTATTTGCTGTGATTTGACCATGTCCCCAAAGTTTAGGTGTTGGAAATTTCATCCCTGTGAGACGATTTGGGGAGGTGGCAACTAATGGGAGGTGTCTGGGTCATGGGGCACTGCTCTCATGAGTAGTTCAGACTACTATTAGGGGAAGAAGTTCTTCATAAAAGGATGAGTCCTTCACAAACACACATGCACACACACTTGTACCTGGACATTGGACTTCCTAGCTCTCCAGAACTGTTATTTTCATTATAAATTATCCAGCCTGTGGTATGCAATAAGTAGCTCAAAACAGACTATGTCAGATGTTTTAATTTTTTTCATAGAGTGTTTTACTTTTTTCATAGAACTGCTTACTGTATTTCTTTTTTGTTAATAATTAAAATGGCAGACTTTTGATGGGAGGTTTGATTTTAAAACAGTTAGTTTCTTTTGGGGCAAAGCCACCCACTCATGTCTTTCTACATTTGTGAGAAGTGTCAGAAATGCTATGAATGGTCTTGAAGAATTTTAAAATACTCTAGAGTGGCTACTTGGTGGGCAAGGGTGGGCGAAAGTGAGAACTAACCTTGTGTCCAGCACAGAGCACTTGCTTTCAAATGTTAACCTGTGTAATTCTCACAGCAAGCTTATGAGGTGCAAAGTATTTACTCAGCACCAGGGGAAAACTTAGACAAAGAAATATGCTTTTATGGTCAAGTGCTTCATCCCCTGTATGGTGCTGGAAGCCAACGTGGCTGTTCCCAATCTCCAGGTGTCGGAGCTTCTGTTGAGAATTTCTTCCTGGTCAAAATCTTGTACTTTAACAAAAGAAGAAAATCATTGTCAGGTAGAATGGCAATAAGACCTGGTTTTAGCAATTTACAAAATCCAATAAAAAGTACATCCCAAAGCAGTAATGTGTTTCAAATATGAATGTGTAACAGCTGTGGTTTTTTTTTTCTTGAATATAATTTTATTTTTCTAAATATTTTCCCTGTGTTTAGGGGAAAAAAATCTTACCTTTACTTTAATGCTCTGGTCATTCCAAATTTAGATCTAATTCCATGTATAGCTTTAAGGAAAATCTCTACCTGGAGAGATTTTTAAAAAGTTTTTTAAAAGCATGTTGGCTAAGTTTTTAATCATCTGCTAACATCTGCTTATCCTTTATAACTTTTTTAGAAAGTCCCCCCGACTCCGGTTTTTTTAAAAAGAAAATCTCTTAATGTTTGTGCTAGAAGTCTGAGAGGTAGGAGGACATATTTATCTTCTCTCATGGTCCCTGAGTCCTGTGTCACTATGTTTTTTGTTTTTATTTGTTTGCTTTTGAAAGCTACCACCTATGGGCAAGCTTGCTCCATCAAAACCAAATTAATTTCCATCAGTCAACCAACCAACAAACCTTACTCCCACCAAATGAAAAACAAACCAAAAATTTTAAGTATAACAAAAAAGAAATCTCTCTTAGTGACTCATGTCTATCTGTCTATCTATCATCTATTCCTTTCCAGTACTGGGGATTGAACCCAGGGACTTTGCACTGAGTTACATCCCCAGTCCCTTTTTTTTTTTTTTTTTGGTACTGGGGATCGAACTCAGGTCCTTGTGCCTGTGCACCAGGTGGTGAAACCACTGAGCTAAATCCCCAGGCCCCCAGTCCCTTTTTAAAAAAAATTATTTTGAGATAGGCTCTTGCTAAGTTGTACTTGCTAGACCTATGGGCTCAAACTACAGATCCTCTTCCCTCAGCCTGCCATAGCGCTGAGGTTACAGGCATGTACCACCATGCCCACATCAGGTTGAAGTCCCATTTTTGGATCAAAACCAGACCATCCCCTTTCCTTTATTTCTCCCACTCTAAATATAAGGTGCATCTCTGAATATACCAAATGAAAATTCATATTTCAGTTACTCTTAAAATGTATATCTTTTAATGTTCATTATGTTTTTCAGTTCTTTATTCTGGTAAAGTTCTCCATACACAGTTCACCGTAGCAATGGCGTGCGGGAAGGAGGTGGTGGTGGCTCATCTTGCCTTCTCTTAGACATGATATTTCAGCCCTAGACCAAGAGCAGTTCTCCTTAGCAAAGCAGCCCTCAGCAAAGTTGTCAAGCACAGACTCTCATGGACTTTGCAGACTCGACATGCTAAAGGCCAGCTCTGTTTGTCTTCAAAGATGATTGGATAAATTAAAGTCAATTCACCAAAACGTGTTAAGTTTTCAATTCTGGCCAATTTGGTAAATACTTTTGAGAACATACTCTGTATCAAGCACTGAGCTAAGCACTATCTCCTTCAAATGTTTATTGAGTGCTAGTTATTCTTTCTACACATATGGATTTAATACTAAATACTTAGCCATTGTTCATACTTTCACATGGGAATATCTTTTTCTATAATATTTTAATATTTTTCCAGTTTATAGGAAAATCATTTAAATATTTTTTCTCACTTGTGATCAATTCATGAAAATTTTCATTAATTGTAATTTTTAAATTTCAATTTCTGTTCTTCATGGTATCAGATTGTATCATGGGCAGAATTTTGCCTATTATATTTCTCTGAATAAATTTTATAAGTATTTTATAGCTCAGTGGAGACTTTTAATTCAAATTATAAAAAGTACTAAAATTTATTTTATTTCCATTAGAATTAATTCGACACATTTGGATATATATTTATGTGGTGAGGAAGTATGTTCTTTGTGGATGGCTGCAGTTGTTTAAAATAATTCAATTATATTACCTGTTGGAGAAACATATATTCCAGTATGTGAGCTTCTTTTGGAAGTTGTATTTATATAACAACCATACCAGAAAAGCCCACAAAAATTTTTCACTGAAAATTTGATTAATATGCATGAATTTTTCCAGTCTTTACTTCTCAGTCCTCAAGTAGATATTGCAGAAAGTTTAATCTTCACATTGGAGATTTGTTAAGAGTGTTAGTTCTTAGACCCCTGGTCCTTGTCATAAGGGTGGGAAAGGGTGGGAAATGTCTGGGTTCTGGAAGAACAAATAGGAGTCTCTGGTAAAAAGTCTTTCTGGGAAAAGTGGAAACCATAGTCTGTAGAGGTGGTGTGCACAAGAGAAGGGATCCTTGGCCTTAGAAATGACTAACAGGACAGAAGGTGACAGTTATTGAATGCTGATGATGAATTCTCAAATATTTCAAACATAAGAGCCTGGTTGTAACAAACATTTTTAGTACTTTTATATGAGTGTCTGCTGCCAACTAATTGCTGCTCAGCTCTAAATACACTCTGCATTGCCTGCTCTATTGCAATGGAGCTGGCCTTTTAAGCATTCCTCCCCTGTGGGAAGCATGTTGTTAAGCTCTATCAGTAGAGGGAACTAGGCTGACAGCAAAGGAGGATGGGCATCACTTCCTGGTTCCCGTATAGTTTACATAGTTCTGCTTCGTTTGCTATTATCTTTATTCTACTGCCATAGTCAATGCATAGGTGCAGGATACTCAGTTTTGCTCCACTGGGCTTCAATAGTTCTTCACAGGTAGATACTTAATGAGTCTAACAGAACTCAAGTGGGCTGGTGTCCTATCCTTGAGCCCTCCTCATTCTAGTGGAGTGTTTTCTGCTTGCCATTTCCAGCCAATTTCCTTGTGTAGACCTTGATCCAGCAGGAGGCTCCTGGCTCACCAGTTGGAGCCAACATTGCTCTGCTCAACCATGTAAGCATCTCCGGCTCAGGGTAAAACGGTGCCTTCCCCCACCATCCAGTGGGCAGCAACCATGAATTTCTAAAGAGAGCTGAATCCCCATCATTTGTTTTTTCATTGTATGTTCCCCTTCACCCCTTGGATATTCTTTAGAGTTGTTTTACCCTTTATAGTTAATCCTCTGTTATTGTTAATAATTCTTTATATTAAACTTTACATTAAATTATTTATATTAAACTTTCCCTGTTAAAATTATTCTGTTTTTTCTGTCTCTTAATTAGATTGTAACTGATACAAGATGATAGTGCATAGAAATTTTGTGATAGAAATTTTGAATTTTCTTCCTTATACATATTCTTTCAATTGAAACCTAGAATACAAAGATCTTGGGAAGAGAATGGAGCTCTGTAGTCTTGATCTTTAGAAGCTGTGAGTCTCATTCAAAGAAATTGGGTACCAGCACTGGTGATTAAGACTGACACGAACTGATTACTGAACTATAGCCCTGTGTCTAGGTGAGGAGAACCCTGAGAAGAACACCTTGAATTTTCTGCCTATTTGCAAGTATGTGAACTCAAAATAAAAAATGAGCTCAATTAAAGAAAGTAAATATGTCATTTCACCCGTTCATGGTAGTTATACTTTTATACTGCATCTTTGAGAAAAAACACAAAGATAAAAACTGATACAAATTTAGTAATGCTCCTATATAGTTTGTTATTTACAAAACATTTATAGATTTGAAGCAGTGGTCTATGTAGCCTACAGACATGGAGATTTCTGGCCTGAAGGTAATACTTCATAACTCACTGGGACCAGAGGTTCACATCTCTGATAGCTCAAAGGGATTGCTATAATTATAAGGATGGAAATAATACTGATAGCCAAGTAATCATTAGTATGTAATATGGAGGTGATGTCATCTGTTGGAAACTCTGAAGAGAAGATGCTGCAATCTGACTTTCTTTTATAAAGTCTCCATCTCCACCTTGTGCCTTTCTTTGTTTATACTTTAAGATAAACAGTTTTTCCTGTTGTTTGCACTGAAACATTGAAAGTGCCCTGGAGAAGATGCCCCGGTAGAGGGCAGGAATTGGCTCTGCTTGGCAGAAAAAGGATCACCCTGAATGGTGGCTGGCTGCTGCCACTGGCTAGGGAGAGGAAAGAGAATGAAAAAACCAAGAGGTCACTTCTCTCTGCCCAGCTGTCTGTCCATCACTCTCCTTCCTCATTCTTATTTCTCTGATGTTTTCCCCTATGGAACTGGGGGAAGCTTCCCATATTCTGTCAGTCATACTTTTCTCTTTCTCTGTACCTCATATTTAAAAATTAGCATCCTAATATTTATAAAAACATAACAAATATTTATAAACATTGAATTAAGTATTAATAAATGTGATATAATAATAATGTATAAATAAACTAATATTTATAAGGACATAATGGATAGTCATAAATTATAATAAATATTTATAAAGACAAATAAAGCAATATTTAACATTTTCTGCATAGCTCTGATCTAACACCAAGGCACAGAACTGAAATATTCATAGGAAAAAAAGAAAATAAAGTAAATAACAACATTGGCTATAGGAGGATTTTATTTAGCAAAATTAGAAAAATAAGAATTATTCTAACTTTAATGTGTTAAAATAAAATGATGAAACTGTTATTCCCTTAATTTTATTGTCTGTACTGTTCCATGTGCAGTGAATATCATATAAAGTTGAACAGAAGTTAAATTTTTAAAGTTTAGACATTCACCATGTTTTTTTTATCACACTTCATAATCCTAAGTTCCATGATCAAAGTGATTAAAACAAAAAGTGCTAAAATATATGATTAATTGAAACTTCAATAGAAACTTGACGATACAGGAACAGTCATACTGTTAAATTCAAGAGGCAAGTGGCTCTGGATAGTGATATTAACGTCATATATACTACTTTGTAAGAAGTATTTCTTTTTTAGGGATGGGTATTTAGGTTACCCAACTATTATCTATCCTTTAATCCATTGAATTTTCCTTTTAATGAAGCATGACAACAGAATATTAGAACTGATAAAATCAGAGCTGCTCTAGTTGAGGCCAGATTGGAGCTCAGTTTTCACGATACAGCCATGAATACTTCCTTGGAACAACAAGGCTTTTGGGTAATGGTTATATTACCTCTCCTCTAAAGGGTTGACTCTAGGAATCTGTCTGGCAATGCTAATTCAACTCCTACTGAGCCACTCAAGTGCCCCTGGAGTGCAGGGTAGGTGCCTGGAACCTCCTGTCCTTACACATCTAAAGTAACATTGTATTTGGTCATAAGACAATAATGTGCCATTGACTGAGGAAAGACTTTCACTCAGCTTAGGCAGGTATTTAAAGTAAACCACCCTCAAAGCCAACTATCTAAAAGAACAAAGTTTTGCCCAAATTGGCTTTCTGTTTCCAGTGAAGAATGAAATCTGGAAGATGATAGGAAGACAGCTGGCACCCCTGAGATGTAACATGCAGAAAAAATGGAGCATCTGAATTTCATGTCCTGGTTTATTCACTGGAGCTTGAACCTGAGGGGGAGATAATACATATTTTCCTCTTTTTGTAAAAGGTCTGGATTAGGCCAGATGACACTGGGAAGCTGGTCTCAGAAGAGCGTTGGGGAAGTCAGGTTTGTGTTATTGATGTAAAGCTGCAGGGAGCGTCACCAAGACAATCATTTGGAGTGCCAAGTTGGTTTCCATGGCTTCAAGTTCATTCCAAAATAATTGAAAACGTGTGCTAAAATATGCATTTTTTAACATCAAAATTTCCTTGTGAGGTATTTTCCATACCATTTTTATTTAAAATGCTGAGGCCAAAAACACTTATATGTAGGTATACAAGTGTTTTAACACAAATCTTTTAAAAAGTAGAAAATTGTAAAGAATGAACAGAGAATTGAGGCAGGTGAGGAGCATAAAGAAAATGGATTCAAATAGCATTTCTCACTACAAAATCATGAGTTTTGTCATTACAGTTTATAATTTAGTACAAATGTTTTATGCCCTTGCTCTTCTGGAAATGATTCTTACATCTGGGAATTATATTTTTGTCATCAAACAAAGAGGAAAAGAGTGTCTTTCCATATTCCCGTATTCATCCTGCACAAGTTCTCACTGCAAAAGATGTAGCAATACTAAATGCCTGTAGGAGGCCACAGATAAAGTGTGTCAGCTCCTTGGACAGCAAGTGCCCCTTTGAAGAGCGGTGTCATTTAGGAAGGTTGGTCCAGTGTTGCTGAAGGTTCTGTCCTTTCAGGATAAGCAATAAACTGGTATTTTACTTTAAAGTTTCTTGCTTTTAAAGGTTTTGAAATTAAAGATGTGAATATATCATGTTGTCCAATAATTTCTTCTGGAGGTCAGGCCTGGCCAAAGGATACTCTGCTTCATAAGGTGTGATGTGGTACTGAGAAGTTATAGATAGCTGTAAGGACCCATTGGCCTTGCAAAAGGATGGGACAGGTATTCATCAAGACACACTGGGGTGGGGTGGGGGAGATGGGCAGTAGGTTTAGCATCATCTCTATGTCCCCTAGGGTCAGCACACACAAACAGGAAGCTTCACAAGACTGGGAAGGCTTCCTGAATTATTGTATCCCATATGGCTGAGCCAAGGCAAGTCAATGTCAATTTATCTTTTAGGGTGAAAATCTAAGAAAGAAAGAAAGAGAAATGAGTTCAGAAGACTTCTAATTCCAGCCAAATAGGAGAAAATAACTGAAAAAGATGTACCATGACAACACTAACCAAACAAAGGTTATAATAGTTACATTACAATAAGAAAAAGTAGATTTCAGAACACAGTAAATTAACAGAAATAAATAAGGTCATTTCATAATATTGGATTCAATTTATCAAGAAGTCATAATAATCATAATACTTTATGCATCTGATATCAGAGTTTCAAAATGCATAATACAAAAACTAGTAGAAGTATAAGAAGAAATAGCCATGCCACAACAATGTCAGAGACTTCAATTTCCCTCTCTCAATAATGAATGGAAGTACTAGATTAAAAAAATTAACAAAGATACTGAAGAGGACCTGAACAACATTCATAATCAGCTTGGCTTAACTGACATTTATAGAACATCTAAAAATACCAGTGCACACATTCTTTTCAAGTGCACACAGAACACTTTAATACATTGAAAAAATTTTGGTTATATATGTTATTCAATCTAATGAAATTAAATTAGATATCAACAACAGTAAGATCCCTAGAATAGCCCCATATCTCAGGAAGTTAAACAACCCATTTTTTTAAAAAAAATCATGGATTAACAAAGAATTCAAAAGAGAAATTAGAAAGTGTTTTCAATTGAATGAAAATGAAAATACAACAAATAATGACTTGTGATACACCATTAAAGTAGCATTTAGTGGGAAATTTAGGGCACTAAATTATATTTAAAAAGAAGAAAGTTCTCAAGTTAGTGACATTAGCTTCCAATTCAGGAAACAAACAATTTTAAAAAGCAAATTCAACTCAAAATAAGCAGAAGAAAGGAAACAATAAAGATATTAATGACATAAAACCTTAAAAGCAACAATCTTAATAATTCAAAAGCAGCTTGAGATAGTAAAATTGATAAACCTTAGCCATACCAAATACATAAATTGCCTCTATAACTATTGAGACATATAATATCACTGCAGATTCTACAGGTATTAACAGATAATAATCAACTATTATGGGCAATTTTATGGCCATAAATTTGACAACTTAGATGAAATTAACTCATTCTTTGAGAGAAATGGGCAACCAAAGCTTATTCAAAAGAGACATAGATGGCTTAAAAGGTCCTGTGTCTACTAAAGACCTTGAATTTGTACTCATAAACCTCTCCACAAAAAACCTTCAGGCCCCATTGGTTTCACTGGTGACTCATACGAAACACTCTGGAAAAAATTATACTAATTCTACCTAAACTCTTCTGGACAACAAAGGAGGAGAGGATACTTTGTGTATCATATTAGGAAGCTGATATTATCTCATAGTAAATGATAAATGTTAATAAACCAGACAAAGATATTATAGGAAAGTTATAGACTAATGTCATCATGACCATAATTGCAAAAATTCTTTACAATTTTTCACAAACCATATCCAACAATGCATAAGAAGGATAATATGCTATGGCCAGCTGGAGTTTTTTCCAGGAAAGCAAAGTTGGTTTAAAATTTGAAAATCAAGCTGTGTAATTCACAACGTTAACACAATGAAACAATCGCAATAACTGTAACAGCAAAACCCCCAAGCTATATATTCATCATGGTACTGAGATGGCATTGCCAATTTAATAGTCTCTTACAATAAAATCTCCCAGTTAACTAGGAATAGTAGGAAACTTCTTCAACCTGATAATGGTGTCTATAAAAACCCTTCTTTCTTCATATTTGCCTTGTATTCAAGTGGTACACAGCACAATAAATATTGTCAGCTTTCTGTCTACTGGTAGCTGAGAGAATGTGACAGTGCAAAATTGTTCATCCCATCAGAATCCAGGAAGCAAAAGAGAGAAAGAGACATAGATCAAGATCCACAATCCTTTTGAGTGCCTAACCCCAATGACCTAAGACTTCCCACTAGGTTCTACCTCTTAAAGGTTCCATCACCTCCCAGTGGCATCACCTCAATGACCAGGCCTTTAACAAATGGACCTTCAGGGCACACTTGAGATCCAAACTATTGTGGAGATAATGGAATTAGCAGAAGTTCCAGCTCAGAAATACTTGAGTTCAAATCACAGCCTTTCCACTGCTACAATCATATAAATTAAATTGCCTCTCTGAGCTTGAGTTTTCCATTTGTGAAACACAGATAATAAAGACAACTTTATGAAACTGTATGTGGTACAAACAAGTTGCCCTAGGTCGCTGCCTTGAACTGCTTACACACATTAACATAAGTGCCCCTGCCACTTTTTCCTTTACCTGGTTCTGATGAGGGTGAGATTGATCCAGGATGGAAGTTTCTGGTATCTTTATTAGCCATAAATATTTATTGCAGAGGGTAGATTTACTCCAGTGGGTTACAGGGGCTCTCATTTCATCATTTTAGAAGGATTTATTGGAGTCCAATAGAGAAAAGGTTACAAGGCAATCAGAGGAAGATAAGTCATCCCTAATGTTCAAGTGAGGTCTCCTTTGAAAACCCAACAAGACTTTTGGCAATAGCCTCTCATTCTGACCTTACAGAGCAATAGGTGTCCAAGCTCAGATTTCTAGCTAAGATTGTGTTTCTGTGTGGAACAAAAAGAATGTTAATCCCTCAAGACAAGAATTTGCATAACTCAAATGAGCACAAGTTCCAAGTATTAAAATGTTCAGACAGAAAGCCTCTCTTGTCCTCTTGGGCTCACCCAAAGGTCATGGCCCTTTACAGGTGGTCATCTTCTCCTTTGCCACCAGGCTGCTATACTGCACTTAGAAGTAGGGAAGTATTCAGTTAGTTCTGCCAGAGGCTACGATTTAGTTCTTCCTCACTAGCTGTGTGTTCCTTAGTGATGCTGAGGTGAAATTCTGAAGCTTCTTCCAAAGAGGTTTGTTAGCCTGGTAAAGAAAGGGTAATTGGATGAGGACTACCAGCCAATGAGTGCCTTCATGGAGGACTACATTTTGTGATGCATGTCAGAGCATAAGAAATTCTGAGGAAACTGGTAGTGAAGGCAGAAGTTGACCCCCAAGATAGAGCTCTGTGTGAACAAGAGATCACTATGGTAGCTAGAGGACCAGAACCAACTTCTCCATGACTCCAATCAACCAAAAAAACCACACACGCACACATGCACACCACACACATCATACATGTATACCACACATACATAGTACATAATACATACATATCCCCCCCCCACACCACATATCACACATTCATACCCCCATATTGTACCAATTATGCCAGACCCACATCACAAACTCATGCACAGCACACCCACGGACACCATACACTACACACATACCACACACACTTACCCCCACACATACTCCACACACATGCACACCACATACTGCCCACACCATTACACACAACATATACCCACACTACATACAGCACACACAGTACAACACACACTACTCATACCAACCACACCACCCAAGCACTCAAACCACGTGCACATACCAAATACCACACACATATACACACCACCACCTTATACCACAAAACTGCACATATAAACACAGACAGTAGCACCATTATACAGGCATGGCATACACATGCATACATATACACAGAGCTGTGAGACCTAAGTAACTCCATTTTAAAATTTGACTCCATCTTAGAATAAAGCAGTAAAGTGGCCTAGACATAAATTCCACTTCACTGAAGTCAACTATTCCCCTAGTCTCCTTTGTGCCCATAAAGTAATGATAAAATGTCCTTGCTCTGGGACAACAGATAAAAAAAGGACACAGCTCCTAACTCAATCCTCTGTTTGCCCAGAAAACAGATGCTCCCAGGCCCATTATCTATGTGCTGACCATGAACATTCTGTCAATGATCTGATTGTTCCTTTTTTATAAAATCTACATGTAGCTGCCCCTCAACCCCCGCCCCCCGTACACCCCATACTTGCTAAATATCAACCAATCATGTAACTGCTAAATGGAAAATCCCCAAACCTTGCTGTAGCCACAATAAAAACCCTGCTGATTTAAAATTCGGGGCTCTCAATCCTGATCTGCTGCACCGGTGATGGTTGTGAGTCCCTGCTCGAGCTTGAATAAACAACCCTCGTGTGTTTGCATTGGAATCGGCTCCTTGGTGGTCTTTGGGGACTTCGCGATCTGGGCACAACAGAGCCATGACATGAGGCCTGAGATGTCTAAGAACAGTGGGATGACGAAGGATTTAGAAGGAGACGGTGCTAACATGAAGCAGATTAAGTCTGAAACCAAGAAACACTTTGCATAGGTGCCCTGCTATTCATGGGCTCCTATGGCTGGAGTGACCTCTGTCATGTCCAAGCTCTCAAGTTTGGGTGCTCTTTCTATAAGATTATTTCATAGGATTATGCAAGTAGGAAGCAGGAAATACTAATCTTCTTGGTGTATTTTTTCAATTTGAAGTGAAAATATCATTTCTCCTTTGGCCAGATACAAATCCTCTGGCTCCTGGATTTGTCATGCTTGAATGTGTGAATAGAGACCTTCACAGGCAAAAGGAGGGTGAAAGAATTTATGCATCTGGGAGAAGATCTGTAAGTGTGCAGGGAAAAAAAAGATCAGCGCTGGGATTTAGTGTGTATATTTGCACAAAGGAAAGATACATTTCAGTGAGACAAATATTGGACAAAAATTAAAACAGTATGGAAAGCTCCATAATGCTAAGGAAGCAAAACATAACTTGATCCTGATTCATTTCCTGGTGTAACATGGTACTTACTGTTTAGATATATGAACTAGTGGCAACATTTGCAGTCTTAAATTTGTCAGTAGAACTTAGCTCAGAGTCAACCCAAAGATGGCTTCCTCTCCTTGTTCCTTGTGTCTTTCACTGAGATTTCCAAGACTTATAGCAGTCAGGGCAGGGCTCCAGAAATCACAGAGCAGCTGGAAGTGGAGATGGCCAGGGCCTGGCACCTTGAGAGAGGGAGGCCACAGAGGGTAACTCACAGGAGGCTAGGGAGGCTGTCCATGAGGCACCACTGTGCTTCTGGCTGGTCCTGCTCTGGGCAGCCCAGGACTTGTGGAAACGCTGTGGGCACCATGGTCAGCCAGGCACACCTGCGGCAGGCAGGGCCATGACACCCGGGCCATAGTGTCCCTTAGTCCTCATTTTCCTGGGTCCTCTGTGAAGGAGCTGGCCAGAGTGGGACATTTGCAATGTGTTTTCCAAGTGCAGTCTCCTGGCTGGAAACAGATGTTCTGCCCAGTTGCTGGCCAGCAGTGTAATGTAAAAAACATTCATGTATACATCCTTCAAGCCATCACAGTTTTGCTTCTCACTTCACAGTAATTTCTCTAATGCCTTAAAAACTGAGAGGAAACTAGCCTCTTCCTGGTGATCTCTTTTGGGCTTCAGTACACGCAGCCCAGAAGCTCTGGCCAGCTGCCTTTCAGCTGTTTAGTCTCCCTCCCCTCTGCAGGGCCATCTCTTGCTTCTGTGGGAAGGGTCTGGGTGTTTTTGGCAGCTGTGGCAGAGAAACCCTGTGTAACTTGTTCACAGGAGCCAAAAAGATTGTGTGATTTTCCAGTTGGTTCATGACCAGGTGGTGTAAAAAGAGGTGTGAGGTAGAGATCAGAGGCTGGCACCTACTCTGAGGCTCAGATTAGCAGTATATCCTGGGGAACTTACAAGGGCCCAGACTTATAACTTTGTTCAGGTGGACTTACAGAGATGGAGGGAGAGAGTGGGGAGAAAGGAAAGAAAGAGGGGAGGAAGGGAAGAAGGAAGGAAGGAAGGGAGGGAGAGGGGGAGGGAGGGAGGGAGAAGTGGAAAAAAACTGCATCTGGCCACATTGTCTTCCTGCCCCCATTCTAATTCTTAAGGCTAAAGCCTTCAATGCAGAGAGTATGAATTATAGCGCAATAGTAATTTCATATCTTAAAAATCATCTGGTTTAACCACATTCTTTTATAGAGGAGAAACCAAGAAAAGAAAGATTAAATGAGATTTAATGACCTGGAACATTCATCCAGGCCTCTGTCCTTTCTCTCTCCCACTCCAAGTACCTAAGTGTCCACACAGTGTTATATTCTCTGCAGCCTTCATGGGCTCTGTCCTCATTGTTCTCATCTGCTGACCCAGACCCACCCTCTGTCTAGGACTTGGATTCCTATAAGTAACTAGTTTACACTTCCTCTTTCATTCCATACCTAGCTTCGGCTACTTTGTAGCAAGGGGCTCCTTCAGTCTTCCCTCTGGTTCAGTGTGCTTCCTGTTTGGGGTGGCAGTTTCATTCTCAACATTAGGAAGCCTGGAGAAAAAGTTTATCTTTAAAAAAAATTTTTTTTAGTTTATTTAAAGAACAATTTTATTCTCCCGTTTACAAGTTCTTTGCAAATGTCAAATTTAAGGGGGAATTATTAAGGTGGTTCTATTCTAAGTTGACCATACAACAAAAGGAGAGGACAGACACACAGGAACATGGATGGCCATGTGACAGCAGAGCAGGCAGGGACTGGAAAGATGCTATCATAAGCTAAGGAACATCTGAAGCTCCCTGAATATAGGAACAGGCAAAGAGGGATCTTCCCCTAGAGCTTCAGAGGTTGTGTGGCCTTGTCAACACCTTGATTTGGCCTTCTAACTTCCAGAATGGTGAGAGAATAATTTCTGTTGCTTTGAGTTCCCCAGTTTTTGATTCCTTGTTACAGCAGCCCTAGAAAAACAATAAAGCTCTACAATCTTCTTTTTTCCCCCCCCTCCATGGCCTGAAGGAGACTTCAAAATCTAATTCAGATTATGCTCTTTCCTGCCCATAAAATACTGAATTTTAGCCGGGCATGGTGACACATGCCTGTGATCCCAGCACTGTGGGAAGCTGAGGCAGGAGCACACATGGCAAACTGAAGCCCATCCTGGCCAATTCAGCAACATACGGAGACCCTTTCTTAAAATAAAAAAATGGTTGGGGATGTAGCTGAGTGCGCAAGTCCTAGTTTAAATCCCAAGTACAAAAAAAAATTGCTTTTCTTCTGAACTTAGAATAAAAACCAGAATTTTCACTAGGCCAACAAGGCCTTACTGTCTGACTCACGCTGATTCTGACCTCATCTCATACCTCTGTCCCATTTATCCCTTCTCCTATTTGTCTCTTCTTCCTATTTCTGGGACATTTGCTGACTTGGGTCTTTTACTTGCTGTTCCTGTACCCCAAAGAATCACCCATTGCCCTATTTGATCCACTCCAGAGCACTTATCTTGCCCAAATAACTCTACCCTGAGCTATTATTTTGTCTCTGTATGATGAAAGTTCGTGAGATTTCAGGTGTATGTTTGAGCTCTGATTCAGTCTCACGGAGCTGTTGGACCAGAAACAGAGTGAAATTTTAGAACTCTCAAGTGCTGTGAATGAAAATTAACATTTCTCTGTTCACAGTGCTCCGAAGATGGGAGGAAATGACAAAAGTATCTTAAAAAGATTGATTCTCATTTTTCTCAAGGACTGTTTTGTTCCAAATAGCCTATTTGACCTTTTGTCCTTATAGACTAAATAAGAGGACAGATGCAAAAATGCAAAAATTCTTCGAAGTCATGTAAACTATTACAGAGAGAGCAGAGATTTGAAGTTACTATTTTGGACTTTCCAAATTGAGTCAGTCGATGTATAAATATTTAATTTTGTCCATGATATCTTAACTGGTAGAGAAGTTTAGATTGTTTGTTTGTTTGTTTGTTTTGTTGCTACCTAACAGAGTGACAGGAGGTAAAGGGCCAGGCTGTAAACTCATTGTTCCAGCTGCCTCTGGAATGATGAACAGTAACCAGAAGCTGTTTTTTGTTCCTGTCAACAAAGTGTCACTGACCATTCAGCTCCTTTGCTTGACCATCCAGAAGTTCCTTCTCTTGTGTCCATGAGACAGAAATTACACTCAGGTTATGATGTTTCATATGATATCACTACTCCTGGAATTGTCATATAACATCAGTATTCCTAGAATTGGTGATTGCTATCATTTGATGGAATATAAAGGCCTACTTAGTAAATGATTCTTTTTTAAACTATAATGTACAATGCTTCAAGTTTCTGCATTTACTCACCCTTTGTGTCAAGAAACATTTGCCTCTATATGTCCTTTATTAAATGGCAAATATGTTACATACAAGAATCCCAGATGTATGAACCCAAAGAATGAGAATAAGGTCTATATTTCATTGTACATCCTATCTATCTGACTCTGACAATCTCAGTGAATTGTTGAAACTCAAAAATCCCCCAAAGGTCCATGTGTTGAAGGCTTGGTCAGTAGTCTGCATTGTAGGGATATGGTGGGAACTTTAAGATGCAAAGGTCTAGTGGAAGGAAGTTGGCCACTGTGGACATGTCCCTTGAAAGAGATATTGGAACCTCTGGGTCCTCTTGTTTTTCTCTTTTTCTTTTTGACCATCATGAGATGAATTGATTTCTCCACCATATACTCCTTGTCATGATGTGTTGCTTCAACACAGGCCCAAAGGTTGGGTGTTGGGGGTGAATTATCATGGACTGAACCCTCTCCAACATACACCTTTCTTCTTTTTAATTTGCTTATCTCATGCACTTGTTAGTGCAATGGAAATCTGACTAACAGAAAATTTGTATTGAGATTTTCGGGGACATTATTGTGATGATACTTGATGATATGATTCAGAAGCCTTTGGAGTCAGTTTGTAGGAAGTATTTGGAAATGTTTGGAAGATTGCACTGGAGAAAGCCTACAATGTTGTAAGCGGAGATTAATATATGATTCAGTGAGGGCTCAAAAAACCAGAGTGCTGATAGAAATGCAAACAGTAAAGATTATGCTCATGAAGTTTCAGGTAGAAATAAAGACTCACTTGATCACTGGATTAAGCATAATCTTTTTCACACCATGGCAACGAATTTGATTGCACTACAGTGTAAAGAAGTTAGACCAATTTATCTGGTATAGGAAATAACAAGGCAGGGCAGCATTCAGGCAGTGACATTGGCATTACAGGCTGCTTTTAGCCAAATTTACTGTGAGAATCAGGAGCAAAGAGGAGTATGGTGGAAACATTTGGAAATTTACAGTTGGGCTGGGAAAAGCACACTTTTAAAGGTGCTCTCAAAGAGGGTACAGTTCTGATGTACTATAAAAAGGAAACCAGCCAAGTACTTTGCACCAGGACAATGGAAAAGAAAATTCCTTAAGGATATCTCAGGAACCTCTAAGACCCCATCCATTGCAGGTTCAAATGTATAAAAGTACAAACTCATTTTGAAGATTTTCATTTGAGAACAGTTTTAGGGTGCCTTGCTCTGCGGGTACACAGATGGAATTGTTTCCCTGAAATTTGTTTCCCGTGTTCAGTCAGAAAGGCACTCAGAGTTTGCTACAGCTGGCACTAGTGGCAGACCTTGGCATTGTTCCCATGATGCTGCATTTTTGCTTTGTTTTGTTTTAAAACAAGGTCTTGCCATTTTGCTGGGTTGCCATTGAACTTGTGGGCTCAAGTGGTCACCCCACTTCAGCCTCCTGAGTAGCTAGGAGTCTAGGTGCAGGCCCCTTGCCCGGCTCATGAGATGCTGCTTTTGTAGGCATGCACAGTGCAAGAGTTATGGAGTTATAGAGGCCCCCATCAAGATTTCAAAGGAAAGCCTGGGATGCTAGGCAGTGCATGGCAGTGTTAGAGTTCCTGCAAGCAGCACCTTGGAGGTAATGCCTGAAGCTACCATAAGAGAGTGAATCTGAAGCTTTCATGGAGACCCAAGGGCATTAGAGATATCAGGAACATGGAACACTTGGTAAAGGAAGCTGTAAGCTATGAGTGAAGCCAGCTTAAGAGAGCAGTCATATAGGCCACAGCCAGTAAATTCATACTGGTAGGACTGCCCAAGCCCTCTGGAGCTCATACTCTTCCATCATCTTCCCTGGATGCTGGACATGGAAACTTGGGTCTTAATGTTTGCTCTGCTGGGTTTTAGTTCAGCTGTTTCTTGCTTTTTTCTTTTCTCCCTTTTGGAATAGAAATATTTGTCCAATGCCTGTCCCACCTTGTATCTTAGAAGTATGCAACTTTCTTTTTGATTTTTTACAGGGAATCACAGCTGATCTTGCCTTGAATCTTGAAGGAGACTTTGGACCTGGACTTTTGGGCAATGCTTGGAAATGTTAAGACTTTGGGGACACTTGAAGATGGACTTTATGCATTTTGCATTATGAAATGGGCATGAGTCTTTGGGAGCCAACAGTGGAATGTACTTTTGATCTTGAATGTCCCCCCAAACACCTATGTCTAGAAGACTAAATCCCTAATGATACTACTGGGAGATGGTGAAACCTTTAGAAGAAGGACCCTAATGGAAGAAAGTTAGGTCACTGGGAACATGCCCTTGAAAGAGATATTAGGATTTTGTAACTTCCCCCTTTTCTCTCTTTCTTTCTGGGGACTACACAGTGTTCTCTGTCATGATGTGTTACCTCACCATAAATCCAAAGGCAATGAAGACAAGCGACTATCGAGTAAAACTGAACCAAAGTAAAGCTTTCCTTTTTTAAGAGTTGATGATCTGGCATTTGTTACAGTAATGGAAAGTTGACTAACACAGTCTCCAACTATTTCTTGGAGTCTTAAGGGCTAACTCCTGCTTGCACAAGAATAAGCCATCAGCCTCCACTGATGGTTGAGGCCTTGATGTGTGAGGCAATTCAGGTGGGCCAGAGGATCCCCAGGATCCCTCTCTCTGGGTCTGTACATTGATGATAGACACACCTGACCTCCTTAGGAGTATTACTTCCTAGCAATTTCTCACTCTTTTACAGGAGGAATTATGGCCATTGTTGCTTTCCAGTGTTGAGGATACATGAGGACACATCTGCTTCACAGTAACCCAGGTGGTACTGTTAAATGATAAGAGAGTAGCTTTTCAGACTAGTTTATAAAGTGGTAGTAATGTATGTACACTTGCATGGAAGATGATAAGAAAAGAAGTAGGAGATATCCTAAATTTAGTTTTAAGCCTAGAATAGAAGGGAAGAGATAATAGGAGTTATTTTAATTAACAGCATCAGGTTCAATTGACAAGAAATGAGAAAAAAGAATAAAAGGCAGACACACACACACACGACAAAAAATTATGGCAAGGATGTGGGGGAAAGGGAACCCTCTACATTGTTGGTGGAAATTTAGACAAATGCAATCACTAAAGGAATCATTGTGGCAATCCCTTAAAAAACTAAAATAGAAACTTCATTTGACTCATACCTTTCCTGGGTATATCCCCAGAAGAGTTAAAGTCATCCTATTATACTGATACATGCACACCTATGTTTATACAGTGTAATTCATAATAGCTCAGCTCTGGAATGAGCATACATGTTCATCACCAGACAAATGGATGAAGAATGTGGCATATATACACAGCAGGATTATATCTAGTCAGAAAGAAGAATGAGTTAGAGGCATTCATAAGAAAATAGATGGATCTTTAGACACAGAAAGTTAAATATCACATGGATTCTCTTATATAAGAAATATAAAAACAGAAATAAAGGATAGGTTGTAGGAAACCAGAAGGCAGACTTTTTGGAGATGGAGTAGGGACCAGGGAAAGGGGGAGGGGAGGAGGAGGGAGGAAAGGACTAAAAGCAATTATGATTTGACATCTATGTACCAATTCCTCAAAACAAATGTAAATTTTATGCCTCACAAGCATATACCAATTTTAAGAAACATCCCAAATTTCTTTCTTTATGTTTGAACCCCTAGTCTCTAACTCAGGGGACCAGCCATCATGGCACCATCACATGCTATGTGCAAAACCAATCAATCTAGAGGCAATAAATGCTGCTCCTTAAGATGACCCTCCTGTGCCAACACTGCCTGCTTCATGTTGTCCCACCCTTCTAACCTAGAGCCAGTGTGTGTGTGTGATGCAACCAATTTATACTTTTTTCCCCAAAATTTTTATTATAAAATACTCTGGTTTCTTTGACCTAGTGGGCAGTTTTCCAATTTCTATCTAGGTGAGAGACTTAAGGAGTTTCTCCCAGAATGAATCTTTTTGTTGTCATCTGTGACAGTTCAATAAACCTGCTTAACTCAGAGATCTCTCAATATCTAATATTTTGACTTAACAGAGTTAGACAAAGCCTATGGATAGGGAGATGTCCAGAGAGATCAGGACCACACAGGGTAGCAGCAGCCCCTTCATGAACCTTGCTCTCTCTGCCTGGGGGTGTTGGTTGGGAGGCTTATGATTCTGTGTGCAGGAGAGTGGGATTGAGCACCTGGCCTGGCTGACAGTGCCATGGCTTATTTGTTGGAAGACTTCAGGGCCTCTGGCCTGTCTCTTCCGAGAGCTAAAGTCACAGTTTCTTGCAGGCCACCTATTTCTCAGGTGTTGTTGCAAATGATCTTCCCAGGCCCTAATGTGTCTCTGAATTTTCATTTTACATCATGTTCTGAAAAGTCTGTGTCTGGTCCTGCATAATTAACAGGAATCTAAGCCTAGATAGATAGCAATCCGCAAGAGAGGAGGAAGTAGGCACCTCCTAATTAACTTTCTGATTATTATTTTCTCTGTTGCTTGGCCCTGGAGTCAAGTGATAAAACTTTCCAGTAAGAAACTTTACCCAGCACTGTTCAGATTTCTTGTCTTTATTCATATCTCTTTTGTGGCTCTCTGATGTTTCAACTTCTACTTAATTTTTAAGGCTCCTGCTAAGACTCATCTGTCTGTCCAATGAGACTTCTGGCCCACAAGGACCACAGAGCTGACTCTCTTCATGGGACTTAGGGCTGTATTTTTCCAAGTATTATTTGCAAATTAAACAAATATTTTTATTGTTCCTTCAGTGCTAGTTGTTTGGCACTGATATTTAATTTTTCTTGAATTTATGATTTGTTTAGATTACTGTGTTCTTGGCTCAGTCACCTAGATTTACTAGTTGCAAGCAAAAATATGTGTTGATTGACACACCGAGTGTGTCATGGCATTTTTGGAAAATAAGCAAAGGATCAAGGCCACATTTTCTTTAGAAATTACTGATTGGCAGTTACTCAGGAAATAAAGAGAGGAAGATTGCAAGAGCAAGGCCACCCTGAGCAATGTGTCCAGATGTGGTCTCAAAAACACTAAAACCAAAACACAATAACAAAAAATAAAACAAAATTTTAAAACAAAATTGGAACTTACTGATTGTTTAAAATCATTCAATTCAAGTGGTTTTTGGAAGACATAATAATAAATTAGAAATAGTTTAAAAAGGAATCTTTCAACTAGAAGATAGTGGTTTGTATAGTGGTGGGTTCACTTGATTTGAACCCTGTTTTTGACAATCCCTTGGGCTCTGTAGCTCTGAATGATTAAACTTCATTCTCACTGTGACATGATCATGCACCTCCTTTCAGATCCACAAACTGGGTTTTGTAACCTTGGCCCTGAGGGTGTGTAAAATCTGGGGACCCACTCATTGCTTAGCTCCTGGAAGTGCACCCTGCTTGGTGTTTTTTTACTGACTTAGGTGATGTCCTGCAGCTCCCACTGAGGTTCCCAACACAGGGGGCCCCCAAGTGCATCAAAGTACCCACCCAAAGCACTTTATCTCAGTAAAGAATGCTCCTTTTCTGAGGAGAAACACAAAGACCATGTGCTCTGTTTTAGGAGAGCTTTTCATGGACTAATTCACTAAAAGCCATAGATGAACTCAGTAGCTGTGTTACATGGACACTCTTCCCTACTGTTCTCTTCTTACTTGAGTGGAAAATATGGTGGGGCAGGTGCTTTCCTTCCAAAACTTCCTGAGGAGTTTTAAAACAGAGGCTTTGGCTTGTATGAAAGCTTTCTATTCTTTCTGAAAATACAAAACCTCATGCCAGAAAACAAAACAAGATTATTTTATTAGTCACCCAACAATGAAAGGAGAAAACCTCCCACTTCGTGAATGTTTCTTTTCCAAGAACCTCAATAACCCCGGATGATTCATGGAATTAATTAGTAACAATAATAAAGATGCATCATTTTTAGTCTCTGGACAAGATTTCAGAATACCTCCGAAGGTCTCCTGCTACCACATCCCTGCCCAATTTCTCTACCTGCAGCTGCAAGCCTGACGTCCCTCATACTACAGCGAGTTGACCAGATGCCACTTCCCCTTGCTCAGACACTTGCTCTCTTTGCAACTTGAGCCCTTGAAGATTCCACAAACTCACCTGAGAGCCAGCCTGCCTACCTCCTGTTCTGCTAAGCATGCAGGGTTCTGAGCTCCCTGAATACTCACCCGGGACCACAGCTCCGACCTGGTGAAGAATGGTGGGCTCCCTCCAGGCTCATTTGCAGTGGAAGCCACTTCCTGTCAGGAAAGGGAGGAGGTGAGAAACCTAGCTGACAGGTGTCCTCATTGACAGATACTGTGCTAGGAACTTCTTATGCATGGGCCATCTCATTCCATCAGGCAAATAACCCTGTGAGGCAGAAATGATTGTTTCAATTATACAGAAGGAGAAATAGTTTCAGAAATTTTTTTTTTTTTGGTACCAGGGATCAAACTCAGGACCTTGTACTTGCAAGGCAGGCACAGTGCCACTGAGCTAAAATCCCCGGTCCCATCCGAAAGAGTTTTTTTAAAACTTGTTGAAGATTGTATTGTACTTTTGTGGTCTCCAAAGTGAGTGGGCTTGTACTAGTAAAGGTGCCCATTAATTCTTGATTTACCACTAACCACATGAGAGTTATCCCACCAGCCAGTTTCCAGATGAAACTATGACAGATAAGTGATTTGGAAAAGAAAATGGATGTCCATTTCCATAAAACCACAGTAAGTCTCTGTTAATGAATTACTGAAACAATTCTGTATGTTCACAAAGGACTCCAAATTTGCCCCCAAAACTATTAAAATATGGAAATAGTAGTTTCTGCAACAGAATACAAACTCTCAGCATTTGGAATATGAATATCTTACTTGGCCTACCACAAAACTGCAAAGAAAAACCAAATATTATTCATTTTCTCACTTCAGTTCCTGACTCTTTTCCCCTGGGGAATGAGCTCCCCAAATATTTATAATGGGTGTATACTTCCTTTATTAGCCTAGTTTTTCTTCTTTGTATGTTAGCTAATTTTATCTAGCCCTCACAAAGCAGCAGGTGCTACCCTATTACATAAATTTACTTATTTAATTATCATAGTAGTCTTATGAAGTAGGTGCCTTTATTATCCTCATTTTTATGTGAAGAAATTGAGGCCCACAGAGATTAGGGAACATGCCCAAGGACATACAGCTGGGCCAACACTTATACCCAGGAAGTCTAGAGTATGCTCAGCCCTATCGTGTGAGACAGATGGTGAGATGGCCAGGTTGTAACTGTTGTTATGGCTTTCCCAGGTCAAATGAAAGCTTCCTCATTATTATAATAGTTTATTGAAAACTACCTGCCAGACTCCATGGTAACATTTTAGATGTGTTTAATATTAATAACAATTCCAATTTTTTGGCAGTAATGAGAGAACCTACAACATCATGCATGCTAGGCAAGAGCTCTACCACTGAACTACATCCCTAGTCCCACAATTCAGATATTTCTGATTGCAAAGCTCATACTTTTAATCACTACCTTATATTATGCAGCAGTGGCTCAGAGCTGCTTTTTGAGTTTCTTAGTTATCTGTAAACCTAATTATTATTTCCACATGGGTTGGCATATCTGTGTTAGGTGAAGTTTAGAGTCAAAATCAGTGAACAATAAGAGCAAGTCTAAACAAAGGAAATGAAATAATTTCATTTGCTTTGAGCACTTATAAAATGCATAGCCAGGGGGATTTTAGACATCTTCTATGAGAAAAGGTCTTTCTTGTTGAGTAAGTTTGTATTCTTTTCTTGGTTATTTCAAATTACAGAACCAACCATGTTTCCTTTTTTTTCCTTAAATTACCAGATAACTCATAATGGTAGATATCTTCAATGAAGACAGATCATAACCAGGTATCTTCAATGGTCACTTAAAGTAACTATATTCATTAAGGATTTTGGTATATTTATTTCTCTGTTTCTATGCCTTCTGTTTCCATTTTAATGGTGTTGTTATATTTACATCTCATTATATGAAGTCCGGAGTTGTGTACTTTTGAAACAGGGAAGATCTAATTCGCTGCCTGGGAAGCCCAGGCAAGACGGGGTTCCTTGCCTGCAGAGGAGACTGGAGGACAGGGCAGCTGCAGGCCTGGAGCTATGGGCCTTCTTCATTCTCATTCCAAACCCATGCTTCCTTTGGTTTTGATAAACAAATGTGACTTGATTTAGTCCCTACTTCAAACAATTAGGATAAAATAACTTGCTGGTGTAAAACCAAATAGGAAAACAGGCCCTGCTATAATCACAAGTATCTTTGTTTCTGGGCTGCCCATGGGTGCAAAGCCCAGATTCCTTTAGTCAGAGAGAAGGGGGATTATTTCTTGCTCTTGTTCCTCATTCTGCTCTGACTGGCAGCTCCTCACCTTCAGTAACCCTATATGTCATCCTTAGAGGTGTGGACAATGGAGATACACCAATTAAAACCCGCTCTACCATACAGTTGCCCTGGGAAAGTTGATGAACATTTATAAGCCTCATATACTCATTTGTAAAGTTGAAACACCCATAAAAACCTACTTTCCAAGGCTATTGTAAAAATTAACTAAGCTTATGTTTGCAAAACAACACAGCAAATGGCACAAATGGATACAAATGTTCATTAACAGAAACAGTTATTAATGTTTAATGTGTTAACAATGAGTCAGGCATGGTGGCCTACTCCTGTAATACCAGCATTATGGGAGGCTGAGGGAGGAGAATTGAAAGCTGGAGCATAGCCAACTTAATAACTTAGTTGGAGCCTAAAGCAATTTAATGACTCAGTGAGACCCTGTATCAAACAAAATTTTTTTTAAAGGTCTGGAGATGTAGTTTAATTAGAAGACCCTAGGTTCAGTCCCCAGTAACACACACGTGCGCACATACTCACACACACGCACAATCCCAAGAATGACCCAAATCAGTGTAGGCTGAGCAGGAGTTTGCCCTGGGCAAGCAGAGTGTCTGATTGGCATTATGATTTGTATCTAGGCATTCTCCTAAAACCTCATGTGCTCATAGGTGGGGCTTTGGGGAGGTGTCTGGATCATGGAGGTATAATATTCATTGGTGGATTAGTCCACTGAGAGGTTTGTAGCAAGATCAGATTTGTGAATTGAAGCCTGGTTGGAGGAGGTGGGTCACTGGGGACATGGCTTGGAAGGGTCTATCTCCCTCTCTCCGCCCTTGACCCCCCATTCTACCTGCCACGCTACGTGCTCTTTCTCCTCTTCCATGCCCTTCTTCCATGCCACCTTGCTTTAGAGCCAGCTGACTACGGACTGAAACCTCTACATACTGTGAGCCAAAATAAACCTTTCCTCCTTAGAGTTGTGGGTGTTGGGTACTGTGTCCCACTAACTAAAACAATGAGGTGATGGGATATAACCTATTGGAGGGTGTTAGAAAGATCCTACTGGAGAATGAGGTTCAAGAAGAAATCAATAAGCAGAGCAGAGGGAGAAGTGTTCCCAGCAAAAAGAAGAGCAGATGCCCTGTAAAGCTCTGAAGGCAGGCTGGTGTGGCTGAAGCGCAGGGGTGTGGTTCAGGGAAAGGAGGCTGCAGGAGAGGGAGGAGCAGTGCAGACCCTTGAAAGCCATGTTTAGATTCTTGCTTTTTGAAGGGTAATGGAAAAGGCTTGTGGTGTTTTAATAAAGGGAATAGAGTGGATTGGAAGGAAGTAGAATGAAAGAGGAGATTAACTGGAAGGTCATTTCATGGTCCCAGGGAAACAGAGATGATAGTGGCTCGAATTAAGATGACGAAGGTAGAGATGGCAAGAGGTGAATGACTTTCTGAGCTATTTCAAGGATACAATCCAAATGCATACCTCAGGGTTCAGAGATGTGGGTTAGGATATCCCACTGACTGCAATCAGAAAGGATGATTTGAAGGATACCGCCTTAGGTGCAGTCTTTGGATAAGGTTCTACTGGCTTTTTTTACCAAAAAAAGTGCACTGAAATGCTGTCCCTTTTGCTTCTTGGATTAAAAGACACTGAGGCTGCTAATCTGCTGGCCATGACAAGGCCCATGACTCTGGTCTGGCATCCTCTGTTGAGGTGTGGCCTACTGGTTTTTAGTGGAGAGGTTGGCTGCTCTGAGTGTTGCTAAGTTTGGTTTAATTTTCCTTCCTAAAAAAAATACTGATGCAATATACACAAAGGCCCATTGTACATTATTAAACTTTTAACAATCCCATAAATAATACACTCCTTGTTGAAAACATTTACTATTAGGATTTTCATTAGGTTACTCTGTTAAACGCAAGACTTACCTTGAGGAATTGTAAAACAAATCTCAGTAATTATATGTTAATTTTGGAGATCTGGATAACTAGTACAATTTGGGAATAAGAAATCTCAGTGGATTACATGCACAGTACATCTTAATGAATAGAGCTTTCTGGAAAGATGTACCCAAACTTGACTCTTATTTTTTAGGGATCTAGTTAGACTATATTTCCCTGCCTCCCCTGCCTCCCTTGTAGTTAGATAAGGCTGCACCACTGAATTCTGGCCAAGAAGATGAATGGACACCTTTCCAGACTGGCACAGAAAAACCTTTTGTCAAAGGACCTTGATTTGTCCTCACTTCTGCTGATTTAATGTTGACTCCACAAATAAACTTGAGTAGCAGCTATGGAAGATTGCAGAACCTGTGCCAGATGTGGCCTCTGGAGAGCTGCATGAGGCACACCCCATTGCAACCAGCTTTTCTGTGAGAAATAGTCTTTCACTGAGATAAATCCTCAGCCCTTTTATGAATTTTTAATTTTGAGACAAGTTCTTGTTAAGTTGCCTAGGCTGAGCTCAAATTTTTGGTCCTTCTGCCTGAACTCCCCAGAGTGCTAGGAGTGTAGGCACACACCACCACACACCCAGTGCCTTCTTGGTGTTAAGCCATGAGTAGTTGGAGGTTTACCTATAACATGCAGTTAGCTACAACACACACTAATCTTTCCAGTGAAGTACAATCAAACCAGGGAGCCACACTCTGAGAATTTCTTCAAAGGCTATTTATGTTTCTAAGCACTTGTTTTCAGGTTAGCTAATCATTCTCACTTTTCAGGTCAGTTTTTCTCAACTTTTTCCATCAATAGCAAGTGAGAATATAACATACCCAGAAGGAGACTCCTGGAACTTCCCCCTTTTATTTGAAATCTTGGCATGTCTGAAGGTTCACGAGGGACTCTGAGAGGCCCCTTAATGAACATGGCTTATTTGTCTCTGCTGAGTTGCTAGTCTCTTGTGCTTTTCCTGAGGCAGATGCCTGTTGGCTTAGTGGAGAGCTGGATTCAAGGAAACTTTGGGCTCTGAGGAGTTGACAGAAGACAATTTGAATTAAAGAAATTAGAACATCAAGCTTCGAAAAGACTTTCTGGAGCTAAAAATCATAGCTTCTTAATTAAATAAATACTTCAGTAGATTAATTGGAGGAGAGAAAGATTGCTGTGGAGAGCTGAGTTATTGTCCTGGAAAATCAGAGGGGAGAAAACAGCTTGATTCAGAGCATGGGTATCAAAAGATGGAAAGCAAGGATAAGAAACTGGGATGGGGAGGGGGATATCCTGAAACTCTGACTTGTGAATGACAGGTACGGAAAAAAAAAAAAACTAACAAGGATGGAGAAGCAATGCCTTCTCTAACTGTAAGGAAAAGTTCCCTCCACCGAAGCTACCCTTTAGCCCGTCTTACTTTTTAAATTAAATGTTATTTTTTACCAGTTCAAAAAAATTCATTGAGATAAGGTTTTACTATATTGCCCAGGTTATTCTCAAACTTATGACATTTATTGCCTCAGTCTACTGAGCTGCTTGGATTACAGGTGTATGCCACCACACCCATCTTTGAATAGATTATTTTAAGCACAATTTTAGATTCACAGCAAAAAATTTTAAAAAGTTTTGATTTCCCATGTACCTCCAACTCCTAACACAGCTGCCCTAGACTCTGTCATTGGTCACAAATGACATATCTACACCGACACATCATCACCAACAACTATTGTGATTCACTTTTGGTGTTGTATGTGCTGTGGGATTTAAGGAATGCATATGATGTGTATCCACCAGTAGAGTATCATACAGAATTGTTTACTACCCTAAAATCTCCTGTGTTCTACCCATTCATGCTTCCCTCCCCAATGCCCTAGTAAACTTTTATCTTCTAATGGTAATGCTTGGGTGGTGTGGTTGGTATGAGTAGTGTGTGTTGCACTGTGTGTGCTGTATGTAGTGTGGGTATATGTTGTGTGTAATGGTGTGGTATGTGGTGTGCATGTGTGTGGAGTATGTGTGGGGGGCTGAGTGTGTGTGGTATGTGTGTAGTGTGTGGTGTCCATGAGTGTGCTGTGCATGAGTTTGTGATGTGGCTCTGGCATAATTGGTAAGATATGGAGGTATGAATGTGTGATATGTGGTGTGTGTGTGTGGGATATGTATGTATTATGTGCTATGTATGTGTGTGTGGTATACATGTATGATGTGTGTGGTATGCATGTGTGCATATGTGTGTGGGTTGGGTTGATTGGGGTGATGGAGAAGTTGGTTCTGGTCCTCTAGCTACCATAGTGATCTCTTGTTCACACAGAACTCTGTCTTGGGGGTCAACTTCTGCCTCCACTACCAGGTTCCACCCACTGAAGGACACCTACTGAAGGACATTTGATTGCTTCCAAGTTTTGCCAATTATAAATAGAAGGGCTACAAACACCTATTTCTAATGGTTTTGGGATGTAGATAAGTTTTAAATTCATTTAGGTAAATGTGATGGAGTGAAATTGCTGAGTTATATGTTGAGAATATGTTTAGTTTTGTAACAAAATGCAAAAGTATCTTCCAAAGTAGCTGTGTGCCATTTTGCATTCTCATCAGCAGTGAGTTAGCCACATCCTTGCCAGCATTTGATGCTATCAGTGTCTTGGATGCTATCAGTGTCTTGGATTTCGACCATTTTAATAGGTGTGCAGTGGAATCTCATTTCTTTGATTCCAAATCCCCCAACTATCATGTAGATATTATGTGGAGCATCTTTTCACATATTCATGATAAGTCAATCTATGTGTTTGCAATCTATATATCTCCTTTGGTGAAGAACCTGTTTAAATATTTGACTTATTGTTTCATTGGATTGATTATTTTCTCATTGTTGAGTTTTAAGAATTTTAAAAATATATTTTGTATAATAGTCCTTTCAAGGTATGTCTTTTGCAAAGTTTACTTCCAATATATGGCTGGTCTTTTAATTCTCTTGAGAGTCTTCCTTTTTTTTTTAAAAAAATGAGTTAATTAGGTACTAGGCCAATTTGATGCAAAAAAGCACATGCCCAGGTATTTTCTGATAAAATTATAGAACTCTAAGGATAAATAGAAATTCTTTCTTTCTTTCTTTCTTTTTCTTTCTTTCTTTTTCTTTCTTTCTTTCCTTCCTTCCTATAGGCAAGTTAAAATTCTATGTATTTATTGTACAACATACTGTTTTAAAGTAAGAATGTATTGTGGAATGGCTTAATTGAGCTAATTAGCATAGGCATGACTTCACATATTCATTTTTATTGTGGCCAAAAGAGAAAAGTCTCAAATGCTTCAAGAGCAGAAAGAATTAAAAGAGTCAGCCTGTCCCTGATTTTACATATCATGAAGCTGGTATTCCTTCTGGAAAATTCTTTCCTTTGGCTTCTGCTTGTCTCTCAGTATCCTTCCTTTGGCATGGATTTAAATTATTGAAACAAAACTTATATATATCTATATCTATATCTATCTATCTATCTATCTATCTATCTATCTATCTATCTATATCCTTCAACCTGGCAATTGGGATTCAAGGAATCTAATCCACAGAAATAAAAATACCAAACACAACATGTGGAATAAGGATGTCTATAGTGGCCAAAACCATCTATAAACAAAGGGAATACTTCTTACAGGGAACTAGTTAAATAAATGATGGAATGTATTGAAGAATTATAAAGGATGATAGAGTAAACCACTTGATTTGATGGTGTTAAGAAAATCAAGATTCAGAAAACTGTGTCAAATATGTTTAGTTACTATAACTCTTACTATGTGTACTATATTTTATATGCATAGCATATGTAACACTAGAACATAAGCCCAAATAGAACAGGGACACTGTTTCTTGTTCACCCCTAGTGCATTTAATGCCAAGAAGAGCAATGTAAATTGGAGGAAAAAAATTAGAAAATCAGGTACTAAAGTGAGGAATTATCCATATATATATATATATATATATATATATATATATATATATATATGGAGTCTGGAATAAAAAAAATTTCTCCTCTCAACCTAAATAATTTATATATTTATCTTAAATTCTGTGTGTATGTCTCTAAAGGAATGTTAAAAAGCAAGGCAACCCAAAACTTCAAACATCCTGTTTCACCATATATTCATGCTTATGCAGAATTTATATTTATCTTAATTTAAAATATTTTAAAGTAAAATATTGACTGTGATATTAAAGAATAGTTAATTTATAGATGCAGTATTGGTATTGTGCTTGTGCTAAACCGCAAAACCTCATAACACTGAAACTTTTTAAATATGTGCTGAACTTTTGGTTGAAATGAAGGTTGTCTGGGATTTGCATCAATGTGGGGTAAAGTGGGGTAAGCCTCTAGTATAAAATTTCGGTGTGTTGGCAATTTGTGAAGATAGGCTATGGGTGCGTGGAGCATTAATTATAATATTACATGCTATAGAAGTTATATACTATTAAAGTTATATACAGAACAATTATAATATTGAAATTATATACCATTATTGCTGAAACTCTTCTATATGAAAAACCTTTAAACTAAAAATTTGGTTTCCATGATCAACTGTTTAACTTTCAAACCTATTTTTAATAGCAGTAATCTATTTTGGTCTATACTTTAAATTTTCACTGTTACCTTTGTGTGAATGACCATTTTCTTGTGGGTTGTCCTTTGCAGGATTATTTTACCACCCTTTGCCCAGCATTCGAAATTCTCAAAGGAAGATGAACTTGAATGCTTAAGATGCTAATTGCTACCCCGTTGCAGACAGGCAGGTCTGCCCACACCTTACCAAGGTCCCCAGTCATGTGGAACACACACCAAATCAGCCCGCTGCAGACAGGCAGGTCTGTGCATGCCCTACCTAGGTCCTGAGTCAGGTGGAAGACACCGAATCACCTCGCTGCAGACAGGAAGCCACCTGATTCCACAATACAAAGATGCAGAGGACACAAGACCACCAGACCAAGCTACTGAGTCCCACTGTTCCTGGCCCAGAGGTAGGGGCTTCTGAGCCATCGTCCCACTGCTCCTGGTCCAGAGGAAGGGGCTTCCCAGTCACCATCCCTCTCACTGCTCCCAGCCCAGGGGAAAGGGCTTTTGGGCCACCTTCTGTCCCACTGCTCCTGGCCCAGAGGAAGGGACTTCCAGGCCACCATCCCACTGCTCCTGGTCCAGAGGAAGGGGTTTCCCAGCCACCATCCCTCCGGCTCCTCCCAGCCCACAGGAAAGGGCTTTTGGGTCACCATGCCTACCGCTGCTCCCAGTCCCACCTCACCCAGCTCAGAGGAGGTAATCCGTGCAGGTGCTAACAGCCCCCTGCCCCAGTTGAAATGAGAAAGCACATGAATAAGTCTCAAAACCAGACTTCCAGATCACCTACAGCAACCACAAAGGGAAATGAGAGGGAACACTCTGATGCTCAACCACCTGGACCCACTGAACTGGCAACAAAAGGGGATCTGGAAAAAAAAATCAGAAATAATTTCTCAGATAACAGGAGAAATTGTGACCCTAGTGCAAGACATGATTAATAAATCTAGAGAGGAGCTCAGGAACATGATGGAATCCCAACATAAAAAACAAATGGAATCCATAAAACAGATGCAAATAGATTTCCAGGACATGAAAAACTCCATTGAAAGTCTTCATGGCAGAATGAGCCAATATGAGGAAAGAATTTCAGATACAGAAGACAAGATTGCAATTAGTGACCAGGAAAAGAAAAATTGCTTCAAAATTATAAGGGAACATGAGAAATCAATCCAGCAGCTGCTAGATGATGCAAAAAAGAATAACATAAGACTGATTGGGCTCAAGGAAGAAACAGGAGAGAGTGCAGATGACATAAAAAAACTCTTCACAGAAATAATGGCAGAAAACTTCCCAAGCAGGGGAAAAGAACTTGACATACAGATAAGTGAGGCATATAGGACTCCAAATAGCCTTGAGCAAAAAAAATCTACACATAGGCATATAATTGTTAAGATTCCAGAAACAAAACAGAAGAAAAAAGTTCTCCAAGCAGTCAGAGAAAAGAAACAAACCACATACAAAGGAAAGCCCATCAGAATCACAGCAGACTTCTCAACACAAACCATCAAGGCAAGAAGAGCTTGGAGTGACATATTCCAAGCCCTAAAAGAAAACAGCCTCCAACCCAGATTGAAGTACACTGCAAAACTATCTTTCAAAATGGATGGAGAAATAAGATACTTTCATGACAAAGAGCACCTTAGGAACTTTGTGAATACCAAACCAGCACTCCAAAGAATTTTACACAGTAGCCTAGGAACAGACATTGGGGATCACAACCACAGGAAGCAAAGCAGAATGAACCCATCTGGCATGACAAGAAATTAAATGTAAAGGCGGAGAACCCAACAAAAAGAAAAAATAATGGCAATGACAAGTCAATACGTTTCAGTTATAACCATCAATGTTAATGGTCTCAATTCACCCATCAAAAGAAACAGACTGGAAGAATGGGTCAAGAAGCAAAATCCAACAATATGCTGCATACAAGAAACACACTTAATTCAAAAGGAAACTCATAGACTGAAAGTTAAAGGGTGGAAAACAATACTGTATGCGACAGGAACCCCCCAAAAAAGCAGGAGTAGCTATCCTCTTTGCAGATCAAGTAGATTTCAAACCAACACTGATTAAGAGAGACGAAGAAGGACACTACATCCTTGTAAAGGGAAAAATCCAAGAGGAAGAGATGACAATCATAAATATCTATGCACCAAACACTAGTGCACCCAACTATATAAAACAAATACTAACGGACATGAAAAGTCATATATGCACTAATGCAATTGTAGTGGGGGACCTCAACACCCCACTGTCACAAATAGATCAACTAGACTAAAAGTAAGTAATGAAATAGTAGAACTCAATCGAACTCTTGAACAAATGAACTTAACAGATGTTTACAGAGTCTTCCACCCCACAAAATCAGAATACACATTCTTGTCAGCTGCACATGGGTCATTCTCTAAAATAGACCACCTACTCACACATAGAACATGTTTAAGTAAGTGCAAAGGAATTGAAGTGATCCCCTGTATATTATCAGACCATAGTGCGATGAAATTGGAGATCCATAGCAAAAGAAACTCAAAAAATTTCATAAACAGGTGGAAATTGAACAACACACTTCTGAATAATCAATGGGTCACAGAGGAAATTAAAGAAGAAATCCGACAGTTCCTTCAATTAAATGACAATGACAATACAACATATCAGAATCTATGGGACACAATGAAAGCAGTCTTATGAGGGAAATTCATAGCAGTGAATATGCATATTAGGAAAACAGAGAGAGCCCAATTAAACAACCTGATGCTGAACCTCAAGCTTCTAGAAAAAGAAGAGCAGGACAACCCTAAAGCTCATAAAGGGAGGAAATTATAAAGATCAGAGGAGAAATCAATGCAATGGAGACTAAGAGAATGATACAAAAAATCAATGAAGCCAAGAGTTGGTTCTTTGAAAGAATCAACAAAATTGACAAACCTTTAGCCAACCTTGTCAGAAAAAGGAAAGAAAAGGCCCAAGTCCATGCAATTAGGAATGAAAAGGGTGAAATTACAACAGACCCAGCAGAAATCCAGAGGATCATCAATACCTGCTTCCAGAACCTACACACCAATAAGATGGAAAACACAGAAGAAATGGACAGATTCCTAGACACATATGAATTACCAAAGTTGAATGAAGAAGACCTAAAAATTCTGAACAACACAATATCAAGCAATGAAATTGAAAATGTAATTTAAAACTTATCAACTAAGAAAAGCCCGGGCCCTGATGGCTTCACTGCTGAATTCTACAAGACATTTAGAGAGGAACTGCTGCCACTACTGTTTAAATTCTTCAATGAAATTGAAAGGGAAGCAATACTCACAAATTCATTCCTGGAAGCAAGCATCACCTTGATCCCCAAAGCAGAGAAAGACCCAACTGAAAAAGAGAACTATAGGCCAATCTCACTAATGAACATAGATGCAAAAATCCTTAATAAGATACTGGCAAACAGAATGCAGAAGATCATTAAGAAGATCATACACCCTGATCAAGTGGGATTCATCCCAGGGATGCAGGGATGGTTCAATATATGAAAATCAATGAATGTAATACACTATATCAATAGAGCCAAGGACAGAAACCATATGATTATCTCCATAGATGCAGAAAAAGCATTTGACAAAATCCAACATGCATTTATGATAAAAACCCTACAAAAAATTGGAATAGATGGTCTCTACCTCAAACTGATAGAAGCCAGCTATGAAAAACCAACAGCCAATATCATACTAAATGGTCAAAAGCTGAAATCCTTCACACTCAAATCAGGAACAAGACAAGGATGTCCACTATCACCACTCTTGTTCAATATAGTTTTGGAAACATTAGCCACAGCAATTAGACAAGGGAAAACAATAAAAGGAATAAAGATAGGAAATGAAGAAGCCAAATTGTCATTATTTGCAGATGACATGATACTCTATATAGAAGACCCCAAGAACTCCACCAAAAGTCTTCTAGACTTAATAACCAAATTCAGTCAAGCAGCTGGTTACAAGGACAACACACAAAAATCAATAGCTTTCCTCTACACCAATGATAGACTCACTGAGAGAGAAATAGGGCAAATAATTCCTTTCACAATAGCATCCAAAAAACTGAAATACCTAGGAATCAACTAATGAAAGAAATCAAAGACCTCTTCTCTGAAAACTATGGCACTCTGAAAAGAGAGATTGAAGATGATATCAGAAAATGGACAGACATCCCCTGCTCCTGGGTAGGAAGGATTAATAGAGTGACAATGGCCATACTTCCAAAACTGCTATATAGATTCAATGCAATTCCAATTGAGATCCCATCAGCATACTTCAGAGTCCTCGAGAAAACAATCCAGAAATTCATTTGGAGCAAGAAGAGACCCAGAATAGCAAAAGCAATTCTAGGTAACAAAGACATTGCAGGGGGTATCACAGTCCACCACCTGCAACTATACTACAAAGCTACTGTGATAAAAACAGCATGGTACTGGCAAAGAAACAGACTTGAGGACCAGTGGAACAGATTAGAAGATGCAGAAACAATGCCAGACACACTCAGCCACCTCATCTTCGACAAAGGAGCCAAACACCCTCACTGGAGGAAAGATAGCCTCTTTAATAAATGGTGCTGGAAAAATTGGGCTTCAACTTGCCAAAGATTAAAACCAGACCTATATCTCTCACCATGCACTAAACTAAAATCAAAATGGATTAAAGATCTAAATATTAAAATAGAAACTCTGAACCAGTTGGAATAGAGGTTAGGTAGAACCCTTGAAGACATCGGTGTAGGAAAATATTTTATGAACAAAACCTCAGTTCCCCGTGAACTAGCAGAAACAATCAACAAATGGGATCTCTTCTTATTAAAAAGCTTCTGCACAGCAAGAGAAACCACCAGCAGTGTGAAGAGACAATCCACAATGTGGGAAAAAATGTTCACCTGCTCTTCCTCAGACAAAGGTCTACTATCTCGGATCTAGAAAGAACTTGAAAAGATCAGACCTCCCAAATTTAAAGACCCAATCCAAAAATGGGCATCTGAAATGAATAGACATTTCTCAGACCAAGAAGTAGAAATAGCAAATAAATACATGAAAAAATGTTCAACATCACTGGTCATTCTAGAGATGCAAATGAAAACAATGCTGAGATTCCACTTCACTCCTGAAAGAATGGCTGCTATCATGAAATCAACCAATAACAAATGCTGATGGGGCTGTGGGGAAAGAGGAACCCTGGTCCACTGCTGGTGGGAGTGTAGACTGGTGGAACCACTGTGGAAATCACTATGGAGATACCTCAAAGAACTAGGACTGGAAGTCCCATTTGACCCCACTATTCCACTGCTGGGGATCTTCCCCAAAGAATTAAAAGAATCATACCACAGTGATATATGTGCACCCATGTTCATAGCAGCACAGTTTGTAATAGCTAAAACTTGGAAACATCCCAAATGCCCATCAACTAGAGACTGGATAAAGAAAATGTGGTTTTTTAATAAAATGGAGTACTACTCAGCCATAAAAATAAGAAATTAGAGACATTTATAGCTAAGTGGATGCACATGGAGGCAATACTCTTAAGTGAAATCAATAGGACACACATGTGTAAATACCGAATAGTTTCTCTGGTGTGAGAAACTGAAAGTGTAAATAAGGACTAAATGTGTAATAGGTCATGTGAAATAGGAAGAAAAGGGGCAAAGGGGAAGGAAGTGGGAGGGCTAGGGGAAAGGATAGAAATGAATGTGACTAATATGAGCCAATGGAAAAACAGGAACAAAATCTTTGTAAATACGGAGGACTGGAGTGGTTGAAGTGAGGGCTGGGCAATGGTGAAAAATTAGAAACAAGAGAGATTATGTAAAGGTGCAAATTTCCAAAGATGAATGTCATTATATTGTATACCTATAATGTACCAATGATTAGAATGAATAATCGACAATGTAAAATAGGAAGAAAAGGTCCAAAGGGGTAGGGGTAGTGGAAGGGGCAGGGGAAAGGAAAGAAGGGAAAGGAAAAATGATGAGAAATGAAAAAAATGGAAATAAAGTCTTTGTAAATAGGGAAGGGTGGAGGGAGTGAAGGGAGGGCTAGGAATGGGGAAAAAATAAGAACCAAGATGCATTATGTAAAGGTACAATTCCCAATGAGAAATGTAATTGTGTTGTATACCTACAATGTACCAATAAAAGAATTTAATACAAAAAAAGATGCTAATTGCTGAATAATTTTTATTTAGATTTAAAGAATATAGTACATCTAGCGACCTTCAGATAATATTCTTTAGTTCTGTGCATCAGCTAACATAAAGCACTTAAATTGCTGTAATATTAAACTTTCAAAACAGTAACACATCTATCTAAAGAATGACAGGGACTATCACAAGGATGTTAAAATCTATCTTGATGTTCCAGTCAGAGAAAAAGTACAAAAGGGGGCACATGTCCTGAATGTTGAAGACCCTGCTCAACAAATGGGTATCTTTCCTGTCCATGGTTCTGCAACATCTCCTTTCCTTCCTTAAATAAAAGCCATTTCATACACTTGAATCTTCCAAGATGGAGTTTTTAGGACAATGGGCACTCTACCACCTCAGAATGCTGGTCCTTAAATAAAACCGATTTCCTTCCCAACAACTCTTAGCTCCTGAATATTGTCTTTCAAGTAGTGAGCAACCATACCTGGAACCAGTAACAGTTGTAACTGTTGTTAATTCAAATTATTATTTGAAATGTTATTATTAATTCAGAATATTGCAAAAACATGTTTAGTAAGTCAGCTTTGAGGATCACTGTTTATTATTAAGGCAAAAATAGATCAATTTACCTAATTTCACCTTCTGTCAGATGATTTTTCTCTTTTCCACTTGAAGATGAGTAATAATTCCAACCTACATGTGTAAGTTCTTGGTTCCACTTTCTATTTGTATGGAACAGAATGCATCAAAATCACTTTTTGTCTTCTGCACAAATTTCTCAAAATGCAGACATATTCAAATAATGTATTTGTGTTATTTTACCAAGAAGATTCTCCTTCAAGCCACAAACCAGGCAATCACTCAACAATGACAGCCAATAACTCAATTAACAAATTAGTCAGTAAATCAATTGTGAGCATTCTGAGGGACAGAGAGGCAGTAGATTCCCTCCTAAGAATTTGCATTGTAGTCAAAGAAGAGAGTATAATTAACCAGCAAGGCCCAGTAATATAACAGAGACTTAGAGAATGCCTCTGAAGATGCTGTTCTCCTGCCCTTCACTGTTCTTCCCTTTTACTGACATTTTGGAACAAGTGACTGAGCCTGGTTTGTTGGGACCCCTAGAGCCAGGGCTTTCATCCTAAAAGTCCAATAACAGTAAAATGGGTTAGGGGCTAATTTCTGCAGAAAGACTTTAGAGGCTAAGTGTCATCCTTCAATAAATTCCTCTGCTACTGCCCTTTGCCTCCAATACCAAATGGTTTCCCACAAACACTCTAACTTATGCTTAGGATGGTCTGACAAGGATATGTGGCTAGAAGCTCATATGTAACAAATTTCCAATTCCTTCCTATCACCCATTTCTCTATCCTTAAATTGAAGGCACAGTAAAGTTGACACACCTACTGCCTATGGAAATCTCCTCAAGCTTGGGTAGGTTCTAGGCATTTCTTCTGACTTAGAGATCTGACCTTTTACTGTCTCCTGCTAAACAACACAGGCACTGTAAGGGGAACTTCTTACTCAAGGAAATGACATCAGAATAAGGAAGGGTCTGCTGGGAGAGGGTCAGCTCTTTGTTTATTTTGAAAGTTTCATTAGACAGGAACAAACAAGTAAGCATTACCTCATGAGCATCTACACACGGCATCTATCTGGTAGATCAACACAGCCACTGAGAGTCTCTTTGTCCAGAAGTTGATGAATTTGTTTTGCCTGCTGACCTATTTGTTTTCAAAGCCCATGCCAGGACTGATCACACAGGTCCCTTGTTAAAATCCTTTAGGGTTTCCCACTGAAGCAATTCTGTTAGGATTCTATTTGCTGCAGAGGCAGAAAACCCAAACAAAAGGTTTAAATAGTGAAATTTATCACCTCCAAATTATGCACTTCTCCATTCCCACCTTGCCTACCTAAGGATTTCATTTGTGGCAGTACAAATGGGACAGACAAACGGAGCTTTAAAAGTTAAGATTTTTTCTCTGGAGAGAAATGGCTTCTCCAAAATTCCTCAGGCCTAGACATAAATAGTTCCCTCACCTCTCCTAAACCGAAGTGAATAGACAGAATATGTAGATCCTTTGGCACCAGGAGATCAAGTCCAGTTTCATGTCCTTAAACAAGGGAGGGAGAGGTCTGGGTCTAGGAAAGAATGAATTCTGAACATGTGTATTATCTCATTGTATTCTCTCCCCCACTGTTCCTTGCTATAAAATATCCTGACACATCTCCTCACTGTGAGATGGTTATTTGGGTGATGAGGCCTCATCAATCTCCCTAAAGCTAGCCTTAAATAAATCTTTTTTCCTTTTTACCAAAATATATCACCTCCTTTAATTTGGTCAGAGATAAATAAAAGAACCTGAGCACAATGTGACCAGTAACAGCACTATCATCCTTCCCTATCTCCAACATTCAATATATACACAAGATAACACCGACAAAGGCCCCCAGAACATCTCTCAACCTGATAAGGAAATAATGCACAACATGGCAGACCTTTGTCTGTTCCCAAGTGGCCCCCACGATGTTTTTGCAGGAATCATAAAATGTTTTGTTAAAGCCATCTATACTGCAAATGTAACTGTTCAAGTTACAAAATGTTCCTACCCAGTGTTTCAAGATATTCTATTAAGAGAGAAGGTCAGCCAGTCCCAGCACCTGGAAGGAAGCTCCCCACCTCCATCCCAGGCTCCTAGGGCCAAGAAGGTGAGCTGCATGGGTGCCAGAAGCACCTCCTCCCATGGAAATGAGAAGACACATAAACAAGTCTCAAACTCAGACTTCTGGATCACCTACAGCAACCCCAAAGGGAAATGAGATGGAACAATCTGATACTCAACCACCTGGACTCTCTGAACTGGCAACAAAAGAGGATCTGGGAAAAATGAAATCAGAAATAACTACTCAGATAACAGCAAAGATTTTGCTCACAGTGCAAGACATGATTAATAAATCTAGGGAGGACACAGATAAAAAAATAGAGGATCTGAGGAACATGGTGGAATCCCAACATAGGAAACAAATGGAATCCATAAAACAGATACAAACAGATTTCCAGGAGATTAAAAACTCCATTGAAAGTCTGCACAGCAGAATGAACCAATGTGAGGACAGAATTTCACATACAGAAGATAAGATTGCAATTAGTGAGGAGGAAAAGAAAAATTGCTATCAAATTGTAAGGGAACATGAGAAATCAATCCAGCAGCTGCTAGATGATGCAAAGAAGAATAACATAAGACTGATTGGAGTCAATGAAGAAACAGGAGAGAGTGCAGATGACATAAAAGAACTGTTCACAGAAATGATGGCAGAAAACTTCCCAAGGAGGGGAAAAGAACTTGACATACAGATAAGTGAGGCATATAGGACTCCAGCTAGCCTTAATCAAAAAAAATCTACACATAGGCATATAATAGTTAGGATTCCAGAAATCCAACAGAAGAACAAAATTCTACAAGCAGTGAGAGAAAAGAAACAAATCACATACAAAGGAAAGCCCATCAGAATCACAGCAGACTTCTCAATGCAAACCCTCAAGGCAAGAAGAGCTTGGAGTGATGTATTTCAAGCCCTAAAAGAAAACAGCCTCCAACCCAGATGGATGTACCCTGCAAAACTATTTTTCAAAATGGATGGAGAAATAAGATACTTTCATGACAAAGAGCACCTCAGGAACTTCATAAATACCAAACCGGCACTCCAAAAAAATTTTAGACAATACCCTAGGAAAAGACAATGAGGATCACAACCCCAGGAAACCCAGTAGAATGAATCCATTGGGTGTGACAAATTAAATGCAAAGGGGGAGAATCCAACAAAAAGAAAAAGTCATGACAAGGCTTTTAAAACTTTTAACTCCATCTCCCTAATGAGGGTATAATTCAGTCTTATTATTGTACTGATTAGTATTTTTCTGATTCTAGAGTTGCACACCATTCCTTGTGCTATACTAGCTATTTATCATTTTCTTATGTCTACTTTTTAATTGGGTTGTCTATTAATGAGCTCTAAGAATTCTTTATATATTCTGGCCATAGGTTATATATATTGTAAATATGGTCTGTTTAAGGACTATTTTTCATTTTAATGATGTCATTTAAAGTTCTAAATTTTGATGGAATCCCATTTATCAATTTTTTTCTTTTATACATCATGTTTTTTGTATCCTAGGTAGTTCTTGCCTACCCTGAATTCATAAATATTTTCCCTTATAATTTCTTCTTAAAGTTTCATACTTTTAGGCTTTCTTATTGAGGTTCAAAGATCCCTTCAAGTTATTTTCATGTATGGAAAAAAAGGGTTGAGGTTAATTTTTTATATACAGATACCAGGTGTTCTACTGCAGTTTGCTGAAGACACTATCTCTTCCTCTGCTCTTGAATTGAGCTTATATTCTATAAAATGCTAATGTTAAATAATCTTTCAAAACTCAGTGGACCATATATGTGTGGTTCTATTTCTAGATTCTCTGTTTTATTCCAATGATCTATATGTCTTTCCTTACACCAACACTACCTTGATTACTGTAGCTTTAGAAGAAGTTTTAAAATTAGGTACTAAACGTCTTCCAACACTGTTTTTGTTTTTGTTTTTAACTTTTCTAGGCCCTTTTACTCTCACATAACTTTTAAATTTCAATAGCCAATTCATTTATAGCAAGTATGCACAGACCTGAATTTTTATATATACCTTGTGTTTTCTAATGCTACTAAAATCAAATACAAGTTCTAGGGTCTCCTAGAGATTTCTTAGTATTTTCTCTGTAGATGATCATTTCATCTACATATAAAGATTTTGCTTCTGCTGTGCCAATCCTATCCTAGTTGTGTCATTTTATTACCAGACTATTTTGGTTTGGGCCTAGGTTTCAAAGTTTAATGGACAGATAAAGAGTAAGCATATCTGCCCTTGTTCCCCACCTTAAAGAGAAAGCATTGTATCTTCTCCATTCATATAAGGCATTCTAGCTGGAAATATGGAGTACATGTCTTTAATCTGTTGAGAAGTTTCTGTTCTACTTCTATCTCCTGACAGCTTTTACCATGAACAGCTGTAGAATTTAGTCCAATACTTTTTCTCCAACTAGTGACAGGATCATATGGCTTTTTCCTTTCCTCTGTTAAAATGATGACTTTTGGGGGTGGATCTTCCAATGCTGAACCAACACTGCCATCCCTATTACAAAACCACTTTCTACATCCTGCCAGATCTGACTTCTAATAGTTTGTTTTGTTAAACAAATTTCTATCTATGTTCATCCTTTTTTCTTCTATTATCTTTATCCAGTTTTAGGATTAGCACAATGTTGATTTCTTAAAATGAGGGGAGAAGTGTTCCTTCTTTTTTCTGCTTTAATTGTTTGATATAATTTATCAGTTAAAATGTTTATGAGTCTGCTGTTGTCATATAGGTATGTTTTCAAGCTAGGAATATACTTTCTTTAATAGGTGCTATTCAAATTTTATATTTCCTCCAGAGTTAGTTTCATTAATTTGTCTTCTAAGGTACTTCTTAGAAGTTGTCAAATTTATTTCAAAACAGATTTTTGTAATATGCTTTCTATATCCTTTTAAGTTCTGTAAAATTTGTGGTAATGTCTCCTAGATCTTAATATTGTAATTAAAAAAATGTGTAACTGGTATTGTGTAACATTAAGAAAAGGTCTAAAAGAGAAGGGGAATTGGGAGGGGTAGGGGAAGGGAAAAAAGGGAAAGGAAAAAATATGAAAAGAGGAAAAAAAATGGAAAGAATGTCTTTGCAAATAGGGAAGGGTGGAGGGGGTGAAGGGAGGGCAAGGGAAGGGGAAAAAAATAAGAACCAAGATACTCATGTTAAGGTACAAGATCCCAATGATGAATGTAACTGTATTTTATACCAAAAATATACCAATAAATTTAATGGGGGAAAAAAAAGATATTCTGTTAACTCCACCTCTCCACTTCTGTAAACATACTTGCCTGGTATGTGAGCCCAAACCACCAACCCCATTGATCTCTATATAAGGTTGCTTCTATTCTGTTCAGGGCTCAGATTTTGGAATAAAACCTCCTCTGGGGTGGCTGGCATAATAAATGGATCCTTCCATTTCTCTGAGTGTCACTCAGTTTCTTCACCTCTGGAGACCTTTGGATAGCTGTTACACTTGGCTGTAACACTGAGCTGTAACTTTTGGCTCTAATCCTGAGCTATCACATTTCACTGTACAAACCTAAGTCCATAATGTCTCCTGTCTGTGTGTATGTGTATTACTGGGAATTGCACCAAGGGCCTTCTCAATGAGCTACATCCCAGATATATTTTTTATTTTGAAACAAGGTCTAAATAAGTTGCTCGGGTTGGGCTCAAACTTGTGATTCTCCTGCTTTAGCCTCCCAGAATACTTTTATAGCAGAAATCCTCCAGAAGTTTCCCTCACTCACTGACTTTCCTTTTGTTCCTTAAGTTCCTGTCTAATCTCCTCCAGTTGAACCTTCATGTCCTTTGCTGCACAGAAACTATTCTCATCAGAGTAACAAATATGCTTACAAATCCAGTTTATGATTTTCCTTTCTTGAGTATCCAGCAATATTTGACACAGTAGATCACTGTGTGTGCCTTGACCTCCCTTACTCCCCTTCTATGGCACTGATTTTTTTTTATCTCTTTGTGGATCTTTCTGACTTTCTGGACTTAAAACATGGAGATAACCTTGGGCCAAATCCTCATATTCTCTTCTCTATTCACCTTCTCTCTCTTGGCATTCTCATCCAATCTAATGGTTTAAATATTACTTTTTTACTTGGTGACACTGAAATCTAGACCTCCAATTTGAACCCTCCTTCTAAACTTCAGACTCATGACTCCACCTTAGAAATCTACAAACCCAGCTTGACTAAGGCATACATAATTGGTATCTTAAATTTAGGGCACCTAAACTATGCTCTCAATGTCTTCTCTGCCCAAAACCTGCTCTTCCTCCAAATGTCTCTATCTCAGTAAAAGGCAAATTTATTCCTTCATTTCCTCCACTCCAAAATCTTGGGGTTACTCTCAACTCTTTCTCTGATACCTCCCAAACACAAGCAAATCCTCAAATTATAAAAAGTTTCTCACTGCTCTATTTTCAGCCATGATCTTGTCTCACCTGGAATATTGGTGTAACCCCCTTAAAAACCTCCAGGATTCTGTGCCTGCCCCTTTGATCTTGCCCTGCTTCAGTAATGATGTTAAAGCATATGGCAGATTATTCATTTTTGTCCCCTCAATACCCTCTAGTAGCCTCATCTTGCTCAAATGAAAAGCCAAGTTTCTTACAGTAGATTATATGGAGCCTTACCTGATTTAGACCTCTGCTTCTCTGATTTTTCTGCCCTTACAACTTTTCCTTCCTTTATTTCCATTCTTCATTTCTTTCTTGTATCTGCTTAGTTTGTGTTGACTGATCAAACAAAAATAATATCCTCATGCCATCAACCTCTATACATGTGTTTGCTTTCTCTTCTTTATTGTTCTTATATTTCTAATTCCATAATACTTCATTTAAAATGTAAAAAAATGAATTACTTGTTGGAGTGATAGTATTTTGACTATCTGGGTGATTAAAAATACACTTTCTAGCTGCCTGCCTCACAAGCACAAGGTCCGGAGTTCAATCACTGGTACCAAAAAAAAAATACATTTTTTACTTAAATTGAAACATTTATTACAATAAAAGACACATTGCGATTAATTCTCCTCAAAATATTCCCTGTTTCTTTGAACACACTTATCCTATCATTCTTGGCAATGTGTCTTTTGGCGTAATAAAATTTTTAAAATTAATTTTGTTGATACATTTTAGGTATACAATATAATTACATTCATCATTGGAAATTTGTACCTTTACATAATGTCTCTTGGTTCTGATTTTTTCCCCATTCTCTTGCCCTCCCTTCAATCCCTCCATCCCTCCCTATTTACAAATACTTTGTTTGCATTTTTCATTTTCTCATATTAATTCCACTCCCTTCTTTCCTTTCCCCTCCCCCTCCCACTTCTCCTTCCCCTTTGCCCCTTTTCTTCCTATTTTGCATTATTATACCTTTTAGTCCTTATTTACACTTTCAGTTTCTCACACTAGAGAAACTATTCAGTATTTACATGTGTGTCCTATTTATTTCACTTAAGAGTATCACCTCAAAGTGCATCCATTTAGCTATAAATGTCTCTAATTTCTCATTTTTTATGGCTGAGTAGTACTCCATTTTATTTAAAAAAATTTTTTCTTTATCCAGTCTCCAAGTGATGGGCAATTGGGCTGCTTCCAAGTTTTAGCTATTAGAAATTGTGATGCTATGAACATGGGTGCACATATATGTGGTATGATTCTTTTAATTCTTTTTTTTTTTTTTTTTTTTTTTGGTATCGGGGATCAAACTCAGGACCTTGAGCTTGTGAAGCAGGCAGTGGAACCACTGAGCTAAATCCCCGGCCAATTCTTTTAATTCTTTGGGGAAGATCCCCAGCAGGGGAAGAGCTGGGTAAAATGGGACTTCCAGTCCTAGTTCTTTGAGGTATTTCCATACTGATCTCCGGAGTGTTTGCACCAGTCTATATTCCCACCAGCAGTGGAGCAGGGTTTCTCTTTCCCCACATTCCCGCCAGGATTTGTTATTGTTTGATTTCATGATAGCAGCCATTCTTTCTGGAGTGAGGTGGAATCTCAGCATTGTTTTCATTTGCATCTCTAGAATGACCAATGATGAACATTTGTTCCTATGTTTATTTGCTATTTCTGCTTCTTTTTGTGAGAAATGTCTGTTCATTTCAGATGTGCATTTTTGGATTGGGTCTTTGAATTTGGGAGGTCTGATGTTTTTAAGTTCTTTATAGATTTGAGATAGTAAACCTTTGTCTGAGGAACGGCAGGTGAAAATTTTTTCACACATTGTGGGTTGTCTCTTCACACTATTGGTGGTTTCTCTTGTTGTTCACAAGCTTTTTAATAAGAAGAGATCCCACTTGTTGATTGTTTGTGCTAGTGCACAGGCAACTGAGGTTTTGTTCATAAAATCTTTTCCTACACCGTTGTCTTCAAAAGTTCTACCTAACCTCGCTTGCAGCCAGTTTAGTGTTTCTGTTTTAGTATTTAGATCTTTAATCCATTTAGATTTTAGTTTAGTGCATGATGAGAGATATAGGTCTAGTTTTAATCTTTGGCAAGTTGAAACCCAATTTTTCCAGCACCATTTATTAAAGAGGCTATCTTTCTTCCAGTGAGGGTGTTTGGCTCCTTTATCTAAGATGAGGTGGCTGAGTGTGTCTTTAGTTGTTTCTGCAACTTCCAAAGTTTTCCACTGTTCCTCAGGCTTGTTTCTTTGCCAGTACCATGCTGTTTTTATCACAGTAGCTTTGTAGTATAGTTTCAAGTCGGGGGTTGTGATACCTCATGCCATGTCTCTGTTGCCTAGAATTGCTTTTGCTATTCTAGGTTTCTTCTTGTTCCAAATGAATTTTTCAATTGTTTTCTGAAGGTCCATGAAGTATCCTGCTAGGATCTCAATTGGAATTGCATTGAATCTGTGTAGCAGTTTTGGAAGTATGGCCATTTTCACTATATTGATCCTTCCTACCCAGGAGCAAGGGATGTCTTTCCATTTTCTGATATCATCTTCAATCTCTCTTTTCAGAGTGCTATAGTTTTCAGAGAAGAGGTCTGTGATTTCTTTTATTAGGTTGATTCCTAAATATTTCCATTTTTTTGGATGCTATTGTGAAAGGAATTGTTCGCCCTATTTCTCTCTCAGTGAGTCTGTTGTTCATGTAGAGGAAAGCTATTGATTCTTGTGTATTGACCTTGTATCTAGCTACTTTACTGAATTTGGTTATGAAGTCTATAAGACTTTTGGTGGAGTTCTTGGGGTCTTCTATATAGAGTATCATGTCATCTGCAAATAATGACAATTTCACTTCATTTCCTAACTTTATTCCTTTTATTGTTTTCTCTTGTCTAATTGCTGTGGCTAATGTTTGCAAAACTATGTTGAACAGGAGTGGTGATAGTGGACATCCTTGTCTTGTTCCTGTTTTTAGTGTGAAGGATTTCAGTTTTTGACCATTTAGTATGATATTGGGTATTGGTTTTTCATAGATGGCTTTTATCAGATTGAGGTAGAGACCATTTTTCCATTTTTTTGTAGGGTTTTTATCATAAATGCATGTTGGATTTTGTCAAATGCTTTTTCTGCATCTATTGAGATGATCATATGGTTTTTGTCCTTGACTCTATTGATACAGTGCCTTACATTTATTGATTTACATATGTTGAACTACCCCAGCATCCCTGGGATGAATCCCACTTGGTCAGGGTGTATGATCTTCTTAATGATCTTCTGCATTCTATTTGCCAGTATCTTATTAAGGATTTTTGCATCTATGTTCATTAGTGAGATTGGCTTATGGTTCTCTTTTTCGGTTGGGTTTTTCTCTGCTTTGGGGATCAAGGTGATACTTGCTTCTAGGAATGAATTTGGGAGTATTGCTTCTCTTTCAATTTCATTGAAGAGTTTAAACAGTAATGGCAGCAGTTCCTCTCTAAATGTCTTGTAGAATTCGGCAGTGAAGCCATTAGGACCCAGGCTTTTCTTGGTGAGTTTTTAATTACATTTTCAATTTCATTGATTGATATTGGATTATTTAGAATTTTTAGGTCTTCTTCATTCATCTTTGCTACTTCACACATATCTGGTAATCTACTTATTTCTTCTGTGTTTTCCATCTTATTGGCATATAGGGTCTCCAAGTAGGTATTAATGATCCTCTGGATTTCTTCTGGGTCCATTGTAATTTCACCCTTTTCATTCCTAATTGCATGGATTTGAGCCTTTTCTTTCCTTTTTCTGATAAATTTGGCTAAGGGTTTGTCAATTTTATTTATTCTCTCAAAGAAACATCTCTTTGCTTCATTGACTTTTTGTATCATTCTCTTAGTCTTCATTGTATTGATTTCTGCTCTGATCTTTATAATTTTCTCCCTTGTATGAGCTTTGGGTTTGTCTTGTTCTTCTGTTTCTAGAAGCTTGAGCTTCAGCATCAAGTTGTTTAATTGGTCTCATTCTGTTTTCCTAATATGCATATTCACTGCTATGAATTTCCCTCATAAGACTGCTTTCATTGTGTCCCATAGATTCTGATATGTTGTATTGCCATTGTCATTTAATTGAAGGAACGTTCTGATTTTTTCTTTAATTTCCTCTGTGACCCATTGGTTATTCAGAAGTGTGTTGTTCAATTTCCATATATTTATGAAATTCTTGCATTTCCTTTTGCTATTGATCTCCAATTTCATTGCATTATGGTCAGATAATAACAGGGGATAACTTCAATCCTTTGCACTTACTTAGATATGTTGTGTGAGTGAATATGTGGTCTATTTTGGAGAACAACCCATGTGCAGCTGAAAAGAATGTGTATTCTGATTTTGTAGGGTGGAACACTCTGTAAACATCTGTTATGTTCATTTCTTCAAGAGGTTTGATTGAGTTCTAGTATTTTGTTGCTTATTTTTGGTCTAGTTGATGTATCTACTTGTGACAGTGGGTATTGAGTTTGCCCACTACTATTGTATTAGTGCTTATTTGATTTTTCATGTACGTTAGTATTTGTTTTATGTAATTTGGTGCACTAGTGTTTAGTGCATATATATTTATGATTGTCATCTATTCCTCTTGGATTGTTCCTTTTACAAGGATGTACTGTCTTTCTTTGTCTCTCTTAATCACTTTTGGTTAGATATACACTTGACCAGCAAAGAGGATAGCTACTCTTGCTTTTTGGGGGGTTTCTGTCACATGGAGTATTGCTTTTCCACCCTTCAACTTTCATTCTATGAGTTTCTTTTTGAATTAAGTGTGTTTCCTGTACACAGCATATTGTTGGATCTTTCTTCTTGATCCATTCTGCCAATCAATTTCTTTTGATTGGTGAATTGAGACCATTAACATTGATAGTTATAACTGATACGTATTGACTTATCATTGTCACGACCTTTTCTTTTTGTTAGATTCTCCCCTTTTGCATTTAATTTCTTGTCATGCCTGATGGATTCATTCTGCTGGGCTTCCTGGGTTGTGATAATCATTTTCTTTTCCTAGACTATTGTCTAAAATTTTTAGGAGTGCTGGTTTGGTATTCATGAAGTTCCTAAGGTGCTCTTTGTCATGAAAGTATCTTATTTCTCCATCAATTTTGAAAGATAGTTTTGCAAGGTACATCAATCTGGGTTGGAGGCTGTTTTCCTTTAGTGCTTGAAATACATCACTCCAAGCTCTTCTTGCTGTGAGGGTTTGTGTTGAAAAGTCTGCTGTGATTCTGATGGGCTTTCCTTTGTATGTGATTTGTTTCTTTTCTCTAATTGCTTGTAGAATTTTTTTTATTCTGTTGGGTTTCTGGAATCTTAACAATTATATGCCTATGTGTATATTTTTTTTTGATCACTTCTAGTTGGAATCCTATATGCCTCATTTATCTGTATGTCAAGTTCTTTTCCCCTGCTTGAGAAGTTTTCTGCCATCACTTCTGTGAACAGATTTTTTTTATGTCATCATCATTCTCTCCTGTTTCTTCATTAACTCCGATCAGTCTTATGTTATTCTTCTTTGCATCATCTAGCAGCTGCTGGATTGATTTCTCATGTTCCCTTACAATTTGATAGCAATTTTTCTTTTCCTCCTCACTAATTGCAATCTTATCTTCTGTATCTGAAATTCTGTCCTCACATTGGCTCATTCTGCTGTGTAGACTTTCAATGGAGTTTTTAATCTCCTGGAAATCTATTTGCATCTGTTTTATGGATTCCATTTGTTTCCTATGTTGGGATTTCATCATGTTCCTCAGATCCTCTATTTTTTTATCTGTGTCTGCTCTAGATTTATTAATCATGTTTTGCACTATGGGCACAATCTCTGCTGTTATCTGAGAAATTATTTCTGATTTCATTTTTACAGATCCTGTTTTGTTGCCAGTTCAGGAAGTCCAGGTTGTTGAGTATCAGATTGTTTTCTTGTTTCCCTTTGGGGTTGCTTTAAGTGACCTGGAAGTCTGCTTTTGAAACTTGTTTATGTGTCTTCTTATTTCAACAGGGGAGGGGGGTGTGCTGCTGGAGACTGCACAGGTCACCTCCTTGGCACTCTGGGCAGTGCTATGGTGGCCTGGAAGGTTCACCTCTTCAGCACGGGGCTCAATTTCAAGCCTGTAATCCCCAGATGCAGCAAGACAGGAACACGATCAGCTTCTAGTATCTAGGCCTGGTTGCTCCCTGGACTATTGGAGTTCAACTTTGTTTCTTGCCAACTACATGAAAACTGTTAAAGGGAAAATTCCTTAGATCAATTAAATTTTAAGAGTTTCTGTAATAAGATTTTTAAAAATTTAAATATTTATCATGTTTTTGTTTTTCAATGTGCCCACCACAAAATTTTAGATCACATTTATGACTTGCATTTGTGTCTCACATTCAATTTCTTTTGGACATTGTTGGCCTAGACCCATAATATTCTGCTTGGGTCCCAAGGAAAGAGAATATTTGCTAGTATAAAACTGGGAGTGACACATGGTTATTTATCACATGGGAGCAGGTGTTTGTAATGTGGGTTTTTGAATCAAATAGTTATTTGCATACCAGTCTCACCACTTTCCAGTGGGTGACACTTCTAGACCTTTGTTTCCTCATCTGCAAAACGATGACAACACTGTCTACTGTGTATGGTTATTGTAAGAATTAATGAGATAATATTTATATAATTCTTAACATAACTCCTGATACATAGGAAGCACAGAAAAACAGTAATTACTAGCCTCATTTTCCAGGGGTCAGCTGCATCCACTGCAGGCAGCCTATCCTTGGCTGGCCCTTCCAGTTTCCATTGGAATGTCTAAAGTTTTGCTTTCCAAACCACAATCTTGGAAGCATTTGATAATGTTAGAAACTCATTTCTAGTGCACTGGATCATCAGCTGGGTATATGTGAGGTATATAGTTCATTATCCCAGGAATCAGAATTTACTATGATTAGTATTAATCTGTGTCTTCAGTTTAAGACATCAAAACCAAGCTCTTGATTTCTCCTCTGCTTCAAACCCACCGTGCCTTGAGCATCTCCAAAAGACTACCTAGTGAAGATTGGGAAGCTCTCACTCAGCAGATAGATCTACAAGATATGATCTGCAGTTGCCTATCAACTGTTTATGAACCCACTTTCACCAGCCCTCCAGGGATTTCAGATCCCATCCCATTTTCTCAGTTTTAAAATCACATTCAGGAGCAAAACTTTGCCCAAATTTTATGAGCTGACACTCCCTCAGGGGACCTCTCAGCTCCCAGTGAAGTTGACAACTGGCTTCATAGGACATATCCACAAGGAGACCTGCCCACTCTGGGGATAGGTGGCTCTGCTTAGCACATTCACATGAATTTAGGGCTCTGCGGTTGTCACATAACTTGTACTTTTCAGAAAAGCAATGCCTTGTTCAATACTTGCTTTTTTCTCACTTACAGGTGCAACAGGGAGTAGAAGATGATGACATACAGCTGAGCCAGGGTGATTAAGGAGACCAAAGCTCTGACATAATTCTGGGAACCAGTGATAAACCAAGACTTGAATAATGGAGTGTCTCAGAGTCTCAGAAACATACCTGAGTATGAGTGGAAAACAGTGACTTCTAATGTTCTGAGAAATAGAAAATGTCTCTTGTGTGACTTGCCATTAGGGTCCTCCACCTTTTATTCATTGAAATGAACCTTCAACTTATTTAGGGCCTTGGAAATTAATGTTTTAAAAAGGTAAATGAAGCAATGCTGATTTAGTATTCAAATCAACATGTATATTTAGAATTTTGTGACTGGTTGTACTTCCAACTTACTCCTCCTCCCTTGAAGATAATGGAAATCACCAGGAAGTAAAGATAAGATCCCACTTGTTCTTTGTGTTATATTTTCCCTTGCTTTACATTGCTTTCCTGGAGAGTTCACCCTGTTATTGTAATCTCTGATGTATTGTTGAAGAAGTGAGAGTTGGAATAAAGGTGAGTTTCATAGCTCTTGAACTTTACATGGGAGAATAATTTTGTCCTCTTTTGGAACCTACACATAAATGGCTGTGCTGTAATTCCTAGATTATTTTCTAGTAACTGTTATCTCTTTTTCATTTCTCACCCTGCAGCCCAGTAGCCTGCTTCTGAAGGGCAAGGCTCTGGGCTTCAAGTGACAGGAATTCAACTCCCACTGGAACTTGGAAACTCTGTAACTGGGATAGGCAGGACTACACGGAAGAATACAGCTGTGTTGCCCTGGCTTCTTCTTGCTCTCCTTTCTCATCTCAACTCCTCTTTCCATTGGATTTATTCTCTCTGATTACAAGTGGGCTCCTCTATCTGATCTATGATGAGGGTAGGTGTTTCTGGTGGCACAATCTACAGACTTTGTCATTTCAACTGTTATGTGATGAACTTGGCTGGCCCGTGTTCCTATTTCCCAGGGAGGAAGCTTCTAAACTTTTAGAATTTCCCTAGTGATAGAAGTGTTTTTTTGTTATTCATCATGGGCTTCTTGGACCACACCTGAGTTTATATCAGAAAGGTGACTCATGGTCGACCCCTACATAGTTTCAGGATAGTAGCTGGCAATAACTGAAAGGAAAAACCAACCATTAGATACTTGGGGCCCTGAGCCAGGTGATATCAGCCAGACCTCCTGGGAGACTGAGTTCAACAATGTGGCCAGTGACTCAGTCAATCATACCTACATAATGAAACCTCAATAAAAACCCTGGCAGCCATACTTCAACATGCTGGGAGGCAGACACATTCTGGGGTAATGGAAACCCTCCTAGATATGTACTGATCAAACATTTATGGAAGTTTCTGTCAAAAACATTACAGTGTGTCCTCATCCACCTTATTCACAGGATTTGGCACCATTCAACTTCTGGCTGTTCCCCAAAGTCAAAATAATCATGAAAAATAAATGTTGTGAATCGATTCAGGTATCAAGGCAGCCAGGAAAACACAATTTAAGACTCTTACAAAAGATAACTTCCAAAACTGTTTTTAAAGTGACAAGAATGATTGGATAAGTTTGTTCAAAATAAAAGGGATACTCTCTAAACATTTCTACTTCCTCAGAACAAATAATTTGCTATTTTAGAAATCAAGCATCAAAATTTAAAGAACACCTACCTAATGTAACTTTATTCGACTGAGATGAAGGACTTTAGACTTTTGAGATATTTCTCATTCTCTAACATATTTTCTAGGAGTTGTGAAACATTTCCTATTAGTACAGGTATTAGCCAATTATTGCTTTATACAAAATCCACAACCCAGAACTGCTTGTGCACATTCTGGGCCATTAGGTTGTACATATGTTCTATCTGGCGATTGCTTTCTCAGCTTTGTGTTATTGACCTAGAATGTGAACTGCACTTCTGACATCCCACTCCCACTTTTACCATTACTATTTTATTGATTTCTGCTATGAGGATGTGGTGCTGGGTAGATAGATTATAACTAATCCTAGGCTCCAAATAAATAAAAGGAAGTGGCATGTTTACTTAGAGCACTAAACCCTAGCCCAATATCAACTTGAAACACCATTCTAATATCTGAAAGTCTAAAGTCCTTCAACCCAGTTAAATAGGGTTATATTAGGAAGGGTATTCTTTACATTTTAATGGCTTGATTTCTAAAATAGTGAATTATCTGACCTGAGGAAGGAGAAATGTTTAGAGAAGAATCCAGAGATTTTAATTATTTTTAAAATCAAAATATTTGGCATCAATTTTGAAATCAGACTCAACCAAAAACTATAGAGATGAAAAGAGTCCTGCATTCTCTGAAAACCTCAGCACCATTCCTGGATCTGCAACTGAATTACTGTGAAAGCTTGTACAAGTTACTTGAGCAGTCTGGACCCGATGTTTCTATCATTAAAAATAGAGTGTTAGGGGCTGGGGATTTGGCTCAGTTGTTCCGCAGCCTGCCTCACAAGCACAAGAAACAGTTCGATCCCCAGTACTAAAAAAAAAAAAAAAAAAAAAAAGACTGTTAGTGTAGTCGATCTCTAAGCTCCCTTCCAGCTCTAAAATCTTATAAAGTCCTAAAAGGGGCTTATTTTATGATAGATCACCCAGGTAAAAAATTAATTCTCAACAACATAGAAAAGCACAAAGCAACAGGCCATTGGAACACCTGAGTGGGGCAGACTATGCAGCAAATAATCAAAACAGAAACTTGGATTTATTTCTAAGGTATATTTTTCCATTTTCTCTGACAAGCATACTCTCACAAACAATTAGCTGAAAAAGAGTATGCTGGCAGGATGTACTCAGGCCCTTTGGTGGATTTTAGTGTCTAGGTCCTCCCTGGAACACTTCATGTTCATCAGGTTGGCCACCAGCTCCTCTGAAGCCATGCAAACTGGGGCTGTAGTCTCCACTGTGTCTCTCTCTACAGCTGGTGGCTTTTTCACCAGAGTTAAGTCACTTTGACACCATTTTGCCAGTGAGGAGGAGAGAGCCTCCCCCAGCAGCAGAGGATGCTCACCTAGGAAAAGGGGAGTGGATGTGTATAAGAGGGAGGGTGTGCTCACAAGGAACCAGATGAGGAAGGTGTTGGATGCTTTCCTGACAGTGAGGACATACAGTCACTTGCTTCTTGCCAAAACAATATTCCATAGCTTGAGGAATGACATGGCCTTCCAAGCCAGGAGCCTTGCCTGCACAGTTCCCTCCCATGCACAGGCCCCAGTGACTTCATGTGGCCATGATGACTGGCTTTTTCATAATACATAGCTCTCCAGCAGAGAGCCTGCCATACTCTGTGTGTCCTCAAGCTTATGAGAGGGAGGTGCGGAGACAAGGAACAAGAGGTTCTCTCTGAGGAGTGAGCCTTCAAATTTGAGAAGTCAAGGGGAAGTTAAAGTCGTGCTTTTCTTAGGTTTTTTCCTTATAATTTGACAGCTTGTGAAAGGGAGGAACAAATCCTCCTAACCTTGTGACCTTTCCACTTCGAGGATCTCATGAGAAGATGGATAGGTCTGCCCCTGTGAGAGCCATTAGCAAACAGAAGACAGATCTAAAAGCCATTTTTCATATGGGTGGGGCCCGGGCACCTTCCAGTGTTTCCACAGTCAGGGACTCTAGCCCTCCAACTAGTTGATAACTGTTGGTCTCTCTTTGGTCTGTGAAGAGATCTTAGCTTTGTCTCAACTGTTTGCTCTCTACTTCTTTCCCTCCTCAACTTTCCCCTGAACCTAGGACATTCTAACACTGGCACTGGCACTCCTTAAAAGCCATGCATCACAATGATCTTGCTTCGGTAACTGAGCTTTCCTCCAACATGAGAACGATCTGCATTATGTTTGTCATTGGGGCAACCATACGATTTAACATACTTCCAACATCTATATCATCTTTGTGCTGGTATCTGTTGATGAGTTTTTCTCATGCAAGTGTAGAGTTTCCTGGTTATTTGTCTGAGGAATGGTTTTCAATCATATCCTGGAAACTTTGAGTATCAAGTTGTGAGATTTCCAATTTTATTTAATCTTTTTTCAGGCAGGGCCCCTGTTAAAGTGCAGTGTGCAGATCCACAGGGAGTGTACATTCAGCTCCTCCCTACTGAGCTCTGCTATTATCATTCTAGTGACAGTGGTGCATCAACCAGCTCCATCTCCCTTCATTTCACCCCCCCTTGAGCTGATGTGTGGGGGTAGAAGTGTCTGTGTGCTCCTGCTGATTTCAGGGGTAGGTGGGGGCAATGGAACAGAATTGTAAAACAAAGATTTGGAATAGCCTTTGTCTCATTCTTGGTAGGGAGACTACACATTTTTGGAAATTCTTGAGCAAGGGGAGTGTCTTTGCCCTTCACAAGCTTCTTCCACTCTACTTTATCCTAAGAAATTAGGTGGCTCAGGATGGTGATCACCAGAAGGAGTAACCTTGGGATTAGAGGTTGGGGTTTTGGGGTTTTGAGCCAGCTGGACCTCTGGAGGGATGGGACAGGGGATGTCCACTGAGTTGAAACTTGTGACCAGTGATTTGATCAGTGTTACCTATGCAAGACCCCTCCCCCCAAAATTTGGATACTGAGATTCAATGGAGTTTCCTGGTTGGGGAACATATTGGTATAGTACAGGGTGTAATACTCGCTGTTTATGTGGGGAGATGACATGGAAACTGTGCGTTTGGGATCCTCCAGACTCACTCTATGTGTCATTTCATTTGCCTGGTCCTGATTTTTATCCTGTATAATAAAATTGTAGTTGTGAGTATGGTGCTTTCCTGACAATGGTAAGTCATTCTACTGAATTTTCAAATCTGAGAAGGTTGAGGGACTTCTTGAATTTATTGCCACTTGATCATAAGTGTGAATGGCCTAGAGATACCTTCAGCTGGCATCTGAAGTGACAGCTCACTTGCTGGGGACTATGTCTTTTAAGTTTTGGAATCTGCAATAACTCTGGATCATTAGATCTGGAGTAGTGCTGCTGCACACCAGTTGATATCAGAACAGAGGGGATGTGAAATGCTGACTAGCAACATCTTGCACTGTCGTATCTGGCCTTGCTATTGTGTGGTAGTGGAAGTGCAGTTCCCCAATGGACCCTGCTGACACCACCCCTGCAAAAGAGATGCCAACTCCTAGCCAGCCTGCCCCAGTGTATCGTCATCAAATACAGGTAGAAATTCAACTCTCTGTTTAGTCCTGTTGACAACTTGTGGTGGTAGGGACATGGAAAATTTTCTCTTCAGTGTTTTGGATGGGTGGATATTATCAAAAGGTCTTTTGCTCCTTTGTTTATAGGGGCAGACTTCTTTATCTGTACTTGTTCACAGTTCCAGATTGCAGGCTTCTCTAGTGCCCATCTGCTACAAAGAGTCTAATAGAAACCTGGAGAACTCCCCCTCTGTGTTGTTCCTCTAACCTTGAAGACCCAGCCAGTTCTCTTTCTTCTTCCATTCAGTTTTTCTACGTTTGTTTGTTATATTGTGTTCAGAGCTTTTGAGTTGTAAGAGGGAAGACCAGCAAGAAATGAGACTACTCCAGCTTGACTGGAATCAAAAGTCTGATAGAACAATTTATCAGTCAAACTGGGACATGCTTGAGAGCAAAACAGCGTGCTGACTGTCAGGAAGCCTGAGAAATTGGCATAAAGCAGGGTATGTGATCTATAGTCTTCCTTCCGGCTAATCTCAAATAAGACTCATTTGTCACTTTCATTCACAATTTCAGGGATCTGACTCTACCAGGTGGTGTGCAGTCTTCTTCCTTCTCCTGGCCACCACTATGGAGCCACTACTCGGCAATTGTCCTTCTCCCCTCTGATTATATGAGCAGGGCCAGGATGATAACATTGGGAGTGGGGACAGAGGCTGCCCCATATTAAACTTTCTTGGTCCCTTTTGAAGGATGGTTAGTTGGCCTTCTGAGAAGGATCACAGCCCTGGTAATAGTTTGCACATCAGCATCTCTGAAACTCTCTACCTCTGCTGCTACTTTTAGAAGTAAATGAACTCTGGCCACAGATCTACCTTTCCAGTACTCAGAACTGTACCTTAAGATTATGTGCTAATTACTGTGCAGCACATTCCTTTCTTCAGCTAGTCTCCATCTCATGTGCTCTAAGGACCATCCCACTATAAATCCTGCCTAACACTAAGTAGTTTCCTACCAGAATCTCCAAATCTGCTTGGTCCTGATCAATGTATTTTACCCTATGGTGATTATTTATGCTTCCTTCAGAATACAAAATACTGAGAATGACTTTTTGCCTTTCGGGGTATAGTCTTGTTTCAGAGATGCAGGGAATGATCCACCTTGAATGTAGCAGGGACATGGCCAACTATGCTCTCGAGCATACAGGATTGTTTTCAACTTTCCTTATTTAACTGATGCATAATGACCACACTGGAAGTCATTGTTGGCACATCTGGGGAAAGGGCATATGCAGTTAATAAGGTTTGGAACCTATATTTAAATCAATATGGACAGAGCATATATTTAAATCAAAGTCTAAGATTTAGAACAATTAACCATGGACAGAGGGGAGCCATTGGCTGGAAGAACTTTTGAATTTTGGATAGCTGGGTAGCATATTGCTATAGTTTCAATTTAGAATGTTCCCCAAAGCCCCAAGTGTTAAAGACTTAGTCCCCAGAGTGTGTCACTAATGAGACATGGTGGAATCTTTAAGAGGTGGAGCCTAGTAAGAGGAAGTTAGGTCATTAGGGGAGGGCCTTGAAGGGTCCCTGGCCTTTTCATCACTCCATTCAACTCCTGGCTTCCATGAAGTGGGCAGATTCCTCTACTCTGTGCTCCCTGCCATGATGTACTGTGGCACCATAGGCTTAAGAGCAGTAGGGCCAAGGGTATGGATCAACACCTTTGGGAGCCAAAATATACCTTTTCTCTTTATAAGTTCATTTATCTCACTTATAGGGCTTTTGGTACAGTAACAGAAAACTGACAAACACACATGTTAATATTTAGCTTAATTTTTTAATAGAAAACTTTTGGAAAACTTTTTGTACCTTTGATGTCTAGAAAACAAGCAATAAAAACAGTTATTTATGCTATTTCTAAGAAGCAAGTTTTCAGCTAATTTTGGTTTCAGAGATATTAGAATATAGTGATTAGCTGCATGGATTCTGAATCCAGAATGCCTGGATTTTAATCTCAGCCATTAATCCTCTTGTGTTTCAGATTCTTTATCTATAAAAAGCAACCCCACCTATTTGATTGAGTTGTGAACATTTAGCACATATAGTGCTTAGAAGAGGGACTGGTATAAAATAGTTGAGACAAGTGAGGTGTCATTACTTGTTTGAATGAAAATATGTAAAATTAGTTTATTAGCATTTATCAAATTTCCAAGTCATGTAAGCAGAGTACTCTTAATTTGAAAAAGAAGAAAACATAGCATTTAAAAGCTCAAAAGGCTATAATCAAAGCCAACTAAAAGATGTTTATGAGGACTATCTTGTTAGCCTGAAGACTGAGTTTCTGAATGAAATGATGTGGCCTTTCAGGGATGACAGTGTTCTCTCTTGACAGTGGGAATGTAAATTGGCACAAACACTTTGAAGAGCATTTGGTAACGTTTATCAGGTGTTTTTTTTTAAAGCTTACATCCTACGGCCTGACAATTTTACTTCTAGGAACACATTCAAACAAAATAATCATGGAGGGAAACCATGTTTATTTACAAAGATGATCATTGAGGCATTAAATAGACTATGGTTTTAATATGTCCCTAAAAGTGTGGAAGTTGGAGATGTAATTTCCAAATTTGTGTGTTAATGGCATTTGGAATTGGGGTTGGAAGAGGTAATGAGGATTGGATGAGGTCATGAGGGTGATGCTCCCATGATGCTAATGCTGGCTTTATAAGAAGAGTAAGAGATCCAAGTTAGCACACTCTCTCTGTCTCATCATGTGATGCCTTCCATCATGTCATGATGCAGCAAGAGGACTTCCCAGTCTCCAGAACCCTAAGCTAAATAAATCTTTATTCTTTATAAAGAATCCAGTCTGTGGCATTCAGTTATGACAATAAAAAATAGACTAAGGCAACATATAATGATCAGAAATAAAACACAACAAAAATATCTGACAAAAAAGGAATTTCTTGTTCAAAACCTTGGTTCATAGTGGGGCCAGGGATTTAGCTCAGTGGCACCATGCCTGCCTTGCAAGCGCAAGGGCCGAGATTGATCCCTGGTACTCCCCCGACAAAACAAATTGGCTTATATAAATCTATAGATTAATGGGAATGAATTAAAAGTAATGTTGAAGATTATTTCATAATGAGAAAATTTTAAGAATATAATTTTGGGCCAAGGATGTTGCTCAGTGGTGCCACTTACTGCTTCACAAGCTCAAGGTTCCAAGTTCAACACCTGGTACCAAAAAAAAAAAAAAATATATATATATATATATATATATAAAATTTTAAGTGAAAAGTGTTTCTAAAACTTCAGTATTATCTTCATTAGAATCTTCTCTTTGCCCACCTGCTTTCCTTATGCTTTCCCTGCCAGAAAAAAATCAGAGGATGGAGAAGTTTAGACCTCAAGCCTTGGGCCACCATACCCTTCTCAGGTCATTCCATCAAAACCACAGAGGAGACAATAGTCCCCATGACACCCCCCTCACACTTTGTTATGTTAACTAACTATTCATGACTGTTGTGTGATAACAGATGAATACTCAGGCTATTTTCATTGGAAATGAAACAATTTTGATATCTATTCATTCTTTGATGCATTCAAAGGATGGAAGGCAAGTTATTTCTCCATTCCTTATATGGAATTTAAGAAAGAAAATTATCTTTGCTCTTTCAGATACTAAAACTTGTTTTTGGGGTAAATAATGATTAAGATTCCAGATGTAATTGGCTATGAATATCCACTGCAGCAAGAACAAAATGGAGAAAAAATAACTTTGGGAAGAAGCAGTTTATTTTTAAAATACAAAAGTGCACGTTACCCTGGAGTAAAATGTGGAGAGGGGAGGGGAGATAGCTCCTTGAGAAGATGACAAAACTCCAGAAGGCATGGTGTGGGGTACAAATGGGAAGAATTCTGAGTCCTATTAAAAAAATTACTATGTCCCAACTGTGACTCTAAAGAGCAGAAAGGTCATATGGAGAAGGAGAACAAATGTCTCAGAGACAACTATGAAACTGAGGAGCTCTCCAAGACTATGGCTGATTGGTCCCCTTGCCTTTGGCTTTGTGTTGATGCCAATGTCACGATGGGGAGGATATGGTGCAGGAAGCTGCTCACTCATGGAAGACAGGATTCCATGTACCCTCGGAATGGCTCAGATTTGCACTCAGCTTTAGGTTAGGGTTTGTCACTTTCAGAAGCTCATTTACTGAAATCATTGCTGCAGTCCACCCACCCTGCCATTTGGGGCCAAGAGACTGACAGGTTCCGTGGTCTGACCATTAATCATGGTATGTCAACTTGAATGGATTAAGAAATTCCTAGTAGATTAGTACACAGTTCTGGATGTGTCCTGGGATGATTGACTTTTAGGCCAGTAAACTGAGGGAAGATTCACCTGGCTGTGGTTGGCACCAACCAACAGACTTGTAGACTGGATGGACAGAAAGGGAGAGAAGGAAGTGTGCACCTTTTAAAGACCTCCAGTCTTCCATAACAGGTGTGCCCATGCTGCCATTACTTTCGGACCTCAGTCTTCAGATCTGTTTTCTATAGCCATGGCCTCCCAGCAAAACCTTGCAACAGTAGCTCTACACTGAGCTTCTAGGCTTTCTACCAGGGACTGGGGCTGCATCCTTAATCCCTCTTGTTCTATGGCACCCATCTTCTAGTGCTGAGCAGCTACTGGATCCTCTGGCTCTTCAGTACACAGACAGGAATGATGGACCCTCCACCTGTAAGCCTACTGCATGGGGTGAATCAGTACACAATTTTCCAGAAGTAGTATTTTCCCAGTAGAACCAGGATTTTTGATCTTTAAGAAATTCCAGTGTTTCTCCATTAAAATGAAGTTCTGATTGTTGTGTTTGGGTACTCATTTTTCTTTGGTGTTGTGATTGAACTCAGGGCCTTGTGCATGCTAAGGACATGCTCTACCACTGAGCTATACCTCCAGTGCGTTATCTGGGTGCACCTTATCAGAAGAAGGAAGCCCTCTGTTCAAAATGTCCTGAGAGCTTTTCTAAGTCATGAAAGGATGTTGATTGTTGTCAGGTGATTTTTGCATATTTATTAAGATAAATATGTGATTATTTCCTTTAAACTGTTAATATAATGAATTACATTAATTACATTAATTGATGTACTGTTAAGTCAACTTTTAATTTCTAGAGCAAATCCAATAAGATCATGATATCATTATACACACCTGTTTTTGTTTTGCTAGTATTTAGTTGAGATTATTTGCATCAATTTTAATGAGACTGATCTAAAATTTTCCTTTTGCATATAATGCTAATCATGTCTTGATATTAATAGCTAATCATTATAATAGTAACATTATCAATTATCTATTTTTCTAAATCTTTTTTCAGTACATTTAATTTTACAAACAAATTTATGGTATAGATTGATCTTCAATACATATTTTATCCATAAGAAAACTAAAGTTAACTAATTTGCCTTTTGATTTGATTTGGTTATAAATGAAGAGAGGTAAGATTTAAACTTGAGCCAACTCCAGAGTCATTTTTTTCAACTTTGTTGAGGTGTAATTGACTAATAGGAATTGTATATATTTAAAATGTGCCAGATGATATATTGATATATGTATATATTGTGAAATGGTAAATACAGTCAAACTAACACACACATCATCTCATACAGTTATAGCTTTCTTTCTTTTTCTGTAGTGAGAACAGTTAAGGTTTACCCTTTTCATAAATTTCCAGTATACAATGCAGTATTGTTACCAGTTATGACCATGCCGTACATTATTAGATTTCCAGAACTTATTCATCCTGCATAACTGAAACATTGTACTCTTTGACAAATATCTCCCAATTTTCCTCAACTCTCATTCTCTGACACTACCATTCACTCTCTATTTCTGTGATTTTATTTATTTTAAATTTTACAATAAGAGAGATCATACTGCATTTGCCTTTCTGTGACCAGCTTATTTCACTTAGCACAATGTGGTAGTTTTATGTTTAAATCTTTGAAGATCCTTCATACTATTTTCCAATGGCTGCCTTAATTTATAGTTTCATCAACAGTGCCCAAGTTTTTTTTTTTCTCTAGATCCTCACCACACAATTATGGCCAAAAAAAGTACTAAGAGTGTCTTCAATAAATGGTGTTTTGGGAACTAAATATCCACATGCAGAAGAATGAAAATTGGACATTTATCTCACACTATATACAAAAGTAGATTAAAACAAAATGGATTAAACACTTAAAAGTAAGACCTGGAACTGTAGAGTAAGAGAAGAAAATGTCAGTCTTTGACATTTATCTTGGCAACAACTTATTATTAATCACGACAGCAAAAAAGAGATAACTGAAGCAAAAGCAGGTAAGCAGAATTGCATGCAACTGAAATGCCTGGCAAAGTAATGATATGATTCTAAACACTCCACCAAAAAATTTTTAGAATTTGTAAACAAGTTCAATAAAGGTGCAGGATAAAAAAGTTAACATATCAAAAAATAGCATATTTATACATCAATAATGAATCAAAGGCATCACAAACATACGATGAAGAAAAGAGTCTTTTCATTAAACAAGGCTTTCAAAACTAGATATGAATATGCAAAAGAAACTAGATTCTTCCTTATCACCATTCACAGAAATCAACTCAAACTGGATCAAAGACCTAAATTTTAAACATAAATCTATGAAATTACTACAATAAAACAGAGAAGACATTTTAAGACATTGGTGTAGGTTCTAAATTTTTGGATAGAACACCAAAACCATAGACAATAAAAGTAAAAATAGACAAATGGAATTACATCGAATTAAGAATCTTCTGCATGGAAAAGGAAAGGACAAACAGAATTTAAAAGTAGCTTACAGAATGAGAAAAAATATTTTCAAACTACTCATCTGAAAAGGGAATATCCAGAATATATAACGAATTAAACAATCCAATTAAAAAATGAACTAAACAGACACTTCTTAAAGAATGCATAGTCAACAAATATGAGAAAAAAATGCTCAGTTTCAGTGATCATCAGGTAAAACAAGTTAAATAAAATATCACCTCACTCCAATTAGAACAGCCTTCATCAAAAAGACAAAAATAAATGCTGGTAAGGATATGGAGAAAAGGCAACTCCTTTATCATTAGGTGGAATGTAAATTAGTATAGCTATTATGGAAGATATAGTATGGAGATTCCTCAAATAACTACAAATAGGACTACCAGATGGTCCAACAATTTCACTATTGACTAAATTTCTAATGGAAATGAAATTATTATACCATACCAAAAACATTTATTTTAACACTATTCACAATAGCCAAAATATGGAATCAACCTAGATCTTCTTCAGGAGATGAGTGGATAAAGAAAAGGTGGTATGCTTATACAATTGAATACTATTCTGTGTACAAAGAACAAAATCATGTCATTTGCAGCAACAGTTATGGAAATGGAGGTCACTATGTTGAGTGAAATAAGACAGACACTCATGTTATCACCCATTTGTGGAAACCAAAAGTCACTCTCAGAACGGAATCATGGTAACTAAAGACAGGGAAGGGTTGAGGAGGAGTAGAAAGAAGTTCAACGAGGGGCAATAAAACAGAGAGGAGTAATTACTTCTCATTCTTCTTTACCACAGTAGGATAAAAGTGCTTCTGTTTCCAGTACTCCTTTCTAACTTTGTGCTACTATTATTGTATATCTTGATTTTTATGATTCTCCAAAAATATCCTTATTTATATTATTCATTCTTTTCATTTTATATGTGTGTGTTTCTAGATTTATCAACGTTTTTCTCATTCTTTGCTTTAGTTTCTTTTGGTTTTTTATTCCTTTCCTATGAGATAATATGCTTTCTTCCTGAAACACATCCTTAAGAATTTCCTTTAGTGAAGATCTGCTGCTAACAAACTCTTTCAATGTTGGGTGTATTTACAGACATTTTTCTTTCTGATCATCAAAAGATTCTTCTGTTAGATACAGTCTTTTGCCATTATTTATCTTTCTATTGCTTTAAATTGTGTATAACAAATGGGTATTTAAAATCCACCTATTTCTGTGGCCGGCCTCATCTGGAGATGAACTGGACACAACATCGATGGTGGCTTTAAGTAAATCTGGAACAATCCCTTCCCTTCTATTGCAAAATCACTCACTGACCCAAGTGTTTCAGGGCTGGGAATTCCCACCTCTAAAGCACATAATTGTAGTATCCTAAAATGCACATTTTCACAAGTAGAAAGGACAGCATTAGTTCTCATTCATTGTCAGCAGCTTGTGGTGAGTGAATTCATGAATGTTTTTTATTTCCAGGCTGCATAGGGATGCCAGCTTGCAGTGAGCTCACCTAGGGACAAACAGGACTTTTTTTTTTTCAATTTTTGGAAAGTTAATTTTTATAGGAGGAAGGAAGCAAGACAGATTCTGAACTGGCAGTCAGTCAGTCCAAACTCAAGGAACAAGGTGGGATAATGTAGCCAGGAAGCTGCTGGTGAGACCACACTGGAGCTTGGTGGTTGGTGCTTATGATGGGTGGGTAGGGTGTGGAACACTGATCTGTATTTCTGCACTTTTCTCAGCTTCCAAACTGATCCCCATGTACCCTGCCTCCACTCTCCTTTCTCAGCTGGTGTCCTTGCCCAAGTGTAACAGAAAAAAATCAAGTGTCCAGTAATAGTGTGTGCTCCACCAGCCAGGATTCTGGTGCTCCACTGCCTTTGGGATCTGCTCCTCCTTCCTCCTGTTTCTGGCTCTTTCTGCTTTTGCTTATGAATAAGCTAAGCATCTCATTAAAAAACGAGACAGGCATGGTATATGCCTATAACCCCAGCTACTCAGGAGGCTGAGGCACGAGAATCATAAGTTTGAGTCCAGCCTGGGAAATTTACCAAGACTGTTTTGAAACAGTCTGAGGATATAGCTTAAAGGCAAAGTTCTTAGCATTCAGGAGATGCTGGGTTCAACCCCAGCACTACAAAAACAAAGACAAAACAAAAACAAAACCCTTCTATTGTTATAAATGTAGTACAAAGTTCACTGTAGAAACTGGGAAGAAAAAAATTTACAAGGTAGACAAATAAAATCCACCACCAGAAGATAATCACTTTTAGCATTTTTGTATATTCCTTTCTGGATTTTGTTTTGTGTTCTCTCTCATTCCTATTCATCTCTTTTCCTATCATCCCTGAATTGGAAAGATGATGTAGAACTAATTGCTAACTTGCTCTGTCTTTCCTTTTGAAACTCCTTCCCCTGTTACTATAAGTGATGATCAAACTACATGATGAATGTTAACATTTAAAAAATTTTATTACAGTAAAAAAACACATTGTCCTTAATCCCCCTCTAAGCACTCCTACCCCACACACTTATACTGTGCTTCTTGCCACTTCCTGAAGCAGTTCTGGAAGTCCTCTTTTGTCAGTGTCTGTACTAGGTATGATCAAAACTATAGTGAATGGTCATGCCAAGTGCCAATGAACTGAAATGCAGGCTCTTAGAAGAGCATTACTGCATGTCCTCATCCACTTTGTTCACTGGATCTGGTACCATGAGACTTCTGGCTCTTTTCCAATGCCAAAATGACCATGAAAAGTAAACACTGAAATGATTCAGGACATCAAGGCAGCTATGAAAATATCGTTAGAGACATTCACAGAAGGGGATTTCCAGAACTGCTTCAGGAAGTGGCAATACAATGAGATAAGTGTGTTTGAAGTGAGAAGGAGTATTTGGAGCCGAATTAAAGGCAAGTGTCCTTGCTGTAATAATTCTTTTTTAAAATTTAAATGTTCAACATATTTTTGATTGCAATTTTTTGTGCTGCTTCTGTCTCTGTAGAGTCTTTTCCCTCATAAACATCAGAAGTCTACACTCCTGTGTGCTTCTATTCTCTCATCCAGTTGTTAGACTCAAACACGGTCCTCCAAACCCTCTGCCCCACTAGAAGCTGGCAAATGCTGTGAGTGGGACTAGTACTGACAAATCTGGCAGCTTTGTCCTACTCCTCATCCCTCATTGTATAGAACTTGTAGTAACAGTTGTCACGATGGGTTGCTGCCTCTTGGAAACTCGCTTCACCCTTAATTTTCATGAACTTTCATCCTGCTTTCCTTTTACTTGTTTCTTTTTCAGATCTATCTTATGCTTCTTGAGATAAGCTTACTTATTAAGTGTTCATGGTCTTCCCGAACCTCGCCTTGGTCTTTTCTCATTCTCTACTCTCTAGACAAACTTATCTCTGCCTATGATTCCATTTCAAATTCAGACTTCTTTCAAACCCACGTGGCATTCTAACTTGCACTTCAAACAGCATGACTAAAACAGAACCCACTGCCCTGTGGTAGAGTTTGATGGGGCAGCCTGCAAATAGTGGGCATCATTCTGCCCACATTCCTTTGGCTAGCATTCAGTCCTGCCCTAGAATTTAGGGTGCACCTAACATTAAGGGAGGTGGGTTGGGTGCTCAGGGGGAAGAGGAAACAATTAGGTGACCAGTGAGTATTCATCACGGCTGAGAGGAGCAAAAGTTGCCAAAAGAAGTGACTTCTGCAGAGAATAATGATTGATAGATAATCAACATGACAAAATGAGCGAATGCTGGAAATAGTCTTTCAGGGAAATCTTGGATGAAATTCATAATCAGGAGATGATGCCAAGAGAAGAAAACAAAGGCAGATATTAAAAGCTGCACATCAAACATGATTTGCTTATCTGTAAAGCTGTCCAAAGCATGAGGTCAGTGAAGAGCATCTCCAAAGCATCCAGATGGGGCTTTTCTAAGCACAGGGGCTTTCGTCGTTCTAGCAGGAGGACACCCAGGATGGGCTTAGGTAATGTTCTGGGCACGCTTTCATTTATCATTATCATTTTTTTCCCATTTTGGTTGCAAGTTTGAAAATGTTTTCTGCTTTGAGATTTCTGGTCATTTTTAAAGGTAGCTGAAGTATTTCAGTTCTGCTCTCTGTCTCTGTCTCTGTCTCTCTCTCTCTCTCCATAACTTTCTCTGTTTCTCTATTCTTCCAACCCTTTCTGCCAAATATCTTCTACAAAGTGTGGCCTCAGAAGGTGTAAACACAGCCTGCATGTCTGTCCTTGGGTTCCTTGTGCTTGAGTCATTAGCTATTTCATGACTCTGAGGTACAAGTGACTGGTCCCCTCACTCCAACTAATGGGCTTTAGTTACACAGATTTTTATAACATCTGTGCATGTCTCCTTACCTGCCAAAGTGAGTCATTCTTACCAATGATCCTTCTTACAAAGATGTTTTAGGAGAGATGTTTTTGAACTACTTGTCAGATTTCTAAAAACAGAATAATAATCTCGAAAATCCTACATTTAATTGTTCTTAACCCCCCCCCCCCCATTTCCATTACTACTGCTACCATCTCCTAACCATTCTGCCTGCTCTTTAGTTTTTTGGAAGGTGCCATGCATGAAGTGGGGCCAGACCACTACCAGATCTCATGTTGATTGCTTATAAGTTACATGACCTTCACAAGTCACTTAGCATCTTTCTCTCTCAATCTGTCTATCTATAACATAAGGAAAACAATGGGATCTATCCAAAAGGTAGATCTGAGGATTAGATGAATTAATTCTTGTATAGAACTTACACAGTGCCTAGGATGTGTTTAGGTGGGGTTTTTTTCCCATTTTAATTAGTTCAGAAAGCCCTGAACTGAATGCTGAACCTGTTCATTTTCTGGCTAAAAATCCTTAGTGCTTCTGCTTCAGTGAACAAAATGTGATTGTCATCCAGGGCCTTCATGCTCCCTTCCAGAACATCCTCTTATTCCTTCTTCAGATACCTGTGCACCTTACCACACAATTTTCTCTTTGTCTGGAATTTTGACCTTCTAGATGGAAGTTGTACTTCTGGCATGGTGCTCTCCTCTCATCCCAAGCAGATATGGTTGCTCCCCTGCAGCTCCTTCCTGGCAACCCAGATACCTTTATGATACCTTATGTAGTCCCTGATGGAACTACAGATGTGTACTGATGAGTTGGTGGTCACAACTAGAACAGGAAGGCATTTATTCTTTTTTTTATTATTAAATTCTTTTATTGGTACATTGTAGGTATACAACACAATTACATTTCTCATTGGGATTTGTACCTTTACATGATGCATCTTGGTTCTTATTTTTTCCCCATTCCTAGCCCTCCCTTCACCCCCTCCACCCTTCCCTATTTACAAAGACTTTATTTCCATTTTTTCCATTTCTCAGCATTTTCCCTTTCCCTTCTTTCCTTTCCCCTGCCCCTCCCACTACCCCTACCCCTTTGGACCTTTTCTTCCTATTTTACATTATCGATTATTGATTCTAATCATTGGTATGTTTTATGTATACAATATAATGACATTCATCATTGGAAATTTGTACCTTTACATAGTCTCTCTTGGTTCTTATTTTTCACCCTTGCCCAGCCCTCCCTTCAACCCCTCCATTCCTCCCTATTTTAAAGATTTTGTTCCTGTTTTTCCATTTGCTCATATTAATCCCATTGACTTCTATCCTTTCACCTAGCCCTCCCACTTCCTTCCCCTTTGCCCCTTTTCGTCCTATTTCACATTGCCTATTATATATTTAGTCCTTATTTACACTTTCAGTTTCTCACACCAGAGAAAATATTCGGTATTTATATATGATACATGTGTGACCTATTTATTTCACTTAGGAGTATCGCCTCAATGAGCATCCACTTAGCTATAAATGTCTCTAATTTCTCATTTTTTATGGCTGAGTAGTACTCCATTTTGTAAAAAAACCCCACATTTTCTTGATGCAGTCTCCAGTTGATGGGCATTTGGGCTGTTTCCAAGTTTTAGCTATTACAAACTGTACTGCTATGAACATGGGCGCACATATATCACTGTGGTATGATTCTTTTAATTCTTTGGGGAAGATCCCCAGCAGTGGAATAGCGGGGTCAAATGGGACTTCCAGTCCTAGTTCTTTGAGGTATCTCCATACTGATTTCCACAGTGGTTCCACCAGTCTACACTCCCACCAGCAGTGGAGCAGGGTTCCTTTTTCCCCACAGACCCACCAGCATTTGTTATTGGTTGATTTCATGATAGCAGCCATTCTTTCAGGAGTGAAGTGGAATCTCAGCATTGTTTTCATTTGCATCTCTCTAATGACCAGTGATGTTGAACATTTTTTTCATGTATTTATTTGCTATTTCTACTTCCTTGTCTGAGAAATGTCTGTTCATTTCAGATGCCCATTTTTGGATTGGGTCTTTACATTTGGGAGGTCTGATCTTTTCAAGTTCTTTCTAGATCCGAGATAGTAGACCTTTGTCTGAGGAAGAGCAGGTGAAGATTTTTTCCCACATTGTGGATTGTCTCTTCACACTGCTGGCGGGTTCTCTTGCTGTGCAGAAGCCTTTTAATAAGAAGAGATCCCACTTGTTGATTGTTTTTGCTAGTTCACAGGCAATTGAGGTTTTGTTCATAAAATCTTTTCCTACACCGATGTCTTCAAGGGTTCTACTTAACTTCTGTTCCAACTGGTTCAGAGTTTCTACTTTAATATTTAGATCTTTAATCCATTTTGATTTCAGTTTAGTGCATGGTGAGAGATATAGGTCTAGTTTTAATCTTTGGCAAGTTGAAGCCCAATTTTTCCAGCACCATTTATTAAAGAGGCTATCTTTCCTCCAGTGAGGGTGTTTGGCTCCTTTATCGAAGATGAGATGGCTGAGTGTGTCTGGAGTTGTTTCTGCATCTTCTAATCTGTTCCACTGGTCCTCAGGTCTGTTTCTTTGCTAGTATCATGCTGTTTTTATCACAGTAGCTTTGTAGTATAGTTGCAGGTTGGGGATTGTGATAACCCCTGGATGTCTCTGTTACCTAGAATTGCTTTTGCTATTCTGGGTCTCTTCTTGCTCCAAATGAATTTTTGGATTGTTTTCTGAAGGTCCATGAAGTATCCTGCTGGGATCTCAATAGGAATTGCATTGTATCTATATAGCAGTTTTGGAAGTATGGCCATCTTCACTCTATTAATCCTTCCTACCCAGGAGCAGGGGATGTCTGTCCATTTTCTGATATCATCTTCAATCTCTCTTTTCAGAGTGCCATAGTTTTCAGAGAAGAGGTCTTTGATTTCTTTCATTAGGGTGATTCCTAGGTATTTCAGTTTTTTGGATGCTATTGTGAAAGGAATTATTTGCCCTATTTCTCTCTCAGTGAGTCTATCATTGGTGTAGAGGAAAGCTATTGAGTTTTGTGTGTTGTCCTTGTAACCAGCTACTTGACTGAATTTGGTTATTAAGTCTAGAAGACTTTTGGTGGAGTTCTTGGGGTCTTCTATATAGAGTATCATGTCATCTGCAAATAATGACAATTTGACTTCTTCATTACCTATCTTTATTCCTTTTATTTCTTTCTCTTGTGTAATTGCTGTGGCTAACATTTCCAGAACTATATTGAACCAGAGTGGTGATAGTGGACATCCTTGTCTTGTTCCTGATTTGAGTGTGAAGGATTTCAGTTTTTGACCATTTAGTAAGATATTGGCTGTTGGTTTTTCATAGCTAGCTTCTATCAGTTTGAGGTAGAGACCATCTATTCCAATTTTTTGTAGGGTTTTTATCATAAATGCATGTTGGCTTTCATCAAATCCTTTTTCTGCATCTATGGAGATAACCATATGGTTTCTGTCCTTGGCTCTATTGATATAGTGTATTACATTCACTGATTTTCGTATATTCGACCATCCCTGCATCACTGGGATGAATCCCACTAGATCAGGGTATATAATCTTCTTGATGATCTTCTGCATTCTGTTTGCCAGTATCTTATTAAGGATTTTTGCATCTATGTTCATTAGTGAGATTGGCCTATAGTTCTCTTTTTCAGTTGGGTCTTTCTCTGCTTTGGGGATCAAGGTGATGCTTGCTTCCAGGAATGAATTTGTGAGTATTGCTTCCCTTTCAATTTCATTGAAGAGTTTAAACAGTAGTGGCAGCAGTTCCTCTCTAAATGTCTTGTAGAATTCAGCAGTGAAGCCAACAGGGCCTGGGCTTTTCTTAGTTGATAAGTTTTTAATTACATTTTCAATTTCATTGGTTGATATTGGGTTGTTCAGAATTTTTAGGTCTTCTTCGTTCAGCTTTGGTAATTCATATGTGTCTAGGAATCTGTCCATTTCTTCTGTGTTTTCCATCTTATTGGCGTATAGGTTCTGGAAGTAGGTATTGATGATCTTCTGGATTTCTGCTGGGTCTGTTGTCATTTCACCCTTTTCATTCCTAATTGCATGGATTTGGGCCTTTTCTTTCCTTTTTCTGACAAGTTTGCCTAAGGGTTTGTCAATTTTGTTGATTCTTTTGAAGAACCAACTCTTGGCTTCATTGATTTTTTTGTATCGTTCTCTTAGTCTCCATTGCATTGATTTCTCCTCTGATCTTTATAATTTCCTCCCTTGTATGAGCTTTGGGGTTGTCCTGCTCTTCTTTTTCTAGAAGCTTGAGGTTCAGCATCAGGTTGTTTAATTGGGCTCATTCTGTTTTCCTAATATGCATATTCACTGCTATGAATTTCCCTCATAAGACTGCTTTCATTGTGTCCCATAGATTCTGATATGTTGTATTGTCATTGTCATTTAATTGAAGGAACTGTCTGATTTCTTCTTTAATTTCCTCTGTGACCCATTGATTATTCAGAAGTGTGTTGTTCAATTTCCACGTGTTTATGAAATTTTTTGAGTTTCTTTTGCTATGGAGCTCCAATTTCATCACACTATGGTCTGATAATATACAGGGGATCACTTCAATTCCTTTGCACTTACTTAAACATGTTCTATGTGTGAGTATGTGGTCTATTTTAGAGAATGACCCATGTGCATCTGAGAAGAATGTGTATTCTGATTTTGTGGGGTGGAAGACTCTGTAAACATCTGTTAAGTTCATTTGTTCAAGAGTTCAATTGAGTTCTAGTATTTCATTACTTATTTTTAGTCTAGTTGATCTATCTCTTTGTGACAGTGGGGTGTTGAGGTCCCCCACTACAATTGTATTAGTGCATATATGGCTTTTCATGTCCGTTAGTATTTGTTTTATATAGTTGGGTGCACTAGTGTTTGGTGCATAGATATTTATGATTGTCATCTCTTCCTGTTGGATTCTTCCCTTTACAAGGATGTGGTGTCCTTCTTTGTCTCTCTTAATCAGTGTTGGTTTGAAATCTACTTGATCTGCCAAGAGGATAGTTACTCCTGTTTTTGGGGGGGTTCCTGTCTCATGGAGTATTGCTTTCCACCCTTTAACTGTCAGTCTATGAGTTTCCTTTCGAGTTAAGTGTGTTTCTTATATGCAGCATATTGTTGGATTTTGCTTCTTGACCCATTCTGCCGGTCTATTTCTTTTGATTGGTGAACTGAGACCATTAATGTTGATGGTTATAACTGAAACGTATTGACTTGTCATTGCCATGACTTTTTCTTTTTGTTGGGTTCTCCCCCTTTACATTTAATTTCTTGTCATGCCTGATGGGTTCATTCTGCTTTGCTTCCTGGTGTTGTGATCCTTAATGTCTGTTCCTAGGATATTGTGTAAAGTTCTTTGGAGTGCTGGTTTGGTATTCACGAAGTTCCTAAGGTGCTCTTTGTCATGAATGTATCTTATTTCTCCATCCATTTTGAAAGAGAGTTTTGCAGGGTACATCAATCTGGGTTGGAGGTTGTTTTCTTTTAGGGCTTGGAATATGTCACTCCAAGCTCTTCTTACCTTGATGATTTGTGTTGAGAAGTCTGCTGTGATTCTGATGGGCTTTCCTTTGTATGTGATTTGTTTCTTTTCTCTGACTGCTTGGAGAACTTTGTTCTTCTGTTGTGTTTCTGGAATCTTAACAATTATATGCCTATGTGTAGATTTTTTTTGATCAAGGCTATTTAGAGTCCTATATGCCTCACTTATCTGTATATCAAGCTCTTTTTCCCTGCTTGGGAAATTTTCTGCCATTATTTCTGTGAAGAGATTTTTTTTATGTCATCTGCACTCTCTCCTGTTTCTTCCTTGAGCCCAATCAGTCTTATGTCATTCTTCTTTGCATCATCTAGCAGCTGCTGGATTGATTTCTCATGTTCCCTTATAATTTTGAAGCAATTTTTCTTTTCCTCATCACTAATTGCAATCTTATCTTCTATATCTGAAATTCTGTCCTCACATTGGCTCATTCTGCTGTGTAGACTTTCAATGGAGTTTTTCATGTCCTGGAAATCTATTTGCATCTGTTTTATGGATTCCATTTGTTTCTTATGTTGGGATTCCATCATGTTCCTGAGCTCCTCTCTAGATTTATTAATCATGTCTTGCACTAGGGGCACAATTTCTCCTGTTATGTGAGAAATTATTTCTGATTTCATTTTTTCCAGATCCCCTTTTGTTGCCAGTTCAGTGGGTCCAAGTGGTTGTGTATCAGAACAGTCCATCTCATTTCCCTTTGTGGTTGCTGTAGGTTATCTGGAAGTCTGGTTTTGAGACTTATTTATGTGTTTTCTCATTTCGACTGGGGCCAGGGCTGTTAACACCTGCACGGATTACCTCCTCTGAGCTGGGTGAAGTGGGACAGGGGCCAGGAGCAATAGTAGGGATGGTGACTCTAAAGCCCTTTCCTGTGGGCTGGGAGCAGCCAGAGGGATAGTGGCTGGGAAACTCCTTCCTCTGGACCAGGAGCAGTGGGATGGTGGCTCAGAAGGCCCTCCCTCTGAGCCAGGAGCGGTGGGAGGGATGGTGGCCTGGAAGCCCCTTCCTCTGGGCCAGGAGCCGCGGGACAGAAGGTGGCCCACAAGCCCTTTCCTCTGGGCTGGGAGCAGTGGGAGGGCTGGTGACCAAGAAGTCACTTCCTCTGGACCAGGAGCAGTGGGTCGAAGGCTCAGAAGCTCCTACCTCTGGGTCAGGAACAGCAGGACTCAGTACCTTGGTCTGGTGGTCTGGTGTCCTCTGCGTCTTTGTAGTGTGGAACCAGGTGGCTGCCTGTCTGCAGCGGCATGATTCGGTGTCTTCTGCATGACTCAGGACCTCAGTAGGGCATGCACAGACCTTCCTGTGTGCAGCGGGCTGATTTGGCATGTGTTCCGTGCGACTGGGGACTTCGGTAGGGTGTGGGAAGACCTGCCTGTCTGCAGTGGGTTGATTCGGCGTGTTCTGTGCAACTCCCCAAGTGTGAATTATTTATGGTGAGCATGCCAAATGCTATGTTTATGGTGATACTGTTTACATGATTATGTTTATATGTTCTTCAGGACTATGCAATTTCATCTTGTGCCTCTTTAGCTGATTATTAATTAGGCAATGGAAACTTTAATGTTACTGCAAAATGAACACAATTATATTTTTCTAAATGTTTTATATATACAACACAAGATCCTATTTTATCCTATGGCTTTGGAGGCCCAGGCACAAGTGAAATTAGGTGTGCCTAAAACAGATTCTGAAGGCATTCCAGACAAATTTGAATGATTTTCTCAATAATTTCACTTGTTCACTAATGATGCCACAGCGATTTTCCTAGAAGCACTACTACAATCTACTCAAATGGGCCCTTGTGGCTGTGGGTTGTGGGTGGCTTGGCACTCCATTGACTCTGTTCTCTCACTGTCTGTGCCCCTGGTTTCCTCATCTCTTGTTCTTCTGCCTTGTCCAAGAGGCTGAGCATGGAGGATAAAGTTAGATACTAGGGTCTCTTGGTCCCAATCACTGGCATTCCATTCTCCCTTCTATTTTTTATTTGACCAGTATCATATTTTTCAAAGTTTTTAATCTAAATCTTTTCTGGCCTGCTTAGTTCCTAGCCTTCATTCCTACTTGGCTGTCCTTGGTAAATGACCTTTGTTCCCACTTTACTGTGGAAACCGATGTGAGCAATGAAATTCCCCTTACCCCATTTCTCTAAATCTTTACATTAGTTCTGCTTCCTGTGCTACTGGGAGGAAGAATCATGCCTTGCCTAGCATTTCCATTTGCTTTCTTTTCCCTCACTTGCTCAGGAGTTCTCTGTGACATCACCATATTTGTTTTCCCTGTGGGCTCTTACACTGCCCTCTTCCCACCACCCCAGCCATCACACATACCTTGCTCTACCCAACATCTCACTGCCTGCTTTTTTAAAAGTGTCCTGCTAAACTAGCACCTAAGCACACTTCTTCCATCCTAAGTTTCTAGAAGAGGTGATTGTCCTTTCTGCACCACCCCTGTCCTCCTTCAGGGATCCACCAAAGCTTCTTACCTAAATGCATCTCATTAGGATTAGTGTGATCTTTCTTTCATTGCAATTTTTTAAAAAAATTAATGTTTATTTTATCAAATTAATATATGTACATGATCTGAAAATTAAGCTAGCATTTGAAAAGATTGGGTAACAAATTGCAGTGCTTCTGTGCCCACATGTGCCTGTTTCCCTAATTCTTTTCCTCAGAAACAACCTCTTATCCATTTCATCTGCCACTGTGCACTTTTGTAATTTATCTTTTTTCATAATAAATGCAAGTTTAGTTCTACTACAGTCCTATTTCTCTGTTTTTACACATTGACCCCCACCCTTCAAATGTAATTATGTTACAAGTTTTGGTTAAATCAGTATTCAATATCTGCATTATTGGCCTAAAGAAATATTGTTTTCAGGTGAAAGTTGCAGTGCACTAAACCATGATTTTCTTTCTTTTTACAAAAAATAAACTTTATGTTTTGATTTATAAAATATTGTGAAGGTAATACATATAGTTCCTGTATGCCCTGTACTGTTTCTATTAACATCTTTCATTATCCCATGTATGTTATCAGAGCATAGTGCAATTAAACTGGAGATCAATAGCATAAGAAACTGCAAGAACTTCACAAACACATTGAAATTGAATGATACTCTCCTGAAAAACCAACAGGTCACAGAGGAAATTAAAGAAGAAATTAGACAGTTTTTACAAATAAATGATAATGCCAATACAATATACAGGAATCTATGGGACACAATGAAACAGTCTTACAAGGGAAATTCATAACAGTGAATGCCCCAAATAGGAAAACAGAGCAAGCTCAAATATACAACTAAATGCTGAATCTTAAGCTCCTAGAAAAAGAAGAGCAAGACAAACCCAAAGCTCATACAAGGGAGGAAATTATAAAGATCAGAGCAAAAATCAATGCAATGGAGACTAAGAGAAGGATACAAAACATCAACGAATTGAAGAGTTGGTTTTTTGAAAGAATAAATAAAATCAATAAACTCTTAGCCAACCTTATCAAAATAAAAAGGAAAGAAAAGGCTCAAATCCATGAAATTAGGAATGAAAAAGGTGAAGTCACAACAGATCCAGCAGAACTCCACAGGATCATCAGTACTTACTTCCAGAACCTGTACTCTAATAAAATGGAAAATACAGAAGAAATGGACAGATTCCTAGATACACATGAATTACCAAAGTTGAGCAAAGAAGACCTAAAAATTCTAAACACCTAATTACAATTAGTGAAATTTAAAATGTAATTAAAACCTTACCAACAAAGAAAAGCCCAGGTCCTGATGGCTTCACTGCTGAATTCTACAAGACACTGAGAGAGGAAGTACTGCCACTACTATTTAAACTCTTCAGTGAAATTGAAAAGGAAGCAATACTTCCAAATTCATTCCTGGAAGCAAATGTTACTTTGATTCTAAAACCAGGGAAAGACCCAACCCAAAAAGAGAACTACAGGCCAATCTCCCTAATAATAAATGCAAAAATCCTCAGCAAGATACTACCAAACAGAATACAGAGGAACATCAAGAAGATCATACACCCTGACCAAGTCAGATTTATCCCAGGGATTCAAGGATGGTTCAACATATGTAAATGAACAAATGTAATACACAATATAAACAGAGTCAAGGACAAAAACCATATGACCATCTCAATAGATGCAGAAAAAAGCATTTGACAAAATTCAACACCCATTCATGGTAAAAACTCTGTAGAAAATTGGAATAGAAGGTCTTTATTTCAATTTGACAAAGGCTATCTATGAAAAACCAACAGCCAACATTATATTAAATGGTCAAAAACTGAAAACCTTCACACTAAAATCAGGAACAAGACAAGGAGGTCCACTATCACCACTCCTGTTCAATATAGTTTTGGAAACATTAGCCACAGCAATTAGACAAAAGAAAGAAATAAAGGGAATAAAGATAGGAAAGGAAGAAGTTAAACTGTCATTATTTGCTGACCATATGATACTCTACATAGAAGACCCAAAAAACTCCCCCAAAAGACTTCTAGACTTAATTGACAGATTCAGTAGAGTAGCTGGATACAAGGTCAACATTCAAAAATCAATAGCCTTCTTGTACATAAATAACAGACTCACTGAGAAAGAAATTAGGGAAACAATCCCTTTCACAATAGCATCTAAAAAGTGAAATATCTAGGAATCAATCTAATGAAGGAAGCAAAAGACCTCTACAATGAGAACTACAGCACTCTGAAAAAAGAGATCAAAGAGGATATAAGAAAATGGAAAGACTCCCCTGTTCCTGGGTAGGAAGAACCAATATCGTGAAAATGGACATATTTCCAAAACTGCTATACAGATTCAATGCAATCCTGATCAAAATCCCAACAGTATATTTCACAAAACTAGAGAAAACAATCCAAAAATTCATTTGGAACCAAAAGAGACCTAGAATACCAAAAGCAATTCTAGGCAACAGAGACATGACAGGGGGTATCACAATTCCCAACTTGAAACTACACTACAAAGCCACTGTGACAAAAACAGCATGGTACTAGGAAAGAAGCAGACCCTAGGATCAGTGGAATATGTTAGAAGATGCAGAAACAACTCCAGACATACTCAGCTACATCATCTTTGACAAAGGAGCCAACCATCCTCACTGGAGGAAAGATAGCCTCTTTAATAAATGGTGTAGGAAAAACTGGATTTCAACTTGCAAAAGATTAAAACTAGATCCCTCTTTCATCATGCACTAAACTAAAATTGAAGTGGATCAAAGATCTAAATATTAGAACAAAAACACTAAACTTGCTGGAAGATAAGTTAGGTAGAACTCCCAAAGACATTGGCATAGGAAAAAACTTTATGAACAAATCCTCAGTAGCATGGGAACTAGCACAAAGAATCAACAACTGGGATCTCATCTTATTAAAAAGCTTCTGCACTTCAAGAGAAACTACCAACAGAGCTAAGAGACAACCTACAATGTGGGGAAAAAATTTTACCAGCTGTTCCTCAGACAAAGGTCTACTATCTAGAATCTATAAAGAACTAAAAAAAATCAGAACCCCAAAATACAAAGACCAAATTCAAAAATGGGCATCTGCAATGAACAGACATTTCTCAGACAAAGGAGTAGAAGCAGCAAATAAACATATGAAAAAATGTTCAACATCACTGGTCATTCAAGAGATGCAGATGAAAACACCACTGAGATTTCACCTCACCCCAGAAGGAATGACTGCTATCAAGAAATCAACCAGGAGCCAATGCTGGTGGGGTTGTGGGGATAAAGGAACCCTTCTTCATTGTTGGTGGGGAGTGCAAACTGGTGCAACCACTGTGGAAATCAATACAGAAATACCTCAAAAAACTAGGATTAGAAGTTCCATTTGACCCAGCTTTTCCTCTCTTGAGTATCTTCCCAAAAGAATTAAAATAATCATACCACATAATATATGCTCACCCATGTTTATTGCTGCACAGTTTGTAATAGCTAAAACTTGGAAACAGCCCAGTTGCCCATCAACTGGAGACTGGATAAAGAAGATGTGTTTTGCTTTTTTTTTTTTTTTTTATAAAATGGAGTATTACTCATCCATAAAGAATGAGAAACTAGAGACATTTATAGCTAAGTGGATACACATTGAGGCCATACTCTTAAGTGAGATAAATAGGACACACATGTATAAACACTGAATGGTTTCTCTGGTGTGAAAAACTAAAAGTGTTAATAAGGATCAAAATGTATAATTGATATTGTGAAATAGGAAGAAAACATATAAAAGAGTAGGGGAAGTGGGAGGGGTAGGGGATAGGATAGAAGGGAAAAGAAAAAATACGAGAAAAAAATGGAAACAAAATAGGGAAGGGCAGAGGGGGTGAAGCAGGGCAGGGAAATGAGGAAAAAATAAGAACCAAGATACATTATGAAAGGAACAAGATCCCAATGATAAATGTAACTGAACTGTATACCTTAAATACCTAAATGTACCAATAAACTTAATGAAAAAAATCTTACATTGCTGTAGTAAATTTACTACAATTAACGAACCCATATTGATACATTATTATTTTAATAAACTAAATTCTTTACTTTATTCAGATTTCTTTAGTTTTTATTTAATGTTCTCTTTTTGTTTCAGGATCCCGTTCAGGGCACCACATCCCAAATACATTTTATATCTTTCTCCTCCTCTTGCTTGTGACAAGTTTCTCAGATTTTTCTTTGTGTTGAATGACTTGCCTAGGTTTTTCTTGAGGTAAAACTTGACTTGATTTTTTCCATTCATTTGCTCTTTTGGGTTTTTGTTTTTTGCTCTTTTTGTTTTTATTTATTTATTTATTTATTTGTTTTGTTTTGTTTATCTTGATTGCTAAGATGCTGGTGTCATCCCATAGTGTTGAGACACTAGACAACTCACATAGGTAATTTAGACATTCCAGTGTTTTCCCTAGACCTCTCTCTTCTGGGGACTTCCCTTCTTCTCTCTAGACAGGTGTTCTCTGGGCTTCCTATAGTGCTATCTTTGAACTCTCCTTGCTTTTTTGATTTAGGAATTGCCCTTACCTTTCTCCTGGGGTTTCATTGCTAGTGTGTACATCTTTTCTTCAGCTTTTTATGACTTCAGCCTGTTATGATGGTATGTATCTTGTTGAAAAATTTCCATCATCAGATTGTCATCTGATCTTGCATTCCACAATACCTAGTAGAGTGAAATATAGCCTTCATGGCAACATTATCTTCTCATCAAATCTATCCCAGTCATTATTTTCTATTCCAACTCCCCTCCCTTCTGAAATTCCTGCTTCCACTTATCCTTTACTAACTGTAAGACATTGAATTGCAAATAAGATTGTTTTCAAAGGATGATTTCCCAATAATTGATAAACATGTAACTGAGATATCATCACAGTTGGATCAAGACAATACATGTTAGTTCTAAAGCTGATTCATAAAAAACTCAACTGGTTGCCAGGCCTGCAAGTCTGTGTCCAGGGCCAAATGTGGGTTTCTGTTGCACAGGATGGGGTTTGTTAAAGTTGTTAAGAATAAGGCCTACTTTAAGGATACCAAGTGAACTTTCAAAGAAGATAAAAAGCTAACTGAATACTGTACTTGGAAACACTTGATGATCTAGGTCAAAATAAGTACAACACACTCAAATACAGGAACATAGTTCATGTAACTAATGGAGATATCACCTGTCAGATTGTGTATGCTCATATAGAAAGGGATATAATAGTATGTTCAGTATATTCATATGAACTCCCAGAATATGTGAAAGTTGCCTGTCAAATTATGCTGCAGCACATGGTAGGGCTTGCTGCTGGCCCACAGGCTTCTTGACAGTTTTGCATGTACAAAGTCTACAAAAGCCAAGTGGAGGTGACCAGAGTTGGATATAACATGGAAAACAGTGGTCATCAACCTGGTGGCTTCACCTACTAGTTAGATTTGGGTATTGCCAGAATCACCACTGGTGATAAAGTTGTTGGACCCCTTCAGACTTATCTAGTATGGTACCACATGATCGCATGATCCCCTAGTTAGATTCTGAAAGCAAGGAGTTCAAATCAGAAGTATAGTATGTTGGAAGCATAATATGGGTGTGACGCAGATTGTATGGGGTATGTAATAGAAGAAGAATAATATGCTTAAAAGAAGTAGTTCTCTCAGCAGATGAAGAACAACGTAACTCTAGACATGGAGATAAAATTTTTACAACATAGCTCATACTGCTATATGAAAGAACCCAATCTATGAGAAGACCAAGAGAGAAGTTAAAAAGAAGAGGTGGAACTATTCCAAAATGTCCCTTGCCCAGAAGAAAGATCAGATAGCTCAAAAAAAAATCAAGTTTTCTCAGATCTCAGAAGCACTCTGTTTCAAACAAAACAATTTTCTACAGCAATTTTTCAGGTAAATACAATAAGTTTATTAGTTAAGCAGGGAAAAATGAACTGATCACTCGATGGATATGAATAGAGTCTAGAAGAGATGCTGGCAGAGCCAGAGTCATTAACTATCTTCTGCATAGGGAGAATATAGCTTGTTGGTGGGCCTCCTGCAGGAGCTGGTATGCTGGCAGCCTACCTCTCTATGAAAGATAGCTGGTTACTGAGGGCTTACTCTGACTTTGATGACATTAGGAGACTAGTCTACAAGCTAGCAAGGGCCTCTGAGGCAAGTCAAGGCTGTCTTCTGCTGGAGTTCTGGGCTTTGACACCATCCCAGCCACCCCAGAGAGGGTCTTGTAAAGGCAGTGGCTCTCTGTGATCACAATAACAACAGCAGCCATCTTAGAGGGAAGCAGCAGAATCATCTCTGCGGAAGATTTTGATATTATTTTCCTTCTTTGGGTCCATTTGAACCAGGAGAATTTGTCTCCTCTTTATGTTTTATTTAGCATAGTATAAAAAATCTACTGGTAGCCTGGCATGGTGGTGCATGCCTGTAATCCTAGCACTCTGGGAGGTTGAGATAGAAGAATATCAAGTTCAGCCTCAGCCTGGGCAACAGAATGACACAGTGAGAACGTGTCTCAAAAAAATGGGCTGAAGAGGTAGCTCAGCGTGAAGGCTTTAATTCAATCTCTGATAGCAAAAGCCATTCTCAATATAAAGACACATTAGCTCAATAAAAGCAAAAAGTGACAAATGAGGCTGTTGATAAGGAGAAGGTCTGAATGAAAAGAAAAGGGAAGCCAATAAAAAATACAGACCCCACAGGAAATTTGCATTGAGTCCTGATAAATTAGAAAGTGGTGACCCCACCACTGGATGGTGCAGAGATGCCGGCACAGCAAGGCTCAATAGCCAGTGTTTCCAGCTTTAACAACAACCCTGTAGAAACCCACCAACTTGACAAGCAGGAGGCCTCAAGTGATCTCAAGAAACAGTAATGTAAATAATACTTTATTTCAACAGACTGCTTTCATCCCAGTGCAAGATGTCGTGAAGCATTCGGTTCTCAGGGCAGAAGATCACAGAGAGTGCTAAAAATGATCCAGCAATAAAACTGAAGATTGGCTTGGGCTGTTTCTAATCGTCCAGCAGATGCTGACTTCAGCTTAAGTGTGTCGCTAAGGCTGTCTGAGAATCTCAGCATGTCACCACTCTAGATTGTCACCACAGGGACACAATCAGTTCCCCGGGCAGACATACTGGAGGCACAGAAGGATTTGTGTGCATCTGTTGTCCCTTCAGTCATGTCTAACATTAACCCAAACAAGGCCCACTTCCCGGACCATGAAGTGTATCTGCCACCATGAGCAGACTTCAAACAGGAAAACCTCAGGTGAATCACTGGTAACCCTCTCGGTTTCTGCCATCCATTTTGCTTCTGAAGGATGACACAAATGAAAATAGTCACTAACGGTTGCTCATATATGTGTCTGCTCAGGATAAAATCATTGTGATCAATTCTCCCTTCACAAAACTGCACAAAGTATTAGCTCAATGAACATAACTCTTATTCTAGACCCTAAGAAGCAGGGAAATGTATGAATACTACACTGAGTTGGAGAGTAAAGGAATTTCTTTTTGCTTCTAACTTAAGACTGTCCCAGTGTTCTTCTCCTTAACCTTCTCCATGTACTGCACTGCAACAGAACAAGATCTATTCCCTAACGCATTATAAAAGTTAAAAAAAGAAGGTGTATATGGAAGTGTCAGCTTACCGTAGGCACTCAATAAATATGACTTTGAAAATAAGTTCTTTTCTTGAACTCTGGTAGTCCCTTGAAGTACTTTTTTCACCAAAGAATTCAACAAATTTATCTTGAATTTTCTTGAATTCCACACATTTCCTCAGGAATGGACCTTGAAGATATGCCTTATGACAAAAAATGCCAAAATCACTGGATGAGAGTCCCAGTAAGAAAACCCACATGTCAAATTCATTACCAGAGCAGAATCTCATTTCTTCAACTGAGCTGTCCAATGATTCTTATGTGCATTGTTTCCCTGTCAGTGGGTCCAGGTGGTGTGGTCCTGCAGCTGCACGGAACCTGAGGTGATTACTGGGAGTGTTCCCTCCCCTCTGAAGGAGGAGGAGGGTCAGCACGAGGCTATGATTTGGGATGGGAGGGGGAGGGGAAGCCCTCTTCATGAGCTGTCACAAGTTTTGAAACTCCAAAGCAAGTTTTAGATGAGGTTCTGTTGAGTATCCAAAGGACTGGAAAAAGAAAAAGAGAAAGGAAAGGGTATTTTCTGCCAAGCTTGTGGAAATACTGTGTGAAATGCAATATAAATCAGATGGCTCACTCTGGAAAGTGAATCAGGCTTACTGGACACTCAAGCCTGTGCTATTTTTAGCCTCATAAAGAACAACACAAAAGTCCACTTTCAAGATGGCTTTGTGGCCATTAAGAGAAGAGATGAGCTGAGAGACGAAGCTGCTTTAAGGGTGCTCATGGAGCTGTGACCACCCTCAGCTGTGGCTTACCACACATGGATTTCTGACCTGTGCTAATCAGGGCATGGATGGAAGAAAGTACTATAATTTATCTTTCTAGGCATCCGTTTCCTCACATAGCAGAGTGGGCCTTGGACCACCCAGTTTTCAATATTCTTCTCATATTCAGCCTCTAGGATCCTCTGGCTGATGGGAGCTGTGAGTCACAGGACCAGACACTGACTGCTCACTGTGTGCTGGGGCATATTGCTCAGAGACTTACAAATGTTGTCTCATTTATACTTTGTAAACAATCTTTGAAGTAAATAAAACTATTTTCCTTGTTTTAGAGGAGGAAATGGAATCCTGAGTAGGTGAAGGTAGTTCAAAGCTAAGGAGAGTAGAAGGTTTTGGAGTAGCATAGTGGCCTCTAGACCTGTCTATGGGAGCAACGTGTGAACAGGAAGGAGTTGCTTTTCATCTGCTTTCTGAATCAGGAGCATCAGGAGGAGCTGCCTGCCTGCTGTGGCTGTGGCTGGAAATGGGGCTCAAATGTTTAAGCCCTGCCTAGTGTCTTAGTCACTTAGTCATGTTGGAAATAAGGCTCCAGACTCAATTTGTCAGTGCAGATAATAAAGCACGTAGACAGCAAGAAATCTTGAAAAGACATTTCACTTCTGCCGAATGGCACAAGCATGAAGCAGGTGCGAGGGACAAAGGAGAGTTGTCCCTTTTTCCCTAATGCAGGAGAAGCAGCAGACCTTTAAATTCATTGGATGAATTCAAAGGCTTATAATCTATCGAGGCTAAATTGAGTGGTATGGTGGGGGAGTTGCTGCATTGCTGAGTAAGTTAGGGAGGGGGTATGGGGTTTAGAACAAAAAGTCCTTGGTTCTTACTGTGAGGGAAGGAGTGGTCAGAGAGAGGGGATGTGTGGTTAAGAATGGACAGTTCTTGGTTCTTTATCTTGGAAACCAGCTTTGTTCTGGAAAAAGGTCCACAGTCACCATTTCTTGGAGCTAACAGGGGAGAGGGTGGATAGTGAGTAGATGGCCAGGTCATTTAAACCCAAAGTGGAGTTGCTTTGGCCTTGCATTTTGATAGCAAAAACAAAACCTATTTCTCACAGTCACAAAATATTCAATACCCACAACTAAAGAAGAGATTTATTTTAGCTCACAGTTTCAGAAATCTCAGTCCTTGTATGGTCTTGGCAGTGGAAAAGCCTGGGCAGAGGAAAGCTGCTCATGTCATGGAGGCCAGGAAGCAGAGAGAGAAGGAGGAGCTGAGGAAGGAGATATCCCTTCAAGGTCATGCTTCCAGTGAACTGCCACTTCCAGCCAGGCCCTTCCTCTTAACAGCAAGTCAGCTATACTGCCCCCATGGTTTAATCACCTCCATAAGCCCTGCCTATGAGTACATGAGGCCTTTGGGGGATAGTCTTGATCTAGACCATAATATCTAACATGTGCAAGGCCCTGGGTTTTACAGCCAGCACAGCAAAGATGAACCCAAGGAGGAGCTGGAGGCCAGCCCAGGCCCAAACGTAGTCTGGAGGTGATTGCCTGTTAACTCTAGGAGTTCCCTCCTCACACACGTGTGAATATCTTCTTCTTTCACCCCCAAATGCCAGGACTCAAGGACTCACCTGAGGAGAAGAGGGAAAGGCTTCTTTGGGAGCTATGGAGGGATTCTTTAGGGCCCATAGGTTTTGACCCTGGGTAGGCTTTCTGCAATTATATCAGTAGCTCCAGCTCTGCGGAACAGTGACCTGGAAATTATCAAGTCTCAGACTTTTAAAGTTTAAAGGGCTTTTTGCATCCAGCTATTCTAGTGATTAATCCCTCTGAAACCAGGCTCTAGCTGCCAAAAGATAGATGCTCAGATGGCAGAGACTCAGGCCTCTCTGGATTTGTCCAGGAAAGGCTGATCAAGAAGCTCTGAAGTCTGAAAGCAGAAATCCTTCTGGGCCAAAAGACTTCCCAGCTACATGATTTAGACACAGACACCATTCTGAGGTGACGTGGTGCCCATGAAACCAGAGCCTGGCCTCTCAGGAGGCATCTGGAAATGCTATTTGGCCTTATGTCAGGTATCAGGACCTTGGATAACTAGATGTCCAGATGCCACTGCTTTCCCTAACATAAAAATGTGGCTGTGTCAGCCTCCTTAGTATCTCTGGATTCAATTTCACTGCTTTGACTGAGTGATGGAAGATCTAGTCACTTGGAAATGGGTTTATAGGAAGAATGTTAATGATAGTCTAATCTTCATTTTCCAGTGTTAGATTATTCTGTCAGTGGATTATCTGAGTTTTCCTTCTCTGCTCCCTTGTATTATTTCGTTTCAGTCTATTTGTGTTTTTGATTTCTTTCTTAACATACATTTTGCATATATTTGATAATGGGGAGAAAGAGAGTAAGAGAAGGCCCCATCCCAGATCCTGGTCTGTGGTGGCCGGGAGGAAGAGGATAGCAGGGCTGGGCACTTTCATTCAGAGGATGAGATCCAAAATCCACCAGTGGGGCTCTAGCCAGGCTGGTACAGATATCCTGGTGCTTTACTCGGGTCAGGCACAAGTAAGGGCAGAGGGACCAGGGCCATGAGTGGAGTTCTAGGGAGAGATTGGGCAACTCTGGGGGATGAGCTGTAAAGAGTAGGCTGTGGGAAATCAGAGGAGAGAAGGGATTCTGGGAACCTAGTCAGAGGAAGCAAGCCTGGTAAGGGAGAGGAGGATCAGGTACCACTTTTGCTCCTCCATTCTTGCCAGTGGTTAGGGTGTCTCTATATGGGTTGCACTTTGTTTTTTGTTTTTCTTGGGTTTTTTTTAGGTCTTCTATTGGTACATTTTAGGTATACAGTTTGTTTACATTTATCATTGGGTGTTTGTAACTGTACATCATATATCTTGGTTCTTATTTTTTTCCCCATTAACTGCACGCCCTTCACCTGGTTGCACTTTGTTTTTCATGAAAGCAATATAGTTTGATGGAAAAAACACTGGACTAAGTAGCAGTAAAGAAGGAGCTTCTGTCCTGATTCTATTAAGTGTGGATGTGGCCTTAGGCACTTTACTTAAGCCCTTTGGTACTCAATATGTTTGCTATCTGTAAAGTGAAGGGGTTGATTTGGATGGCCGCAAAATTTATTTCAATGCTAAATTATGATGATGATGGTAATAATTAAACAGAGCAAAATTTCCCATGCATGTTCTGATAGGAGGTACTTCTTCAGGGACCCATGTTTTCTCATGTAAATTCTGGGTGGGAAAAGCTGTCTTTGAGAAGAGCATACTGTTACTTCTTACCACTTTTCATCCAGTCAAAGAATTATATGTGTTGCTTACTCATTAGCTGATACCTATGAGGCACGCTTGCTAATAGAAGAGTAGAGATAAGGAAGTCAGTCGTGAGTGAGATTGACTTCCAGAGCCAGTCAGAAACACCTACTAGCCCAGAGGCTTCCGTGTTCTCAACATTTTAAAAACCCAGGTAAGAGTTTAGCATGTAGCTCAGAGGTAAAGTGCTTGCCTAGAATGTGCAAGGCCCTGAGTTCAATCCCCAATACTGAAAAAAATCAGCTGATAGATATTTGTTGTATTATTCTTTCCACTTTTTTATATATTTTAAATACTTGATGATGAAAGCAATTTTTAGTTCTTTACTGAAGAAATATAGCCAGTGTGGTTAAACAGATTAAGATATTTTGGAATCTGGCAGGCAAACTGAGTTAAGGGGTTTGGAGCCTTAGGATTACTGGTAAGGTAGCACTGACCTGCACATTCCCAAGAGGACCTCTCTGAGCTTCTCACTCTCCTTTCTACTTTCCCTTGTGACATGGGTCAGCTGAAGTCCAAAGAGACGAGGAGACAGCAATAGTGCTCCTCTGTGTCTTTCTGTCTGTAACTCTCTTCCACATTGTAGGTTGGGATAACTTCAATTTTGCATCTCAGACGCAGTAAGGATAGATGTTCACTTGTGGATTTACTTTGATACTAAGCTTCTCAGAGTGTAAGGAAGTAGCAGTCAAAATACACATGGAGAAGATAAAGGTCTTGATTTCCTCCTGCTTTCTGAGAAGCTGTGATTTGTTACTTTCCAAAACACAAATATTCATGCAGACAAAAGAGCTTGCTAACAACACATGTTCCAAGCCACACAGAAATGGCATTCATGGATTTTATGTGTCTGAGGGAGACCTTTGGGTCACAGGCAGGAAGGAGGCTGGGATATGATTTCTAGGAGCAGAGCAGCACTTTGCTTTCAAGAACTTCTCTTTGAGCATCTGCTCAGACCAGCAACAGTGCTGAAAACTGACGATGAAGAACTTATATAAAATAGATAAACCAGTGACTTCAACTGCTGACAATACCCATAGTCATTCTGGTCTCTAACCCTCTCTGTTTTATATAAATCAAATTCTTGACAATGTCGGTCTATTTCACACATAATGGGAATCTTAAAGATGTTTTCTTTCCTTTTTGTTCTTGTTTTTAAGCAAAGAAGAAACATATTAGAACATATTCTTTTCCTCTGTCTTTAGTACTGGTATTTGAGAAAGTTGTCTATTCTAGAAATTGAAGTGTAAGAGTCAATTGATGCAGCTTAGACTATGCTGACGTAACAAATAGGGACTGGGGACCTTACATTGCCAAACTTTGTCTTACATATTCTCTTACAAAGTGTTTCCCCAAAGTGTCTATATTATTTCTTAAATTTTTTTTGGTTGTGCTGTTCCTGCCTAAAATTCAAGATAGCTAGACTTTAAACTCTATATCTTAATCTCCCCAGTACCAGGGATCCAACGCAGGACCTTACACTTGCCAGGCAGGTGTGGCACCTCTGAGCTACAACCCTGGCTATATCTTAATCTCTATTTTAATCTTAATGACACTCTTAATTTTTAAAAAATGAAGTCAACCTTTCCAAGTTTGGTCCTGAGAATTGGTGTGCTATCCTCTGAATGGACTTCAGACAAAAAACAAACAAAAAACCCTAAAAACAAAAAGAACTTCTCTATCTCTTCCAATTTAAACAAAGTGCTTCCCTCACTGCCTATCTTCCACAGATCCAGGATAAAATAAATTGAAATTCACTTTTAAGCAACTATAGTCAATATTCATCATCTCTAATGTAATTGCTAGAGATTCTTTTCTTTATACTATAATGGAAAAATGGGATATGAACCCAAACAAACGTGGATTTGCATCCCTATTGTAGTATATGCTTTGATCTTGGGCAAGTTTTCTGTCCATGTAGAGCCTCAATTTTCTCATCTTTGAAATGACAATATTAATATAAACCTTTCTTGTTGGTTTAAAGGAGAATGTGTATACAAAACATAATAAGTGCAGATAGTAAGTGCTCAGTAAAAGCGAGATTTCTCCACTCCTTGATGATCTCTGCCTCAAAGAACTACATCTTATAGATGATGCTCAGATGAAAAGTAGGAACCTCTTGGATCAGACAGCTGGAGGCCTGTTGGGGGAGAGCAAATGGAAACAAAAAGAGAAGGAGCTGAAGAACAGACAAATTCCAAAGGTTTATAGAAGAAGAGTAAGCTTCAGATGTTCTCTACAATGGAAAGATGGGGGGAACTAGGAAAGACAGACAGAGGCACTAGTAAATGGGGTACTAGTGGAGACATGGGAGACACTTGGCCTCATCCAAGCTGAACCATTCTGGCAGGCAGCATGACCCCAAGTTGAACTTTTAGGAGTGGGCATAGAGAAAATGTCCATCATGTATCCATGGGCCTGGCTTTCGTAGAGAAGTAAACTGAAAAGTGCAGGACTTCTTGAAGTATACAAGGACTCAAGAAGCCACTCTATCTATGTGTAAAGTTTGTCTAATTGGCTAGGGCTTCCTTATTTCTGGAGTATGTGGGAAAGAGCTCAGGGCTAGGGTGGGTGGTTCTCAAACACCTTAACAACTACAGCTACACTATTTTCTAAAAATACTTTGTATGTTCTAATCAGTGATGATATTAGTAATTTGGAGCACATTAGGTTGACTCAAATGTTAGTTGCCCAATACCTGACCAGTTTTATAAATATTAAAAAAATTGAGAATAGAGGTTTGTATTTATTTTTAAAGAAGAAATGCATTTTGCTATGGGTCATAAATAGGTCTCGATGTGTTTTGGACAAAGCCATTTCACTATGGTACCAGGTGGCTGTGATGTGTTTCCTGATTCCTGAGAGTGTAGAAGGAGCATCTGAAGAAGGTTGGATCTCATTTTCAGGTTTTTCCCATCCTCCACCTCAGTGAAGGATTCCTGTCTGTACTGTCACCACTTGAGATTTAGATATGAATTTTTAGCTCAGGATCCCCCTCCAGTCCACCTTCACTGATTGACTGGATGTTCCAGGTACTGAGATGAGCAGCTGGCAAGTTCCTGGCAAAGGTTCCAGGGAAGGGAACTGATCTCACACAGGAAATGACTTTTTCAGTATTTTCCCCTGATTGTCCCTCTGGGAAAGGGCAGGGACCCAGGATATTCTGGGGTCACTGACAGGCATTTATAGAAGCTTCTTATTTAATTCAGTATCAGAAGAAACAGGACTTCTTGTGAAGGGGTGGGTGTTGGTGGCATTGCGTCAGCTTATGACATGTGTCATGACGCATGCTGGAAATGATTCCTCTTCAGGGCTAGTCATGTGGACTTGAGTGCTCCTTCACTACTGAAAGCAATGATGCCCCTTGCTTGGACTCATAAAATTTAATCCCTATCACCAGTTTCGTTTCTCAACATAAAGAACATACCTGCCAGGGTTACAGAATCAAGTTGAGTTTGGTTTGGATTACATTTATCAGGGGGTGTTATGGCTTGTGTCTATGTCCCCCCTAAGCCTCATGCAGTCATAAGTAAGGCTTATCAGAGGTGGCTGGATCTTGAGAGTATAATGCTGGGATTAAGGATGTGATACTGAGATTGATTCATGATGCTATGCTAGGATTAAGGGTGCCCCATCCTGGGTGTGAGTGCTATCCACGCTAAGGATATATAGTCTTGAAAAGATGTAAGGGACAGAAAGAGGGCTGCTATCACCCCTTGCTACTTCACTATTTTGCTGCTTATTGACTTCTGCCTGCCATGAACTGTTCCTCCTCTGCCATACTACCCTGCGCTGGAGACAGCCAACTATAAACTGAAACCTCTACAAACTATGAGCTATAATAAATCTTTCCTACTTTAACTTTGGGTGTAAGGGCATTTTGTCTCAGCAATGAGAAAAGTAACTAAAACAGGGGGTAACAAAGGACTCCTCACACAAATAGAAGTTAAAATAAGGTATATTTATTTTAAAGTTAAAAAAAAATTCCAGGTCTAGTTTGGTGGCCCAAAGGTATCAATAGTCCAGGTAACTTCTACACTGCTCCAGCTTGCATTTCCAAGGTGACTTAATGGAAGAAAGGAAATGGAGGCCCAGGGCATTTCCTCAATGACAGCATACTCTGGCACTCCTGGAGACTCAGTTCTTTATGTGTCGCTGAATTTCCCCACAAGGATGATTCATCCCTACATGGCATGTAGCATGGGAAGTTCCATTTTTTCTTGATAAGAAATTTTATTTTATTTTTTCAAGCAGTTTTAGGTTCACAGTAAAATTGAGCAGAAAGTAGAGTTCTTATATACCCCTTTAGCCCAACACATTTATCCTCCTGTACTACTGACATCCCCTGTAACAATGACACATTTGTTACAATGAACCTACATCAACACATCATTATCACCTGTAGTGCATGATATCACCCAGAGTCCATAGTTTACATTAGGGTTTACTTTTGGTGTTGTACATTCTAGGGTTTGGGAGATATATAAGGACATATATAAACCATTATGGTAACATAGAGAGTATTTTCACTGCCTTAAACACCTCCTATGCTACATCTATTTACCTGTCCCTCCCCACTAACCTTTGGCTACCACATATCTTTTAACTATGTCCATAGATTTCCCTTTCTAAGAATGTCATAGCATTGGAATACTACAGTATGTAGGTGAAAGTTCCTTTTTGTTTTTGATGCTGGGGACCTAAGCCAGAGCATTTCTCATGCTAAGCAAGGACTCTACCACTGAGCTACACCCCAGCCCCTGAAAGTTCAATCTTTTAAAGAAACACAAATTTCATACTGTTTGCTATTCAATGTGGAGTTATTTAAAAGAGAAGAGTGGTTCCATGACAGTAGGAAACTCTGTTTTTCAGAAGAGTGTTCTGGTCTTCTATATAGGTTGGCCAGTGTTATGGCGTGTTTCTAGATGTCCTCTCAAGCCTCATATGGTAATAGATGGGGCGTTTTGGAAGTGGCTGAATCTAGGATGTGTGAATGTGGATGAAGGATGTAATACTGGGATTAAGGGTTTGTGGTACTGGATTAGTCCACTAATTGGCTTATCATAGTTCTGTGTGTGGGTAATGGGAAGCCCCACCCCAAGAGTCAATGGCACCACCTGTGGGGAGCAATGGTACATAATTTTAGGGAAAAATGATTTGATTAGGCCTAGTTCTCCTGCCTAGAGGCCAGCTACAACATTCCGAGGCATAATTCCATTTTGGCCTCTGGTCACAGCTGAGACCTCAATGATCCGGTGATACTGTGATTCTCCAGGACAAGATTACACCAGCTGAAGACATCCTGGGAGGAACCAAATCTTCATCTGCATAGTTCCTCATTGTTCTTGGATTTCTGCTGCCTCCTCATTCTTTTTGTTACACTTTGTTTATCCCAATGTGATGTACTGAACTCTCTGCAAGTCATTTGTTACATTTGTTTCTCCAAATGTACTGATGGTAAGCTCTGGGCTGCCCAGAGCAGCACTGATCAGGCCCAAAGCTCAGCTTCTTCTCCAAGTCTCATTTTTCTACCTTTCCTGTACAATAAGTTAATTCACCTTTTGCTGCCATGGCTCAAAAGAGACTAGGACTTACTGCAGAGGTTCTAGTAAAGTCCCCTTTCCCTGTTTCCTACAACTACCCAAAAGGCTTGTACCCTAGATTGGATGAAAGGAAAGGGAAGTTTGCTGGTGCTGCTCATGCTGCTCCTGCTGCTTCACTGTCTTATGCCAGGCCATGGAGTGTTTCTCCTCTGCGACCCCCTCTGCCGTGTCACTCTGCCTGAGAACCAGCCAACTATACACTGAGACGTCTGCAAATTGTGAGTTGAAATAAATCTTTCCTCCTTTAACTTGTGTGTGTTGGGTATTTTGTCTCAGGAAAGAGAAAACTAACCAAGACAGTTGGGAACCTACATTTCCAACTTGATCCTTGGTTCAATGTGAGTAGAGTAATCTCTGATAGTCCAGTGGCCACAACAAAGTGAGACAGTATGTCTGCCAACATGGGGTTCTATGTACAGCATAAACTTGTCCGGGAGATGGTAGATACGAGCACTTGCTGCCCTTTGCAGAAGAAAGTGACACCACTCAGTGGCTGCTTTGAGAGAATGAACACAGTGCAGCTAGTTGCCTGGCACAACTTGTGTCACCATTGGCTGCATTTGAGCTTGAAGAGCCCTGCTGGATGGTTATTTCTCCTGAGTTGATGTCTGAGTTGCTGCATTTCTGCTGAGTTGCTGTTTGGTCCATGAGTGGACATAGAGGATGATGGTCTACTCTTTCTGGGAATAAGGGGCTCACTGCTGCTGTTAAGCAGTAAGTACCACAAGCCAGGCATTCTGAATTTTTCCTCTTGCTGGCTGGACTGATGCTTAGATAGACTTGCTATAAATGCCATTCAAACAACCAACCAATCCCTTCTCATAAACTCCATTTCTGTCCATCCCTGAGACAGCAAGTACAGGTACAGGCCCCTTTACTACAGATGAATGCCACTGCAAATTTCCTCTTCTATGGAATTTGCTTCTTCTATGGCACTATTTTCTTGGGTTGTCCCAAGGCGTTTAGTCCCATTTACTCTTCTTTGAATGAGGCAAAAGTTTTGTTCCTTCCTTTTTTTTCTATTTTTGGTACCAGAGATCAAACTCAGGCCCTTGTGCTTGCAAGGCAGGCGGCAGCACCACTGAGCTAAATCCCTGGCTCTGTTCCTTTCATTTTTGTCATTTATCTCTTGTTCATCTGAAAAAGCTAGGTAGATTCTCAATCTCCTTTTGCACACACTGGATTCTGCACAGTGGTCCAGTTAGAACAGGGCATTTTCAGAGGGAGGCAAAGGCTAGATATACCTGGCCAGACAATGTGTATGAGGAGAATGAACACCAATCAGGCTAATAGATTGTTCTGGTCTCATGATCCTGATAACCAAACCCAAATGGTGAGACCAATTACTCCATTATTATAATAGTTTCCAAAGAAGGAGCCTAGAGGTCTTTCTTTAGTTTTTTGGACAATCCTAATAATAGACAAAACTATTACAAAAGCTGATCTTGTACCATTAGCTGATACAGAAAACCATCAGAGTAGCTGATATTAGGCCATTAGGAGGTGCCTAGCAATGGATGAGTTTAAGATCATTTGGTTTGCATGCATTCAGTATCATTTAATCTCCATTATGCACCATTCTATCTGATCTTTTTGAACACAGAAACTGAACTTGATTCTAACTTTGTGCTTTTTCTTTTGGGGTGCTAAGGTCAATCTAAGGGCCTTACACCTGAATCCCAGTTTCTTACCTTTCTTGTGATACATATTATATGTGGCTCACTTTTTCCTTTACCTTTTGATGCTGGCTGAGTAAGAGGCAGGAGCAGTTCCCTGGAAATAGGATGTACTGAGTATCAGCCTTCAGATTGAGGGGAAAAATGGATGTCAGACATCACCACATATACCAAAACCTGCTGCTCCACAGCAAGAAGCAAACATTTGAAATGATTGACAGAGGCAGGTAACAGATTGGGGAAAGGCAGAAAGGAGATGGTGTAGTGAAGTTATTAAAAGCTTGCTGCCTGGGCTCAAATCCTGATTCCTCTCTTACTAGAAAAGTTTCCACAGACTGCTTTCTGAACACAGCTTCCTCATCCCCAAAGTGGGATTCTCTCTACCTTTTTTCTTGAGATGATGGTCACTATGAAGCTTGCAAAAAGCTCTCCGTGAACAAAAACTGTTATACTGTTGCTACTGAGATGAGCAACACAAGGATCTCCCCAGATCCTTCATGCACTCATTCCTGTCTCTCAGCTTTTGTTTTGGGGAGTCCTACTTCTACTGGAGTCCTGAGGACTCTGCATGTTGATTCCTATTCCAGATCAACCTCTTTTGATGCTTTATTCATTTGTCTGGCAAGCTAGGCTGTCTGCCCAGTCATTTTTACTTTGGGTCCTGGGTTGATTTATAGACACCCAGTGAGCCTGCCAAGCACACTCTGAAGGTATTATGCCTCAGCCATTATTACTGCCTTATTGTAAACCTTACAGAGAGAACTGTCTCATTATGGTGAGTCATCCTCACCGACCTGAATGCCAACCTCTGCTCTGCTGAGCTCTGACCCTCAGAAGAACTGCTGGATTTCTTCTGTTTCCTTCAATTGTGCATTTGGCTTTGATGGCTTGTCCTCCTGTCTCTGCTCTCCAGGCAAATTTCTCCCAGGCCTGTAGTTCACTGGGGTCTTAATCACTGTCTTGGCTGAGCCTCTCCAAACAGCAGACTCAGATGAACCCCTAGTCTCCTTTAGTCAACTCCCTTGACCCACAATGTCCTGATGCCAGTGACCTTGGTCATGCATTATCTTGGGAGTGCAATGTGTCAAACAAAATCAGTAATTCAGGTCACAAAGCCTTAATGTAGGCAGATACTGAGAGTGTGTCTGGAGCCCATAGTAGTGAGTCTCACAGGAGGTGTGGGTGGAAACGTGGAGCAGACCATGGTTGAGCCTTCAAATGGTATTTATCTCCTGATTCAGTGTTTGAAAACTCAGTTGTCTGCCAGTTTTTTTAACCTTGTTTCTTGAAGTGTCACCCTTCACTCTTTTCCATGGAAATTTCTAGAATGGGACTGTGCTCCACTGCTTGCACTCCACCTCTGTCCAGGTTCCAAGGGTACCAGTATACCAACCAAGAAGCCCCTCAAAGAGGCAAGAGACACGGACTCGGCAACACTACAATGGGCATATGGGAGATCGAGGTAGCCTGCCATACAGGTGGGCATCTGAATGAACCTGGAACCTCCATCGTCACTTACCTTGCAATTTGTGGTTCTGAACTTGAAACTGCCTCACCTGTGCCAATAGCAGGTGTGGCCTCTCTCCAGTACTGGAATTTTTTCACCAGGAGGCAGCAGCTGTAGGAACCTGCTTCCTGCATTAGAAATCTATAGATGGTAGTCAGAAATTTTCCAAACCATTGAGCCAAACCTATATGCTGGGATGTCACTGAAAACTGCACATTTAAAATCAAAACAGTGAATAGTAGATAATCTTATAGATTAAACTTTTTAAAACAATAAACTTCCAACTCTATTAGCTTTTATATTGATCTCTCCCTCTCTCTCTCTCTCTCTCTCTCTCGTACACATACACACACAAATTATTTAGAATAACTAAGTCTCAAACTGACCTAACAATTGACATCAGAGCAAAAGTACAATTGGCCTTTGCCTACAGATCTGAGCCCTGTAACTCCCAATGATTCCTGTCTTCCAATTCATTGATAAGAAATTCATTGCCATGCTTAAATGACTCATGCTAATCTTTATCCATGTCTTTAATATAACAGGTTACCTAAAAGGTTCAACTTTTCCTTCTATGATTCTCAGTTGTTCTCTCTTATGCAAATAAAAAAGAAGAGAAGAGGCTCACCACGTAGCTTCTTCTTTATGCCAGCTTCTTCTTTTTGCTTTCTGAAACTGGAGAGAAGTGACTTCCTACTTCATTCTCAAATCATAGCAAGCATCTCTTTCTCATAGGCATAGCTCCCAATAGCCACTGGCAGGGTCTTAGTGGAAGCTCAAGTTTCTGGGAAAAGCTCCTTGTAAGATAGATGTGGAAACCAAGAGTATTCCTTTTCTAGAAGATGATAGAGTTCGCTTGCAATCTTCACGAGTTTTTCTTCAGCAAATTTCTCCAGCAATCATTTTCTGAACCTCATTTGAACTTCTTCCCAGAAAGCATTTTGAATATTATTCAGGGGATTTAAAAACAGAGGAATGCTAGCTTAATAGTGCCATGCAAGCCAGATAATTCCCTAAGCTTACATTTTATTTGAATTTATAATTTTAATTACAAATTAATGTTTTCCTTGTAAATAGGTATGAAAATATATGAAGATATATAAGTAAAAAAGCTCATGTATTTTACCACCAAGAAATAATCTCTGAGACAGTCTCGTTGTATGGATTTAGATTGATTTATATATTTGCATAAATATTAGAATTGAATCCAAATGCCCAGAAAAATGCAAAGTGAACTTTTTCTATTTTTACATATTTTCTGACATTGTTTTAGTAGTTGAACAGTTATTATAGTATGGACATACAGCTATATATTTAACTACTTAACTATAGATGAACTAATATTATTTTCCAGTTTTACCTAATTAAAAAGACACAAGAATTGCTTTGTAAACAACTATCACTTGATGATTATTATTTTGTTACTATGCTAAATATACAACATAAATTGTTTTGATTTTTGCTTAATAAAATTTTTAATTTGGTATTATTAACCCATTTAATGGATTGAGAAGATCCATTAAATTCAGAAAGATCAAATATTACAGAATCATTCAATAAAGAAACATAAATTTGAATTCAGGCTCTTTATAATAAATCAAGCAAATGGAATTTTAGGGTCAAAGGATATCAGTGCTTTTAAGCCTCTTGAGACTATTACCAAATTGCTCTCCAGATGTGAATTCACATTAGTAGTGAAAGAAATGTCTTTATTTTTTTAACAGGTTCCAGGGAGGGGGGGTTTGATAACATCATTTGACAGTCTGCCTTAGATTTTGATAATACTTAATGTCACCAGGTTTTTTCACTCATAAACATTAACTACTTTTATTGTATATACTTAAGGTGTATAACTTGTGTTAATGCACTCATCCTGATGTACATGTAAATATTAAAATTATTACCTCAGTCAGAAAATTAATATACTCATTATCCCATGTGATTTTTCTTCTCTTTCCTCCTCTGCCTTCCACTCACCTCCTTTCCCCTGGCCTCTCCTCTCCTTCCACCATTCTCTCCTTCCCTCTCTTTTAGCTTTGGTGGTAAGAGTGTCTCAACTCTCCTCTCCTGGTAAATTACCAGTGTGCAGCACAATATGATTAACTATAGTGGTCTTGTTGTACATTAGATCTGTAGGTTTGCTCATCCTATGTGCCTGTACATTTGTAGCCTCTGACCTGCATATCCTCCCCAGTAACCACTGTTTCATTCTCTGGTTCTGTTTGATTTTTTTTCCTAGATTCTATGTAAAAGTAAGTTCATGTTGTATTTTTCTTTCTGGTTATCCGAACACCAGGCTTACCCATATTGTTGCGAATGGCACGATCTCTTTTATTCATCTATCTAGCTATCACCTTACTGGGGACTGAACCCAGGATATGCTGACCTACATCACCAGCCTTTTAAAAATTTTATAATTTTTGAGAGGGGATCTTGCTAAGTCACCCAGGCTGGGCTTGAACCTGTGATCTTCCTTCTTCAGCCTCCAACATGCTAGTATTACACCTGGTTGCTTCCTCTGATCTCTTGTCCTATTCTTTATCTTTTCTACAAAGGTTCAACTTTTCATTCTTTCATTATTACCTCTTTTCTGGTTCTTTTTAGTTCATCATTTTAAATAGGAAAAGGTTTATGTTAGATCTAATACTATAAGAATTTTAAGATCCAAAATGATGATAATGGAAACATGATTTTTTTTTTAGCTTTTAAAAGCAGCTGTCATTTCATGGTTGCATTTCTTCCTGCTGAGCTACATCTTTTGAATCTTTAACCTTTGTGCATATGTGATGCTGTTTTTTTTCATCTTGTTCCTGGCAAACTTTTCTCCCCCTTGGAACCATTTGTCTCATTGGTTCAAGTCACTGAGCTTACTTCTCTTTTTCAAGACGTTAGCCCTGCAGCTCCCCTGAGGCATCCACCAAGTTAAATGGGTGTATCCTTATTCCTGTCAGGTCAATGATGGCAAAATACAACCATATCCATTGTGAGGCTGACCTCTGGCAGACATCACTGGACATGTTCTTTGGGCATTGATCATAAGCAATGGATAACTCAGTGTTGGATGCAGAAGCATACAATTGTCAGCCAGTTGCAGCCCCATGGAGCCTGCCATCAGCAAGTCACACACTTATTCTCAAATGTTCAGGAAGCAGAACTGGAAGAGCAGCTCTCCCCTGGAGGAGACAGATCCATCTCTGCACCACCTCACTCTATGACGTAGGCAATAACATCCTTACTGCACCTCCACCAACTAAAGGGCTTGGGTGGTTTCCTCTCAGAGCTCAATCTGGTTCTGGAACTCCTCACTTACCTTGCAAGATGCCCTTGCGCTCCACACATCACTGTCACCTCAGACCTCACCTTTGTCCTGGATTTCTCCTTCTCCTTCTGTCCCCTCTCAGCCTCCAACATGTTCCATGCTCTTCCACATGGAAGGCTCAAGTGCTACCCTTGCTCCTGTACCATCTCTGGCTCCCTCTTTCTTGCCTCTAATTTTCCATGGAGTGGTTTCCATTCATGGTCTCTTCAGTACCTCAAAAACAATTTCAGACCCATAACCATCTTTCTTCCGTCAGAATCAGACTGTGGAATTATCCTAGCCAAAGCTACCTCTAAGTCTCCACTTGCAAGATCCAAGTAATTTCTAGAACTCTCACTGGCCTGATTGCTCAGCAGGCAGCACTTGGTGTTTGAGTCATTCCTTCTTAAGTCCCATGACACATCCCTGAGATCCATCTTAGCTTCCCAGACTACCCCTTGCATCATCTCCTTCATGGTCTCCTTCTGCCCCACTCTTTACATTTTGGTCTGTCCAAGATTTTGTCCTCAGCTTCCTCTTCCCTCTCTGTGACCTCATTACTGCCATCCTGTTAACTTACAGCTTAGTAAGGTAGCTGCCATTTCTACCCACATCCCTGACTAACCTGAATGCTTTGGACATATTCTTAACCATCTCCAGTATCTTTTCTCTCAAGAGATGGAAATACCAAGTATCTAAAGCTGCATTTGTCATCTTCCCCCAACTCTCTTCTGCTCCCGTAGCTTCCTACACCTGGTAACACCATCATGTGCCCCGTAAGCAAGGAGTAATAGGCTCATGCTAGATTCTTCTCTTTCTCCCATTTTCCACCCCCAGTCAATTTCTAAGCCCTTCTTCAGGACCTCCTCCCATCCACCAACCCCTGCTGCCCCTCTCTGACCTTCAGGCTCCTGTTGCTCTCCTCTAGTTTCCTGCATCCTTCTCTTGAGTTTCCCACTTCCAGTCTCTCCCCTCTCCCATCTGCTCTGTATGCTATCACAAGCCAGATGAATCTGAAAAAACAGTGGCTTCCTTTCCTCCCCAGCAGTTGATTTGACAACTTTTGAGGGTCCTCTACATTGTTGCAAAGTTTATAAAAAATATACAGACACAGACATTTTGAAGATGATGACAGGAAATTTGGAGACTCCCTTTATGGACCCTGAGTTAAAACCTGCCCTGCAGGAGCAAGGCACTCAGCTTGGTAGGCCAAGACCTTCCTGGTTAGGCTGTGTCTGCTGATCTAGTCTCATCTACTTCCATCTCAGATTCCTGCATTCTGCTTCAGCTCTGCTAAAGTCTGGATACTCCATGCTACCTTCTGCTTCCATAGCTGCAGTGGGGCTCCTCCTGCATGAATGCTCCATGCTCTATTCCTTGCTTGTTCCTTGCCTGGCCAGTGTCTTCTGGATTCCTCCAGGGAACCCCTTCTCTCAACTCCAACACCCCTTTCTAAGTTCATTGCACCTTATCTGAATCTTTAGAACAAGTAAAATAACAGAACTGTTGTATCTTTACCAATCATTCAAAATGTGAGTGCTCACAAAAGAAGTATTTTTCCTGTCCTTCTTAATGGAAGAGACAGTGATTGGAACCATATCTCTTGGAGTTTTTTTGGGGGGGGAGGGGAAGTGGCAAATGAAAGATTGTAGATCTCCCAGTCTTCCAGTCTCTTTGGTTGGACTGTGCTTGCTTTACTGTATTACATATGATTAGTCACTGAAGTAGAAAATTAAACACATCTGTGAATCCTTCAAAAGGGCAATACTAACTAAGGGCTCAGCCACAGGCAACTTCCTATCCTAGAAGTTTTTTTTTGTTTTGTTTTGTTTTTGGTACCGGGGTTTGAACTCGGGACCTTGTGCTTTTGAGGCAGGCAGTGGAACCACTGAGCTAAATCCCCGGCCCTAATCTAGAAGATTTTATTTCAACATTATTCTTAGTAAATGAACAATGAAAGCTAAGAAAAACTGTACAAGCATGATAGTCCTTCTCTCAACTCAGCTCTTCATCACATCACTATAAAAGTGGCTGGCACATGGCCTCCAGATGCTCTGTGCTATCCAGAACTGGTGCTAAGGACACTCAGGTCAGAGACTGGCCAGCAACAGATGCTGAGAAAGACAGCAGAGACATTTAGAAATAGATGGGCTCTTTGATGAGAGAATGAGAATAAAAGGCAGCAAAAAATATCCAGGGGTGAATGCCTCACAGAAACAAATAGAGAAACCATTCATCTAGGGCAGAGAACAGGATGCTTTGATTGAAACTCCTGAACAAAATGTAAAATTTTCAGAAATGTGTCTCTAGTGCTTGCTGTCTTTAGTATAAGCATGCCAGGGACATTGGGTCATACTCTGGAAAGTAGGAGCTAATTTAGATTGCAAGGCAGCAAAGGTGTTTTCACTTCTACTTGACACTGGTGAAGGAGTGACCTTGGGCTGTCATCAGCCCTGCAGGCCTCAGCGACATCACCTGTAACTTGGGGGAGTTGGCCGGACTGATCTCAAACATCCTTTCCAACTTGGGAATTCTGTGATTCTACAACTGTACAGAAAGAATCATACAGCCCCAGGCAGTCTGAAAATAAACTATTCAATAAGATTAAAATAAGACAAGCTAACAAAATTAGAAGAGTCTTACTTGACCAATAATATAGCCCCCTAGCTAAATTAGGAGAAAGGATCTTTGATTTTGATTTTGTTGTAGCTTGTTTACTCTGCATCCTTTTTGTGGGAGCCCTGTCACTCTGAATGCCCACACACATTGTGCTCCCTGGACCCCACTCTATTCAAAGCCAGTGCTTCAACTCCACCCACTCCCTTCCTAGGCGCCCTGGACTCCTGGAGTCCCAGTGCCTTTGATCTCATTCTCAGATAGTGGAGAGGAGTTGGCAGCAGGAGCCACCGCACTCTGTCACAGCAAATCCAGCTCTTGCTGGAGCAAGGGCAACAGGCAAGTGGCCCCAGGCAGCCATGTGGGTCTCCCCAGAGAGTGCCCACCCCACCACTGTCCAGCTGAGTGACTTCTCTGTGTTGCAGATATCTTTACAGGGCATGTGGGGAGGTAAGAGGAATTCCATACCAGTCTTAGAAGATGCTGGGACATTCAGTGAGTAGCGTATGTGACACTGCTTCTTTCCTGGTGTGAGGCAATGTTCTTATTATATTAGTAGCCCTGGATGGCAGGCACATCTTGGTGTACAATGACAGAATGGGAAGGGAAACTGTGGTTGTTCTAGAATCCTGCTTCTAAACTGCCATCCAGATAACGGGGCTCTAGAGAAACAGTCTCCTTTTTCCTGAATCACACAAGCAAGCACCATTTGTTTCACTCCAACCCTGTGCTGCTGATGATATCTTATAGTTCCCCGTTCGGCAGCCTGGTAAGACTCAGAAAGACAAAGGAATCTGTTCGAGTTTGCATGGGTGGTTTGTGGAAGAGCAAGACTTCAGAGCCAGCTCTGTTTCACTGTGCAGCCCTCCAGCTGCCTGCTGCCCCTATTCTAGACCCTTCGATATAGCTCCTTGGACACCCTGCAAATGTTAGGCATGTCTGACACCCTCCTGCCTCAGGACCTTGCATTTGCTGCTCCCTCTGCCTAGAGTACTTGTTTCTCAGGCTCACTCCCTGCTTTAGTTAAGGAGTCCCCATCTCAAGAACACCTCTGGAGACCAATTAGATCACAGTCCTCACTTCACTCTGCATGTCCCTCGTCCCTCTCTGCATTGTGTCTCTGCAGAGCACATAACATCACCATCACCCAGTACCTAGGAGTTGCTCAGTGTCTGATTCTTGCTCTGGGTTAAGAACTAGGAATTGGATTCAGATTTGGGTACCAAGGAGTGTATTTCCCTATATGCTTCATTGCAAGTCTTCACTGTCTCCATAGAGGCAGGCTCCTCACCCACGCCTCCAGTTTTGTTCCCGCGAGTTCTGCCAGAACCAGCAAGGTGTGGCTGAAATCAGAGGAGTGAGTGCCTGTGTGGCCACAGTGGGTGTAGAGAGGGTAAGTGGAGAGCAAGGTGAGATCCAGATCCAGAGCTCAAGGACAGGTGGGTGGGGGGGAGACCATTCTAGCCTCAGAAGCACCGGGTGCCCATGGCTGGCACTTGTGATGCCATCTTTCCTGAACAGCCAGTCCCTTCCTCTGCTGCAAGAAGGGCCCAAGAAGATGCAGAGGCAGCTTACAGGGCTCATGTTCACACAGCATGGAGTGAAGTCATTTTCCACTGAACCACAGGTTGGTCTTAGGCCCCTGGGTACATATGAGACATTACCAGTATGGTTCCTGGGACACCAAGACCAGTGGAGGCAAACTGGGGGCACCACATATTCAAATGCAGAGGGCCCCAGGTGAAGTCAGATCCTGTATATGCCCCAAGGTCCCCGGTATCCATTGCCAGCACATCACCCAGTATTCTGCTTGGCACAGGTGATCTAATATCTTCATGGCTGGGCTGTGAGGTATGATCATAGTGCAGTGGGTAGGAGCATGAGCTTTGGGATCTGCCTTTCTGGGTTCAAATATGGGTTCCTACACCTAGTAATGGTATGACAGTGGTACCTCAGGGTTCTGTGTACCTATTTGCTTTCTGTGAAATGGAAGCATTAATATTTCCTGAATAGGGTTATTTTGAGGATTAAATGAATGAAGATACCCACAATAATAGGTCCAAGCTTGTTATACTTTTTTTAGTATCTCCAAGTACTAGCAGAGGCATGGCATATAATGCATTCTTCTTAAAAGCCAATCAGTGCAGTAGAGGGAACAAGGCAAGGGCAGAATAGTCTGAAGCAGCTAATTTAGCTTGTAGAATGAGTGCAGCTGGTGTGAGAAGGACAGCGTCCTCTCACAGCTCCAGACAGGAGTCCACTTTCAGGCAGCCTGATCTCAGCCAGGGCCAGGGAAATAAACCAAGACAGTTTCTGGTTATTAAAGCATGGAAGGAGATTGATGGAGTTTGTAAATATGACTGCAAACACAGTCTTGGTAACTAAGCAATTTGGCAAAAGTTTCCACTCTCAAGAGGAAATTTTCCCTTTGAAAACTAGAATAACAGCACACAAGGATGACTTCATGCAGGACTTTGGGCTTGTGTCTGTGGGAGCCATCTCTCCCCCTGAGGGGAAGGGCTATGAGAGTCAGGTCAGCTGTGAATGTAGAATTCCCTGTCCTCTCTAGACATAGCAGAAGTTCATTCTTACTGGGTCTTCTCATCTGCTCTTCCCTGGCAATTGCTGTTTGCCCTTAGGTCCCTGTCATGGCCTCCTGTACACCTTCTGCAAGACATGTCCTTCCAGCTGGGGTGTTGGCAATCAAATTTATAGTTATGCATTTCAGCAGGCTGTGGGCAGGCTTCCTTGCCCTCTCCATGGATCGGAGTTATTTGGAATCCAGAATGCTGGGACAGAGGTAAAAGAAACACCTGGGGGTGTCCACCTCCACAACAGAGCACAGTACTTGAACCTTGCCCTACCAGATCCAGGGCTGCTGCCCGGTTCCTCCTATCTATTTCCACAGATGGTATTCTGGCTGCTTCAGGAAGTAACAACCTCTGGACTCCTCCTTTCTCCTTGGGAAAACACTTCCTCACAGAACATTTCATTTCTTCTATTTCTTCCTCAAATACTTGCTGTTCTCTCCCTGTTCTGTCACCACCAGTTATAAATCGACCTCACAGAACTTGAATCCCTTACCTCAGAGCCTAAATACTCGAGCTTATAGAACACTTAGGATACCCAAATTCAGTAACAACTATATCCTATTCTCCTTTTTTTCTGATGAAGAGAACATCTTCTTAGTTCATCTATGGCAAATTTATTTTGTTCCAGTAATATTCACTTGAGATATGTTGGGCAGGGTTAATATGAGAACATTCATCTCCTCATCCCATGACTGAGAGCTGATCAATTCCCAGAACAATTCTGTTTCTAAAAATCAGTGAAGTTTGGGGCCAGGTTTTTTCAGAAATAATTTCCCATTCTAAGAACTGGAGACTCTAATGATCTTGGAGTCACTGTGTATAGATGGAGCCAGAGTCCTCCTGGGGTTGATGAGACACCAGGCCAGTCTTTTCATTTTTAAGTGAATTAAAACCCTACAATTGGGGCCCAGAGCATGGTGCTTGGAAGGGCTCCATTTTCTTGGTACAGGGCAATCACCTACTTATGTTTCAGGGTCCAAGGAGTCCCCATGTACACACACACACACACCACACGTGTGCGCTGCGTGCACACAAGCACACCATTGGGAGAGTAACTGCTGCAGGAAAAGGGCAAGAGTCACCTCATAGGTATGTAAGGAGGGCCAGGATGTCCACTGGTGTCTGTGGGCCATGACAATGACCATCAATATGGCGGGGAATCTAGCCACCCTGCATTCTGAAGAACATCACCAAATCCTCCTCCACTGACAATCCATCAGAAATAGACACTCAAGCTTTACAGCCTCACTCCTGCCCTCTCTGGATCAAGGGAGAGTTTGGCATGTTCATTCTGCAAGAGGCTGGTTTATCCAGGATCATCCCTGTCCTGGGAAGGGGAGTGGACATTGCCTTGTGTTGGGATTTGACAAGCAACAAAGAGTTCCTTCTGCATACTGACTTTATTGAGCATTGTTCTGCCATATGCCTGACATTTCCACCATTAGTCACTCATTTGGGGAAGATCTCTCTCCCTGAATGCACACATGATCACTGGGCCAGATTTGGTAGCTGATACTGGTAGAAGCAGGTCCTTAAGGAAAGAAGGCATGAATGGAAGAAAGGGTATGTCCAGTGGGGAAAAAATGGCAGAATCAACTCTGTCTCCTCTCTAGGCTATGTGTCATCATCAGTAATGTAAGGGAGATAACTAATTAAAACCATGACATTTTATGACTCTAAGTTTCAACTTGTTACCAGTAAGGTAGTAATTCCATTGTACAATGCTGTTTTTGAAATGGTAGACAGGAGTTGTGTGTGTGTCTTGGACAAAAAAGAAACTAAGACATATCCTACAACATATCAATCCCATAGGCAGTGAGAGTTGTAATTAGTTTATTTATTTAGATTCATTCATTCAAAAAATATTTGTTGCACACCTTCTATGTGCCAGGAACTGCCATAAAGGTTGGGGACACAGTGGTGAAAATGAACACGGTTCCCACTAAGAGCTACCAGTTTATTCTGCTCTTGTCTAGCTGTTTTTGATGAACCACCTTAGGCTCTAGAAATGGTCTCCCCATGCACCCCCACTTCTCAGATGAATCCTGAGGCAGGTATGACCCTGGCAAATGGAAGGAGATTTGGACAAAGCTGTACAACACACAAACAGGAAGTCTTGGTAGGAGGAAAGCTATGAAATCAGAGTTGTTTGTGAACTTTTCTTTAGCTTTACTCATCTAAACTTCTGTATTTGTGCTATGGAAAATCACTTTAAATTGTTTTAACATAATGAATATGATCAGTGTCTAGGTTATTTCTCAAATGAGCCTGTAGAACGAAAGCTAAGATTAACTCTTAGTACTTTCTGTCTTGAAAGTAGAGTTAAGTCCTTTATATACAAATGATCTACCTACAGTAGAATTTGTGAATTATGAAAGCAAGCCGTTTACCACAGTACTGGTGTGCAATTTATAATTTAGATGAATAAACTAATGTCTACAATAAACACCTTATAACAAATATGTTTCCTTAAACAAAACAGCAAGAAAATGCAATTTTCCATAATGACCATGCAAAGCAAGCATAACCTCAAGATTAATGAATACATTCCCAGAAAAGATAATAATGCTTTTAGAACTTAAAAACTCATGTTACATGACAGTTTCTGGCAAACAAATTTGCCTCCATTCAATTTGACAAGATGCAGCATAAGAATTTTCCAAATTATTAATGTTTCTCTCCTTAAGTATCTTTGGAGTATTTGACTTATAAATGTTCTCCACCTTCTACTGTAGCATTGCAACAAGAAGAACAAGATGTAACCACAAGCTCAGTGCTTTGTATTCTTAAAATATTTGTGTAAAGCCCTTTTCATTCTCTCAAAATTTGTTGAAACTTCTCATCTCTTCCTTCAGTGTCATGCTTAATCAAAATGAAATAGGAGAATGTAGTGCTTCTTGCTGTTCTACTCATCAAGCTTACTAACATATAGCTACTCTGCATCTTAAGTCCTCAGTGCTGTGTTGTATATTGATCCTACTTAACAAATTGTTCATTATTATATCACAGTAAGGTGAGAGTGACTTATTGGCCACTTCTCTTGGAGATCTTTGCTTTTTTCTACACTCTGCCTTTTTACACTCTTTTTTTTGTCTTCCCAGAGTGAAACTGACTCATTATTCAGAATGTTGTATTCTCACCTTCCTCTTTGGCTGCTTCAGGTCAAACCAACTTTACCAACCATTTTGTTCCTACAATGACATCAATGATATGATGGGCTGATCTTTCTCTTCCCACCCCTTCTCTCTCTCTCCCTCCCTCCCTCCCTCTCTCTTGCTTGGTCCATACAAATGACCTCCTATTTTTTTGTGTGTCCAGAATTCCTAGCATACATAGTTCACAGCAGCAAGAAAGAGGTTGGTAAAGGTTAACTGGATAAATGAAATGGCAAATAAATTAGGAGATGGGACCCCACAGGGATATGTTTGTCTAAGTCATGGGGATTGGATCAGGGGCCAAGAAAGAGGGTAGGTGCTTTGTGTGTGTGGTCAGGGTCAGTGTCCATGGGAAGGTGCCCAATTCCAGCCATAGCATTCACCCTGGCTGTAGAGATGAAATCCTCTCTGTATGTCCTCCAAAATAGGAGTATTCTGGATCCATCTTCTTCTGGGTGAGAGAACACACATTGCTTCCATCTTAGTTTATCAATACTCTCGGGGATCACAAATAATTTTGTGGGTAAGAATTCCCTGAAAATTCACAGAAAAATCAAGCCTATGTCATGGAATCAAAAATCTGTAATTACATACTGATGTGATATTTAATTAAACATGCTGAATGAGCTACATGACCTTATCCCCCATTCCTTTTGAAATCCTTCTAAAAGGACAGGAATGAAAACTATGAACCTTCAAGTATAAACAATGCCAGAAAGAAGAAGACAGTGCTTATATATGTCTTCTAGAGAAGATACTGGCAGAGAAATAGGTAGCTGGTTCAGCAGAGAAGAATTTAAAAATAGTGGTCACAGAGGAGAGCTGGTAGGACAGCTGTTGTCACAAACCCCCAATAACTGCACTGAGAACATCTGCAATACAAGGGAACATGAGTCCAGATAGCCCTTGTGTCCTAAGATGATAATCTTATTTTGCTTTTTTGTTAAATTTTGTATTTTTAAAGAGAAGGATTATCCAATTGCTCCCAAACTTTTCCTGTTTAGTTAAGATAATACAAGTAGACTACCTATAATCCAAAAATTCAAAATCAAAAGTGCTCCAAATTCTGCAACTTTTTCAGCATTGGCATGATGCCATGAGAGGAAAACTTTATACCTGAACCCAGGCAGAAATAATGCTATGTGCAAAGTGTATAAGAAACATAAGTGAATTTAGTGTTTAGACTTGGGGCTCATTCCAATGATATCTTATTAGATATGTGCAAATATTCAAAAATCAAAAATCTGAAATCTGGCTCAGCTTGCATTTAGAGGTTTAAAGGTCTCTATCACAAGTTACTTTTCCAGCATCTCTTCTGAGGCAATTTCTTGTCATATGATCAGCAATCACTCAGACGTCATCAGGTAGGTGTGTGTGCCAGCCCAGGAAGGTTGCAAGTGTCTTGCCTCCTATGTGGTTGTTGGGTGGGGCTTAGTACTCAGAACAAGTTCAGTGCTAGGACATGTGGATGCCCAACCTGTTACACTTGGTTTAGATCTAAAATGTCCCCCCCCAAATTCTCACGTGTTCAGAAGCAGGGCTTTTGGACAGTGATTGGATCATGTGAGTGCTATACTCATCAGTGGTATAATCCACTGATTCTCTGAGGGTGTGACCTGGAAGAGTGTATCTCCCTCTTGGATTCTTCTTTCTCTTCCTCTGCTTCCTGGACACCATGATGTGAGCAGCTGTCCTCTGATATGGACCTCTACCATGTTGTTTCTGTCTCAGAGGCAGCTGATCATGAATTGTGACCATGAGCCAAAATAAACCTCTTCTTCTTTAAGTTGTGGGTGTCAGGTATTTGGTCCCAGCAACAAGAAGAGTGACTAAGACACAGCCCAACCCCATCCTGGCTCCATGGGACAGGAGTACTGAACAATGGGCCTACCCTGGAAGACCTGTTTATCATCCAAGAACCAACTTGAGCTTTCCAACCTGAGCTTTCTTCTGGGAGGTGAGCTTGTCCTGTTGGAGGAAGGGACCTACCCTACCTAGGATAGAGTAGGCAGCCTTACTTACTGGTTAGTTATGGACCCCTGAAAAAAATCTCTCTCTGGACTCACTTCTTTATTCATCATCCAACTATTTATTCATGGATGGCTTTATAGACAAGGCACCCTTTCTTGACTAGATGTCCACAAAATGTTTCAACACTATCTTCTTGGGCTATTTCTCATCATAACTCATAGGCAAATGACAAAGAACTTCATAATAAAGTGACCCAGGCTTTTAGGCCACCATTTGTCCTGCCACTCCCTGCCCAGAGGAAAGGGCTTTTGGGCCGCCATCAATCCTGGCACTCCCGGCTCAGAGGTAGGGGCTTCTGAGCCACCGTCCCAGTGCTCCTGGTCCAGAGGAAGGGGCTTCTGGGCCACCATCCAGCCCTTTGCTAACAGCCTAGAGGAAGGAACTTCCTGGCTACCATCCATTCCACCACTCCTGGCCCAGAGGAAAGGGCTTTTGGGCTGCTGTCCATCCTGCCACTTCTGGCCCCTGTCCCACATCTCCCAGCTCAGAGGAGGTGAGCAGCACGGGCGCCAAGAGCACCCCCCCGCCCCCCAGTCAAAATGAGAAGACCCATAAATAAGTCTCAAAACCAGACTTCCAGATCACCTACAGCAACCACAAAGGGAAATTAGAGGGAACACTCTGATGCTCAACCACCTGAACCCACTGAACTGGTAACAAAAGGGGATCTGGAAAAAAATGAAATCAGAAATAATTTCTCAGATAACAGCAGAGATTGCGCTCATAGTGCAAGACATGATTAATAAATCTAGAGAGGAGCTCAGGAACATGATGGAATCCCAACATAAGAAACAAATGGAATCCATAAAACAGATGCAAATAGATTTCCAGGACATGAAAAACTCCATTGAAAGTCTACACAGCAGAATGAACCAATGTGAGGACAGAATTTCAGATATAGAAGATAAGATTGCAATTAGTGATGAGGAAAAGAAAAATTGCTTCAAAATTATAAGGGAACATGAGAAATCAATCCAGCAGCTGCTAGACAATGCAAAGAAGAATAACATAAGATGGATTGGAGTCAAAGAAGAAACAGGAGAGAGTGCAGACAACATAAAAAAATCTCTTCACAGAAGTAATGGCAGAAAACTTCCCAAGCAGGGGAAAAGAACTTGACATATAGATAAGTGAGGGATATAGGACTCCAAATAGCCTTGATCAAAAAAAATCTACACATAGGCATATAATTGTTAAGATTCCAGAAACAAAACAGAAGAACAAAGTTCTACAAGCAGCTAGAGAAAAGAAACAAATCATATACAAAGGAAAGCTCATCAGATTCACATCAGACCTCTCAACACAAACCATCAAGGCAAGAATGGATTGGAGTGACATATTCCAAGCCCTAAAACAAAACAGCCTCCAACCCAGATTGATGTACTCTGCAAAACTATCTTTCAAAATTGATGGAGAAATAGAGACTTTCATGACAAAGAAAACCTTAGGAACTTCATGAATACCAAACCAGCACTCCCAAAAATTTTACACAATATCCTAGGAACAGACATTGAGGATCACAACCCCAGGAAGCAAAGCAGAATGAACCCATCTGGCATGACAAGAAATTAAATGTAGAGGAGGAGAACCCAACAAAAAGAAAAAGTCATAGGAATGATAAGTCGATATGTTTCAGTTATAACCATCAACATTAATTGTCTCAAATCACCAATCAAAAGAAATAGACTGGCAGAATGGGTCAAGAAGCAAAATTCAACAATATGCTGCATACAAGAAACAAACTTAATTCAAAAGGAAACTCATAGAATGAAAGTGAAAGAGTGGAAAACAATACTCCATGTGAGAGGAACCCGAAAATAAGGAGGACTAGCTATCCTCTTTGCAGATGAAGTAGATTTCAAACCAACACTGATTAAGAGAGATGAAGAAGGACACTGCATCCTTCTAAGGGAACAATCCAACAGGAAGAGATGACAATCATTAATATCTATGCACCAAACACTAATGCATCCAACTATATAAAAAAATTAGTGGTCATTAAAAGTCATATATGCACTAATACAATTGTAGTGGGGGACTTCAACACCCCACTGTCACAAATAGATAGATCAACTAGACTAAAAATCAGTAATGAAATACTAGAACTCAATCGAACTCTTGAACAAATGAACCTAACAGATATTTACAGAGTCTTCCACCCTACAAAATCAGAATATACATTCTTCTCAGGTGCACATGGGTCATTCTCCAAAATAGACCACATGCTCGGGCATAGAACATGTTTAACTAAGTGCAAAGGAACTGAAGTCATCCCCTGTATATTCTCAGACCACAGTGTGATGAAATTGGAGATCCATAGCAAAAGAAACAGGAAAAATTTCATAAACAGGTGGAAATTGAACAACACACTTCTGAATAACCAATGGGTCACAGAGGAAATTAAAGAAGAAATCAAACAGTTCCTTCAATTAAATGACAATGACAATACAATATATCGGAATCCATGGGACACAGTGAAAGCAGTCTTACGAGGGAAATTCATAGCAGTGAATACACATATTAGGAAAACAGAATGAGCCCAATTAAACAACCTGATGCTGAACCTCAAGCTTCTAGAAAAAGAAGAGCAGGACAACCCCAAAGCTCATAAAGGGAGGAAATTATTAAGATCAGAGGAGAAATCAATGCAATGGAGACTAAGAGAATGATACAAAAAATCGGTGAAGCCAAGAGTTGGTTCTTCAAAAGAATCAACAAAATTGACAAACCCTTAGCCAGCTTTATCAGAAAAAGGAAAGAAAAGATCCAAATCCATGCAATTAGGAATGAAAAGGGTGAAATGACAACAGACCCAGCAGAAATCCAGAGGATCATCAATACCTACTTCCAGAACCTATATGCTAATAAGATGGACAACACAGAAGAAATGGACAGATTCCTAGACACATATGAATTATCAAAGTTCAACGAAGAAGATCTAAAAATTCTAAACAACCATATATCAACAAATGAAACTGAAAATGTAATTAAAAATGTAACAACTAAGAAAAGCCCAGGCCCTGATGGCTTCACTGCTGAATTTTACAAGACATTTAGAGAGGAGCTACTGCCACTACTGTTTAAATTCTTCAATGAAATTGAAAGGGAAGCAATACTCACAAATTCATTCCTGGAAGCAAGCATCACCTTGATCCCCAAAGCAGAGAAAGAGCCACCTGAAAAGGAGAACTATAGGCCAATCTCACTAATGAACATAGATGCAAAAATCCTTAATAAGATACTGGCAAACAGAATGCAGAAGATCATCAAGAAGATCATCCACCCTGATCAAGTGGGATTCATCCCAGTGATGGAGGGATGCTTCAATATACACAAATCAATCCATGTAATACACTATATCAATAGAGCCAAGGACAAAAACCATATGATTATCTCCATAGATGCAGAAAAAGCATTTGACAAAATCCAACATGCATTTATGATAAAAACCCTACTAAAAATTGGAATAGATGGTCTCTACCTTAAACTGATAAAAGCCATCTATGAAAAACCAACAACCAATATTACACTAAATGGTCAAAAGCTGAAATCCTTCACACTCAAATCAGGAACAAGACAAGGATGTCCACTATCACCACTCTGGTTCAATATAGTTTTGGAAACATTAGCCATATCAACTAGACAAGAGAAAGAAATAAAAGGAATAAAGATAGGAAATGAAGAAGTCAAATTGTCATTATTTGCAGATGACATGATACTCTATATAGAAGACCCCAAGAACTCCACCAAAAGTCTTCTAGACTTAATAACCAAATTCAGTCAAGTAGCTGGTTACAAGGTTAACACACAAAAATCAATAGCTTTCCTCTACACCAATGACAGACTCACTGAGAGAGAAATAGGGCAAATAATTCCTTTCACAATAGCATCCAAAAAACTGAAATACCTAGGAATCATCCTAATGAAAGAAATCAAAGACCTCTTCTCTGAAAACTATAGCACTCTGAAAAGAGAGATTGAAGATGATATCAGAAAATGGACAGACATCCCCTGCTCCTGGGTAGGAAGGATTAATAGAGTGACAATGGCCATACTTCCAAAACTGCTATACAGATTCAATGCAATTCCAATCGAGATCCCAGCAGCATACTTCACGGACCTTGAGAAAACAATACAAAAATTCATTTGGAACAAGAAGAGACCCAGAAGAGCAAAAGCAATTCTAGGTAACAGAGACACGGCAGGAGGTATCACAATCCCCCCCTGAAACTATACTACAAAGCTACTGTGATAAAAAACACCATGGTACTGGCAAAGAAACAGACCTGAGGACCAGTGGAACAGATTAGAAAATGCAGAAACAACACCAGACACACTCAGCCATCTCATCTTTGATAAAGGAGCCAAACACCCTCACTGGAGGAAAGATAGCCTCTTTAATAAATGGTGCTGGAAAAATTGGGCTTCAACTTGCCAAAGATTAAAAGTAGACCTATATCTCTCACCATGCACTAAAGTAAAATCAAAATGGATTAAAGATCTAAATATTAAAAGAGAAACATTGGACCGGCTGGAACAGAGGTCAGAGAGAACTCTTGAAGACTTTGGTGTAGGAAAAGATTTTATGAACAAAACCTCAGTTGCCCATGAACTAGCACAAACAATCAACAAGTGGGATCTCTTCTTATTCAAAAGCTTCTGCACAGCAAGAGAAACCACCAGCAGTGTGAAGAGACAACCCACAATGTGGGAAAAAATCTTCACTTGCTTTTCCTCAGACAAAGGTCTACTATCTTGACTCTATGAAGAACTTAAAAAGATCAGACCTCTTAAATTTAAAGACCCAATCCAAAAATGGGCATCTGAAATGAACAGACATTTCTCAGAAAAAGAAGTAGAAATAGTAAAAAAATACATGAAATAATGTTCAACATCACTGGTCATTCGAGAGATGCAAATGAAAACAACGCTGAGATTCCACCTCACTCCAGCAAGAATGGCTGCTATCATGAAATCAACCAATAATAAATGCTGGTGGGGCTGTGGGGGAAGAGGAACCCTGCTCCACTGCTGGTGGGATGTAGGCTGGTGCAATCACTGTGGCAATCAGTATGGAGATACCTCAAAGAACTAGGACTGGAAGTCCCATTTGACCCAGCTCTTCCACTGCTGGAGATCTTCCCCAAAGAATTAAAAGAATCATACCACAGTGACATATGTGCACCCATGTTCATAGCAGCACAGTTTGTAATAGCTAAAACTTGGAAACAGCCCAAATGCCCATCAACTGGAGACTGGATAAAGAAAATGTGAGTTTTTTTAATAAAATGGAGTACTACTCAGCCATAAAAAATGAGAAATTAGAGACATTTATAGCTAAGTGCATGCACATTGAGGCGATACTCTTAAGTGAAATAAATAAGACACACATGTATCAATACCAAATAGTTTCTCTTGTGTGAGAAACTGAAAGTGTAAATAAGGACTAAAACGTATAATAGGTAATGCGAAATAGGAAGAAAAGGGGCAAAGGGGAAGGAAGTGGGAGGGCTAGGGGAAAGGAAAGAAGGGAATGGAATTAATATGAGAAAATGGAAAAATAAGAACAAAATCTTTAAAATAGGGAGGAATGAAGGGGTTGAAGGGAGGGCTGAGCAAGGGTGAAAAATAAGAACCAAGAGAGACTGTGTAAAGGTGCAAATTTCCAAAGATGAATGTCATTATATTGTATACCTATAATGTACCAATGATTAGAATGAATAATTGATAATGCGAAATAGGAAGAAAAGGTCCAAATGGGTAGGGGTAGTGGGAGGGGCAGGGGAAAGGAAAGAAGGGAAAGGAAAAATGATGAGAAATGGAAAAAATGGAAATAAAGTCTTTGTAAATAGGGAAGGGTGGAGGGGGTGAAGGGAGGGCTAGGAATGGGGAAAAAAAATAAAGTGACCCAATCTTTCTTCTTCATGCTTTGAACTTTCTGTTTGGTTTCTGTAGAGGCCTCTCAAGAGAGTGTCAGCTCATTGGGGCACCAACAGAGAAGGGGCTTTCTTTGATGAACTTCACTGATCAGCCTGATCAGTGCTGAGAAGTGGAGGATCACGTACTTTCTGGAAATGAAAATGTCCTCTAACAGTGTCTTCTAGCACTAAGATCGACTCTTCCTCCATCCCATCTCAAATTCAAAGCACTTGAGCTCTTCAATGTCTGGTTGGAAAGAAGTTCTGGTGTTAAGTCAATTGATGTCAAAATTTAAAAGCTTAGATTGTTTGCTGCAAGAAGTTCCCAAAGGACTAAACCCAGGCCAGTCTATTTCTACATCAAATGAGAAGGTTCAGAAGTCAAGAAGTTGTATCTACCACACCCAAATCCCACCAACACATGCTGCAGTATTGTAGCTTACCTACAGGGCAGAAGTCTTTGTTCCTGAGGCATCCAGTAGGTGTACAGAAGGGTCCATCACTGGCCTAATAAACGGCAAGGCTCTGATGTGCCTTTTCTTAAGAGCATTTGAATCACAAATATTTTCCATTGTTTTGATTGTTCCGGAAAGTAGTAACGATTGTTAAATTTTATGTGTTATCTTGGCTGGGCTATGGTGCTCAGTGGTTTTATCTAATAACAGTCTAGCTGTTGCTATGAAGGCATTTTGTAGAGGTGATTAACATAGACATTTATTTGACTTTCAGTAAAGATAATGATGTGCCATAATGTGGGTGGGCTGAGGCCACCAGAGGAAGGCATTAGAAGGAAAAACTGAGGCTTTCAAGGAAACAAAACCTTACCTGGGTTACTAACCTGCCAGTTGAACAGCACATTTTAGACCCAAGTCCTCTTACTTGAGTTTCCAGCCTTCCGGTCATCCCTGCAGACTTAAGGGTTCTCTACCTCTGTGACCATGTGAGCCCATTGTTTAAAACAAATCTCTTAACACAGATATCCTGTCAGTTCTGCTTCTCTGAAGAATCCTGTCTGGGACACCTGTGAAAACATAAGGACGTAAGACCATGGGAGAATAGAATGTCTCAATGGGAACAGTGATACAGTGACTCTGAGAAAGCCTTCCAGCTCCTGGGGCTCAGATGCCATCTTGTCCACAGGGAAGCATGACTGGGAGCCAAGGAGGAACAGGGTGTTTGCTGAATACTCACCAACTTCATTAATTTTTCTCCTGGACACATATTTTCAGTATATCTAAAGGAATGCTGCCCTGGAAACAATCTACAAATGGCAAAGTCTTCCTTGATTTAAAGTCTAGAAGGGGCTGTTTAGCTTCAATAAACTCTATGAGGGAAAGCCAATTCAAATCCTAGGCTCCAGACAAAATGATGAAAACTACAGCAGCTAATATGTCTAACACTGTGTAAATGCTTTAAGTCACCAGTCTCAAACCTGTTTTAGCACCAGGGATCAGTTTAATAAAAGATAATTTTTTCATGGACCAGGGAGAGGAGAATGATTTCAGAATGATTTAAGTGCACTACATTTATGGTGTACTTTATTTCTATAATTATTACATTGTAATATATAATAATATAATTATAAAACTTACCATAATACAGAGTCAGTTGGAGCCCTGTGCTTGTCTTCCTGCTACTGGACAGTCCCATGTAGGGGTGATGGGAAAGAGTAATATCTGAAGTGTGTTGCTTATGTCCAGGCTACTCCAGTTTGGTTGCTGTCACTGGAAAAAAAAAACCCTGCTTCACAACAAGGGTTTTGGAAATGAAAGCAGGTTTTTCAGTGCTTTTTTGATAATCTCAAAATATTCTGCCTTGACTTTAATCCAGAATGTACAGAGAAAAGAAGTTGTCTCAAACATACTTTGAGGGCCACCACTTCATTTGTGGTCTCAAGCAATTGACCTTCGAGCACAGAAAATCAGTTCAACTGACTTATTCGCAAATGGGTTACAGATCCATTCCTTCCAAGATCGGGGTTTTTTCGTGTTGGGAAATAATGTTCAAACTCTTTTGAAAGCTGAGATAGGTGACCTTGCTCCAACTGGTAGAAAGAAGGCCCTTGCTCCATCACTTTCAAAATCTGTGCTAATGTCTGAAACATGTCAAAACTCCCAATGTTCACTTCTCACCCCCTAAATTCCAGTTTGACTTTGAATATGCCCACTTTATCTGTCATCTTGAACACAATTGTCATTCTCCTCTGAAGTGTGGATTGAGTACATTCACAGATTGAGTATGTCACACAAGTAAGCAAGTTTTGAGACCCATTCCACTTACTGAAATGTGCTTCCAGTGGTAACTGTTTTCCTTTGTTTCAAAAAAAAAAATCTCTGAAGTGGATCTCATAACTTAGAAATTCTAGCCTGTTGTCTATCTCTAGGAAGTCATCTCACTTCTGTGTATAAGACATGTGTGCTCTGTGTCCATTTCCTCATAGAGCTGTGCAGACAGACATAAGATAAGGACATGGACTTTAATGTGATTGATGATTTTATTCACATCCTGCAAAACATTAAGCTCAGGTAGCACTTTTTTACTAGCCAACATTCCTCCATGAATGACATAGTGTATAGATTGACATTTAGGAGCAACCTCTTTGACCCAATTAAACTAAAAGGCTTTCTAGTCATAGTAGCTGCTCTGTCTGTGCATATATTCAGACCCAAAATGAATGGTTCAGTTTTCCTTATATGTAATCATTCAAAGACAAATATAGTGCTGCATCAGTAGTGTTTGTTGGTAACCAAAGTTTCTTCATGAAAAATAAATCACACAAAAAACAAACATTGTTGCCTTGTTAACATCAGTAGACTCATCAAACTGGATTATGTACCACAGTGACTCATTAGTCTTCTCTTAACAACTGTGCCTCAATATCCTCTGCTGTTTCATCAACTCATCTGGCTATGGTGCTAGCCAAAAGGAGAACATATATTATCTTTTGAACTGCAGCCTCTCCTAAAAGTTTATGATAAGTGTTCTTACAGCAGGCAGAACCAACATTTCATCAATAGTAAATGGCTTTGTAGATTTAGCAGTGCAGTTAGCCACTAAGACTAATGCTCTCAGTGCAAGTACATTTGATGAAATTATGGCCTTCAGTAATTGATTCAGTTCTTTGAGCTCATTTTATTTTCCTTTTGAAAAACTCTAAAATCTTGTCTTAATACAGAGTTCTTGGTCTCCATAGATGCTGATTTCCATTTTTTTAAGGTTTAATGACTTCATTTGATAGATGGTTGCTATATATTATACAAAGGAGGCTTGGAGAATGTCAATCACTTTTTGGAATAAACTCATTTAAATATGACTCTTGTTATTTTCTTTTATATGTAAGTTTCTTTTTTTTTTCACTCTTAGAGTCTCCTGCTATCTCACCATTGGGTCTTTCCCTCTTTTCAAAGAAGCTCTACAGTGACACTTAGGCAAGGATGTGTTTGTAGACTTAGAAAAACTGAGACTGAGACAAGTGCATAGTGCAGGAAAGAGGCAGTGGAAGTCATAAATAAAATAATGAGTGGACCATGCATGGACTAAAACAAGCGTCAACTCTGACTCAAAGCCTGGTATCAGATGCAGCTGTACAAATCAAGTACATCAACTTACTTTCCACTAAAATGCCTCCCACCAGATGCAACTTAATTGTCACTTGCCACTCATAGGGTTTTGACAGGTCCACAAGCATTTGAGTTGTTATGGTCTCTGTGCAGTCAAACCTCTCTGCCAGTGTTGATCTGTATTTGAAGCTGCTCCCCAGCTAACATCACTATGTCAGCTACACCTCAGATCATCAGGCATTAGAGTTTCTTACAACCAGGCCCTTGCCTATATAGTTCCCAGTTGGGCTCATGTGCCTATGAGAATCTAATGCTGCTGCTGATCTAATAAGAGGTGGTGCTCAGATAGTAATGCAAGTAGTGAGGCATGGTTATAAATACAGCTTCCCTTCTGCTATGCAGCCCAGTTCCTAATAGGCCATTAACTGTTATCGATCCATTGCTTGAGGTTGGGGACTCCTGATCTAGAAGAAAAACCCTCTGTAATACTATTTCAGAATTTTAATCATAGGAACTGAATAAAAAGCCAATAATTTTTTTCTTTGAAGAAAACAGCAAAACAATTCTTATTTGGGCAGAATAATGGGTATCAGGTAATTCTACAATAAGAACATTGAGACCAATTGACCTACTTATCTTTAGGCTCACAGATCCTGGGGGTCACATTTGATTTTTCTTGTTTCTGGCAGCACTCATGATTCTGAGATGTGCTCTATAAATTTCCAAGCTAAAAGCAATCACTGCATGAAGAAACTTGAAAACTTACCACTAACAGGAAAGATGATATAGTAATTTTAAAAATTACATATCCTCTGCATGTGATTTTTGCTTTGCTTTGCTCTTTGATTGGATTACATTAAGATCATTCATAGTATTTAACAATCTATGTTTTGGTCCCTAACACTTCAGACTAACAAAAGGATTGAGAAGAAATTACATATTTTTACTGTAACATTTTTTTCAGTGCTGGGCATAAAACCCGGGGCCTTCCACATGTTAGGCACACACTCTACCACCAAACTATACCCCCCTTCAGTCCTTATTGTAAGATCTTTAAAGAGCAGGCTGGTCATATCTTACTCACTACTTTTATGCTTAAAATAAATGAGACTTTTCTTGCCAGATCAGTGGGTTAGAAATCTCATTCTCAGTGTTAGCATTCTATAGTTAGCTCCACTATGGGACAATTTAGAGTTAACAAGATGTGATCCCAGGACAGTCTGAAATATGCTCCAGATTGAATTAGGCACACAGTGAACCAAACTGCACATACTATTTCTCTGCTGAACTAATTGGAAATGTTTTACACCTTATTCTATATCTATGATATTTACAGAACTATTTCAAGAATGCTTAATAAAACAGGCTTATCTTTCTTCATCTACAGTTTCTACTTCTACACTGACCCTAGCCATATGGCACAGAAAGTGAACTTGTTCTATAAGCTCAGTCAAGCTGAGTCATCATGGAAAAAAGTAAGAGATGGAACCCATGAACAGTATTACATAGCTACATTCCACTAGGATAGATTGTACACTGTTTTATTTGTGTTGTTATTGTTCTAATGGCTACACTCCAAGAAGTAAGGGAAGTCTTTAAAGACAAAACATTGTTTTAAGAATGTCTTTGAGCTTCAACAAAAGCATCAGCATGCAAATCTCCTCACTAGGAGTATCTCCATTGTAGGCTCAGCATTCCCACAGAGATTTTCCACACCACTCTGCCCAGCTGTTGAATTCAGGTTTGGGGACAAGCTTGCACCAAATGCTGGGAATAAAAGTTTCCCTTCATTTCTCCTTTTTCTGAAGCTTATCAATAAACACATGTTGATGTTTATCAAAAAGAAAAATCTTGGTGCTTTGAGATAGAGAAAGAAAAGGTTTTCCCTATAGGCAATTATAACATAGACAATCCAGTATGATCCATATTGGACAGTGTTTTTTTTCTGTCCCCACATCCCTCTTCTTCTTAATTTTTTATTAGTACATATATGCAGTACATAATGATTACATTCATCATAGGGAGTTGGTACATGTGTATAACACATTTTAGATCTTTTTTTCCTCCATCTGTCTTCTGTGAATACTTTAAAAGTCACTATTTCCTAAGACCTTTGACACTGTAGCTTAGTTTTGTGCATTTTTCTAGCCACCAGGTTGCCTTGTGGCTCTGTGGCTATTGTAGCTGCCTCAGTAGCTATTGTAGAACTTGGAAGATGACAAGGCTTTGTGCTCATAACAGAAGAAGAAAGAGGGGGAAAGAGGCAGAGTGCACATTGCCCATAATTTATATGACTTCTCTTCTTTGGGCTAACAGGCTTTCAGGTCATGTCTTGTACATAAAAGATTTGCAGGAATTGGACCCAACCTATATAAAGGGTCCAAATCCCATGAAAATCTCTCTGGGCAATTCCAACCCAGCTATGGGAACTCAAAGAGTCAAAGTTCGCCAGCTGAACCAAGTTGACTCAGAGCAATCTACCACAACCTCAACCCCATGAATGCTAGAAATCCCAGGAACCTACACGCCGTTAGTCATGTGTAGGGCTTATAGTTCCAACAACCATCTGTGAAACAAGACCTGACCCCTACTAGGGATGTTTTCTCCTGAATCTTCTACACTTGTATCTCTATCTGTCTTCTGAGAAAGGTCACCTCGGAAAGCTGGTCAGTTGGGTGAGGAGGCACAAAGCAAGCAGGTTCATTCACCATTTTGCACTTCATTTTTCTAAGACCCAGCCCTAAGAAATGATGATGTGTTTCCACATAGAAAGCTGAGACTATCAGGAAGAATGTTCTTTTGTAACCATCATGATTTTGTGCCGTAGAAACCAGCAGCCATGTTCTTCCATCATCTTCCAAATTTGAAAGAGAAGCAGTGGGAAGATAGCATTCATCCAGAAGCATTTGTAAGGGACTTTTCTTTCAACCTATCAATCAACAAACATCATCAAACAACTATGTGTGTCCAGTATTGCTGTGGGCACCAAGAAGGAGTCAAAGAAGCCTAAAAATTGGTCTTTCCCTCAGTAGGTTCAAGGACTATCTGGGAGGTTGGTGAATGTTCAGTCAGGAAAATGATGCCATGTTTTAGGGATGAAGAATTTAACTGGAATTGGACCCAATTTATATGAGGGAAAAGCAAAAGAAGTTGGAGATTAAGTTGGAGAATTAAAGAAGAGTCACCAACTAGATCACCTCATATGGAGGCACTAGTGGGAAGTCAGAGCTCATAGATGAATTGGAAAGGCCAAGGACAGGCAACCACCCTAGTGAGGGGCAAAAGGGAGTTTGTGAAAGTGTCAGGAAAGTCAAGCCTTGGTGGTATCCACCTCTATATTCCACACTAGGTGCTGGGCTTGGACACTGTCAGTTAGCAGAGCTAGCAGATAGGAAGCCAGGCTAGAAAGAAATGAAGGTTAGCTAGCCCACCAGGGAGCTGCTAGTGTTTACCACTAAACGTGGCCACACTGAGCCTCTGAGAGAAAAGGAATTGGACCCAACCTATTTGAGGGGCGCAAATCCCTTTGGCCGACTCCAACCCAGTTATGGAAACTCAAAGAATCACAGCTCCCCAGCTGGACCAAGCTGACTCAGAGCAATCTACCACAACCTCAATAGAGAACAGACATCAAATGAAAGAGACAGGAAAGAAGGTAGACCACGTTCATGGACAGCTTCATGAATGATGCAGCTTCCACTGCCTTCCAGGGAAGAGTAAGATTTATGTTCACAGGGAAATGAGATAATGCATAAATATTTCCCGTTTAAATGTGAATTCTTCCTTTACTTCAGGTTTGTTTCTGAAGTGCATAAACCTTTGGCAGAACATGGGTCTTCTCCTCTTAAGGTCTAACTGTCCAATGAAAAGATGGACCCCCATCCTGCTGGGGATATTTATGTGTTTTGTGACTCATTAGGCCACTCCTACCTGACTCATGTCCAACTTCATAAGGAGCCTGGCCTAGGCTCACATTTGGATAATTTATCTTTCCCTGCTGGGGTGGAGTTGCCCACACAGTGTAACAGTTTCACCCTACAGCCAAAGCCTGACACTCCTGTTAACATGCTTGCCCAAGAACAGAAGTCTGTTTGAGAAGATTGAATTTGATCATGAATTCAGTCTGGTTGCTTTTTTAAGGGCAGACTTTAAAATAAAGCCTGGTCTTGAAAACAAGTAGAGCTTTGTTCTCCACTGACTCCAACAAGATACCTGTTGGGTCCAGCATCCAGCAGCTTGGCTTAGTGGGAACACTGAGTGGGGAGACCTGAGTGAAGGCATGTAGAGCTGATGAGCTTTTGTTACCAGAGGGAGAAAGAGGCCACCACCCAGGGCTTCTGCCAGGGTCGGGGCTACAGTGGTAGCCCACATACCTGAGCAAGAAGGAGTCACATAAAGCATATGATCAAAAACTATGGAAAATGATTAAATTTTAAACAATTTACTACAGTAAAAGACACATTGATCTTAATCCCCCATAAAATATTCCCCCTTAACTTGAACACACTTATCCCTAATCATTTCTGAAGCCACTTTCTGAAGCAGTTCTAGAAGTCCTCTTTTGTGTCTTTAGCTCCCTTGTCATGGCTGTCTCAATGTTCTGAATAAATAAAAAATGTTCACCTGAACCAGAAGTCACATGGTGCCAGATCTGGTAAATAATGTGAGTAAGAACACACCATAATATTTTTATGAACCTGCCTTTCCATCAGATGTTACTTGGCAGCAGTATTCAGTGTATTATTTTATCACACCTCATAAAGACACTACATCCTAATTTCCCGGCTGGCACTGACCTCTTTGCTCTTCTCCTGACATTCTAGCCAATGCTACTGCCTTGGAGAAGCCTCTTTGCCCCCAGTCTCAGGCCCTTCACCATATCAACACCAGTATAGAGAAGGTCCCCATAATGTGCTCATCCATAGTGTTCTGAAAATGTCCCTCAATCTATTGACAACCATGTTTGATGACACAGGTCTTGGTTCTTGAGGCATCCAGTGTCCCTTTCTCTTGGTAGAATGAAAGCTTTCTGTGACTAAAGATTCTCTTTTGTCTATCATATGTTGCTAATTGCCTTATACAGAACTGCCATCTAGAAAAGGCATGATAAGTGTTTGTCAAATGGATGAGAAAACAAAAGGCGAAATGGTACAGCCTGGATTTCACCATCCCACTCCACCAGTTGCAACAGGCCACCATCACAGCCAAATGCCTGACCTCTCCTTCTGGGACTCAGGCAGAGAGTATGTGGTCATGTCAACCTTTGTCTACTGAGCCAAAAACCTGAGCCTCAATGTCAGTCACTAGAAAATGCAAAAAATCTGTGTGTTTAGGGGCAAGAAACTTCAGATTCTTAACTGAACCACCAGGTTATAGTTTTCTGCTCTACTGAGAACTACTGACATCAGGCTGGAAAGACTCCTAGCAGCATTCCTCTGTCCTCATTTATTAATGAGGAACTTGAGGGCTCTAGGAAGTAGAAGGCCCACAGTAGCACAAGGAAGCCATTGGGATAGTCTGTGCTGAATGCCCATGCTCCTGACCCCAGATAATGGACACATGGATCTTCAGGGCCAACTGCTTGTTGACCTCTGCTGTGGTCAGTTCCTGTCCTTTTTATCTTGTGGATTAGGGCTGTGAATCCTGGGTCAAAAGGTTATTTTTATTTTCTAAACCATTATTCACTGCAAGCTCTGATTTCAGAGTGACTTTTGAGACATAGCCACTTAAGATTTAAAGCAATATTGATAGAGTCTAACCATACAGTGCTGTTTCCAGCTCTCAGTGTGGAAATCATGTTTCCACCATGTCCACTCTAAATATTTCATTTCTGGGACACTGATACAATAAGAAAACACTGGGCTAGTTATGTAAGTAGGTGTGCCTGAACATCCTTGGACCATCTGAGCATCTCCTCTTGGGGCCTTCAAGGTCGGTGGGACGGGACGAGACTGAGGAAGAGAGGGTCTCAAAGACCCCTGAAAATGTAAAAAAAAAAATTAAATAAATAAATATAAACAAACAAACAAATAAATAAATAAATTTTTAAAAAATCCTTGAAAATGAATAAAGGATTTGACAGTCACAAAAAGAATGAATAGGATTTTCTAGCTACAAGAGGTGAAATAAAGCAAAATAAATAATCATTAAAATTAATGGCATAGGTGATAGAATCCACTTTTAATAATAATGCTGCTCTGAAACAAGATGAACCTAAGCAGCCTAAAATATTTTCATGTGCAATAATAAAAATGAAGATCATTGGCCTCTGTAGCTCCGTGGCGATTCTTTGTCTGTGAGCAGCATATGAAGAAACTTTTGGAACTGAGTTCATTTAACAGAAAACATCTGTTTGGGTATCTCTCAATTATAATATGTTACAGGGGAGAAAATGCTGGGACTCAGAAATTCAAATCTAACATGTAAACCAGCCATTTCTGATTTAAACATCTCTTAGACTTCCTTGGCAAAAACAGCAATGATGATTCTTAAAAGCTATCTCTTTGTATTCTGAAACTCTTAAAAACATTTGTCTCCTTATCTTCTTATATGATGAATATGTAAGCAGAAGTATAAACAAAGAATAACAGGGAGGCCAGGCTCAAAACTGTTTCCCTATTAATATGTATTAAGAAGAGGGACCCGGTTTGACAGAATTGGAAAATCTTAGTCATTTAATGTGAGTCACTAATACTAATTTTTGGGGTGGGATGCAAGGAGGCAAAAGGGAAGAGAGGCTGTCTCTTCTGTCTTTTAAGCCAATCTGTGCCCCCCATGTCACTCTGACTTGCTGTACATTGCCCCTTCTCTCTAGCTCCCAGCGGAATTCCCACCCCAACTCTCCAATCACTGCAGCTCCTTCCACTTACAACCCACTGCAACTCAGCTCCTCTTAAAATCATCTTGAAGTCACCAGTGATGTCCCAGTCACCAAGTACAATAGATATAAAACATCACATAGTGACCCTTAGAGCTCCTTGCTCTTCTGCAGATGTTTTATCTTCCCCACCATGTTTGCAGGTTTGTTATTAGTCCTTCATTCCAGAAATATCAGTGCTTCTCAAGATTGCCCAACAAATCTGTCTGTCCTGCTCTATTTCAGCATCCTGGCCTTCATTCAGCCCCTTGTCCTGTCCAGAGGAGGCATTTGACTCTTCACTGGTTTCCCCCAATCCAGGCTGACCTTCCCATCTTCTACTTCTTCCCCAAACTGCAGCCAGGGCAATCATCCTAGAGGGTAAATCTGTAGCATCACCTCCTCTTCCATGTCTTACAATCCTCCAGTGGTTCCCTTTGCCTCTCAAGATAAACCTAATATTCCTCAATTTACCCTTGCTGAGCAGGCTTCTACTGGCTGATCCAGACTCCTGTTCAGCCATTCCCTAGAGAGACTCTGCCCCGGAATGGGCAGGATCTGAACTTAGCCTCTGTCCTTAGGATACACTGTTCTCCCTGCCTGGAATGGTCCTTCCCCTTCATCACCTACTAACTCAGCCTTTAAACCTCACTTGATGTGTTTCCTTTTACATTTCCAGTATTAACTACTTGCTCCCCTTTGTTTGCTTGCTTTAGGGTCCTGAGGGCTGAACCTAGGGCCTTGAACATGTTAGGCAAGGACTTTACCACCGAGCTTATACTCCCAGCCCTTTTGATTTTGTTTAGAGATGGAGTTGCACTATGTTGTTCAGGATAGCCTCAAATTTTTATACTGCCTCAGCTTCCCAAGTGGCCAGGATTAGAGTTGTGAGACACCATTCCTGGCTTCTTTTTTGTTGTTTATTCATCAGTTTCACTCATGGTTTGTTCATTTTATTCCTCTTTAAAAAAAATCAAACTTTTTGGTTTCGTTGGTATTCTATATTCCGTGTTTATTTTCGTTTCATTGTTTATTGCTCTTATTTTCATTTCTATTTTACTTTCTCTGCACTTACTGTTGTTCTCTTCTTAGTTTCTTCAAATGTGCACAATTTGGATTTTTTTATCCTATATCCTTTTAAAATATATCATTTCAAGGTGAAAAGTTCCCTGAGAGCATGTTTTGAAACAATAAAGTTTCTAGTTTTTTCTTTAACTATAGGTTATTCATATGTATTTCTTAAATTTTAAACATATAGTGATTATCCACTTATCTTTTTTGTAAACTATGGTCACTTTATATACTGGGGTTTTTTTGCTTATATTTTTTATTGGTACATTTTAGGTATACAATACATTTACATTTATCATTGGGTGTTTGTACCTGAACATGATGTATCTTGGTTCTTATTTTTTCCTCATTACCTGTGCTCCCTTCCCTATTTATGAAGACTTTATTTCCATTTTTTCCTTTTCTCATAATTTTTCCTTTCCCTTCTTTCCTTTCCCCTTCCCCTCCCACCACCTCTACCCCTTTGGACCTTTTCTTCCTATTTCAAATTATCAATTATTCATTTTAATTATTTTAATCTTTATTTACACTTTCAGTTTCTCACACCAGAGAAACTATTCAGTATTTACACATGTGTCCTATTTATTTCACTTAAGAGTATGGCCTCAATATGCATCCATTTAGCTATAAATGTCTCTAGTTTCTTAGTCTGTTATTTTAATCCTTTGAAATTACTGAGAGTTACTTTATTGCCCATTGTATGGTGAATTTTTGTGATTGTTCAATGTTATCTTTATGAGATGTGATCAAAACCATGGTGAATGCTGCTGCCCAGTGCCATGGAATGAAAAGACAGGTTTGTAAAAATATTAGTGTGTCCTCATCCACCTTATTCATCAGACCTGACACTGTGGGACTTCTGACTCTTCCCCAAAGTCAAAATAACCATGAAATGCAAATATTTTGAATTAATTCAGGACATCAAGGCAGTGAGGTCACCATAACTTAATACACTCAGGAAGAGGACTTCTAGTTCTGCTTCAGAAAGTGGCAAGAATAATGGAATAAGTGTTTTGAAGGAAAGTAATGGCAGGGTGTCTTTTATGCTAATAAATTTTTAAAATTTAAACATTCACCGTATTTTTCATACACACATAAACCACAAGACATTATTTCTATAAACTCAATATTTATTTAGATTTACTAAAATACTTATCATTTTCTTTGCTCTTCATTTCTCCTTATTTTTAAATTTCCACCTGGAATTATTTTCTCTCTACCTGAAGAACTCTCTTTAATGTTTCTTTTACCAAAAGTCTTCTGGTAATAAACTCTATCCATTTTTGTTTATCTGAAAATATCTTTGTTTCCTCTTCCTATTTGTAGGATGTTTTAACTGAGAATGATGGTACAAGTCAGCAGTATTTTCTCTTAGTATATTAAAGATATTCCACTATTGTCTGACTTTGACATTGTTATTCAGCTATTAGTGTAACTATTGTTAGCCATGTATATCAGATTTTCTGTTGCCTCTTAGTGAAAAGAAATCCAGAATCTCAACTTCTCCTCTCTGGATTTCCATCTTCTGGATTTTAATAATAAATTTCTCATTTTATTAGCTCTTTATGGCTTTTGAAGAATTTTTAAATGTCACTTAAAATTTAGTGCCTATTTTTTCAGAATTGTTGGTCTGGATTATCCCACCTGCCATTATCTAAAGAAAAATCCCTTTAGATGTTATTTTAGTGCAACTGGGATTCTGTTCAAAAAGTCTTTGAATACACCTATGACTTTAAGAGTTTCAATTAGTTTATCTTCTACCAGGTTTTGTTTTAATATTTAGATATTTGATCCATTTTGAATTTTGTTTGTTGCATGGTGAGAGATATGGCTCTAGATTCAGTCTTCTACATGTGTATAGCCAGTTTTCCCAACACCATTTGCCAAAGAGGTTGTTGTCTTTCCTCCAGCATATCTTTTTGGCCCCTTTGTCAAAGATCAGATAGCCAAACATGTCTGAGGTTGTTTTTGTTTCCTCTATTCTGTTCCATTGACCCACTTGTTTTTGTGCCATTACCAAGCTATTATTACCACTGTAGCTTTGTAATATAATTTAAAATTTGGAAATATGGTGCCTCCTGATTTGTTCTTGTTCCTCAGGATTGCTTTTGCTACTGTGGATCTCTCCTGGTTTCATATGAATTTTAGCATTGTTTTCTCTAGAGTATCTCCCCAAAATAGTTAAAGGTATCATATTATAGTGATACATACCTATGCACATTCATAGCAGCACAATTAATAATAGTTAAATCTTGAAAGCAGGCTATATGTCCATTAACAAACGAGTGGAAAAAGAAAATGTAGTACCAGATGACTACTCTTCCTTAAAGAAGAGTAAACTTGAGTCTTTTGTATGAAAACAAATGCACCTTGAGAGTATAATGTTTAGTGAAATAAATCAGACCTACATGCTTAAATATCACATAATTTTTCTTATATGAGAAGTCCAAAGTATAAATTTTTTTCAAAAGATAAGCAATAAGAAACGAGGAAAAAGATCTTCTACAAAGGAAAGGGGATCCAGAGACAAAAGAGAAAGGAGGAAGAGTGGAAGGGAAATAAAAAGAATTAAGATATGTTAAGTACATGTACCTACTCCTCCTCAAATGAATGTAAACATTGTGTACTGCAGACATGTACTAATGAAAAATTTTTTTAAAAATCTCTTTTGATACTTTTGAGCAATAGTCTCCATTGTTACAACATTACTATGAAGAAAGTATCAGGAAATAAGTTCTCCAGTGGTTGTCTGGTGTATCATAACACTGTGGTAACCCAGAAAGCTAAAAGAAATAATTTTCACTGATTTTAGATTAAAATATAGTGAAGAAACTGGATTAAGTCTCCACTGGCCAATATGCATCTGGCTGTTCTCGACCTTACTTACTTTCCTGTACCACCTCATCCTTCTTCAATGACAGGTGAGTCACAGCCACTCTCCACTACCTCTTCTCTCTCTCTCCAGGGCTCCTCTATCCACACTCTCAGAAAACCAACTCATCTCATATATTGCTTTCAAATCCACTCTCATTTTTTCATGGTTCCTATCTTAAAAGAAAATCAAAACTGGTTCTTTTCTTGTATGAATTCAAATGACTCTGAATTTCTTTTCCTAAAAAAAAAATTTCATTTACATTAACCCATAAGGGAATTAAGAAACAATGTTGAATGAGTGATTCATCATGCTGACAGTAACCGGGAGCGCCTCCAAAGCACACCAGAGAGTGAATACCACTTAGAAAGATGATTTTTCATGCTTAAAATCATAATAATCATGTTATCCATGTACTCTTTGTTGAAGCTTATAGTGTCAGATAAGAAGCAATTAAGCATCTCACTCAATATAGAAATATGTTCAGAAAACATTTGTGCCTGGACCTGGTCTTCATTTTTGTTTTATGATTCTGTAACCAGGAACTGATCCTACCATTTCAGAGGGGACCTTACACTATAAGTACTTCATTCTTCACCTTCTCACAAGGTCAGCCTCCCTCCAAGAGGGGCGTCTGTGAACATCATCCTCAGAAAAGAAGCACATTTCAGGAACCCCCCTAAAATTAAATCTGACAATGCTGAGCTTATTAATCTAAAACTCCAAACAACCTCTCTACGTTCTTCCTCTTTTAGATATCTCCAAAAGCATGAATAGCCTTTCATCCCACAAATATGACAGTGTTTCTTTTCCAATGAACACAAATATGCTGTAGCTGAGAAATCTTAAAAGTCCATGAAAAACAAGGAGTCAAATAAGGTCTCTAGCAATAGAAACAATGTTTGTAAATAACAAGACAAAGCAATAAATGTCAAAGGTCAGTAAAGCCCCTCTCCATAATTTCCATCAACATATCTCCCAATACCCAACACCCCACCTCATACCCACACTGCAACAAATAAACAATCTAAACAAAATTGTTTGTTATGGAGCAATATGAAAGTAAGAGAGAGAAAGAAGAAAACACAATATGGTAAAATGTTAACATTTATTTTCTTTGTACTATTACTACAAATTTCTCTAAACCTAAAATCATTTCAAAATAAAAAGTAAAAACAAAACCCAAAGTAACAATAACAATGTAAATTGAAGCTTCCATCTCTGATTCGTATGCTATGGAATCTGCACATATCTCCAATCTCTTACTCTTTTATTTTTTTTCTTTATTAAATTCTTTTATTGGTACATTGTAGGTATACAACACAATTACATTTCTCATTGGGAATTGTACCTTTACATAATGCATCTTGGTTCTTATTTTTTCCCCATTCCTAGCCCTCCCTTCACCCTCTCCACCCTTCCCTATTTACAAAGACTTTATTTCCATTTTTTCCATTTCTCAGCATTTTCCCTTTCCCTTCTTTCCTTTCCCCTGCCCCTCCCATTACCCCTACCCCTTTGGACCTTTTCTTCCTATTTTACATTATCGATTATTCATTCTAATCATTGGTACATTTCAGGTATACAATATAATGACATTCATCATTGGAAATTTGCACCTTTACATAGTCTCTCTTGGTTCTTATTTTTCACCCTTGCCCAGCCCTCCCTTCAACCCCTCCATTCCTCCCTATTTTAAAGATTTTGTTCCTGTTTTTCCATTTGCTCATATTAATCCCATTGACTTCTATCCTTTCACCTAGCCCTCCCACTTCCTTCCCCTTTGCCCCTTTTCTTCCTATTTCACATGACCTATTATATATTTAGTCCTTATTTACACTTTCAGTTTCTCACACCAGAGAAAATATTCGGTATTTATATATGATACATGTGTGACCTATTTATTTCACTTAGGAGTATCGCCTCAATGAGCATCCACTTAGCTATAAATGTCTCTAATTTCTCATTTTTTATGGCTGAGTAGTACTCCATTTTATTAAAAAACCACATTTTCTTTATCCAGTCTCCAGTTGATGGGCATTTAGGCTGTTTCCAAGTTGTAGCTATCACAAACTGTGCTGCTATGAACATGGGTGCACATATATCACTGTGGTATGATTCTTTTAATTCTTTGGGGAAGATCCCCAGCAGTGGAATAGCGGGGTCAAATGGGACTTCCAGTCCTAGTTCTTTGAGGTATCTCCATACTGATTTCCACAGTGCTTGCACCAGTCTACACTCCCACCAGCAGTGGAGCAATGTTCCTCTTTCCCCACAGACCCGTCAGCATTTGTTATTGGTTGATTTCATGATAGCAGCCATTCTTTCTGGAGTGAAGTGGAATCTCAGCGTTGTTTTCATTTGCATCTCTCGAATGACCAGTAATGTTGAACATTTTTTCATGTATTTATTTGCTATTTCTACTTCTTTGTGTGAGAAATATCTGTTCATTTCAGATGCCCATTTTTGGATTGGGTCTTTAAATTTGGGAGGTCTGATCTTTTTAAGTTCTTTATAGATTCAAGATAGTAGACCTTTGTCTGAGGAAGAGCAGGTGAAGATTTTTTCCCACATTGTGGGTTGTCTCTTCACACTGCTGGTGGGTTCTCTTGCTGTGCAGAAGCCTTTTAATAAGAAGAGATCCCACTTGTTGATTACTTGTGCTAGTCCATGGGCAACTGAGGTTTTGTTCATAAAATCTTTTCCTATACCGATGTCTTCAAGCATTCTACCTAACCTCTGTTCCAACTGGTTCAGAGTTTCTATTTTAATATTTAGATCTTTAATCCATTTGGAGTTTAGTTTAGTGCACGGTGAGAGATATAATTCTAGTTTTAATCTTTGACAAGTTGAAGCCCAATTTTTCCAGCACCATTTATTAAAGAGGCTATCTTTCCTCCAGTGAGGGTGTTTGGCTCCTTTATCAAAGATAAGATGGCTGAGTGTGTCTGGCATTGTTTCTGCATCTTCTAATTCTCTTGCACTGGTCTTCCAGTCTGTTTCTTTGCCAGTACCATGCTGTTTTTATCACAGTAGCTTTGTAGTATAGTTGCAGGTTGGAGATTGTGATAGCCCCCGCTATGTCTCTGTTACCTAGAATTGCTTTTGCTCTTCTGGGACTCTTCTTGTTCCAAATGAATTTTTGGATTGTTTGCTCAAGGTCCATGAAGTATGCTGCTGGGATCTCAATTGGAATTGCATTGAATCTATATAGCAGTTTTGGAAGTATGGCCATTGTCACTCTATTAATCCTTCCTACCCAGGAGCAGGGGATGTCTGTCCATTTTCTGATATCATCTTCAATCTCTCTTTTCAGAGTGCTATAGTTTTCAGAGAAGAGGTCTTTGATTTCTTTCATTAGAATGATTCCTAGGTATTTCAGTTTTTTGGATGCTATTGTGAAAGGAATTATTTGCCCTATTTCTCTCTCAGTGAGTCTGTCATTGGTGTAGAGGAAAGCTATTGATTTTTGTGTGTTGTCCTTGTAACCAGCTACTTGACTGAATTTGGTTATTAAGTCTAGAAGACTTTTGGTGGAGTTCTTGGAGTCTTCTATATAGAGTATCATGTCATCTGCAAATAATGACAATTTGACTTCTTCATTTCCTATCTTTATTCCTTTTATTTCTTTCTCTTGTCTAGTTGATGTGGCTAAGGTTTCCAAAACTATATTGAACCAGAGTGGTGATAGTGGACATCCTTGTCTTGTTCCTGATATGAGTGTGAAGGATTTCAGGTTTTGACCATTTAGTAAGATATTGGCTGTTGGTTTTTCATAGATGGCTTCTATCAGTTTGAGGTAGAGACCATGTATTCCAATTTTTTGTAGGGTTTTTATCATAAATGCATGTTGGATTTTGTCAAATGCTTTTTCTGCATCTATGGAGATAATCATATGGTTTCTGTCCTTGGCTCTATTGATATAGTGTATTACATTAATTGATTTTTGTATATTGAACCATCCCTGCATCCCTGGGATGAATCCCACTTGATCAGGGTGTATGATCTTCTTGATGATCTTCTGCATTCTATTTGCAAGTATCTTATTAATGATTTTTGCATCTATGTTCATTAGTGAGATTGGCCTATAGTTCTCCTTTTCGGTTGGGTCTTTCTCTGCTTTGGGGATCAAGGTGATGCTTGCTTCCTGGAATGAATTTGGGAGTATTGCTTCCCTTTCAATTTCATTGAAGAGTTTAAACAGTAGTGGCAGCAGTTCCTCTCTAAATGTCTTGTAGAATTCAGCAGCAAAGCCATCAGGGCCTGGCGTTTTCTTAGTTGATAAGTTTTTAATTACATTTTCAATTTCATTGGTTGATATTGGGTTGTTTAGAATTTTTAGGTCTTCTTCATTCAACTTTGGTAATTCATATGTATCTAGGAATCTGTCCATTTCTTCTTTGTTTTCCATCTTATTGGCATATAGGTTCTGGAAGTAGGTATTGATGATCTTCTGGATTTCTGCTGAGTCTGTTGTCATTTCACCCTTTTCATTCGTAATTGCATGGATTTAGGCCTTTTCTTTCCTTTTTCTGATAAAGTTGGCTAAGAGTTTGTCAATTTTGTTGATTCTTTTGAAGAACCAACTCTTGGCTTCATTGATTGTTTGTATCATTCTCTTAGTCTCCATTGTATTGATTTCTCCTCTGATCTTTATAATTTCCTCCCTTGTATGAGCTCTGGGGTTGTTCTGCTCTTCTTTTTCTAGAAGCTTGAGGTTCAGCATCAGGTGGTTTAATTGGGCTCATTCTGTTTTCCTAATATGCATATTCACTGCTATGAATTTCTCTCATAAGACTGCTTTCATTGTGTCCCATAGATTCTGATATATTATATTGTCATTGTCATTTAATTGAAGGAACTGTCTGTTTTCTTCTTTAATTTCCTCTGTGACCCATTGGTTATTCAGAAGTGTGTTGTTCAATTTCCACATGTTTATGAAATTTTTTGAGTTTCTTTTGGTATGGATCTCCAATTTCATTGCACTATGGTCTGAGAATATACAGGGGATAACTTCAATTCCTTTTCACTTAAACATGTTCTATGTGTGAGTATGTGGTCTATTTTGGAGAATGACCCATGTGCATCTGAGAAGAATGTGTATTCTGATTTTGTGGGGTGGAAGACTCTGTAAACATCTGTTAAGTTCATTTGTTCAAGAGTTCGATTGAGTTCTAGTATTTCACTACTTATTTTTAGTCTAGTTGATCTATCTATTTGTGACAGTGGAGTGTTGAGGTCCCTCACTACAATTGTATTAATGCATATATGACTTTTCATATCCGTTAGTATTTGTTCTATATAGTTGGGCACAGTAGTGTTTGGTGCATAGATATTTATGATTGTCATCTCTTCCTGTTGGATTGTTCCCTTTACAAGGATGTAGTGTCCTTCTTCGTCTCTCTTAATCAGTGTTGGTTTGAAATCTACTTGATCTGCCAAGAGGATAGCTACTCCTGCTTTTTTTCGGGTTCCTGTCACATGGAGTATTGTTTTCCACCCTTTAACTTTCAGTCTATGAGTTTCCTTTTGAGTTAAGTGTGCTTCTTGTATGCAGCATATTGTTGGATTTTGCTTCTTGATCCATAACTTTCAGTCTATGAGTTTCCTTTTGAATTAAGTGTGTTTCTTGTATGCAGCATATTGTTGGATTTTGCTTCTTGACCCATTCTGCCAGTCTATTTCTTTTGATTGGTGAATTAAGACCATTAACATTGATGGTTATAACTGAAACATATTGACTTGTCATTGCCCTGACTTTTTCTTTTTGTTGGGTTCTCCCCCTTTACATTTAATTTCTTCTCAGGGTTCATTCTGCTTTGCTTCCTGGGGCTGTGATCCTCAATGTCTGTTCCTAGGATATTATGTAAAATTCTTTGGAGTGCTGGTTTGGTATTCACGAAGTTCCTAAGATGCTCTTTGTTATGAAAGTATCTTATTTCTCCATCAATTTTGAAAGATAGTTTTGCAGAGTACATCAATCTGGGTTGGAGGCTGTTTTCTTTTAGGGCTTGGAATAGGTCACTCCAAGCTCTTCTTGCCTTGATGGTTTGTGTTGAGAAGTCTGCTGTGATTCTGATGGGCTTTCCTTTGTATGTGATTTGTTTCTTTCTCTGACTGCTTGTAGAACTTTGTTCTTCTGTTGTGTTTCTGGAATCTTAACAATTATATGCCTATGTGTAGATTTTTTTTGATCAAGGCTATTTAGAGTCCTATATGCCTCACTTATCTGTATGTTAAGCTCTTTTCCCCTGCTTGGGAAATTTTCTGCCATTATTTCTGTGAAGAGAATTTTTATGTCATCTGCACTCTCTCCTGTTTCTTCATTGACTCCAGTCAGTCTTATGTTATTCTTCTTTGCATCATCTAGCAGCTGCTGGATTGATTTCTCATGTTCTCTTATAATTTTGAAGCAATTTTTCTTTTCCTGGTCACTAATTCCAGTTTTATCTTCTATATCTGAAATTCTGTCCTCACATTGGCTCATTCTTCTGTGTAGACTTTCAGTGGAGTTTTTCATGTCCTGGAAATCTATTTGCATCTGTTTTATGGATTCCATTTGTTTCCTATGTTGGGATTCCTTCATGTTCCTGAGCTCCTCTCTAGATTTATTAATCATGTCTTGCACAAGGGTCACAATTTCTCCTGTTATCTGAGAAATTATTTCTGATTTCCTTTTTTCCAGATCCCCTTTTGTTGCCAGTTCAGTGGGTCCAGGTGGTTGTGTATCAGAGTGTTCCATCTCATTTCCCTTTAGGGTTGCTGTAGGTGATTTGGAAGTCTGGTTTTGAGACTTATTTACATGTTTTCTCATTTTGACTTGGGCAGGGGGCTGTTGCCGCCTGCACGGATTACCTCCTCTGGGCTGGGAGAGGTGGGACAGGGCCAGGAGCAGTAGTAGGGATGGTGGCAAAAAACTCCTTTCCTGTGGGCTGGGGGCAGTGGGAGGGATGGTGGCCCAGAAGCCCCTTCCTCTGAGCCAGGAGTGCTGGGACAGAAGGTGGCCCAAAAGCCCTTTCCTCTGGGCTGGGAGTAGCAGGAGGGATGGTGGCTGGGAAGCCCCTTCCTCCGGACCAGGAGCAGTGGGACGGTGGCTCAGAAGCCTCTACCTTTGGGCCGGGGGCAGCAGGACTCAGTACCATGGTCTGGTGGTCTGGTGTCCGCTGCATATTTGTAGTGTGGAACCAGGTGGCTGACAGAGTAGCGGGGGTGGGGTGGGGTCCAGTGGATTGTTGCTGGGGAGTGGGCTGATTCAGCATGTACAGCACAACTCGGGACCTCGGTAGGGAGTCTCTTACTCTTATTAACTCAGCACTAACAATGTCATGTCCTGAAGTTACAAAACCATCATCTGTGTCATCTTTGTTCAGATCAATATTTTCAGCCTGTCTTCCTGAAGCCATGAACTGTTACATGATGAAACTCAGGGATTTTCTGAGTCTCTGTCAGTGCCCTGTTAGTTCTGAATCACCTACAGATACCTATGTGCATCCATTGTGCTGTTTTTTCTCCATGACTGCCAGAGAATAAAGTATTCTTGACTTTATCTAAAATTCAAAAATCTTCTCCCTATGGGACCATACTTTATGCAGACAACTCAGCCCCAAAACTTTCAGTGTCTTCTCTAGATTAAATAAAAACCCATAAACCACTAAGTCTCATACCAGCTCCATCAAGGTCTTTCTCACGGATGGCATCACCAAGGCTGATGAAGACTTGTATTCCCTGGATGTCACATAATGCTTGAAAGAACTTCTGATAACAATGATATATAAGAGACAAAAAATATACTCTGGAAGATCAGATCTCAGGGCATCCAAATACACCAAACATATTGTCACAAAAAGAACACAGCAATTTCTAAATTCCTCCCAACCTTAGCACTAGTATATACTTATGTAGCTCTCAGAAGACAAAACTCTCTCAAACATGTTATGAAGACCTGACTGTCTGAAAATCTCTGGGCCTGTTTACAATTTTTCATCTGAAGAATGGGTTTGCCTCTGGTCTTCAGACAGTCTAGAACACTAGGAAAATAAACACAACAATGGGTGGAGGGAAGCAGAATAATCTTTCGGTGTTTACTTAAAGTGCTTAAGACTTTTAAAAGCCCATAAAACCCCCCAAATACATCAAAAATTTGTCAGTGCCAGTTCTTCACTTCCAAGCAGAAACAAAAATAAGTTGAGAACTAAGGCCTGGAGGAAATTCTTTTGAAAAGGGAAACCAAATCTAATAATAGCTCATTAGAAAACAAAGCGTGTATTAGCCTCTTACCAATATAAAGTGAACTCATATTAAGGATGAACAAAGGAAACAGAGTTCCACCCAGCGTGCAGGTAAATTCATGGTGTAGGTTGGGCATTATGGTCTTGGGCTTGGTAGGGATGAAGGTTGAGCTCTTCTGTGCTCTGACTCTGCCTGTCCTGTAGTTTGATCATCAGGTACCTGCTGGCTTGCTCCCATCCTGAACTGAACTTCTCACCCCCCTGCAAAGAAGGCTCAGTTTCTTTATCTATATACTCACATATTTCAGTCTTTAATGTACCAAAGTCTCTCACCCTCAACTATACTGACTTCATATACTTTATTTAGCTCAAGTTGTTTGTACTGCACAAATCCATCACCTGAAAGAGTTGCTAGAAGTGGAACCCCCCCCCCCAAGTCAAACACACTCAGCAATGTGCCGGATGCTTCCTACACCTAGAGTTCTGCCAGGGCGGTCCAGCCATTCTGGTGTTGGTTAGTCAGGAAACTGCATCCTTCATGCTAAGGGCTGCCGAGATGATTATTCCCTCTTTATTACTCTTTTCTTCTGTGCTTGCTTTTTGCCCTTGCTATGATTGAGATTTAAATTCATCCACTTAAATATTTGCCTCATTGGACCTTTGAGAGTTCATTTTTTACCTACACAGATGTGAGTTACAGTCATTCAACAAAATATGTTAATCTTCTACTCTAGATGGCCCTGGAGTTGAAAACGCAGAGGTTGCTCATGAGCGAGACATCCTTTCTGCTGGTGTGCAGCATGTCTGCTCTCAGAAGTCAGCACTTATAATAGCATTTGGAAACATGATATATCTGACAATACATTAAGCATCAGCTCAAATCCTTTAAATCAACTCTTTACACACCTACCACTAGATAGTATTTTTTAAAAAGGAGCAAAATCTTAATGAGTACCCACAAGTTGAAGGTCACTGAGCCAAAAATGAAGGTATGTGAACGGATGTGAGACATACAGTAAATGGTTAGCATAATGATCTAAGAGAATTTGATTTCTCTTTGAGGAAGTCAGATATAAATGTATAAAAAGTAGTTAACAATTTATGGAACGCTGTGGTCTAAGAATATCCATTTCTTTGAAAGAAACAGGCTGGAAGGTCAAGGTACAGCTACTGGCAGCATTCTGGATGCTGTCAAACCCACATGGAGGATTTCCCAGCATGAAACTCTTTTAAGTCCTACCACATGGGGCCAGGCTCCCTATCCATCATGTAGAACATTGCTGGAGCTGCTCAAATCCAGCCAGATGGCTAGCCACTGTCAGGGTGAAGTTCAAGGGAAAACGAGGCCATGTGGGTGGGCGGTTCCTACACTCCTTCAGGCAGCCCTAGGAAGCATCCCCAGTGTCCACTGCCATCCAAAGAAGCCCATGTCCTCCAAGCCAAGCTGCATAGGCGGTTGTGGATAAGCAGTGTCCTTCTGTAGGTCCTTGCTCACAGGCTCTATCCTCCTGCCTCCCAGAGAGGCCAACCTTCAGCTTAGAGTATTTTCCATTTCCTCATCCTTCTCCCCATGAAAAGATGGCAGCTGATAACACTGCAGCCACCACTAGTGTCCAGCAGGAGGCCAGGACTTTTCCTGGCCCTCAGAGCACTGACCTTGCGAGACTCCAGGGTTGGCCAGCACCAACTCCTGGATAAAACCAGCTGCACCTTTCAAAGGCCCCTGCATTCTGGGTGCTGGCAGTGATTTCTCCTGATCCTGACAAGAAACTTCAGGGAGCCCAACCCTGAGCAATAGGAATGTGACACTAGGCACCAGGTTCAAGAGTAAGATTTCCCTCAAAAAGAGAGAATTTGTGTTCCTAATGGAGAGCCAGCTATCCCTGACAGTTCCTTGAGAGAGAGCGTCCCAGCCAAAATATACACTGAGATGATTAAATTCCTCCACCGTTTTGGGGCTCATCTGTGAGCTCCTCTAGCCAGTCAAGACCTCTGTGACTGAGCATAAAATGTTCAAATGAGCAGACTGCAGATGCTTCCATCCTTTGACATTGAGCACCCACTTCCAGTTGCCAAGCTCAGGTCACAGGAAAAGTATGAGAACAATGAGTGAGTGCGGGGATGTGGCCTCAGGGCCCTGTGCAGGGTCTGCCTTCAGCAGAGTTCCCAAGGCAGTGACCAAGCCCTGAACTAATGAGATTGCCTGGGCAGGCCAGAATCCTCTCTCTGGGGCCTCCTTGGGCCCAAGCTTCTGGGGAAGGCAAGAAGCCAGTGTCTCCCATCAGACGGGCCTGTTAGAGATGTCCTGACGTACTAGAGTGGTGCTTTTTCCTTTAGGAAAACACATTATCTGGGGATCACAGCTGAGCCAATGTAAGCTCCAGCCCTACATCCCAGGACTGGCCAGATGGTCCAAGCTGTGGTTATGACCATTACCTCATCCTGAAACACTCTGGGCTGCCCTTTCCAGGGGGCACAGGTATAAAGGAGACCTGAGAGTCTTGGTTCCAGACCAGGGCACCTCTCCTCCTCTGCCGCAATGGGCTTCCTGGGAACATCTATCCCACACCATTGCTCTCCAGAGCTGCCAGCCACTTGGTGATTCCCAACCAGGTATGCTCCAGGGTGGCCCAGGGACATATTCATGGTACAGATGTCCCCCAAGCCTGAATCCTAATTTTCAACTGCAAGAGGGGTAGAAGAGGCACATAGCTTTTGGAAGCTACTTGGGTGACCTCTAGAAGCATCTGCATCTTCATGACCCAGGACCTCTAACTCCTGCAGTATATACTATGCCGACAGTGAAAATCCAGGTCCTGCCCTCACAAGCTTGCAACCACGCTGGCATTGGCTGGCCACACTTCCTCACACCAGGCTCTGAGAAGAGGAATGTGGACCTGAGGCATCCTGCCAGCTGAGGATTGGGGGTGGCCCAGGCTGAGTGTGGTCTGGAGGTCATGGCCAAGCAGGTGAAGCCCTCATGGTTGCCATGGGAGACACGTCTTGAGGTGGAGGCTTCTTTCATATTGGAATAAAGAGCTGGTGAGCCTCTTAGGGATGTCAGCGTCCCATCCCAGCCATCTAAGAGTAGAACAAAACCTCACTTTAGTGAGGGAATTGGGGAACCTGGGAAAAGGCTACTGGATGTCACCTTCTCCCTGGCACACTGCGGTAGGGCTGCAGAGTCTCGGGATTCAACCACTAGGTCCAGCCCAGACCCACTGTCACCCCAAGCTGCCCCACCTCCAAGGAACCCAAGCACTTAGCCCACTGCAAATTACAGCCAGGCTCACACTCCATTCTGCTGCAAAAAGTCTGTGGAGCTTAAGATGAACTGAGGGCCTGCCAGGTGCTGCTTCCCTTAAACCCACCTTTCCACAACCTCTTGTCATTATTAAAGGCTAATCCTAAAGCTCTTGCTTCTGGATCATCTTCTTCTAAGGCAAGAGGTAAAACCAAGAAGTGTTCTAGAAAGGAAAAGTATTCTTTTGGCCACAGAAGCCAAAAAGTTTCTTAACTTGGCCTTCGTATCGTATACTATGTACATTCATGTAATACCTGCTGTTTGAGTTCTTTGTCTCTGTGAACTCACCAAAGCCCAGCAGCAGAAGTTCCGGGGAGGTGCAGTTATGGTTGTTTTAGGAAGGACAAAAAAGAGCACTTGGAGTTCTCAGTTGTCACAGTGCCAGTGGTAGTCTGGATCCGGTCTGCATCCATTTCTCTCTGTTTTTCTCCCCTCCACCACACCCCTTCCTTATTTTCTCTTTTCTTTGTCTCTCCCTTGTTTTCTCCCCATTTCCTCCACAGTTTGTTACAATATAATATATTACACAGCAGCCACGATACAACATGTACAGAGAATAGGTGGCCACAGGCTTCTTATTAAGCTGAACAGTTTGAACACAAGTTTGTCTTTTACTCCATCTGAAACCCCACAAAAGATGACAGAAAAGGAGTAACACAGATTTCTACAGTTAGAAGTCAGTACTTTGGAAACTGAAAAGAGAAATGAAAAAGTAAAGGTCTTAAATCACAGAAATGACTGTTATCTAAGCCTTGAGATGGAAAGTAGGGAGGAAAGCAAGATTTTCTTGTTATAGATCCTGGAGAAACTCAGGAATTAGAGCATTAGTTTGGGATGCAGGTGGGATTGGAAACATGGCTATCGATAGAAAGTCTTTAGAAGTAGGGCCTCAGATGACGTTTTTCACCCCGCATAACAAAGCAATCAAGTTTTCCTCATTCTGGGAGAGAGTGAGAGATTTACTCTTTGGACATAATGCACTGGACCAGCTCTGAATTTAGGTCTATTAAGTGTAGTTGAGGGGTGTGGGTATGGAATTGCACTGGGGAAAAAAGGGTAATGTAGAAATCAACATCCTGAGAGACCCCAGCCTTCTTAGTCTCCAGAACTGACAGTCAGGTTCCACACCTCAGGCAGGAGATTGGAGGGTCGGTCTGTAAGCATATTGGTCCCAGATGGAAAATTTTAAATACTGGCATTTAGGGCTTCAGTAAAGCAGCCAATCAGTCCATGAGCAGCCATGTCTATAAGCTCTGCTCTTATCACAGTTGATTCAAATTCTCTTTGCAGGTTCTCAGCCATAAATACAAGAGATTCAAATAGATGGGACAACAGATGAAACAGATAATATGTGCACAGAATGAAATTTAAAAGATAAATGTATTAAATGAATTTGGAGAGGTAAGAGAAGATATTGCACAGTTGGAACAAGTACAGAATGCTACAGAAAATAGCTAAACAGTAGAAAACGGGATTCAGACATTCAAATATATGGTAGCTGAAAATGAAAACTGAGGTGATTAAGTTGACAAATATCCAGGTAAGTAAAACAGAAGGACAAAGAGAAGTAAACCAAGGGACAAGGGAGAAAACAAATAGAAGATCAGGTCAAAAGGTTCTTTTTTGTTGCTTTATTACTTTAGAGTGAAAAACATAGTAAAGCAGAGCTGGGTTCGGAACTAAACTCTCTTGGCAGGAAATGGACCTACCATATGAGGCTGGAGACAGATGGAGGCCAAGTCTCATCCGGGTACTGAGTTTGAGGCCAAAGCCCCTAGCATGCTCCCAGAGATGCCCCTGGATGGATTCATAGCAGGGTTTGAGGTGAATATTCTCTGAAGATTAAGATCTAAAGGAGATGAGTCCTTTTCTGTGCTTCTGTCCTCAAGCTCCATCCCAACCCATATCGCTCTGCTTTGGCTTCCACATTCCAGAAATGTTACTGACTATCTCAAGAAAGAATTCATAATATTAGTCATTACCCGCCCCCTATACACACACAGGGGAGAGGTGAAGTAATGCATTTTCTGGGAAAAAAGGAAAACTCATGCCATTATGAACTGTGTAAAGTCTGATTGAAAACATGAAAGAGTCAGCACTGGTACTTTCTGAACGTTCTCCTTTGGGATAAAAATGGAAAGAGCTAAATTAAAAAATTATATTTTTCTCTAAAACTGAACAAGCCTTAAGTTTAGTTAGCAACTGTGTGTGCACAGTGGCGTATCCTTTGGAGAAGCTGAGGATGTTGATTACTATTCATCTTCTTGAAAAACTCACAGCACTAAAGCTTGTGTGTGTGTAAACAATCCTTCAAAGCCATCTTCCCTGTAGGAGTGGTGCTCTTCTGAATTACTCATCTTTCCTGAAAGTGGAATAAGCCCTATCTGTTACGAAAGCCTACAATATCTTGTCAGTTTTCAGTCTTACATGTTCATCACCTTCAGTCAAAAGATATAAAAGTAAGAATCTATAATGAGTGATATTGCAGAGGAAGATTATTGCTTGTTTTTAAAAGTCCAGAACATAGATACCCAAGAGAAAAAAATACAATTCTTGCAATTAATTCATTTGTGAAAGCTAATTTGGGGATGATAATTCATCAGATTAGTTTAGAATGTAAATAATTTTCCACACTTCCTTTAAGGTCATGCGAATTCTTGTGATTTATATCAGATTATTTGAAGACCTGCATTACTCTTTATTTCTAGAGCTAATGCTTCTGTATGAAAGTTATTATGATGATGATTATTTAAAAGTTATACTGTATGGGGCCAGGAGTTTAGCTCAGTGGTTTCGCCATCTGCTGCACAAGTGCAAGGACCCGAGTTCGATCCCTGGTACCAAGAAAAAAAAAAGTTATACTGTATAGGTATAATTTTTAGTGTCTGTATTTATTGTGTCAATAGTATGTATTAATCTGAGACCAAGGTTTTACTTCCTCTAAGCCATTTCTTCTCTTCTTGCTGACAGATACATCTCACATTGTTGGGTCAGTCTGTTATGAAAATTTCAAAGAGCTCTTGAAAAATCAGCCATTGTTTGTGTTATCCTTATATTCACTTAGCAACTGTGTGACTCTGCTGAATATCTTACAGACCTCAGTTCCTGCAGATATTTGAGTGGAAAACTCTAGGAATGAATAATGGGTGAACCTAGCTGTGAGTCATGTGTCTAAAACATATGCTCTGATGTAATAATTTTTGAAATTTTTTTTTAGGAGCAAATTTGAAAATGTTTAGTCAGTCATATTTCTCTAGGGTTAAATTAAGAAATAAATTTGCTTTAGAAATATCGCTTTCATTTTCACTTCATGTAGGGCACCTGCAACTGTGTTGTTTCAAAATCAATCCCACTTGGTAATTATTTGGTTTATTGAATCTAAGATTGATGGCCTTTAGCAATTTTGGGAAAATTTTGGTCACGTGCCTTCAATATTGCTGTGGCCTCATTTTTTCTATTTTTTCTTTCAGAACTCTAACCTCTTGTATGTTAGAGCTTTTCACCAAGTCCCATGTAATTTATGCTATTTCCTCTACTTTTCATTCTTTTTTTCTTTCTTGTTCAGCCTGGATATTTAGTAACAACTTAGTAGTAACAACTACTAAGCTATTTTCTGGTCCAATAATGCTGTCTTCTATCAGCTGTAATCAGTCATTATGAGTATTATATTTCATACATTATATTTCAGTTCTGAAATATCCATTTGTTTTTTTCATAGATTCCATTTATCAGGTGAAATTTTTCATCTTTATCTATTTTTCAAATGTATCAATCATAGTTATCTTAAATTTTGTATCTGGTAAGCCCAATATCTGGAATGCCTATGGGTATCTTTCTGCAATATTTTTTTTCTTTTGGGTTTTAGTTACTTGGTCTTTCTTAGAATCATTATTTTTATTGAATGCCATGTATTGTGTGTGAAAAATTACAGAAACTCTGGATAATGTTTTCTTCCTCCAGAGAATTAATTATTATTATCATCATTATTATTGCAGAACTGGGGATTGAACCAAGTGCCTTCTGGCTAAGCTGCATCCCTAGCCCGTTATGTTTTATTCTGAGACAGTGTCTTGCTAAGTCACTAAGCTACTCAGGCTGGCCTTGAACTTGTGAGCTTCCTGTCTCAGCCTCCCAGAGTCCTGAGATTGCAGGCCTTCAGAAAGAGGTCATTTTTAAAACTAGCAAGCAATTTTAGTAGCAATTCATCTAAGTCCAGCTTGTGTTTGAACTGACTGAAGCCATCCTCTATCTCTGGGAAGTTTGACCTACTTGTGGTTCATCCAGTTCCCAAAGTATAGTAGTTGAGGTGACCCAGGGAAAGCCTGGGTCAGTGCTGACCTCTGCTTTATCTCCACAGTACATGCAGTTATGAAAAACCCTGCACACTTCTCAGTCTCTTAAGCACTGATGACAAATCAGTGAATAATTTAGAGGGAAAGCAGGGCATGACATGATGGTTAAGTTTAATTGTCAAGTTGACTGGCTTGGGAGCCACCTAGAGAATTAGTAAAGCACACTTCTTGGTGTGTCTAGGTGGGTCATGGAGGCCTGACCTCAGGTTCTATATCTGGCCCCTGATCCCTTCCTCACTGGTGTTCTTCCCCTGATCTGCTTCTGACCACCACGGGGGGAGCACCATTCCTCCATCAAGCCTTTCTGCCATGATGTTTCTGTTCCAAGAGCCAGCCGACCATGTATTGAATTGTCTGAAATTGTGAGCCAAATGTACCTCTCCTTTAATTTATGCATTTGGGGCATTGTGTCCCAACCACAGGAGAACTGACTAATACACACAGAAAATATCAGGGTCACTTTTCTGAAAAATCCCTTCTTTTCAGGATCTTAGCCCCTCAAGTGCTAGTCACCTCAGCAATCCTAGCTTCTACTTTCTAGCTCTATAGTTTTACGAGACAGCTATGAGATCAGTTGATCTTCTCACTCTCCTAGCTGCCACCTTCCCCTTGACTTTTCAGAATTTTGGCCAACATATTTATAAATTAGAAAATTCATCAAAGGTAGTACAGAATGTCAGGGTCATCAAGTTTCATCTTTTTCTTTGCGGAATCTTAATCTCTCAGGTCCAGGATGCCTTGGTAGCTCCCCAGTGTCTTTAAAAGGTCGTTATTTTCTTGTAAGTTTCATTGTATTGTATTTTATTCAGTTTTCTCATCATAATTGATGGGACTAGTCTGTTACAAGTCAGCTCATTATAAGCAGAATCAGAAATTTTGTCAACTCAGTTTTTGTTCATTTGTTTATTCATTCATTTATTATGTGCCTTTACTCTCTTATGGATGTAAAGGTGATAAAACAGCCTTTGGCTGTTAAGAACTACCATCTATTTCATGCCAGTAAATACATAAAAACAATGTAATAGGAAAATCATGATAGAACTAACTATATAGTATATGATAGAGGCTTAGAGGGAAGAGCACTTAGTGAAGACTTCAGTTAGAGAATCTTGTGGAGGAGCTAAGGTGAAATTGCATCTTGCATAATTACTAAGATATCACTAATTGAATGGGTGTCTCTGTGTTTCTGCTAAAAATTATGACTGAGTCAAATTTGACAGTTGCCTCTGTGTTCTGCTCAGCTAGCTTACCTCCTGGTAGTCAACATGCTCATTTTATGCTCTAGTGTGAATATCCCACCACTAGAGAATTAGAGAAATATGCTTTTGGTCAATGATGATCAGTCTCTCTTCTCAACATAATAGGCTTTCCAGGATTTAGAACATATGCTGTCTCATGAATCCCAGGGCAACTGAAGATGTAAGCCTGAGACTTAACACATTCTTCTACCTCAATTATTGCCTTTCCTAAATACCAGCTGCTGTCACAAAGCACCATAAACTTGATGGTTGTCATGGTTTATATCTAGATGTTCCCACAAAGCCTCATGTGTTCATAGATGGGGCTTTGGGAGGTAAATGGATCATGGATGTGTGATACTAATCACTGGATTAGTCCACTGATGGGTTCGCATCTGGGTGTGATGTTGGTAGGTAAAGACAGGTAGGAGGAGGCGGGTCAGTGTGGGTATAACCTGGAAAAGTATATATGTCCCTCCTCCTTCCTTGATTCCTCTCTGTTTCTCCCTGCCAGGTCATGAACATTTTCTGTTCTCCCATGCCACCCTATCTTGGAGCCAGGTGACTACAAACTATGAGACAAAATAAACCTTCCTTCCTTTAATTTGTGGGTGTCAGGTGTTTTTGACCCAGTGATGAGAAAGTAACTAAGACAGTGGCTAAAACATAAAACATTTGTTTCTTACAGTTCTGGAGGCTAGAAGTCCCAGATCAGCATGCTGGCATTGCTAGGTCTACTGAGGGCCTCCTCCAAATTGCAGACTGCAGACTTCTTATTGTATCCTCACCCTAGGGAATCCCTGTCATAAGGACATTGATACTGTTCATGAGAGCTTCACCCTCCTTATCTACTTACCTCCCAAAGCCCCACCTTCTAATTCTATTATGCACAGATTAGAATTTCAACAAATTAATTTTTAGAGGGACACAAAGTTTCAGTCTGTAGCAGTATACGTGTTTGTTGTTGGTTCCTCTCTGTATTTCTCAAACTGGAAGATTTGCATTATCTTTCATTCACCTTCGTTCTCTAAATCAGTATTTTTACCATTATTTTTTACATGAATGTCTCTGATGTTTTTCCTCTTGGGCTGCAGTGATAGTTCATGCCAATTAATATGTTTCTATGAAGCTACACTGACTCTGATATCTGTTCTCCCAAGATACTCACTCCTTACTACCTCTCATATAAAATCTAGCCTTTTATTAGATAGTGAGAAACTGCAATAGTCTTGTCCACCCTATTATCTAAACTTATTTTCTGTTATTTTTTCAGCTTTGACTTTCTGTGCCAAATTGGGAAGTCCAAACAGGATATTCACATGGACTTGGACAAGATAATTAAGGACTTAGGTTAAGGTGCAAAGTACTTTTAGTTTTTAAAACTTGTTTTGTCTCTATATTGCACCTCAGATTAAAGCCTTAATGATTTATAAAGGCTTCTTCAACAGTCTGCACTTCTTGTCTAAATGTAGGGCTTTGTGGTAGTCTCCTGCATTTCCTCTTTGTAGCTTCCTTTTGTAATCAGGTTCAGAGAGATTATTATAGCTTGGAGCCTTTATCTTTCTTCTGTTTGTAACTAGGAGTTAATGTATTGGATGAATGTATGGTGGGCTTTAAAAGAACTGATTTAGGTGTCATATTTATTTCTGAGATTGAGTGTACAAGTGTTCACTTTGGGTTATTAGACTCAGAAGTGGTGCTTTCCTTGGCAAGACCTGTAAGGAGAGATAAATATTTGAAGAAAAACATCACCTCTCTTGATGATCACCCTGACTACTGTGGATATGAACAACTTATAATATGGTTCTGTGATTAAGCAGAATTAGGAGGAGACTGAAATGTGTTTGCATATTTCCACATATGTTGAAAGTCATTCTCTACTTTTTGATGCAGATAAGCATAATGACATGTTTTGTAGTTTTCTCTGAGTGAGAGTAAAGCATATTTTTTACATTACTATGTACCTAGGAAAGCACCAGGCAGTTTCCACATTGTCTTCTGTAAATGGCATGTTCAGGTCCACCTCTGAGATTATCCCCTACCAGCTCCATGCTGGAACTCATTCCTTCCTCACAACTCATCTAATCCTACACTTTTTGAAGGCCAACCCTGACCCAGATTTTTCTATGAATCTTCTCATACTTCAGGCCCTTTACAAACTTCCTTTTTTTCCCTCAGTGTTTATATTGTCTTCAAAACTAGGGAACATAGCAACTTTTCATTAAGTGATTCGGCTCTCACCCATTCTGAGCACACGGTAAGATTTCATACCCTTCCCATCTTAGAGTGAAGTGTGACCTTGGGATTTACTTTGGCCAATGAAATGTGAATAGAATGGACATGTATAATTTTAGGATGGATACAGTAAGACAGTGTAGGAAGGTCTCCACACTTGGCCTTCTCTCTGACATTATGCTCAACAATTGAAGACCTCAGTAACAGAGCAAGGATAGTAAATGGAGACGCTTGCTGGTTTGTGTTAGAAATGAAAGTTGAACAAGAAATGAACCTTTGTTTAAAGCCAGCAAGGTTTCAGGGTCTTTTTCTTTCTGTAGTGTAGCACAGGGCTTGTCCTAACAGACTCAGGTTACTTCACAGGCCTCACAGTGCAAGAACTTAGATATCAGTACTTTGAAATTGATTTCTAGGAGGCCAGAAAACTATCTTCTTTGCTTCTGTTGCGTACTGAATTCTTTTTGTTAGGCACTGACATTTGCTTTAGAAGTACTGGAGTTGCTGATGGATGATGTGTATGTGCCATGCAACAATAAGATTCTGTATAAACATTTCCTTAATCTTAAAAATGGTGCTGAGGAAATCATTGTTTACAGAGACTCATATTTCTTTTTTTTTGGTACCGGGGATTGAACTAGGGTCCTTGCGCTTGTGCAGCAGGCAGCAAAACAACTGAGCTAAATCCCCGGCCCCAGAGACTCATATTTCTGATAATAAATGTCAGGGATCTTAATTTTAAAAAAAAGATCTGTGCAAGGAAAAGCTTTATGTAGATTACTAGTTTACAAATTTCCCAAAAGTTTATCATTAGTGTAGATCACAGGAGAAAGAAAGAGGCACAAATATTTATATAGGTGGTTAGAGAACACAGTCTGTTGGCTAATAAAGCTGTGATGTTTCTCTGCACTCAGACACATTCTTGGCTCCTATGTCATGGCGCCTTTCCAGGACTTGACTCCCAGTTGGTCAGCTTTCCCCGGAGGCCAGATGATCCAGCTCAAGATCAGGGCCTCCAGGGAGGAAGCAGCTCTTAATGCTTCCTGGGGCTGTTCACAGCAGCCTTTTCATTTGGACAGAACGGGATTTCCAGGTAAACTGATAGCTGAATTGCTTAATACCTTTTTGGGAAAACTGAGTAAGGTCTCTTCTTTGGGTAAAGTTGTATAGATCCCCTAGGCCACTTTTAAGACCTGTGACTTCCTGAATTGTTTCATGGCTGAGGCTCTTCCCAAGTGCTACTGGGTTATCTCCCATCATTGCTATAAAATCATTGCAGCCAACAAGATGTCACAAGACAATGTTACTATGATGAGCTCTCCAAATGCTGATGAGTTCTGCTCTATCATTTCTTCCAGCTTGGTCTTCTCCAGTATCATTTGGATCTACTCATTTCCACTGTCATAGCCATGATCAGCATTCCAGTCTAATCAAGCCTAAGCCCCTACTATTAATGCAAGCTTCCTGGGAAGACTTCCTGCCACTACTGAGATATTTCTTCTTCTTTCTCCAGGAGCTCATACGGATTATACTAGACACAAAGCCTTTGGTTGAAAGTAATGACTAGCTAACTAGGAAGGTAGGACACCCAAAGCTTAAGGACAGGAAAATGGCTGGTCTCAGGATTAACTAGAACTCAAAGATTAGAAGCCACCCTACCCCCCTCCAAAAAAAATCTCTGTTCCTCCTTCCTGTTCACCATGCAACACTCTCTTGTGCTCAGTAAGCCAGAACCTCACTGTCTGCATTATAAGGACCATCACTGCCTGTTGACTGAATGACCTATTTAACAACACCAATACTAAGAGAGGAGAGTGCCGTGGAAAGCACCACTGCTCATAAGAACCACATAGATGGAGGTCAGTGGTAGGAATCATTTCCCAGAAGAATAGGGCTTCTTGTCTGACAAACAATTGGTGCCTGTTACCCAAAGCAATAAGAAGAATCTTCCTCTAGTGTCAATGTCTTCCCAAACTGCCATGTTACTCACTAGATGCCTTAGTCTATTTTGTGTTACTATAACAGACTACCACAGACTGAGTAATTTATAAAGAACAGAAATGTATTTCCTTACAGTTCTGGTGGTTGGAAAGCCCAAGGTCACCATCCTGTGAGGGCTTTTTTTCTGTGTCATCCCATGGCAAAAGGTGAGAGGGGGGCAGCCAGGAGGGTGTTTCAGTAAAACTGATTTGCAGGTTGATTGACAAGCTATGGAGCCAGCTCCTCAGAAGGGCTCCCAGTGCAAGCCCAGGAGGCTACAGAAAGAACGAAGTAGTGTTGGAATTGAGGATATAGAAGGCACAGCTAAGATACATCGTATCAAAGGGGGCAGTTGCCAAGTGTGCTTGAGGCAAGCTCCAGGAATGTGTTTCTCTCCAGGAGATTTTTATAACACACTAGTAAACTGAAAGCTTTGAGAACTCCTGAAGGACAGTAATTTGCTTAACTCTCCTTCCTGCAATTTTTGACATATTTATTTAGTCAGCTCCCCTCTCCCTTTGCCACTACTCCTGCTCCCATGACACCAACTAGCACTCGAGGAACACAGCTTCCTGGAAGGGACAGAGAGAGAGATCACCTGGAAGGCACTGAAATCCAGCCAAGACAAGGGGATGATCTGAGCTCCTGGGTCTGGGGACAATGGGTACTGACAGAAAGTGCAGGGCAGGCCCATAGAGGGGAAGGAGAAGAGACGCCTTTCCCCTTTGGCGGGTTTACCAAGAAAAATGACAGCTTCTCAATGGAGGAAATTTTGTGGAGGCTTGACACTCTTAAAGGTTGAGTGTCAAGTTATTCAAGACCTGGTAGGCAAGGTCTACTCAGCAGGCATCCTATCAACAGCTCATACCCTTTGTCAGATCCATTGGAGCTCTTCAGAGATTTATCATAGATTTCCAGAAATAAAGACCATTTTGTGTAAATTTTTGTTTAATTCCTTTCTTCTCCCTCTTCCTACTCTTCTTTTTTTTAACTTAATAGTTACATTTCTATGTTACTTTTCTATTGCTGACAAAATACCTGAGATAAAGAACTTAAAGGAGGAAAGGTTTATTTTGGCTCATGTTTTCAGGGGTTTCAGTCCTTAGTCACTTGGCCATATTGCTTTGGGCCTGTGGCCACATAGTACATCCTGGTGGGGATACCTGCTGGATGAGGCTGCCCACTTATGGTGCCAGGAAGCAAAGGAAGAGTTCAGAGTCTGAAAATTCCCTTCAGGGCACACCTCCAATAACCTAACTTCTTTCCACTAGACCCCACCTTTTCAAAGTTCCACCACCTCATAATTATGCCACAAGCTGAAGACCAAACTTATAACACATGGGTCTTTGAGGGAATCAAACTACAGCAATTTCTTTCCCCAGTAGTATGGCAACCATGAAAAAAATTCTTCATGATCCTCTAATTCTGAGTGTATCTTCACTCATACATTCACTCATTCATTCACTCATTTGATCAGTAGTAGAAGTGCCATTGATAGAGATAGAGAAAAGTAGCACTCAAGTCTAGGTAAGTATACATTAGTTTTAGAAATGTTTAAAAAAATACATATTCTTAAGTTTCATATCAGCATCAGAACTTTTAACTTTAAATTTTTTTTAAATCTTCCCAGGAAATTCCTGTTTCTTGCCTAATACTACACTGTCTACTGGGTTCAGAAAATCCTATAGTTGATGGACCACTCTGTCATGTGGGGGATATAGCAGTGTTTCACTGGGTTTTCCTATTTTTCCAGTGCTACCAAGGAAGATGTCAGAGAAGAGCCTGGCTCTGAAGACCCAGCAGATTCTAGACCTCTTTACTTCCCCATGCAGACTCTGAGGTGGTAGCCTACATACTACATTTCTGCTCTCAAAGCCAGGAAGCAATGATGGAGACCTGCTATGTTTTCATATGGTTCCAGCAGCTACTATAAAACTTCAGTCTTCATGCTCACTAGTTACAGTTCCATCTGTTCCTTCCTGTGTGGGGAATGATGTGAAAGACATGCCTCAAAGCTATAACAGACCCTTGAAAATTACTCAGAAAATAACTCAATAATAATAACACAGGCCTGCCTCAAATCTTTTGTTCCCTAAGTACCCACCAACCCCCACCCCCCACCCCTTGCAAAGTACTTCCAAAGAATCTGTCCTTGTTTTGGAGCAAGCTTTTATCACTTGCACACACACTCTTAACTGGCGTACAGGTCACACCACGGTAGCAGCTCATTCTCAGTAACTCCTTAGGGTGGCTGCATGCAAAGTGTCTGTCAGCTATTTTAACAATTGCATGATAGCAACCATGTAAAACATCATTGTTGAGCCCCTGAGATATATTTTCCCAAGTTATAGAGTATATATTTTAGAAACTACATTAAAATGCTATATTTCTGTCTAAGCCCTTCAAGTCTATTTACTGCTATAGCTTTTTCCTGGATTTTCTCCTCAAGCTGTGGGTGAGGAAAGGCATGGGTAAGTTCACATATTGCTTTGAAGTGACAGAGCTCTAGCTCTGTCTCTTGATGAACTTCTGCTCATTTCTAAATGTTTAATTTCTTTCCATGTTTGGAAAACTCAACTAGTCACAGAAAATCTTTATGACAGTGTTTATATAATTAAGATCCTTCCACTTTTCCTTCCTCTATTTCTTCCTCCCTCCCTTCTTCCCTTCACTAAATATCCATGATGTGTTCAGTATTGTTCAATATTATGACCCCCACACAAAAGTAAACAAAATATAGTCACTGTTCTCAAATCTCTCATAATCTTCTAAACCATTTCCAGAAGAAAAGCTGAGAGCAAAACAAAATTGTTCACTTCAATATGCAATGATCTGAAGATGTCAAAGAATGTTTTGGGAATGCCTTTGTGACTCATGGACCTTTATTCTGCAGATTCTTTCTCCTCAAGGTACAGGCCTAGGAAGACACAAGATCCCTGGGTCAGACACATGGAACTATAGCAATAGCAACTCCAAAGTATCAGCAGATTTTCCTTTCCTGAGCCCCAGTTTCCACAGGGAAATGCAAGAGGGCCAAATGGCACTTAAGCACTCAGTGACTTGAATTATAGAAGAGAATTTTCAAGCTCAGAAAGCCCAGTCTTCTGATATGGTATGTATGCATACCTGCCTTTTTCTCCTAAAGAGGATATTGCTTCTGTCTTTCGGGCTGCTGGTATGCATAAAGAATTACCTCCACTCCCAATACTTTGGCCTTTCATCTTTCTTTAGATTGAAATAAAAATAAATCTAAAGTGAGATATAAGTAGTCTTTCTTCTCTGGGTTAAGGAACCAGATATCATTCCTATAAGGCATCCTTCCCCACATTGCCTTCCCCTTTTTTTCTCTCTCTCCGCTTCCATGTCCTGCTCAGCCAGGGAATGCAAACCTCAATTTAGGCTGAGTCCTAGGCAACAGTTTTCTATCCACTTATTTGAAGCTGGAGCTGGTAAACTATGGCCTACATCTATAACTAGCTTGCAGCTTTTTAAAAAATCTTTGGACTCAAGAATGATTTAAAATTTTTTAAGAGATTATAAAAAACAAAAAATATAACACAAAGACATTCCACAAACTTTAAAATGTTTCCTCTATCTCCATTGACAGGAAAGTTTGTTGACTCCTGTTCTGGAAGTAATTGAGTCACACTACAGGAGAAAGACAGCCATGTGCAAACAAGAGCAGCTACACCATCTCCGGAATGGATGGGGTGCTGGACAACTGTGACCTGCCACCTTTGCATTCCTTGAACATCCTGCTCCTCTTCCTGGTAGAAAGCAAACTGTATGGTGCTCCTTAACTCAGATGCAGAGCTCCATGGTTATCAAATTGCACACACATGTTGTATAGAATATATAATCATGTGAGTTAAATTGAGAAAGCACAAAACAATAGGATTTATAGTTAGATCCTAAAATGTGCTTTAAACACATTAAGGGGCCTTGAATCATTTTGCTCTCAGTCCAGTGTAGCTAGGCATCAATTAGGATTTTTTAGATGATGTTCTCAGGTCTGGGGAATGAATCGTTTATTGCCAGGAAAATCATGCTTAAGTGTCTGGGCATGCGTAGAGCTGGCTGGACAGCTGCTGTAACAGATGTCCTTTGTGTCATCCAGCATCTGAGCTGGGCTGAATCCTCTCCCCTCCAGCTCATCCCAGAGACCCTGAGTCTCAGATTCCTGCAGTATTTTGTTTTTAATACCATCTGTTAACATAAAGATTAGAGATTTTTACTCACGTACTTCCTACCCATTTGAAACATGCTCTCAAAAATATTGAAAGATATACTTGGGAATGTGGATACTGACTTTCTTTTTCCTGGCTGTCTGCCCACAAAGAGGTCGATTCCAGCCTCTGCCCTTGGCTTCCCAATGTGGCCAGCAGTTTAGCAATGTCGAACTTATTTAACTAAATCTGATTTTTTAACTAAATCAATAGCTTGACTAAAATATATAAAAATGTAAGTGATGGTTTTTTACCATCTTGAAGCAAAAATGACAATTTCAAGTCAAAACATTCTATCATCTTAGAAATAGTTGTTAATAAGATGTGACATTTGAATGCTGTTTTAAAGGAAGGATGATACTGAATATTTTTCTGATATTCCCCAGTTCTCACAAAGACAACCAGCTTTTTATGTACTGACTTATTTATTCTCCTATCTCATTAGGTGGGTTGCCATTGTGATCCCACTGAAGCACAGAGGGTAAATAGGCTCAAATCGATGCCTGACAGCTTAGTCCCACTGCTCCACTGACATCTCCTAATCTAGAAGCCCCAGTATGTGCTGGAAGTGAGATTCTCAGCACTGGCTGTAAATTAGCACCACCTGAGACCACATTAATGTCATCTGGCTCTGGGTTAACATGGTCTGTGTCAATCCTAGACTTTGTTATTGGGCTTGCTGCTGCCTGTGGAGTACCTTCAATGTGATGAACATGGAGAATCACTCTTCTCAAGGATTGGCTCAGGTTCAAGTATAGTACATGAAAGTCAATACCTTGATTTTGACTTCATTGGCCAAGGGCGGAAATTTTATTTTTCAAAAGCTCCCCAGACTATCGTCATGTGTACTTAGGGGTACACAATAACATTGCTTTTTGTCAGGCAGTGCTGAATAGAAAAAAATATTTGCATACCATCTAAAAATCTTCAAAGATCATTTAGTTAGATAGCCATTAACCAAAAGGAGTTTTCACAGTTTACAACAGTGGTTTAAATGTGATTCAAACCAAAATATCTTTTGAAAAAGCAAATATTTGTTTTCCATATTCATAGGTAGTATTCAACTACATGTATTAATTTTAAAAATTAATTTGGTGCTCCAGATGTTTATTAAGAGGAAATAATGTCACGTGGAAAACACCGAATCAGCCCACTGCAGACAGGCAGGTCTGCGGATGCAGTCCTGAGTTCACCAGGCATGCTGAAAACACCAAATGAGACCATGCCCCAGCAGCAATCCACTGGACACCCCCCCCACTCCTTTGGCTTCTTCTCTGTAAAGCCACCTGGTTCCACACTACAAAGATACAGAGGACATCTGACCACCAGACCACTGTACTGGAGCTAATCAAGTTCTCAGCATTTAAAGAATTCCTGCCCAGAGGTAGGGGCTTCTGGGCCATTGACCCACTTCTCCTGGTCCAGAGGAAGGGGCTTCTGGGCCGCCAAATGTCCCATCACTCCTGGCCCAGAGGAAGGGGCTTTCTGGCGACCATCACTACTGTTGCTCCCGGCCACTGGCTCACCTCTCCCAGCTCAGAGGAGGTGAGTAGCATGGGGGCCAACAGCACACCTCTGCCCCCCAGGTAAAATGAGAAGACCCATAAATAAGTCTCAAAACCAGAATTTCAGATCAACTAGAGCAACCCCAAAGGGAAATAAGATGGAAAACTTGATAATCAACAACCTGGACCCACTGAACTGGCAAAAAAAGAGGATCTGGAAAAAATGAAATCAGAAATAATTTCTCACATAACAGCAGAGATTGTGCTCATAGTGCAAGACATGATTAATAAATCTAGAGAGGAGCTGAGGAACATGATGGAATTCCAACATAGGAAATAAATGGAATCCATAAAACAGATGCAAATAGATTTCCAGGACATGAAAAACTCCACTGAAAGTCTACACATCAGAATGAACCAAAGTGAGGACAGAATGTCAGATACAGAAGAAAAGATTGCAATTAATGACCAGGAAAAGAAAAATTGTTTCAAAATTATAAGAGAACATGAGAAATCAATCCAGCAGCTGCTAGACAATGCAAAGAAGAATAACATAAGACTGATCGGAGTCAATGAAGGAACAGAAGAGAGTGCAGATGACATAAAAAAACTCTACACAGAAGTAATGGCAGAAAATTTCCCAAGCATGAGAAAAGAACTTGAAATACTAAGCAGGCATATAGGACTCCAAATAGCCTGGATCAAAAAATATCTACACATGGGCATATAATTGTTAAGATTCCAGAAAATCAACAGAAGAACAAAGTTCTAAAAGCAGTTGGAGCAAAGAAACAAATTACATACAAAGGAAAGCCCATCAGAATCACAGCAGACTTCTCAACACAAATCAAGGCAAGAAGGGCTTGGAGTGACATATTCCAAGGCCTAAAAGAAAACAGCAGCCAACCCAGATTGATGTACCCTGCAAAAGTGTCTTTCAAAATTGATGGAGAAATATACTTTCATGACAAAGAGCACCTTAGGAACTTCGTGAATACCAAACCAGCACTCCCAAAAATTTTACACAATGTCCTAGGAACAGACATTGAGGATCACAACCCCAGGAAGCAAAGCAGAATGAACCCATCTGGCATGAAAAGAAATTAAATGCAAAGGGGAGAATCCAACAAAAAGAAAAAGTCATGGCAGTTATAATTCAATATGTTTCAGTTATAACTATCAACATTAATGGTCTCAATTCACCAATCAAAAGAAACAGACTGGAAGAATGGGTCAAGAAGCAAAATCCAACAATATGCTGCATACAAGAAACACACTTCATTCAAAAGGAAACTCATAGACTGAAAGTTAAAGGGTGGAAAACAATACTCCATGCAACGGGAATCCCCCAAAAAAGCAGGAGTAGCTATCCTCTTTGCAGATCAAGTAGATTTCAAACCAACACTGATTAAGAGAGACAAAGAAGGACACTACATCCTTGTAAAGGGAAAAATCCAACAGGAAGAGATGACAATCATAAATATCTATGCACCAAACACTAGTGCACCCAACTATATAAAACAAATACTAACGGACATGAAAAGTCATCTATGCACTAATACAATTGTAGTGTGGGACCTCAACACTCCACTGTCACAAATAGATAGATCAACTAGACTAAAAATAAGTAATGAAATACTAGAACTCAATCAAACTCTTGAACAAATGAATTTAACAGATATTTACAGAGTCTTCCACCCCACAAATCAGAATACACATTCTTCTCAGCTGCACATGGGTCATTCTCAAAAATAGACCACATACTCACACATAGAACATGTTTAAGTGAAAAGGAATTGAATTTATCCCCTGTATATTCTCAGACCATAGTGCAATGAAATTGGAGCTCCATAGCAAAAGAAACTCAAAAAATTTCATAAACGTGGAAATTGAACAACACACTTCTGAATAACCAATGGGTCACAGAGGAAATTAAAGAAGAAAACAGACAGTTCCTTCAATTAAATGACAATGATAATACAATATATCGGAATCTATGGGACACAATGAAAGCAGTCTTATGAGGGAAATTCATAGCAGTGAATACACATATTAGGAAAAGAGAACGAGCCCAATTAAACAACCTGATGCTACAGCTCAAGCTTCTAGAAAAAGAAGAGCAGGACAACCCCAAAGATCATACAAGGGAAGAAATTATAAAGATCAGAGGAGAAATCAATACAATGGAGACTAAGAGAACGATACAAAAAATCAATGAAGCCAAGAGTTGGTTCTTCAAAAGAATCAACAAAATTGACAAACCCTTAGCCAACTTTATCAGAAAAAGGAAAGAAAAGGCCTAAATCCATGCAATTAGGAATGAAAAGGGTGAAATGACAACAGACTCAGCAGAAATCCAGAAGATCATCAATACCTACTTCCAGAACCTATACGCCAATAAGATGGACAACACAAAAGAAATGGACAGATTCCTAGACACATATGAATTACCAAAGTTGAACGAAGAAGACCTAAAAATTCTAAACAACCCAATATCAACCAATGAAATTGAAAATGTAATTAAAAACTTATCAACTAAGAAAAGCCCAGGCCCTGATGGCTTCACTGCTGAATTCTACAAGACATTTAGAGAGGAACTACTGCAACTACTGTTTAAACTCTTCAATGAAATTGAAAGGGAAGCAATACTCCCAAATTCATTCCTGGAAGCAAGCATCATCTTGATCCTCAAAGCAGAGAAAGACCCAACCGAAAATGAACATAGATGAAAAAATCCTTAATAAGATACTGGCAAATAGAGTGCAGAAGATCATCAAGAAGATCATACACCCTGATCAAGTGGGATTCATCCCAGAGATGCAGGGATGGTTCAACATATGCAAATCAATCAATGTAATACACTATATCAGTAGAGCCAAGGACAGAAACCATATGATTATCTCCATAGACACAGAAAAAGCATTTGACAAAATCCAACATGCATTTATGATAAAAACCCTACAAAAAATTGGAATAGATGGTCTCTACCTCAAACTGATAGATGCCATCTATGAAAAACCAACAGCCAATATCATACTAAATGGTCAAAAACTGAAATCCTTCACACTCAAATCAGGAACAAGACAAGGATGTCCACTATCACCACTCTGGTTCAATATAGTTTTGGAAACCTTAGCCACATCAACTAGACAAGAGAAAGAAATAAAAGGAATAAAGATAGGAAATGAAGAAGTCAAATTGTCATTATTTGCAGATGACATGATACTCTATATAGAAGACCCCAAGAACTCCACCAAAAGTCTTCTAGACTTAATAACCAAATTCAGTCAAGTAGCTGGTTACAAGGTTAACACACAAAAATCAATAGCTTTCCTCTACACCAATGACAGACTCACTGAGAGAGAAATAGGGCAAATAATTCCTTTCACAATAGCATCCAAAAAACTGAAATACCTAGGAATCATCCTAATGAAAGAAATCAAAGACCTCTTCTCTGAAAACTATGGCACTCTGAAAAGAGAGATTGAAGATGATATCAGAAAATGGACAGACATCCCCTGCTCCTGGGTAGGAAGGATTAATAGAGTGAAGATGGCCATACTTCCAAAACTGCTATATAGATTCAATGCAATTCCAATTGAGATCCCAGCAGCATACTTCATGGACCTTGAGCAAACAATCCAAAAATTCATTTGGAACAAGAAGAGTCCCAGAAGAGCAAAAGCAATTCTAGGTAACAGAGACATAGTGGGGGGTATCACAATCTCCAACCTGCAACTATACTACAAAGCTACTGTGATAAAAACAGCATGGTACTGGCAAAGAAACAGACTGGAAGACCAGTGCAAGAGAATTAGAAGATGCAGAAACAATGCCAGACACACTCAGCCATCTTATCTTTGATAAAGGAGCCAAACACCCTCACTGGAGGAAAGATAGCCTCTTTAATAAATGGTGCTGGAAAAATTGGGCTTCAACTTGTCAAAGATTAAAACTAGAATTATATCTCTCACCGTGCACTAAACTAAACTCCAAATGGATTAAAGATCTAAATATTAAAATAGAAACTCTGAACCAGTTGGAACAGAGGTTAGGTAGAATGCTTGAAGACATTGGTATAGGAAAAGATTTTATGAACAAAACCTCAGTTGCCCATGGACTAGCACAAGTAATCAACAAGTGGGATCTCTTCTTATTAAAAGGCTTCTGCACAGCAAGAGAACCCACCAGCAGTGTGAAGAGACAACCCACAATGTGGGAAAAAATCTTCACCTGCTCTTCCTCAGACAAAGGTCTACTATCTTGAATCTATAAAGAACTTAAAAAGATCAGACCTCCCAAATTTAAAGACCCAATCCAAAAATGGGCATCTGAAATGAACAGATATTTCTCACACAAAGAAGTAGAAATAGCAAATAAATACATGAAAAAATGTTCAACATCACCGGTCATTCGAGAGATGCAAATGAAAACAATGCTGAGATTCCACCTCACTCCAGAAAGAATGGCTGCTATCATGAAATCAACCAATAACAAATGCTGACAGGTCTGTGGGGAAAGAGGAACCTTGCTCCACTGCTGGTGGGAGTGTAGACTGGTGCAAGCACTGTGGAAATCAGTATGGATATACCTCAAAGAACTAGGACTGGAAGTCCCATTTGACCCCGCTATTCCACTGCTGGGGATCTTCCCCAAAGAATTAAAAGAATCATACCACAGTGATATATGTGCACCCATGTTCATAGCAGCACAGTTTGTGATAGCTACAACTTGGAAACAGCCTAAATGCCCATCAACTGGAGACTGGATAAAGAAAATGTGGTTTTTTAATAAAATGGAGTACTACTCAGCCATAAAAAATGAGAAATTAGAGACATTTATAGCTAAGTGGATGCTCATTGAGGCGATACTCCTAAGTGAAATAAATAGGTCACACATGTATCATATATAAATACCGAATATTTTCTCTGGTGTGAGAAACTGAAAGTGTAAATAAGGACTAAATATATAATAGGCAATGTGAAATAGGAAGAAAAGGGGCAAAGGGGAAGGAAGTGGGAGGGCTAGGTGAAAGGATAGAAGTCAATGGGATTAATATGAGCAAATGGAAAAACAGGAACAAAATCTTTAAAATAGGGAGGAATGGAGGGGTTGAAGGGAGGGCTGGGCAAGGGTGAAAAATAAGAACCAAGAAAGACTATGTAAAGGTGCAAATTTCCAATGATGAATGTCATTATATTGTATACCTGAAATGTACCAATGATTAGAATGAATAATCGATAATGTAAAATAGGAAGAAAAGGTCCAAAGGGGTAGGGGTAATGGGAGGGGCAGGGGAAAGGAAAGAAGGGAAAGAGAAAATGCTGAGAAATGGAAAAAATGGAAATAAAGTCTTTGTAAATAGGGAAGGGTGGAGAGGGTGAAGGGAGGGCTAGGAATGGGGAAAAAATAAGAACCAAGATGCATCATGTAAAGGTACAATTCCCAATGAGAAATGTAATTGTGTTGTATACCTACAATGTATCAATGAAAGAATTTTTTTTTAAAAAGAGGAAATAAAAAGAAAATAATTTATAATTAAAATGATACAGATTTAATTATTCAACATACAAGTGGTGATGCAACCATCTAAATGGATTTATTGGGGCTTACATCACATTTTCCTGAGTATGGAAATTTTTCCTTACATGCTGACCCTGGAGTGTTGTACTAGTAACCGCTGTGTTAGTATCACAGGCTGGGTTGCTCTTGATATTGTGATTTGTTTGAAGTGATAAACAGTGCTTAGTAACATCTTAGACACACAACATACAATTTTTCCTTTGAAAAAGGGTAATCTTGATCTTGAAAAGTTCAGTGTTTACCTAAAATTGTGCAAAAAGAATACTTTCTAATTATATGTTAAAAGTAGAGTGGCCTCCAGGCTCAGGAAATTATAAAGTTTTCACCTATCAAACTATCTGCTGGGACATGAACAAGTTGCATGACATTGTCTCTTGCATGGTAGGACCTGTACATTCAAGGCCTCCACTCACTAAATGACTCTCAAAAGAAGGAGCTTTTATAAATTTCCAAAATTTCCCCAGGGGGTGGTTTTCCTTCACTGAGAGTTGAAGAAGTGGTTAGACTGTCAATATTGACTTTAGAAATGACTTTTCTCTGGAGTAAATCAATGTGGGTAAGAGATGTTCCAGCAAGCTCATGTCTGCAACTGTAAATATATGTGAGGAAGCACGTTTACTGTGGAGGGGAGGTTCTAAAGGAAACCCGCCAGCACCTAGGTTCAGAAGAGGCTGTCCCTCTGCACCATGACACGATAAGAGAAAACTTGAGAGACTGCCCTGCTGCATAAGAACCAAAGCTGTAGCTAGGCATGGTCGTGCATGCCTGTAATTCCAGCACTCTAGAAAGCTGAGGCAGAAGGACTGGACGTTCCAAACAAACCTGAACAACTTAGTGACTTAGGGAGACCCTGTCTCAAAATAAAAAAAAGTTTAAAAGACAAAAGAGCTGAAGATATTGAATATTTGCCCTGTGTGTGCTAGAATCCAATAACTTAGGAGTGGATCTGCCAGAAAATATACCAGATTGGCTTTTGGAAGCTGTGATGAAAACTCTGATAGTCTAAGTTAGAGTGAGCTGTGTTCATAGGTATCTCTGCAGGACAGAGCCTCTGGAGCCTTTGAATATCACAATGCTCTAAGACTTCAATTGAGCAAAGTATTCCCATTTCCTTTCATTCTCTTGCTGAGAAAATTGCTGCTTCGGAGGACGATATGCTTCCTAATTGCATGGAATTTGAGATGGTAATTTGGAGTTGGCAAGTTGTGAATGTTACCACTGGGTTCCACAAAGTCCCTAGTACAAGCACCAAAAATTATGTCAGTGGTGTTGAGGGAAGCACTTTATCTTGCCATTTAGAATATTCTCTGTTTCAAGCATTTTTTATAATGCCTCTTTCCTTTCCCAAATGATTTTCTTCTAAGGAAACTTCAGAATTATCTGTATTCTTTAAATGTCTTTTGGCCCTGAGGAGAGTTAGTCCTTTACTCTTGTTGCTCCCAGCCATCCTCGTGAGGGTTTGGTGGTGTGGCTGGCGTTCTTTCTGTGCAAGAGCTGACAGGTAGTCACTCCCCAGCTCCCCTGCCAAAGCTCTTGGCAGGACACAGTAGAGAAGAGCTTCCCGCCTGGACTCCAAGTTTCTCATTTGCTCCACAGGCTGCTTCATCTGTTTCCCGTGGTGGGAGTCTTCCTAGGAAATGCAGACTGGAATTGCTGCAGCATTGTAGATTGCTACCAACTGATTATTTAGAGCCAAAATAGAAAACATACATTAGGATGACTTTTACCATGCCGAACCACAAATGTTTTAAAATATTTTACAAATATAATTAGTAAATGTAATTATTAGTATGAAATGTGCTAGTTTAGCTACCACACTATTAAAGGAAAAACTTAGACTGGAATTCTTGTGTTCAGAAAACAGGATATAAATTTCAAAAGATAGTGGGTTTACTCACTGGAAAGACAAGGTTGTGGACCCACCAGTGTTAAAAATCCTGACACCTCTACCAGTTGAGGTCTGATAAAGTGTTCAAGGTTTATCACTTTTGCTTGTATCAAAATCAAATGATCTCAATACAGACAGACATTCACTTATAATCATTTGACTCAATGATTTTTTGACTGTAGGATGGTGCAAAAATGACACAGACTCAGTAGAAACTGTATGTAGAATTTTGGAGTTTGATCATTCCCCATTTGATGATATGTGCTATGATCCTCTCTCAAAATACCAGGCAGTGATAGTGAGTCTCAGCTCCCAGCCAGTCAAAAAAATCATCACAGGAAATAATTGACTTCAGAGTGTGCTGTGTGTTGTGCCCAGATTGTGAAGTCCCAAAGACCACCAGGAAGCCGTTCCCGATACAAGCACATGAGGGTCATTTATTCAAGCTCAAGCAGGGGCTCTCAACTGTCACCAATGCAGCAGATCAGAATTGAGAGCCCCATATTTCAAATTAGCAGGGTTTTTATAGAGATTACAGCAAGGTTTGGAGATTTTTCACTTAGCAGTTACATGATTGGTTGACAATTAGTGAGCATGAAGTGTACATTTCTGATTGGCTAGGTACATTGGGGGTTGAGAGATGGCTACATGTAGGTTTTATGAGGGAAATGAGGGACAAAGGTTAGTGGTCGACTGTCATGTACTGATGGTCAGCACATTGACAGATTGTTCTATAGATAGTGGACCCAGAACGTTCATTTCCTGGGCAAACAGATGGCTGAGTAATTAACTTAGGAACTTTGCTTCGGTACAGGTTGTGTCTTTTGTCCCAGAGCATGCACATTTTAACCATTAATTTGAGAGGCTAGGGGAATGGTGGATTTTAGCAAAATGGAGTCGCTTTGGTCTCACATTCCCCCCTTCTCATGATGCTATAGAGGACCAATCATGGGCCTCTGGGGGTTAATTTTATTAGGTCTGTAGAGACTGGCTGGTATTGGGACCTGAGTATCATCAGCTGTACAGTGTTAATGCATTCTCTGATGAACGAGACTCTGGCAACACTACAGCTAGATGACTCAAACAGCAATGGGTCTTGGTTAAATTTGCTGGAATATAATTAAAGGTTATTCTTTCACAGGTATAAAACCATCTTGTGGGCAGGGAGATATGGCAATTGTTACACACAATTTTTGTTTTATATGGCAGGACATCTCTTCTGACCATTTTCTCTTCAGACGTTTGGTTGTACAATTTTCATACATAGCACATTCAGTTTTGTTTGACATAATTACCTTGGGTGTATATAATTTGACAGCATTTTTAGGTTTACGGCAGGTGTCATGCCCCCAATTATAACTATCCAGGTAAGTAAGATTTTTTCCTGGGATGTCCTTAAATAGGGTATAGGGTCGTATTAATTCTAAAGAGGTGTATACCGGAATGAGACAGCTTCCCAGCACATAATGGAAATTTACATCAATGTTTAAGAAGAATTCAGACAAGTTAAGCGAGTTTGCCAATTGAATCCATACATTTTTTGTGTGATCTAGTCCTTTTGGGGGCAATAATGCCAGTGTCCCAGAGAATATTATCATGAAGATGAAACATCTCCAACCCGTTCCAGTCTTAGTTTTTGGTCGCCTGGTTGGCTGATAACCTTCCATTTGCCCTTTTTGATGTCTACGGGGGGTCCTGCTTTCAGATGGTTGCAATGTATCCAGGCAGAATGTCCAGCCACCTTCACCACCAAGGGAGTTGACAGGACAGCAGGAACCAGTCCCTTCCAACGAGGTTCCAGGGTCTTGGAATCAAACCTGTGAATAAAACCAAATCTCCCGGCATATAGGGTAAAGGTTGTAAAGGTTTTTCATTTGGACTCGTCATTTTCTTTTGTAATGTCTCATGTATCTCTGACTAAAGCTGATGAACTGTTTTTAAGGATTTAAGGAGTAGAAGGTGGGAAAATTTTTCCTTCAATTCTACATCTATTAATGGAATGATTGGGGGAGATCGTCCATAAACAATCTGGAAGGGGGACAGATTGAGGGGGGGCTTGGGAGTGCACCTCATTCGGAGGAGGGCAAAAGGGAGAAACTCTACCCAGCCTAGTTCAGTCTCCAAGCATAATTTAGTCAGAATCTCTTTTAAAGTTCGATTTGTTCTTTCTATCTGTCCTGAACTTTGAGGCCTATAGGCACAGTGTAGATTCCACTTTATTTCAAGGACATTACTAATTAACTTAGTTATCTTAGCCATAAAGGCTGGACCATTGTCGGACCCCAGAGCTAAGGGCAAACCGAAATGGGGAACTATTTTTGTCAGGAGCCTTTTAACTGTTACTTCTGCTGTCTCCTGCTTAGTGGGGTATGCTTCTACCCATCCTGAAAATGTATCCACAAAAACTAGCAGGTATTTGTACCCATACATACCAGTCTTTATTTCAGTAAAGTCCAACTCCCAATGTTCTCCTGGAGTTAGTCCTCTGTGTCAGACCCCAGGGGGCCCGGTTACCTGATTAGCATTTACCTTGAGGCAGGTGGGGCATCGTCTCACCATGTCCTGGGCCTTTTGGGCTAATCCCTGGCTGACGAAATGGGGTTGTAAGGCAGCCATCATCCTTTTCTCACCGAGGTGGGTGGACTTATGTAGTTCTCGCAGCAATGTGTCTGCTACAGTGGCTGGGAGCACCACATTTCCCTCCTTAGTCGTCCACCATCCATGGTTTCCTCAAGTCCAGCGTCTCCTGTTCATTTCCACTGCTTTATCTGTGTATTCAGGTTTTTCTGGGAGTACCCATGTGGGAAGCAGAACCATTTGTTTCCCCACTGATTTTGGGGCAGCTTGTTTTGCCACCTGGTCAGCAGCATTATTACCAATCATCTCGGGGCTAAACCCCCTCTGGTGCCCATGGCAATGGATGATGGCGACCTCTTGGGGCAACCAGATGGCTTGTAGCAGTGCCAATATCTCAGTCTTATTTTTAATTTCCTTCCCTTTGGAGGTTAACAGCCCTCTAGTCTGATAAATCTCCCAATGTACATGGGCAGTGGCAAAAGCATAATGGCTCTCAGTGAATATATTTATCCTTTTTCCTTTTCCCAATTCCAGAGCCTTAGTTAAAGCAATCAGCTCAGCCTTCTGTGCTGATGTCCCTTGAGGTAGCCCCTGCTCCCATTCCACCTGTTGGTCCTGGTTGACCACCACTGCTCCAGCATACCACACACCATCACGAACGAAACTGCACCCATCAGTATAGAGCGGTATCTCTGTGCGGGGGAGGGCCTGGTCCACCAAGTCCGGACGTCCTCCCCTCGAGTTTTCAAGAGTCTCAACGCAATCATGGATGGGTATTTGTTAGTCAGATTCTGGGAGTAGAGTAGCCGGATTGAGACCAGCGGTGGTGGCAAACTTAATGTGTGGCTGTTCTAATAAGATTCCTTGATATTGTAACAGTATGGCTTTAGACAGCCATTTGCCAGGTGAGCCATTCAACAAGGGCTCAATGGCATGGGGAGTGATCAAAGTTAAATCCTGTCCAAAGGTCAATTTGTCAGCCTCTCGGGTTAAAGCTGCTGCTGCTGCTATTGTCCTCAAACAATTAGGCCACCCTCGGGTCACTGGGTTGAGCTTCTTTGAGAGGTATGCCACAGGCCACTTCCATGGCCCCCAAAGCTGAGTAATCACTCCCTTAGTCACCCCATTTTTCTCTGTCACATACAAGGTAAAGGGCTTAAGTCTGGCAATGCCAGGGCTGGTGCCAATGCAAGTGCAGTCTTAAGCAATTGAAATGCCTGCTGGCAAGCCTCAGTCCATTTGAGGGGTGTATTTCCTCCCACGGTGGCCTCATGCAGGGGTTTAGCAATCTCAGCAAAGCCAGGAATCCAAATCCTGCAATAGCCAACTGCCCCTAGGAACTCTTGCACCTGTTTCTTTGAGCCTGCCTTCGGAATCTGGAGAATTACAGATACTCTCAATTCTGCCAGCCTCCTCTTTCCCTTTTCAAGAATATAGCCCAAGTAGGTTACCTTGGTCCAGCAGAGTTGAGCTTTCTTCCAGGACACCCGATATCCCAGTTCCTGGAGGGCTTTCAGGAGGCCCTCGGTGGCTGCAATGCATTCTTTATTGGTTGAAGTCGCCACCAGGAGGTCATCAACATACTGAAGAATTCTCACCTGGGGAAACACTTTTCTTACCTCTTGCAGATCTTTGCTGAGAGCTTCCCTGAACAGAGTGGGGTAGTTTTTGAATCACTGCAGCAGCCGGGTCCATGTCTGCTGTCTGGTTGTTTTCCAGTGTCTGGGTCAGTCCATTTGAAGACAAAGAGAGGCTGGCTCACAGGTGCTAGAGGCAGGCTGAAAAATGCATCTTTAAGGTCTAATACTGAGTACCACACATGACTGGGAGGGGTGAGACTCAACAGAGTATAGAGGTTTGGTACTGTTGGGTGAACGGTCTCCACCCGGCTGTTTACTTCCCATAAATCCTGTACTGGTCTGAAGTCTGAGGTGTCGGGCTTTTTCAAGGGAAGAGGGGTGTATTCCAGGCTGTCTGGCAAGGGATCAAGATGCCGGCTTTCTGGAGTCAGTGGATGTGTTTGGAGATCCCCACCTTGGCCTCGTCAATCTTTTTTATCTACTAGAAGAACCCTGTCCCTTTCTTTCTTAGTCTCCTTCTCTGTCTTTTCAACTTTTCACAATCCCTCTTGTAATGGCCCTTTTTTTTGCAATATGTACATTGATCCTTCTCTAACAAGGGCCGTACTTTACTTTTATCCTCTTTTTTATTTTCTCTGTATTCCTTTCAGATAAAACCTCCATCTGCCAAGGCTGTAATGTTAGCCTTTCCTATCTTTTTAGCCATTCTATCCTCAAAAGGATCCCTATTGTTAAACACCTTCATTGCCACACTCATCAACTTTTTCCTATTCTCTCCCTCAAATCCTTCTATCTGCTGCAGTTTCTTTCTAATATCTGGGGCCGACTGAGTGACAAAAGCCAAATTAATTGCCTGTGGATTTGCAGGGGCATCTGGGTCAATTGGAGTATATGTACAGTATGCTTCCAACAGATGCTCCAGAAAGGCAGAAGGGGATTCCTCAGGTCCTTGAAGGACCTCGCTTACCTTGCTCAAATTGGTAGGCTTTTGAGCGACTCCCCTCAAGCCGGCCAGGAGATGCTGATGGTAGTTTTGGAGAGCTTCTCTCCCGCCCCAGGAATTAACTTGCCATGGGGGACGGGTGGACAGAAGTTGTGCCTCAACATGGGCCCAGTGTTGCTCATCAAGTGGGCCCTCTGTTCCTCCCAACACTGATTTTATGGCTTGCCCTTGGATCCTCTCTCCCCTCGGAGGTGAAAAGGGCTTGGAGAAGTTGTTGACAATCATCCCAGGTGGGCTGATGGGTTAACAAGACAGTTTCTAACAGGTTAATCAAATCCCTAGGGTTATCAGAGAATTTGGCGTGCTGAGTACGCCAGTTATAAAGGTCACTGGTGGCAAAGGACCAGTAATGATGAGGCTGGTTACCATGCTCATCAGGGGGCCCTATTGTTCTCAGTGGACAAACAGTCAAGTTTGCCGGGCCTACTGGAGAGGCAGCACACTGGTGGCAAGTGTTTTGGGCAGGGCCATCACGGTTGTCGGCACCCGGAGCAGACTCTCCCTCCCCAATTCCGGCGGGGACCGGGTCTTCTCTTCCTGCCTGTTGTCGTGGGGGAGAAGAGAGAGAGTAAGGGGGGGGGAATGAGATCTTCTTTGGTCTCTCCTTGGAGGACCGGGTAAAGCGGCACGGTTGGCTTGGTTTTGGTTTGCCTTTTGTTGTCGCTCCCTCTGGGAGTCTTTTCACAGGCTGTCAGGATTACCTCTGGCTGCTGTTTCTGTGGAGGCAAAAAGGGCTTGACCAATGGGGGTGGGTCACAGATTAGACTCTCCCAAGTGACAATGTAGGGAACCTGATCAGAATGTCTGGTATAGGGACGGAAGATGACTTCCTGAACTCTCTTTGTGGTCTCTAGATCAAAAGTCCCCTCGGGTGGCCATCCTACCCCAAAGGTGGGCCACTCTGAGCTACAGAGGGTGATGAATTTAGTCCTTTTAATTTCTAAACTTAGGTTATGAGCTCGCTCCCTAACTTTTTTTGAAATGGTCCTTCATGAGAGAAAGAGGGGTAGTCACAGTCTGTCCCATCGTCTCAGTCCAAGTCAACACAATAAACAGACAAACAAATGCAACAGAAAAACAAAAAGTAAGACAAAACTGTCCTCAGCCCGATTGGAGGCAATACTGAAAATGGGACGACGGCTTCATGCCATATCGCTGGAGCGACATGCACTGGCCCCTAGGAGTCTCACAGACTCATACTCATGGGGCACTCCATCCCCGTGGGGCACTCTGTCCCCTCCAGAAGGATCTGGAATGTCTTCCAGGATCCTGGGTCGGTGGCTCTTGCAGCATGTCCACCTAGACCGTTTGCCAACCTTCCCAGGAAATGGGCCCCAGACCTTACAGACACCTTACAGACACAAAAACACTCACCAGCCAGTGTCAACCCTCTGGTACGGGGATCCTGAGGGTCTTGGGGATCCCAGAGGAGCCCCCAAATGTTGTGCCCAGGTTGTGAAGTCCCAAAGACCACCAGGAAGCCATTCCCAATGCAAGCACATGAGGGTCGTTTATTCAAGCTCGAGCAGGGGCTCTCAACCATCACCGATGCAGCGGATCAGAATTGAGAGCCCCAAATTTCAAATTAGCGGGATTTTTATAGTTGTTACAGCAAGGTTTGGAGATTTTTCACTTAGCAGTTACATGATTGGTTGACAATTAGTGAGCATGAAGTGTACATTTCTGATTGGCTAGGTACATTGGGGGTTGAGGGGTGGCTACATGTAGGTTTTATGAGGGAAATGAGGGACAAAGGTTAGTGGTCGACTGTCATGTACTGATGGTCAACACATTGACAGATTGTTCTATAGATAGTGGACCCAGAACGTTCATTTCCTGGGCAAACAGATGGTTGAGTAATTGACTTAGGAACTTTGCTTCGGTACAGATTGTGTCTTTTGTCCCAGAGCATGCACATTTTAACCATTAATTTGAGAGGCTAGGGGAGTGGTGGATTTTAGCAAAATGGAGTCCCTTTGGTCTCACACTGTGTTGCTGACCTTCTTTTTTTCTTAATATTGTGCTCAGTTTTTTTGCATCCCATTATGGCCACAAGATGCCCATCAGTGATACATACAAGATCCTCATACATGAGATACTCAGCACTTTATTATACAATGGGTTTTGTGTTAGATGATTTTTCCCAAATGTAAGCTAATGGAAAGGGTTCATTCAAGATAGGGTAAGCTATGGTGTTTGGCAAGATTGGAGTACCCCACTGCATTTTCAGCTTAGGACAGTTTCAATTTTTGATGGATTTATCGGGTTGTAATCCTACTGTAAGTCAAAGAGCATCTGTACTTTGAGGGGGAAACATCCCTTGGAGAATCTAGAAATACCAAACAATGCATTCATATTCATATATTCACAAAAGTGTGCATCTGATTTTAGGGACTTCAAAGACCACTGAATTCCATGCAAGGATCTCTTAAGGGTTTATGTACTTCAAGAGAAAGTCGAGAATAGTACTGCGTATTAAGATTTTGTTTTTACATTTGGAGTTCTCAATTTTGACAATCACTGCCAAGATCTGATTTTATTTTAGCTAACATATACAACAAATTGCTTGTTAAAAGAGAGCAAATATCACGGGGGAAAAAGTAGATCTGCTCGAAAAATATGTGTTGTCTGTGTTTGTTCTGTGCAAATGCTTGATGAGGGAAGGGGAAATATTTTAGAGAAGTGTTTACAATATTGACATTTACAATAGGCTGTGGTTTTGAGAATCCCCTGAAGCATTTTACTTTGTCCCTTGGCTTTGAAAGATCTCTTCAAGTGTTGAGCCATTTGCAGAGGAGAGGAGGGGATGGGCCAGGGAGGGATCTGAGCTGTTAGCAATGGGGATGCTAGGGGCTCAGCTTCCTGTTGGCTTTGTGGATGGATGGTTCCTCTTAGAAGGCAGGGCAAGGGAAAGAAAATAAACCTACTTGTTGCTAAGAAAGAAACTGTGAGGTTTTCCCTGAAGTGAAGATTTGTCTCAAAGTTTACTCTTAGAAGAGTTATGCATAATCATCATTCATAGCGTTTACCAGATCTTTCCCTGAGATTGGCCTTGGTGGAGCACAACTAGGTTGGGATTAAACTGAAGAACTCTGGGCCAGCAATGAAAGTTAGGATGCTTAAGGGAAGGAAAACCTACAAGTGATCTTGGGGCAAAGTCACTTTATCACTCAAACTTCAAATTTTTTATTGTAAACTAAATCTACAGTTCACTCATTTACCGGTTTCATTCAATTCAAAATGTTTACATTTTATGGTCATTTTGACTTTGGGGAAGAGCCAGAGGGTGCACTGTGCTGGTTCTGGTGAATAAGGTGGATGAGATTCTGCTTTACAAGCTTTTATGCTTTTACAAGCCTGCCTTTCCATTGGATGGCCCTTGGCTACAGCATTCACTGTATTTGTTTTAATCACACCTCATAAAGGCACTCACTAAAGAAGATTTCCAGGACTGCTTCAGAAAGTGACAAGAATGATAGGATGGAAGTAGAGGGAGTGTGTTGAGGGGGATTAATAGTACTGTGTCAGTCTTTCACTGTAATGCATTTCTTACTTAAACATTCACCGTACATGTTGATCAACACTTAGGGAGTTCTCAGACCCACCTAAGAAGCAAAGTTGGAAGTCATATTTCCCTAGGCCACAGTGGGACCTGCGATTCAATAAGATTTCAATGACCTTGGTGCCCCAAGGCCAATGTCTGCAGCCCCACCTCCTGTTGTCCTTCCATGGAATCTCATGCTTCTGGACCAGGGACTCCTGGATGCCTCACATGTTTGTAAACAAGCCAAAACAGTCCTCTCACTCCCCTAGGCATCCTTTTGGTTTTTTTCCACTCCCAAAGCTCATCAGTATTACAAGAGTAAGGCAGCAACCAAGGTGCCCCATGCCCCTATGCATAGGGATCTTGGCTCCAGGGTCAGCTATCTGTTCCAGTGCAGCACCATGATACACAGGCTCTCCTGTGGGTCACTGACCTCATCACAGGCTGTCAGCTGAGACCTCTGCTGCAGAGCAGCCCAGAGTGGAGGGGACAGAGTACGATTACTGGAGTTAGAAACATAAAAGCCTGCACTAGCCCCATTTGCTGTTACCTTTCAGCTTTACCAAAAATGAGCCATATAACCTTGGGCCAGTTCCCTACCTCTCCTCGATGTGCACACGGGAGTCAGGGCTCCTTGTGCTTTCTGTGAGGAGTAAATGGCAAGTGTACATCAAGTAGCAGAGTATGTGGCACATAACAGTTGCTCAACAGATACATCTTTAGGATCTGAATTTTCCAGAATAGAATGGGTACCTTGAGAGACATGTGAAGTAGAAAATGGTGCAATGTTTCTACAGAATTTTTGGAGGTCTATATCTCAAGATTTTAAAAGCTTCCATCTCATTATACAATATTTCTGCTTCATGGCCATACTGTAGAAATTTTCAGAGATGTGAACAAAGATATATGTACAAGAATGTTCAGCACAGTGTTTTTAAAAATAGCAAAACAGGAATGGCAATTTGTTCCAAGATATGTGTTGTGAGTAAAAATAATTATGGTAATATACAAAAATAGAATCGTGTGCAGCCATTAAAATAAGAATCATCAGTGATGTGGGAAATACTTGTGGCATAGCTTTAATTGGAAAGTTTAGGATGCAAAATTACAGATGTCATGTGATAGTCAACTTGATAAAAATTATCATCTGTTACAGATAAAAACTGAAGAAAAATGTAAGTCAAAATATTAATAATGATTATTTCTGGGTGGTGGGACTGCAGATGTTTTTAGTTCATTCTCTGACCTTTCTTAAGCCTCTAAAATGAATAGAAATTCTTTTGTAAGCAGGGGGAAAAAAGCAATGCACTGTATTTTTAAATAGTGTGGTGAGTGCACACATATTTATCAGACCATGTGTTGGAAATTTATTTGGAAAATATGGTTACAGTAAATATAGGTCAACTCCTTTCCAAGATTTTTTAATTGAAAACTTTAAAATTTTTCAAAATAAATTATTTCCTGGGCTATATCTGAAAGGACAATAAAAATTTCAAAGGAGTTGGGATAATGCTTTCAACATTTCCACAGACAAGTAGCTATCCCTTCTTGGCTCTGGGATGGTATTAGGGTGGAGTTTCTTTTTGAGAAATAGCTCAGAGGTCTAGAGGATCATCCAGGCAAGTAACAAATGTTTAGCTTTGGAGAATACCACTTTCCTTAACTTTATCACTTTGTGAATGTGACAATAGGATATATGAATGCAAATGACTTTTATCTAGGATCACCAGTCTTTCTGGGTTTAACTAAAACAGGCAACCATATTTTGAATAGTGTATTTTATATTTAGAAAGTCTCAAATAAAGAAACTGCCAATATTAAAGTGATCTAAAACTGATATAATGCAGTTTCTCTCAAACTTAATGTGCACAAGAATCATCTGAGGATCTTGTTGAAATGCAGATATCCTTCAGTAAAGGATGACAAGATTCTGCACCTCGTTCCAGCTACAGGAGATGCCTTACTGCAGGGTGAGGCCCCCATTCTGGGCAGAAAAGATGAGGAACACCAAAAAGCCTTCCTAGGTTTCCAGGGAAGAGAGGATGTTGCTTTGTCACCTCATTAGGAGGCTTACCAAGTGCTACAGCTGGAGTTCTAGTGCAGTGGACATGAGGATTGCACAGTGTGTTTTCTAAAAGCACCATCACACACCTGGGTTCTGGCTCACAGAAGCTTTGATCAGTGGGTGCTGGCTGCCCACTTCTCCAAAACTGTCTGGGCAGTTCTGACACTTGATTCTAGTAAAAGCTGAGGACCACTCAGTAGACTGTCTCTTGACCTGCACTAGCTAGTCAGCTGCAGCCAAGTGATATTCTTATCTGCCTGCTAACCCCATCTGCCTGTTCAAAGGACCCCCCTTGCTACACCTATTCTTGGTCTTGGTCTTGTCTTGATTTTATAAGAATCCTCAGAATGAGATACAGGTTCTGTCCCCACTACCAAGTGGTCATTTCCTATACTCATTTCCTAAACCAACAGGCAGCCATTTGGAGATGACTATGGATTAATGGACACCTGGTCAACACTCAGAAAGCAAGTGGAAAATTTGAAAAGTAATTCTGGCTCAGGATACCATGAGTCCTGTCTATAAGAAATTACTGAAGATTCCAAAACTGGATTTTCTTTTAGAGATAGAAGTTGGTAAATGGTAAAAAATCTAATGCCTGCACTCTGAATTAATAAAGTGAAAATATCTGAAAAATAATAACTAATGACTATATACAAGAAGTTTTGTTTATATCCCCAAAGGGAAATTCTCAAAGCTTCAGTGAAATACAAACTTTTCAAAACCTAATCATACCAAAATTGTCACCTAGCTTTGGTGACATAGATGCTCAGAATGGTGAAATTTTCAGTTTTCAAGTATAAAAACAAAAGTTGTAGCAGTATAAAACTGAAAACTCTACACGCCACCCTGGTGGATCACAGACAGAAATTGCCCCAGCAGGTAGAGCCACATTTGCCCCTGGCAAACTCTGTGCCTGTGGATTCCATGCCCTGGCTGTGCCCATTTACCAACTCTAACTCTGAGTTTTGTTTTCCCTCATCATGGGGCAGCAGAGGTGCTGACCAACCAATTGACTGGCAGAGAATGAGGCCAATCCCTTAGGACAAAAAGTAAGCCCTGGAGAATCAGCAGGGCCAAGGAGAAATAAATAACACACCATGCCAGCAGTGCTAGCCCCCCAAAAATCCATAGCTATAGTAAACTACAAAGTCAGTGTGGGGTTTTAGCACAAAAGTGACTCCTTTACAGCAGCCTAGAGATGGAGAAGAAACCCACTGCATCACCTGCCATATTGGAGAGGGTTTAATCAGGAATTATTCTCGGAAGAGGTTAACTGTTTAAGTCAAAGCCACAGATAAACTATAGAACAACTTAACTTCAGGGTCTTCAGTGTTACTCTATTACAGTGACTAGGTGAGAGACAGCCACAAGAGACAGCCATGGAGAGGGTGTGGGCTAGAAATAGACTCCCTGAGAAGCTGAACCTCAGGCCAGAAAGGACATGGGGTTTAGCCCTCTGAGGTGATAAGCTAGGACTGGCAAGTGTGGGTTTCAGACATGGTTGGATCTAAATGTGTTAGCATTAAGCCCAGTGGACTGCTTGAACTCCCACCTTGCTGCCTAAACCAAGCAGAGACCAGTGGTCTGCTTGCTTGCCCCATCTACCAATATGAACAAGGATATCCCTCTGCTTTGATAGTTGCCACTCTCTATGGAGTACAGACAGAGAGGCCTCTGGATGGGGAGAAGCTTACACAGCCACAGGCCTTAAAGCTAGGTCTTAAAATTGATGGAGAAATAAGGTCTTTCCATGACAAAAAATACCTAAAGAAATTCATGACCGCCAAACCAGCACTCCAAAAAATTCTCAGAGATACCTTAGAAAGAGATAACAAAGCTAACAATGCTAAAAGGTTTACTAACATGAACACACTAGGCACAGTGAGCAGTTAAGCATACAGGTAAACAGGGAATAAACAATAGAAAAATAATGCAATGACAAGAATAAGTCAATAACTTTTAGTAATAACTCTGTGTGAATTGTCTCAATTTCCTAATCAAAAGACACAGAATTGCAGATAGATCAAGAAACAAAATCAAATGATATGCTGTATACAAGAAACACATTTAGTCCAAAAAGAAATTCATGGATTAAAAATCAAAGGAGGGAAAACAATACTCCATGCAACAAGAACCCATATCCTATTTTCAGACAAAGTGGACTTCAAGCCAAAGCTGATCAGAAGAGGCAAAGAAGGTCACTACACATTGGTTAAGAAAACAATTCAACAGGGATAGGTAACAATTATAAACATATATGCACGGAACACCATCGCACTTAACTTTATAAAACAAACACTACTGAACATAAAAGATCGAATAAACATAAACAATTATAGTAGGGAAAAACAATACCTCCCTGTCACAAATAGATCAACTAGACAAAAAATCAACAAAAAATATGAGTTGATCCTAACTTTCAAAAAATGAACTTAATAGATATTCACAGATTATTCTACCCAATAATAACAGACTACATGTCCTTCTTAGGAACACATGGAACTTTATCCAAAATAGATCACTTAATAGCCCATAAAGTATGATTAGTAAGTGCAAGAGAATTGAAATTATCCCATGCATATTATCAAATCACAGAGCAACAAAACAAGAAATCAATGGCCAAAAAACCCACAGAAATTATTCAAACATATGGGAACTAAATAATACTTCCTGGAGTAATTAATGGGTCACAGAAGAAATTAGATAGTTCCTAGAATCAAAAGAAAATGTCAACACCACATAACAGAACCTATATGAAATAATAAAAGCAGCCCTAAGAGGGAAGTTTTTAGCTGTGAATGCCCATATCAGAAAAACAGAGTGAGTCCAGATAAATAACCTAAAGATACACCTCAAATTCCTAGAAAAAATAGCATTCCAAATCCAAAGCTAGTAGAAAGAAATTACAAAGATCAGAACAAAATAAATAAAATTGAGGCTGAAGAAACAATATAATCAATGAATTAAAGAGCTTCTTCTTCAAAGTAATAAACAAAATAGACAAACCTTTAGCCAATCTTACCAAAAAAGCAAAGATCCAAATCAATGCAAATATCAATGAAAAAGATGAAATATATATGGACACTGCAAAAATCCAGAAGATTATAAACTACTTCAAAACTTGCACTCAAATAAATTCCAGAATTTTGAAGTACTGGATAAATGTTTAGATACATATGAATTACCAAACTGAACCAGGAACATGAAAACCTTAAATAATACAATAAAAGGCAATGAAATTAAAGCAGTAATAAAACAATCTATAAACTAAGAAAAGCCCAGGACCTGATGGATTCACTGCTGAATTCTACAAGAATTTCAGGAACAATTATTATCAATACTCCTCAAATTCTTTAACAAAATTGAAAAGGAAAGAGCACCCCCAAAGTCATTCCTACAAGTTACCATTATTGTGATCCCAAAACTAGACAAGGATGTGACTAAAATTTAGAACTACAGGCCACTCTCGTTAATGAACATAGATACAAAAGTCCTCAAAATGAGCCAAGCATGGTAGGGCACACCTGTTATCCCAGCACTTGGGAGGCTGAAGCAGGAAGATTTGTGAGTTTGAGACCAGCCTGGGCTACATAGTGAGTTCAAGGCCAGCCTGGACTACATAGCAAGACCCTGTCTCAAAACAAATAAACAAACAAACAAATCCTCAACAAGATACTGCAAACATGATGTAACAAATCATCAAAAAGTTCATGTATCCTGACCAAGTAGGCTTCCTCACAAGAAGGCAAGGATGGTACAACATATGCAAATTAATAAATATAATATAGTCCATAAAGAGAAACAAAGACAAAAATCACGTGATCATTTCAGTAGATGCAGAAAAAGCCTTTGACAAAATCCAACATCCATTCATGACAAAAACACTGAAGAAAATAGGTATAGAAGGACCTTATCTCAGCCTAATGAAAGCCATTTATGATAATTCTACTCCCAACATCATATTAAAAGCTAAAAACTTTCCTTTTGAAATCAGGAACAAGACAAAAATCTCCACTATCACCATTCATGTTTAAATATTAATCAGAGCAGTCAGGCAAGAGAAAAAATATTAGGAGTATGTATATGAAAGGAAAAAGTTAAATTATCATTATTTACCAAAAACATAATCCTCTACATAGAAAACCCAAAAAATTCAACCCAAAGACTCATAGAAGTAATAACCATATTCAGTGGTGTAGCAAGAGATTCCTCAAAAAACTAAAAATAGAAATTCCATTCAACCCAGTTATTTTCCTTCTAAGCGTCTTCCTGAAAGAGTTAAAGATATTATATTCCAGTGACACATGCATACCCTATTTAGAGCAGCACAATTCATAATAGCTATACCTTGGAAGTGGCCTATATGCCCATTAATGGGATAAATAAAATGTGATATTTATACACAGTGGAATTCTACTGTGTCATTAAAAAAGGATAAACTTGAGTCATTTGTAGGAAAACAGATGCATCTTCACACCATAATGTTAAGTGAAATAAACCAGAAACACAAGCTTAAATACTGCATGGTTTCTCTTATATGAGAAATCCAAAATAAACAAAGAGAATAATAAAAGATAGATAATAGGAAAAAGGGAGATATTTTGCAAAAAAACCCACAAAAAACTATGGGCCAAGAGATGGAGGGAGGATGGGAGAGACAGAAAGGGAAGGGGATAAAAAAGAAATTAAGATATTTGATGTACATATATCAGCTTCCCACAAGGAATGTATGTAATTATTACATACTACAAACATATACTAATAAAAAATAAAATTGAAAAAAAATATCAAAGGGAAAAAATTAAAACTGCAAAACTAGAGAAATTATTTATAGATCAGGGCCAAATCAGATGGTAGGATTGATTAAAATGCTTTATTTATTTATTATTGTTGTGATAAATGGCACAAATTATTAAATTTTCCACCTTAACCAATTTTCAGTGTACAGTTCTGCAGTACTTAGTATATCTGCATTGTTGTACAAACAATCTCCAGAATTTTTTCATCTTACAAAATTATAACCCCAGAACCTGCTCAACATGAATTTCCTTCTCCTCCTCCCCTCAGCCACTGGTCAGCTCTGTTCCACTCTATTTCTGCAATTTCAACTACTATGTTAGACATTTCATCTAATGGAATCCTACAGTGTGTGTCCTTTTGTAACTGGCTGAGTTTGAAACAAATTCACTTGTTAACACACACTTTCAGAAGTAGATTCTACACCAGTCTGACCTGTTGAAAGACATCTGAAAATCTCTTGTGATGAGTTCTTTAGTGACTTACTGGCCTTATGGAAGGGAGGAGGTGTATGATATGAGTACAAGGTGGCAGTGAATGTGACCACAGGTCAGTGTGGCAATGTGGACCAGAGAGGTGGGTCACATGCAGACAGTGGTGGAGGTCAAGATTCTGCCAGGTGCTTGTGCAAGAAGAGCTCACTTAGGCCTGAGCCTGAGACCATATGGGAGCTCTGATGAAAGACTTCTTTTAAAGATAAAACAAGTGAACAAACAGTAAACAGATCCCGGGGTTATTTTAACAATTGTACTCAAGTGGGTCTCAACACAGAGTGAATCCTTTCCATGCAACTCCTAGGTCTTGTGACCCTGACTTCAAGGCTCTGGGGAAGGGCACAGATTTTCCTCACTGCTTGGCCAGATGGACCAGCACATCACGTGCCTGTCTGTCATGTGAGAGAAGTGGCCACTCTCTTCTTGGCAGTGATGTGTGTTGCTCCAAGGTCACTGTTGTAACCAATTGAGTTGAAACTATAGAGAGGAAACACACTCTGAATCAGATTTGAGTCCATTTATTTAAAGCCCGTGACAGAGAGGGGCTAGTGCCCAGAAAGAACTCTCAGCCCCGAGAAGCGGGTTTGTTTCTCCTTTTAAACCTTTCATTTGGGGAGGGCTCGAGGGGAGAGCAAGCAGAATTTTACAGAAGCAGAACCATGCCAGGTTAGTGGGGAGTAAGAGGAAGTTTCACATACTAGGTGAGCTACAATAAAAACACCTTGCAACTGCAGCAAGTTTTCTGCCAAACAGGGTGTGGGTTCCAGGTGCTTTGTCCACCACAAATGGTGGTGAGGCTCAAGATGGAGGCAGGATGGTTATCACAGTCACCACTTCTACTTCTGTAATCTGCTTTGGCACTTTGTCAAGAGAACCTGGTCTCTGTGGGCTGGGGGAAGGAGGGCAAAGATCCAGGAGTGCCTGAGATCCTATCCTTGCTCCCCATGCCCACCTGCTTCTTGCTTCTATTGGGGGTTATTAGTGGAATTTCCAATATAAATTGCTTTGTTACATAACAGCCTCATCTATAAACTCACAGTAAGACCCCAACATATGATACAACCTCCTTCCTCTGAACATGAAGCCACCACATTTGACTGTTATGATGATGATGTAGATAAAGGATGTACTGTTGTGAACTGTGTGCTTAAAAATGATATGACATTGGAAATATGCTTTTAAAAAAAGTCCAGAAGGGGTAGGCACAGTAGCAGCATACACCTGTTATTCCAGCACTATTGGGGGCTGAGTCAGGAGTACCCAAGTTGGGGCCCAGCCTGAGCAACTTAGCAACTTAGTGAGATCTTGTCTCAAAATTATAAAACAAACAAAAAAAAGAGCTGGAGATTCAACTTAATACTCTCCTGGGTTCAATCCCTAGTACTGTACTAAGATAGATAGATAGATAGATAGATAGATAGATAGATAGATAGATAGATAGATAGATAGATAGATAAGATCATGCTATTTGTAACAGCATGGCTGGGGATGTAGTTCGGTGTGAAGGCCCTGAATGCAATCCCCAGTGCTACAAAAACATTCAGAAAAAAGTGTGTGTGTGTGTGTGTGTGTGTGTGTGAGAGAGAGAGACAGAGAGAGGGAGACAGAGAGAGACAGAGACAGAAAGAGGGAGAGAACAAAGATCAGCAAAACCCTGGGATGATTGTTAAAACTAGATAATGAGTGAAGGTTCACTATCATTTTTCTCTACTCTTGTCTATGTTCAAACTATACCCCAATAAAAATGGTTTCCTCTTCTCAGGAGCCCGTACTGATTGAATCACACAATAGCGTCAATATGTTAGGCCCAAGAACCTCACACTGGGGGCCTCAGCAGCGAATTTCATGGACTTGACTGAACACAGCACATAGTGCATTGTAAACACAGCCACAGTTTCCGGCCTTGGGAGAAATCACCACGGGCAACTCATGGGCAGGCAGCTTGGAATGCAGAGGCAGCTGGCTCTTTCCTGCAGATCTGTTTACTAACTTTTTTTCTAGGATCATTTTAAAGATTCCCCCATGATATCTTCTGCTCAGAGGTTTAGAAGTTTACAAGCAAAATATACATCCACCCCTGGTGGCCCAAGTGGCTTTCCCTCCTCAGTCTACTGTGGCCTCACAGACCCACTCAGGCACAGCCAGGAGCAATGAAAGAGGTGGGGCAGAGGTGCCAGAGCAGAAAGGGATTGTCCTTGCATGTTTGGAAAGGATGTCTTCCTGTCGATACAACCTGTAATCTTGGGCAAAACCTTATTTCTTCCTTGTCACTGCCTCCTTGATGAGCAAAGAGAAAAATCCGCTTGCAACTACTCTGATCCTTAGAATTTAATCTTGAAGATGCTTGAAGTTCTCCTTCTGCTTCTTTTTTTCCCCCAAGTCTGAAAACTGCCCTTCTTTGTGCCACCTTTAGGGCTCATCCAAGATATTGGCATCTTTTTCTGGTTGCAGAGTCTGGATAAGCTAGGCCCACCTATCTCTAAGGCTTAGGTACCAATTATTGTATTTTATTTCCACTAGCACCAAATCCAGGAATGCTTTTAAAACATGCATGCTTATGAAAATGGATGCACCTTGAGGCCATAACGCTAAGTGAAATAAATCAGCCACAGAAGGTTCAATATCATATGGTTTCTCTTATACAAGAAAATTAAAGAATAAACAATTTAAAGAGCAAAGTAAAAGAAAGGAGACAGGAAACAAGGACACAGGCTTTTTGGAGATAGGAGGGATAACGGGGGAAGGGGAAGTAGAAAGGACCAGGACAGGATATGTATATGTACCGATGGCCATGATGAATATATTCATTATATACTGCTAACATATACTAATGAAAATTTTTTTAGAAACATGCAAGCTTCTAGACAAGCATGTGGGATTTAGAGCCACACCTGCTACAAAAATGCCAGTTCACAGCAAGTAAGGGTTCATATTGTTCCCATTTGCAGGCTGAGGAGCTACAGATGGATGAAGCACAGCACTTCTAAGTCAGCAGGAACATTGCAGGTTTTCCTTCTAGTGCTTCAGCCAGCGCTCACATCTATCTGGCATCACACAGAATCCACTCATTGAGTCCTGAACACTTTCAAGATCTGAATGTCTTTCAGGGGTGAAAATGTGACCTTTATCTGGGGGCACCCACAGTGGGCACAAAGTGAAACTTGATTGAGATTAAGGTGGGAGGTTTAAGGATCAGGAGCCTGCATTCTGAATAGCTCATAGCATAAAGGGAAGAACTGAGTATTTTTTAAAATTATATTTGTAGGGCTGGGGATTTAGCTCAGTGGTTTCGCTGCCTGCTGAGCAAGCGCAAGGACCCAAGTTTGATCCCTGGTACCCCCTCCCACCAAAAAAGGTAAAATTATATTTGTAATCTAGTGTCTCTTTATGATTAAACATTGTGTCCATGGACTCATCCAGTCTGTCTTACATTTGCTTCATTACTTCATTCATGCCAGTGACCTTTGAGGTCTGTTGTGTACATACATAAAAGCAAAGGCTCTGTCACTTCTGGTTGCATTTGAATCTTCTACAAAACTTCTGGCAACAGCAAATACAATATGCCAAAAACCTGGTGGAAAGAGAGAGGTTTTTAAGCAATTGTTTTCTAAACATTATTAATTCATTTGCTTGATAAGCTTAATGCAGTAAAATAAACCACATTTTTCTTGAGTAAATTTTAGACTACCAAGAGGGCAAAATGTATACAAGCACTAAATTTTTTTTTAACTTTTTCTTTTTCTGTTTGTTGAGAGGCCATTCTGCTGTTTTGAGACAGACAATTGTCAGAAAAATATATCGTGATTGTTTAAATCAAAGCTTTTCTTCAGATCGTGTGTGTGTGTGTATGTGTATTAGTTACTGGAGATTGAATCCAGATCCTTTATACTGAACTGTAAGTCAACCTGTTTTATTTTGTTTTGTTTTGTTTTTGGAGGCAGGATCTCACTAAGTCACTTATTTGCCCAGACTGGGCTTGAACTTATCATCCTCCTGCCGGTGCCTTACAGAATGCTGGCACTATAGATGTGCACCATCGTGCCCAGCTCAGACTAATATTTATATCAATTTCCTTCATATTTATTAGCCTTGACTTTATTTTTCAGGCACTCTGATTTCGGATTTTGTACACCAGACATAGTTGAAGCCAGCTGAATATTTCCCCTACAAATTCACCTGTAAACAAAGTATCTAATATAATGGAAGATGGGAATGCCTGTAGATTAATAATTTGATATATTTATACATCTATCTGGGCATACATTTAACCCTTATGTCAACTTTAAAGGGGCTGACATTTATCCTGATTACCATCTTTCTATCTTCTGTTGCTATCACTAGATGACTATAAACATTAAAGACACCAAATAAGTCCCTGCCAATTGTTAACCAGTAATATCATCCTTCCATATGAGACAACACCTTTTTGTCAAGTAAAAGTCCACAAATAACAGAATGATGGTTTCTAAGCCTTTATTTCACCCTTTCCTTCAAATTGTATTCCCTAGTGGATGCCTCTGTTACCCACATAGACAGAATGTTGTACCTCTGAGGTCTCTGTGGATGCACATGTGAAAAACAAGGGAATTTGGAAGAATGTGCAGGGACTACAAATGCAGTTGGGCTTGAATCTCAGATGTTACCCCCACTTGGGTCCTAATATTTAAATTCTCAATTTCCATACCTGGTAACATGAAATAATAACACCCAACCCTGAAGGCTGCTAGGAGGATTAGTGGGCACACTGCTCACAAAAGGTAACAAGAACACAATAAATGATTCCTGTCTTTATCATCATGGTTATTATTTTACAAAGTCATTTCCTCAGTTCAGGAGACATATATTGAGCATCTACTATGTGCAAAGCATTGTGCTAGATTTTGATGATAAAGCATGAACAAGAAAGAATCATTGTGTGCTATAAGCTTCTAAACCTTTGGAGAAGTCAAAGAAGGGGATTACTGCAGGGTCTTACGTGATATAATAAGTGGCACACCCTTGAGGAATATGACAACTGGGACATTTAGCATGGTGAGATAATAATTGATTAGAGACAGATACCCATGATGTGGCTGGTGCCAGCATCTCAGGGGAGATAAGCCCTACACTAGGACTGACCAGCCAATACCAACATCATGAACACAAAGGGCCAGAGGCTCAAAATGGAGCAGCATGTGAATGCCAGCCAACAGCACCACAACAGGCCTATAGAGGAAGATACTGAGGGATCACGTTCCTCACAGGAATAATCTCTTCCAATGAAGCAGTCCTGAGAGACTCTGTGAGGGATGCAGGGATTGAACTGAATTTTCAAGCACAGATTTCATGTCAAGATATAGGAAATGGGAATGGAGCCTCTTATCAGTGAGATGGGTGAAATAGGAAAGACACAAAGAGGGCATAAGGACAGGGTATGGGGCAGAAAGCTCAGTAGGCATGGAGCTTTGAAGGATATTGACTACGTGGCTAAAACTTGGATATTATTCCTTGGAAATGGAACTTGTTGAAGAAAGGAGTTCCAGCCACAAAGCTCTGAGGTAGAGCCATGACACCTACCCTGGGAGGTAGGACACCTACCCAATGCCAAAGGTAGGACAGGGACAGAGAGCATGAGAAGGGAAGGACAGAGACAGGAGACATTTGGAGAGACTAAGGAAGCAGTTCAGGGGACGGAGAGGGGATCCAGATTTCTGACTAGTAATTATTCATGAAGGTAGAGCTTTCAACAGGAAATAGGCACTCTGAAGGGGCAAGGAGCTGGATCGGGAAGTGAAATGTTGATGGACTTGGGTTTAGTGTTAAAGAGATGGCAAGGGTCTGAAATTCAGATCCTGAAGAAAGAAGGTGATATCAACGGTGATCTCACCTGTGTATGTGTGCACATATCATTCATTCGACACCTCCTTATTGGAATCCCTGCTCAGCAAAAGTATCATAATGCCACCAATGAAAGGGACAAGAAATAGTTCCTGCCCCCAAGGAACACACTGCTGAAAGTTCCCTTTCTGTGTGATTTGATTTGCTTGTAATTTGTAATCTTTTTGTTTTGTTTTGTTTTGTAGTTCTTTTTTGAGGAGGGAGCGGCCTGTTTATTGTCCATTGACCCTTTTTCAGTGTGGCTGGAACTGGCTTTCTGTGCCCCATCTTCTTATAAGGATGAAACACTGGGCCGGGGATTTAGCTCAGTGGTTCTGGCATCTGCCTCCCAAGTGCAAGGTCCTGAGTTCGATCCCTGGTACCAAAAAAAAAAAAAAAAAAAAAAAGAGGAAACACTGACTTGGAAATTTCCTCTAAGAAACTCAGGGCCTAGTCTCCCCTTTCCTCAGCTCAGGCAGACCTTTGGATGCGAAAGGAAGAAGCTGTAGCATCAGAAGATACTTGCCCTTTATTAGAAAATCCTCTCCCTGATACAGAAGTATCGTTGATTAAAACTCATTGGAGGAAATAGCCTTATTTCCACAGTGGTCCTTTAAAAAATGTAGAAAAGGCAGTTACTGGGATAACTTGTGTTTTCCCTCTGTACCTTGACACCCTGAAGCATCTCAAGGTAGCCATGGCTATGGGTACCCATTTTATAGATGGGAAGTTGAGGCAACAAGGTCCTGTTGCAGCAGTGGTGATACAGTGCAGTGGTCAGTAGGCATTGCCCTCCTCTCCGTGGTCTTGGTGGGAAGTGATAGAAGGCTGATAGGACTTCGGGGGAAAAGGGGACAGACTTGAGGCTGAGAGCAAGTCTTTGGTATTTCCCCAACTTCTAGCTGGGGAAAGGGAACAGGGCAGGATCACAGTGCAACTGGGAAGGTGGGTAAATCTCGCAGGGCAAAGCCTTTGGGAGAGGCAGAGACTTCCCTGCCAGCTTGGAAGGAGGGCTGAGGAGAGGCCAGTGCTGCAGGGAGCAAATCCCAAGCCGGAACTAGTCAGAAACCTCACTATAGTAATACTTGTGGGCAGCAGGGGTGGTCTTCCAGCCAGCAGCCCGGAACTCAATAATCTCTAGCAGCAGTAGCTGGGCCAGGGAGCTGAGGCCTGTCAGGAGCAGGAAGCCATCCCGGATCAGGACAAACAGCTCATCCATGCACTGTCCGTTCATCTTCTCCAGCTGCTCCCCAACGCAGTGCAGCTGCAGCACCAAGCAGTCTACCTCCTCCTCCTCATTCAGACTGCCTGGCTGGGCTAGCCAGAAGAGGCAGTCATAGACCGGGTTCACCAGGGCCATCATGGGCATGTTATTCACCCTCAGGTAGTCAAAGATGTTGCAGATAAAGGTGACGTAGCAGACCCAGCCCTGCATGGACCGTGCTCTCAGCTGTTCCCGGGTCTGGTACTCTTGCTGCAGCCAGTTGAGGAGTCCACACCGGAAGACACTCTGGTCTGCTTGCTTACTCTCTGCCTGGATGATGGCATAGCACATGCATCCTGCTTCCTTGCTGAACACATGGTCCTGCAGAGAATGGTCCACAATCACATTGGCCACTTTCTCCAAATCCACAGCACCTGGATCTTTGAGTGCTGTTTTCAGCAGCTGCTGGGTCTCTGCATCAAAAGACTGGATTTTATACTCCTCTCTACCGGCCTCCCCCCTGACTACCCAGCCCCAGCAGCTCTTCACTGGGCTGGGACTAAGGATAGCACCAGCCCACGTGGCGTGGGAGGAGCCCGCGGAGGGCAGCGGGTCTGGGGCTGGCTGGGTAGCATCTTCCTGTAATTTGTAATCTTGTAATTTGTTTTCCTTGTAACTGATTGTAACGATTGCTGCCTCAGTTCCTTCTTTGTAGATATCAGCTGTCAATGCAAGCTAAGGAACCAAATGTTCCAGGTTTGCTGTGAAACAATGACACATGGAAAGGAATGTGGAATTACATTTTCTGATCATCCCATGACATTTACTTCTTTTAAATTCAAAACAGATAGAGAAGATTTTTGCCAGGGCCAAAAAGCTAGTTTTCCAGACAGTGCTCATATTTGAGCTACACTTCCAAGCCAGTGCAGCCTGAGGGTCCTACCTTGCTGGCAGTCATCTGCTGAGGACACACTGTCTTTGGGCTGAATCCAAAGCTTCCCCATTAGGCAGGTGCAACCCTAATCTGCTTTGGGGAAACTGGGACTTCAGAGCTACCAACTCCCACAAGGTAGATTTGTCTGTGAAAATTTTCCACATCAGAGCCTCATCTTTGTCTCTGTGCTTGTTTTTGCACATGAATCTTCTCTTCCTGCATCTGGTCAATAGTTTATTCACAAGAATGTGAAGTCATTGTTGGCCAGAGAAACTCAGTCCTTGGAGTTTGAACTTTAACTCCTGCATGAACAGTGCTTATCTGAACTTTTTGTGTCCTCAGTGGACTAGGGCTCACCTCCAAACAGGCAGGTTTGGGGACAAGATTATGGGTAGACCTGGGGCTATGAGGAAGCATCTTCCAGGATTTTCTGTAGTGATATCATGATTTACAAACGTGGCCTTCATTTGTTCCATGTGTTGGCCAAGGTGCCTGCTGTGGGTCTTTCTCCTGTCTTTTTAAACTTCTTTTGTCTGTTCCCTGTGATTAGTCTTGGCCACTTGGGAAAGCACTGTGTACTTTCCATTATGACTAGAACACTCTCTTAAAGAGATTTTGGAAGACTCCAGCCTCTTTGTGGCACTTGCCAGGGACAGAGCTTTCAACTTCAGGGCCACAAATCAACTATATCCTGTGTGAGTTTTCCTGCCTTGGAGCATAGCTCCTCAGAGTGGGAAATGCCTAGCGCCTTGCTGGTGTGTGATCTGGACAAAGTGTAAAGATGTCCCCTCCATACCCACCTGGGGCATGAGACTTGCTCCTTTAATATGGCTTCTATTTGTTTAAGTGTGGGAGGGAGCACATGGTTATGAACCTGTGTCTCTTTAGCTCAAGAACCTTGGAGGCTGGCACTGGAAACTCCAGTCTCTTTCTCCTCACTTCACACACATCAGGGCTCAGCACATGAAAGGCACATACTATTGCCTGCTGTTGGTTGAACCTCATGAGTATGTGGGCTTTCTGTGAGGGCTGGAAAGAGAGAAGCAGCTTAGAGTGTACCCTGACTATATGGTGCTGTGGGACTCCAAGACCTGGAGGCCTGAAACAATAAGATGTCATATGCTAATGAATTCTGGGGACAGAAATTTAAACATAAAACACCATAAATGGCTTATCTCCGTTCCATAAAGTCTGGGGTGTCATCTGGGAAGAGTAGACTGTCTGAAGGTGACTCTAGTTGATGGGTTGGAATCATTTGGGACATCTGCACTCACATGTCTGGTGCTTGGGCTTGGATAGCACTAGTTTTACATTTAGGGGTTCCCCAAAAGTGTGTTTAAATGGGGAATAACATGAGTTTAAGCTTGAGATTCTCCACTAGAGAACCTACATGTGGTCTTGGAGAACAGCCTGGGCTTCCTCCAGGGTGGGCAGACTTCAGAGCTCCAAGAACAAGTGTTTTTGTAAACGTGAGTTTTTATATCCAGCCATGGAGGCCACAGAGTATCACTTCCATGATGCTTCACAAATCAAAGTAATCACAGCCCTCCCCCTATGCCCAATCAAGGAGAGAGAGAAGCCCTCACCTTTGATGGAAAGAGAGCCAAAAGATTTTATGGCATGCTTTAGGGTAGTTACAAGTCCAATCTGAATGAAGAGTCTCTTTGGAGATCAGAGACAGATCCATTAGCATTAGCTACAAAAAAATAAAAGAAAGTTACAGACTAAGAAGGAAGATGGAGATTTTTAAAAATTAAATCCAAAGCACTATTCCTGAGTTCTAAAAGCTTCTTTGTCCCCTTCACTTTCACATAGGAGTAGCTTCAAGAACACTGGATGAATCAGTCAGCAGAGCCACCTGAGAGCTGCTCTGGAGCTGGACACACACATTCACATTATCTACCAGACACAAATGTGAACCTGAGTGCTGCAATGGATTTTAGTTGGAAACTTTCTACAAAAATCTCTTTTTGCTTCCCTTGATTTCTCCCTAACTCAGGAATAAGAGCCACAGAGAACTTTTCTCTGGGGTGGGCTTAAGGGGACCCAACATGCCCATGGATTGAAGTTGGCTGGAAAAGGGATTTGTCTTCAAAGTCACACAGGGTGGAGTTTGAAGCTTATGGTTGTTGGACCTTTTATTTCAATGATTGTGGAGATTGTGATGTGCATTTGTGAAGTGCATTATAAACTGATTTCACACCATGAACATTACTATAAATGCCTTAGAGATAAACTTTATCATCCTTGCATCATGGACAACAATGACTGCTAAGGAACTAGAGAAGAAAACTTTGAGGCTATTATTTTGGGCTGCCTTTTTAAAATTCAAATAATTTTTTAGTCCTCTAAGATTTACCAGCTCTGTTTGGCCATCTGGTCAGATACATCAGCCACTGGAAAAGCATGTTTCCCATTAGAAGGTAGATTGGGTCCAGGAATGTCCTCAGTGGGAGCAGCGTGACTTAGATGGAATCTCTCCTTATTAGTCAGAATTGCAACCTGAGTCTCCCCAGAGATGGTGTTGATTTTTGTGCTGGAAAATATCCTAGGAAGAATAGTCTAGGTTATGCCTCAGGCTGCTCTCAGGTCTGAATGGGCCCTTACCACCTTGCAGAACTTTCAGTAAGAGACTCAATAAGCACAGGTCTGAAGTTGCATGAAGAAACACCTTTCTATGTTACCTCTTAAAGAGTCCATTTATATATTGAGACTAATCCAAGATAAAAGAAGAATATAAAATCTGGAGAGTGAGTGAAGAAATAGCATATAAAGGGAGAAGGAGAAAGAGTCTGAGGAGAACATGGGCAGAATGAAAAGCACGTTAGAGAAAATGCATTTCCTCTGGTAAATCACACAAGAAAATGCTGTCCAATAGCTTACTCATGGTGAGTAATGGGTTCCATTCTGATCTGTGCAAGTGAAAGCAATAATTACAGCCATGTTGATAGCAGGTAGCCCTTATAGAAATTCACTCAGAGCTTTAAAATAACTCCTCCTAAGCCTCATTGCATTCCCAGGTTCACCTCTTCCAAGCACATCCAGATTTGGATAATGTGAAGCTTTGGCAATGCCATCTTGTTAATATAAAGTATTCCCATTGCAAATTATGGAGCACTTTGGTAAAAGCCATGAGCATCAGATAAAACTTTCAAACCCTTGGGGCTAGGAGATCTCTCATCTTTACACTTTGCTGGTTTTCACACATCTGGAAATCTGAGTGTTATTTATTTACTGTAGTTTTTGACTGTAGCCAGAGATCAGGCCTGCAGGCATTTTTGTAAGTAACTCAGCTCCTGAATCTCCTGCTATGATTTACCACTTACAAAACCTTCTGAAAACACACTAACTTCACATACAGAAATGGAAAAAAATCAAGACTCAAATCTTTCAACCAGAAAAGAGTGGTTGATAAATGGTAAACTTATAGATGCTCTTGGTTTCCAAATAGAAATTTATATTCCTGACCACTGAGCTTCCAGGTTGAAATAGCTCTGTATTTTGGTGTCTCTAGACTAGCTCTGTGCTTGGCATTTGGTGGGTCCAGGTCATAGGTGAGGGTAAATAGCAAGCTATGGATGCATCTTGGGGTGTGCTCTGACATTGTTGTGCCCAGATAGTGAAGTCCCAAAGACCACCAGGAAGCCGTTCCCGATGCAAGCACACGAGGGTCATTTATTCAAGCTCAAGCAGGGGCTCTCAACCATCACCGACACAGTGGATCAGAATTGAGAGCCCCAAATTTCAAATTAGCGGGGTTTTTATAGAGGTTACAGCAAGGTTTGGAGATTTTTCACTTAGCAGTTACATGATTGGTTGACAATTAGCGAGCATGAAGTATACATTTCTGATTGGCTAGGTACATCGGGGGTTGAGGGGTGGCTACATGTAGGTTTTATGACGGAAATGAGGGGCAAAGGTTGGTGGTCGACTGTCACGTACTGATGGTCAGCAGACACACTGACTATTAGTCACGACCATTATGTACTGACAGTCAGCACATCTACAGATTGTTCTATGGATAGGGGGCCCAGAATGTTCATTTCCTGGGCAAACAGATGGCTGAGTAATTAACTTAGGAACTTTGGTTTGTTACAGATTGTATCTTCTGTCCCAGAGCAAACACATTTTGACCATTAATTTGAGAGGCTAGGGGAATGGTGGATTTTAGCAAAATGGAGTCGCTTTGGTCTCACATTCCCCCCTTCTCATGATGCTATAGAGGACCAATCATGGGCCTCTGGGGGTTAATTTTATTAGGTCTGTAGAGACTGGCTGGTATTGGGACCTGAGTACCATCAGCTGTACAGTGTTAATGCGTTCTCTGATGAACGAGACTGGCAACACTACAGCTAGACGACTCAAACAGCAACGGGTCTTAGTTAAATTTGCTGGAATATAATTAAAGGTTATCCTTTCACAGGTATAAAACCATCTTGTGGGAAGGGAGATATGGCAATTGTTAAACACAATTTCTTTGTTTTATATGGCAGGACATCCCTTCTGACTGTTTTTATCCTCAGACATTTGGTTGTACAATTTTCATACATAGCACATTCAGTTTTGTTTGACATAATTACCTTGGGTGTATATAATTTGACAGCATTTTTAGGTTTATGGCAGGTGTCATGCCCCCAATTATATCTATCCAGGTAAGTAAGATTTTTTCCTGGGATGTCCTTAAATAGGGTATAGGGTCGTATTAATTCTAAAGAGGTGCATACTGGAATGAGACAGCTTCCCAGCACATAATGGAAATCTACATCAACATTTAAGCAGAATTTAGACAAGTTAAGCGAGTTTGCCAATTGAATCCATACATTTTTTGTGTGATCTAGTCCTTTTGGGGGCAATAATGCCAGTGTCCCAGAGAATATTATCATGAAGATGAAACACCTCCAACCCGCTCCAATCTTAGCTTTTGGTCACCTAGTTGGCTGATAACCTTCCATTTGTCCTTTTTGACGTCCACAGGGGGTCCTGCTTTCAGATGGTTGCAATGTATCCAGGCAGAATGTCTAGCCACCTTCACCATCAAGGGAGTTGACAGGACAGCAGAAACCAGTCCCTTCCAACGAGGTTCCAGGGTCTTGGAATCAAACCTGTGAATAAAACCAAATCTCCCGGCATATAGGGTAAAGGTTGTAAAGGTTTTTCATTTGGACTCGTCATTTTCTTTTGTAATGTCTCATGTATCTCTGACTAAAGCTGATGAACTGTTTTTAAGGATTTAAGGAGTAGAAGGTGGGAAAATTTTTCCTTCAATTCTACATCTATTAATGGAATGATTGGGGGAGATCGCCCATAAACAATCTGGAAGGGGGACAGATTGAGGGGAGGCTTGGGAGTGTACCTCATTCGGAGGAGGGCAAAAGGGAGAAACTCTACCCAACCTAGCTCAGTCTCCAAGCATAATTTAGTCAGAATCTCTTTTAAAGTTCGATTTGTTCTTTCTATCTGTCCTGAACTTTGAGGCCTATAGGCACAGTGTAGATTCCACTTTATTTCAAGGACATTACTAATTAACTTAGTTATCTTAGCCATAAAGGCTGGACCATTGTCGGACCCCAGAGCTAAGGGCAAACTGAAATGGGGAACTATTTTTGTCAGGAGCCTTTTAACTGTTACTTCTGCTGTCTCCCTCTTGGTGGGGTATGCTTCTACCCATCTTGAAAATGTATCCACAAAAACTAGCAGGTATTTGTACCCATACATGCAAGGCTTTATTTTAGTAAAGTCCAACTCCCAGTGTTCTCCTAGAGTTAGTCCTCTGTGTCAGACCCCAGGGGGCCCGGTTACCTGATTAGCATTTACCTTGAGGCAGGTGGGGCATTGTCTCACCATGTCCTGGACCTTTTGGGCTAATCCTTGGCTGACAAAATGGGGTTGTAAGGCAGCCATCATCCTTTTCTCACCGAGGTGGGTAGACTCATGTAGTTCTCGCAGTAATGTGTCTGCTACAGCAGCTGGGAGCACCACATTTCCCTCCTTAGTCGTCCACCACCCATATCTTCCTTGAGTCCAGCATCTCCTGTTCATTTCCATTATCTCCTTGTCTGTATATTCAGGTTTTTCTGGGAGTACCCATGTGGGAAGCAGAACCATTTGTTTCCCCACTGGTTTTTGGGCAGCTTGTTTTGCCACCTGGTCAGCAGCATTATTACCAATCATCTCGGGGCTAAGCCCCTTCTGGTGCCCGCGGCAATGAATGATGGCGACCTCTCGAGGCAACCAGATTGTTTGTAGCAATGCCAATATCTCAGTCTTATTTTTGATTTTTTTTTCCTTCAGAGGTCAACAGTCCTCTATTTTGATAAATTTCCCCATGTACGTGGGCGGTGGCAAAAGCATAATGGCTATCGGTGAATATATTTATCCTTTTTCCTTTTCCCAATTCCAGAGCCTTAGTTAAAGCAATCAGCTCAGCCTTCTGTGCTGATGTCCCTTGAGGTAGCCCCTGCTCCCATTCCACCTGTTGGTCCTGGTTGACCACCGCCGCTCCAGCATACCACACACCATCACGAACGAAACTGCACCCATCAGTATAGAACAGTATCTCTGCATGGGGGAGGACCTGGTCCATCAAGTCCGGATGTCCTCCCCTCTAGTTTTCAAGAGTCTCGAGGCAATCATGGATGGGCATTTGTTAGTCAGATTCTGGGAGTAGAGTAGCTGGATTGAGACCAGCAGTGGTGGCAAACTTAATGCATGGCTGTTCTAATAAGAGTCTTTGATATTGTAACAGTCTGGCATTAGACAGCCATTTGCTAGGTGAGCTATTCAACAAGGGTTCAATGGCATGGGGAGTAATCAAAGTTAAATCCTGTCCAAAGGTCAATTTGTCAGCCTCTCGGGTTAAAGCAGCTGCTGCTCCTATTGTCCTCAAACAATTAGGCCACCCTCGGGTCACTGGGTTGAGCTTCTTTGAGAGGTATGCCACAGGCCACTTCCATGGCCCCCAAAGCTGAGTAATCACTCCCTTAGTCACCCCATTTTTCTCTGTCACATACAAGGTAAAGGGCTTGTTTAAGTCTGGCAATGTCAGGGCTGGTGCCAATGCAAGTGCAGTCTTAAGCAATTGAAATGCCTGCTGGCAAGCCTCAGTCCATTTGAGGGGTGTATTTCCTCCCACGGTGGCCTCATGCAGGGGTTTAGCAATCTCAGCAAAGCCAGGAATCCAAATCCTGCAATAGCCAACTGCCCCTAGGAACTCTCGCACCTGTTTCTTTGAGCCTGCCTTCAGAATCTGGAGAATTGCAGATACTCTCGATTCTGCCAGCCTCCTCTTTCCCTTTTCAAGAATATAGCCCAAGTAGGTTACCTTGGTCCGGCAGAGTTGAGCTTTCTTTCAGGACACCCAATATCCTAGTTCCTGGAGGGCTTTCAGGAGGCCCTCGGTGGCTGCAATGCATTCTTTATTGGTTGAAGTCGCCACCAGGAGGTCATCAACATACTGAAGAATAGTCACCTGGGGAAACACTTTTCTTACCTCTTGCAGATCTTTGCTGAGAGCTTCCCCAAACAGAGTGGGGGAGTTTTTGAATCTCTGCGGCAGCTGGGTCCATGTCAGCTGTCTGGTTGTTCTGGTGTCTAGGTCAGTCCATTTGAAGACAAAGAGGGGCTGGCTCACAGGTGCTAGAGGCAGGCTGAAAAATGCATCCTTAAGGTCTAATACTGAGTACCACACATGACTGGGAGGGGTGAGACTCAACAGAGTATAGGGGTTTGGTACTGTTGGGTGAACGGTCTCCACCCGGCTGTTTACTTCCCATAAATCCTGTACCGGTCTGAAGTCTGAGTTGTCGAGCTTTTTCACGGAAAGCAGTGGTGTATTCCAGGCTGTCCGGCAAGGGATCGAGATGCCGGCTTTCTGGAGTCAGTGGATGTGTTTGGAGATCCCCACCTTGGCCTCGCCAATCTTTTTTTATCTACTAGAAGAACTCTGTCTCTTTCTTCCTTAGTCTCCTGCTCTCTCTTTCTTTTCAACTTTTCACAATCCCTCTTGTAATGGCCCTTTTTTTTTTGCAATATGCACATTGATCCTTCTCTAACAAGGGCCATACTTTACTTTTATCTTTTTTTAATTTTTTCTGTATTCCTTTTAGATAAAACCTCCATCTGCCAAGGCTGTCATGTTCACCTTTCCTATCTTTTTAGCCATTCTATCCTCAAAAGGATCCCTATCGTTAAACACCTTCATTGCCACACTCATCAACTTTTTCCTATTCTCTTCCTCGAGTCCTTCTATCTGCTGCAGTTTTTTTTTTTCTAATATCTGGGGCCAACTGAGTGACAAAAGCCAAATTAATTGCCTGTGGATTTGCAGGGGCATCTGGGTCAATTGGAGTATACGTATGGTATGCTTCCAACAGACACTCCAGAAAGGCAGAAGGGGATTCCTCAGGTCCTTGAAGGACCTCACTTACCTTGCTCAAATTGGTAGGGTTTCCAGTGGCTCCCCTTAAGCCGGCTAGGAGATGCTGATGGTAATTTTGGAGAGCTTCTCTCCCGCCCCAGGAATTAACTTGCTATGGGGGACGGGTGGACAGAAGTTGTGCCTCAACACGGGCCCGCTGTTGTTCATCAAGGGGGCCCTCTGTTCCCCCTAACACTGACTTTATGGCTTGCCCTCAGATCCTTTCTCTTTCCTCGGAGGTAAAAAAAGGGCTTGAAGAAGTTGTTGACAATCATCCCAGGTGGGCTGATGGGTGAACAAGACAGTTTCTAACAGGTTAATCAAATCCCTAGGGTTATCAGAGAATTTGGCGTGCTGAGTACGCCAGTTATAGAGGTCACTAGTGGCAAAGGGCCAATAATGATGAGGTTGGTTGCCATGTTCATCAGGGGGTCCAGCAGCCCTTAACGGGAGGACAGTGCAATCTGCCAGCCCACTGGTGAGGCCGTGCATTGATTACGGGTTTTTTGGGTGGGACCGTCTCCTCTAGTGGTGCCCGCTGGGGCAGGCGCCTCTGTCTCGGCCGCCATCGGCACTCTTTCCTCCGCCCCCGCTGGTGGAGGTGGGAGTGGAGGAGCGGGATGTGGGTGGTAGGGAGGGGGAAAGAGGAGATCTTCATCAGTTCCTCCTTGAAGAACTGGGTAAAGCGGCGTGGTCGGCTTGGTCTTGGTTTGCCTCTTTTCTTCGTGCTTTTTGGGAGTCTTCTCACAGGCTGTCAGGATTTCCTCCAGCTGCTGTTTCTGTGGAGGCAAAAAGGGCTTGACCTATGGGGGTGGGTTGCAGATTAGACTCTCCCAAGTGACAATGTAGGGAACCTGATCAGGATGTCCGGTGTAGGGATGGAAAACAGCTCCACGGACCCTGCATATAACCTGTAAATCAAAAGTTCCCTCAGGGGATCATCCCTTTCCAAAGGAAGGCCATTCTGAACTACACAGAAGGACAAATCTAGATTTTTTTATTTCTAAGCTTAGACTATGAGTGCGCTCTCTAACCTCTCTAAAATGGTCCATCATGAGGGATAGGGGGGTGGTCGAAGTCTGTCCCATTGTCTCAGTCCAAGTTACCACAATAAACAGACAAACAAACACAACAGAAAAACAAAAAGCAAGACAAAACCATCCTCCGCCCAATCGGAGGCAATACTGAAAATGGGAGGACAGCCTCACGCCGTACTGTTGGAGCAACCCACACCATCCCCCTAGGAGTCTCACAGACTCATACTCATGGGGCACTCCGTCCCCTCCAGAAGGATCTGGAACGTCTTCCAGGATCCCGGGTCGGTGGCCCTTGCAGCAAGTCTGCCTAGACCGTTTGCCGATCTTACCAGAAAATGGGCCCCAGCCCTTACAGACACCTTACAGACACAAAAACACTCACCAGCCGGCATCGACCCTCTGGTACGGGGATCCTGAGGGTCTTGGGGATCCCAGAAGAGCCCCCAAATGTTGTGCCCAGATTGTGAAGTCCCAAAGACCACCAGGAAGCTGTTCCCAATGCAAGCACATGAGGATCATTTATTCAAGCTCAAGCAGGGGCTCTCAACCATCACTGAAGCAGTGGATCAGAATTGAGAGCCCCAAATTTCAAATTAGCAGGGTTTTTATGGAGGTTACAGCAAGGTTTGGAGATTTTTCACTTAGCAGTTACATGATTGGTTGACAATTAGCGAGCATGAAGTATACATTTCTGATTGGCTAGGTACATCGGGGGTTGAGGGGTGGCTACATGTAGGTTTTATGAGGGAAATGAGGGGCAAAGGTTGGTGGTCGACTGTCACGTACTGATGGTCAGCAGACACACTGACTATTAGTCACGACCATTATGTACTGACAGTCAGCACATCTACAGATTGTTCTATGGATAGGGGGCCCAGAATGTTCATTTCCTGGGCAAACAGATGGCTGAGTAATTAACTTAGGAACTTTGGTTTGTTACAGATTGTATCTTCTGTCCCAGAGCAAACACATTTTGACCATTAATTTGAGAGGCTAGGGGAATGGTGGATTTTAGCAAAATGGAGTCGCTTTGGTCTCACAACATAGGAGCAGGTAGATTGAGGAAAACAAATGAGCTTTCATGGAAAAGATTACTCCAGTGGCAGAAAAAGTTTACATGCTGGGGCCCTATGGTCAGTGTTGAGTAGGAGGGCTGGAGGAAGACCCATTCTCACTTAGACCAGGCCTCTAGGGGAGGGATGGAGCACAGCAGTGAGCTGTGCCTTCCTGAGGTGTGTGCATGTCTATTCCTCATTGAGGTCATCACAATTGGACTAGAGTCAACAGGGCCGGCCATATCAGAGCAGGATGGATCACTGTTGGGTCTCCTTGTATTTGGGCTTTTGGCATCTGCCATTGAAAATGGAGTCATTTGGTGCTGCTGGCTCCTTATTTCCTTTGTTACTAGCTAAGACTCCAGCTTATGAGGTAGAGAAGGTGTTCTCTTTTTCTTTTTAAAATTACTTTGCATTTTAAAAAATGATGCAGTTAATAACCTCCCAATTTAAAGTTCTATTTTCTTAGGACTCTGAGTCACAAATTCTGATAGGCTACTTAGAAAAATACTTAATAGACCCAGATTAATTGACAACTCTGTGACTTCTGCTTTGAAAGGTTTGCATTGTCCTCCAAATCAGTCTAAACATGACTTAATTGATGCATACACTGGTCCTTCCCTCAGGAGATTTCCATCTCTGGGCAGGAAGGGCCACAGGTGACTCACAAATTCATTTATCTGACTAAGGACCTCAAGCTTGCTAAATAATTTCTCTTCAGCCCTTGAGCTAAATTTTCCCTTCAGCTGGCTTGATTTCAGGTTGGAATGTCATTGAGAGGTCCAGATGACATCTAAAGGGCACTGCAGTGGTAGAAGCTCTAGGGCATTTGGCATGATACACATGCATGGGTTTTGAATTCTGTGGAAGGTTGTTTCTAAAGAGGGCCACCAAACTTCTGGCAGTTCTGACTCTTTAGGATTGGGGCTTCATCTATCTTTCTACCCAGTGGTGGAGTCTATGGCCCTTGCCCTGGAACCAGATGGCTTTGGTTTACTTTCACTAGAGGAAGTAGAAGAGATGCCATTTCACTTCCAGAGCTATGTTGCAGTCACCCTGGAGATTCCTTTCACTCTCTGGAACTCCTGAGAGGTCATGTGAAGGTACTCTCTACCCTGCTGGAGAAACCATATGAAGAGATGTCCCCAAGAATGAGACTCCACAAACAAGAGAGGCCTGGGCTATGGAAGGCCCCAAACAGCTCTAGCTGAGGGCCAACATATAGGTAGGGCCATTTCAGGTGAAAAAAATCACACCCTCCTGACAGAACCAAGCAACATGGGACTGGGATGGGTGGGCAGAAACCATACCTCAGCTGATCCAACTAACACTCAGAATCATAGGCAAACAGATTTTTGTTTTAAGTCACCAAGTTTTGGGTTAATCTGTATTGCTACAATAGATAACAAGTACAAACTGACTTAATTTCAAAGTCCAGTCCTGTAGCTGCTATTAGTGTGGCAGTAAATATTTTTCAGTCTCTTCCCTCATATATAAAAGGAAAATCATAATAGCCACCTAATAAAAGCAGTACTAGGTGTGCTCTGGAGTACCTTGCCAGCCATCTCCTCCCTGCCTCAGACTTGTCCACAACCCAGTTACAGTGGACCGAGCTGGCTGTGAGTGTACCAGTTAGCCCTATCTTTCCTCTCTTCCATAGCTGATGGAACCAGAGTAGCCACCTGACCACAAGGGACTCATCCACAAGCCTGAAGAGCTGTTTGAGTCTCACTTGATATGATGAACTGAGAAGGCAGGAAGTGATGTTAAAGTTGAGCCCTGCAGCCTTTAGGTCATGTAGAGTTAAGGCCAGTATCAGAGGCACAAAGAGCGCAAGTCACACGTGTCGCAGCTAAGAGGGAGTGGGACTCTGAGCCAGCCAGGAATTTGGTGTAAAGAGCAGGTATGTAAAAGAAGCCCAGGTAGAGGCCAGTGGCCCAATCAGACACTGGGAATGGAGTATCTATTCATGACTTCCACATTCCGTCGGGAGCAAGCAGCTCAATTTTCTGCCTATAGTTCAGGAGCTCCCTGATGACCTCTTTTACCAAGCTTCTATGCATAGGAGTCTGTTGCTTCCTGCCAACTCATCCCTAGTGAAATTTGAAAATTTATTTCAATATCAGACATCAGGTAAATTGTCAATAAATAGTAGTTATTAATGTTCAAGTCTTGAAGGTAGAATAGTTTCTATTTTTCTTAAAATTATGGAAGAAAGGAGCATTGTTTTTACTTTTCTATATTTCCTTTTCATTAGATTATTTGATTAACATTATTCTAATGTCTGGAGAAACTTTTTTGTTTGCCAGTATGACCCAGAAACTAAGCCCTTTCTAAACTTCTAGAAGGAGCAGACGATGTACTCTTATGGGGATGATGGTCCAAGTGACAAGTGCTGTGGACACTTCTGCCATCTAATGTCCCTCCTCAAGCTGCCCACTGATGATGAGGGGAAACTAACATCCACATAGGAAAATCCCTGGTCCTTTGTGTTTTCTGTGAATGGATTACCCAGGTTAAGATTTTTCCAGATTTGCAGGCTCAAATGGAATGCTTTATAGGTTGGCTAGAGAGCAAGAATTTTCAATCTCTGGAAAAGAAGGAATCATAATCCTTTGATAATATTTTCCTAACATCCACTCAGCACCAAGAGGAAGTTTTCAGAGAGCAATAAACTGTGTGTTCTCATTTATATAAAATCTTTCTCTTCTAGTTTAGGAACAATGTCTCAACTATTCACTAACTAGCAGCGTGGCCTGGGGCAAATCCTTTCACCTTTCACCCTTGGATTTCTTATCTGTAATATCAAAATGGTAATAATTATCCCTTCCTGGGGTGGTTTGCTAATTTAATTAAGCATACTCCTAAGGCACCCAGAAGATTGCCTGGTAGGTAGTTCTGGGCTCAGTGCTCCTGCCGTAGGCGCCTGATGAATGGCAGCTTTCATTACTCCTTGGACCAGGGCAATCTCTCTGTCTCCTTGTTGCTTCCTCCATTTTCTAGACCCACATATTTCTTGGGCTAAAATTAACTTTTGCCTTGCCTTTTTTTTTTAAAGCCACCTCTCCTTTCAAGTCCAGCCTGGGTGCTTGGTCCCATGACCCCAGACAGTACCCTGAAGTTTGTCTCCCCTCCCACCTTCCCCAGGGGACTGGGAAACCCCTCCCACCCATCTCATTTTAACTTTGAAGTTGAAACCCCTCAGCAGGCATTGTCCTCTGAGTTATCTTTCCAGATCAGATGATTGGTGATACAGAGTCATTCATTTCTTGCCAAAAACAATTTTTAAATGTGCTTCTGGACAGAGTTGAGGGGGGAAAAGCAAACATCTTGGAAAAGAATCTCTGTCTGTGTTCCATATGAGCTCACTAGCTTTATCTTTAAATCAAATGAGACATGGAATGAGGAAGATCTTATGAGACATCTGGGTTAGTGAGCCTTGTCCCCAGATCCTAGACATCTCCCCAGCAATCCTGTTGGAGCCATACCAGGTTCCCAACATGTTTACCCTCTGCTTCTTTCTCACTACTAGAATATCTTCTCTGGAAAGTCTCTTAGGAGCCCATGTCCACTCAGCTACACACTACAATTACCAATGTTATGGTCATTAGTTTTTGATGGGGGCTAAAACTTGAAGTCAAAGGATTAGATTTCTAACTGTGGAGGTTTGACTGTCAGAATCAAACTGATGTTGGATTGAAAAGAGGTGTGGGATGAGGATGACATGGTGTCAGTCACCACTAGTGGGACTGTTACAGCCTCATTTCCCATCATATCTTTGAATTAACCCTACTGCTGGGGAAGCCTGTTCCAGAAATAATCAGCCAAAACTGTGTTCAGCCAGCTGGAATACAGAGGAGATGCAACTTGTGACCTCTATCCCACCAACATTTTTTCTTTCCTATAAGCCATTTTTCATTTAACCTCATGTAATGCTCAATTTTAGGAAAATTAATTTAAGAATTCCTATCTTCAGGACATTCTTTTCTGGATAGGGCCATAGTTGATATCCTTTTTCCAAAGGCTTCAACTTGGTATCTGCCTGGTGGATCACAATTGCTCTTATTTTTCAAAGTTGCTAGAAATTGCTGGGGCTGGATGTGTGGTCTCAACAGGATAGAGTATGGAGGACCCTCAACAGATGCACTGGCTCCATGCTGGGGGCTAATTCTAACCTCACTCAGGGATTACTTGCAGACTTGACCTTACCAGACCTTGTTAATTCCATTAACTCAGGGTCCCCCTGCAGCTTCCCACACTGACATAGATGCTAGAGGCTATGCTCTGCTTGGTTTTTGTGGCTCAGCCCATCTGCAAGAGTCTCTGTCATATTCCCTTAACCACGTTCCTGCCTGGCCCTCTGGGGGGATCCCTCTTCTTCTCTCCAGTGACTTCTGCAGTGGTTTATGTCTGGGTAGAAGTTGAGACTGAGTGTAACTTGCACCTGGCTGGCTCTGCATTCAGCTGGAAGAGGCTACATGTCTATTAAACACCCTCCATACTTTCCTGTTAATACCGTCCAACCCTGGTGATCTCTAACAACTTTTGAAAAAATAAGAAAGTGTTGCTGTTGAGACATTCAGAAGACTTACTGAAAATCAGCAGGATTGAGGAAATGATGATGTAAGTATCCTGTCCATGAGAGATATAAAGGCCTTAGTCTTCCACATACTTGACTCTAATTTTTGTATGTTAATCAGTCAAAATTTTTTCACACTGATTTTAAGACACGGTCTATGTGAGGCAGATTCAATTAATACCCCTGAATAATTCACACTTGTATTTGCAAAAAGGAAGTTGGAAGAAAGTTAATATTTTAATGGATCCATGAACCCTTTGGAGCTGTTTTGCTCATGGATTGGGAGTGCAATGAATGAATATCTTGGGCCCCACTTCCCACTGCTCCACCTCCTCTATGAGAGAAAAGTGAAGTTGTACAGCAGAAATTGGGCAAATCACATGCCTTCATCTCACTTCCAGGTTTAAACCCTGTCTTCTCAGCAGTACAAGACCCCATTTGGAGAAGTTTAATGGATTATGGGCCTCTGAATCCAGTTCATCTTTGGAAAAATGGAGTATATTACTGTTGTAGATCAGGGAGAGAACTTTGATTACATTTATGCTGTTTTCTGTTTTTGCTAAACTTTTGTTAAATAATAACCCTGATGTTTCAAAAATAGTGACATCTTACACAAAGGGGCTCACTTTGAAAAAATTCAAATGTAAGTGTAGTGTAGGATTTGAAATTTCCTTATAAAAACATATCTGTATGGTAATTTTTTGAAATATATGCATTCCACTGGGTATTCTGCTCCATCTCTTAATGCAATCCCCACAGGAGTATAGGTTGGGTCTCCATCGAGCCTGTGAATGGGTCCACCCAGCACACTTGGCTCCACCATGTCCTTCCTCTCTTGCTCTCTTCAGTCCTCTCCTCTATGTTATGAGGGAAAGTTAACTTTGAAATTGCTCTGAGGTTAACAATTGTGAGATCCCATCTCTGTCCACCTTTCTGAGGAGCAAAGGTGAAGAATAGGATTAAACAACCATGTACCACTTGGACCCTCAGAAAGCTCTAACATAATGAAGAACATATTGCATGAATCAAACCTGTGAGTTTGAAGTCCATCCCTGCCATTTCCTAGCTAGGTACCTTGAGACAAAATCTCTTAACCTCTCTGAACTGAAGGTTTTTTTCACCTGTAAGATGGAAGGGTCATACTAATCCTGCCAGTCCCACAGAATCATGGTGAAGTTCAAACTTAACCATGAACGTGAAAGCCCTTTGGAAGTAACAATGTTTGGCCTGTACAAAGGATTAGGGCTTCCAAGCCCAGGAAGTGGTTATCAGGGTTGCTTCTGGTGAGAAGGTGAGAGTTGTGTCCAAGTGGTCACCATGAAGACAGACACATTATCTGAGGGGAGGAGGGGGAGATAGAAACTCAGAGATAGTTGGGGAAATCAGAGGATGGGAAAGAAAAAAGTCTTATGGGTTGGGGCATCCTTTTGGCAGCTTGGGAGTTCTGTTTATGAGATAGGGCACAAAACCAGACTTTCTGGTGATACTGAACAGAACTTCAGGCCATGCATTTCTTTGTCCTTTACAAGCTGGATTGGTAAAACCTGGCAAAATACTGCTCATTGGCAATGAAGTCACATGCTCAAGCATATGCACTAAGCAACGTAAAAAGGGACATAGGTTTTTATGACCAAAAACTACATAATGGTAAAATAATAGGCCAATTTAGGCAAACTGGTTTTTTAACAACTTAAGTAAATCTGTTGTTTAATTTCAGACAGGTCGCATGATTGATCATTGTCTGAACACTCAGTTTTTTAGCTGGTCCCTTCACTGGATTTGTGGGCACAGAATGCATCCAAGAGAAGAAATTTACTCAAAAATCTCACAGAGCAATTGCCAGAGTAGAGGGGATTAAGAGACAGCCAGGTTGTGAGTGTCAGTGGGCCAAGGAAGAAGGGACACCTCTCAGCCACTCCCAAGGAGAGTGACACATTCACAGGGGAAACACCCAGTGCCATCAGGTTGGTCAACAGGTACTTAGGTGACACTGGCCATCGGAAAGGGGCGGGGTTTCAATAAGCTTTCCATTGCATCCATTTAGAAATAGAAAAAAAGTTCACAATAGGAATGTTGTAATTAAGCTGTCAGCCAACATGGGAGGAATGAAAATAAATCTTTAAAACAACAATTATAAGGACCAACAGTAATTTTTTATATTTTGATTGTGAATGTATAATAATAAATCTCATATTTCTTTTGGTAGATGCATCCCCAATGATATAACCATAGAAAGCTTGATTCTGGTTAGGAGGAGCCCAATGTCACTTTGTGAAAAGCATAAAAATGCTGAATTTTTGAGGACTCAGAGAAATAAAGATTTATTTTATGGCATGTTGCCTATATTTACCAAATCTTACTTGAATTTAATAATATCATGATGGGCCAGGGATTTAGCTCAGTGGTTCCACTGCCTGCCTCGCAAGCTAAGGACCCGAGTTTGATCCCCGGTACCAAATAATAATAATAATAATAATAATAATAATAATAATAATAATATCATGATGAGGGTAGAAAGGAACTTTTATAATCTCAAAAGTGCTTAATAAAAAGTTACTCAGAAGTATTTATAATTAGCAAACTTTCTTTTCAACAAATTGACACCAGTTGCCCACACCCTTAAAAAGAGTTAATTGCCCTCACCTTTGTTAATGCCATTAATCTGTTTATAGCCAGCATAAAATAAACCTAAGCCCAAAATTTATTTCTGATTAATAAATCTTAGGTAATGGGGTACCTCAATAACACCTTGTTTTTATTTTTATTTTTAAAACTTTCATGTTGAATTTGATTAATTGGGGTGGGGGGTACCAGGGATTAGAGCCAAGGCCTTCATGCTGAGCTACATCATCAGCCCTTGTTTTATTTTTGTTTTGAGACAGAGTCTTGCTAAGTCACTAAGTAGTCCAGTCTGAGCTCAAAATTGTAATCCTCTTGCCTCAGCCTTTGAGAGTGCTAGGATTATAGGCACAAGCTATCTATCACACCTGGCAATTATCTTTCTTTGAAAATCAAATTGTGCTTAGCTTTGTCAAAAAATGTAAATTTTCTTCAAAGTCAAATTATACAATAAAGAAATTATAGAAATATACAATCAAAATTAAAATAGGTAGAACACTGACCTCCCTCCTTCTGCATTGAGCTCAAGCAGGTATAAGGATTGCCTCTATTGCTCCAGCCACCTTTCCCCATTAGTGACCCCAGGTGTTCAGTGGAGATTTTCTTCTACCATGTGTGCTCAGCTCTGGACAGAGTTCTGAATGGATTAAACTCATCAATACATTTGCAGATTACATTTTCCAAGGATGTCTGTTCTTCCAGAACTTTGTCACTCTTCCACCAAGAGGTAGAGTCTAAGTACAGTCCCTTAAAACTGCATAGGCTTTTGTGACTGTTTTACGGAATGGAAGTGATATTATGTGATTTCTGGGTCTCAATCATAACAATTCCAAATGCTTAGATTGGGTTGTTTCCCTGTAGGGAGTCTGAGTTTCCTGACACCTCCATGCTGTGGGGAAGCCCAGACTGGCACAGGTGGAGAAACCACATGGAGAAGCCCCATTACTATGTGGAAAGATGCCCAGCCAGCCCTTAGCCCCAAACATCCTCCTCCCCACTGCTGCTCCTGCACTGGCCACTATCTGACTTCAAATCCAGGAGGAGCCCCAAACCAGAGTCACCAGCTGAGCTCACTCAAATTTCTAACCCTCAGAAACCATGAGAAATAATGAGTTGATTGTTGTTTTAGGCCATAAGTTTTGAGAGACTTGTCATCCAGCATTAGATAACCAGAATAGTATCTCTTATCTCTTACAGCAGGATGGACACATGACCTAATCCAGCCTAATCAGGGCCAGCCTCAAGAGATTTGGTGAGAAAGTTAGAGCACAGATATTCTCTTCACCTCTGGGAATGTGGACACAAGGCTCAGGACACAAGGCTGGAACCATTTGTCCACAGCAAGGGGAGGCAACCTGGGAGTGAAAGCAACACAAAAAGGACACAAAGAAGAGAGGGATCATGATGGCATCAGTGAGCCCTGGAACAATTTGTACCTGAAGCTACTATCCATCATCAGGAATCATCAGGAGTCATTTACACACACACACACACACACACACACACACACAAAACATATATATGAGAGAGAGAGAGATGCAAGTCACCATAAAGACCTCGAATTCCATGCTTTATTTGATCCCCAAATCCTTCCTATATTACTTCCAATCTGTGACCAACCAGATGCTTGAAACCTTCAATGTTTGGGACCTAATCACTGCCTGGAGCACCCCATTCCATCTCTAAGCAGCTTTAATTGCTGGGTTGAAATCTGCCTCTCTGCAATAATTTTCATGTGATGGAATGGAAAATATCTAATACAATATATAAGAGGGGTATCTATTCAACAAGCTCATTAAGGATGAATCTAATTATTTAAATTGCCAAAATGGAGAAATGTGAACTGAAGTCTCTTCTAGTCAGCTGGATTGACAACTAGTTGTACACTTTGTATCTCAAGTGCATTGACTGATCAACTTAAATCTGCATACAACAGGAAAAGGTGACAGTCCTTGGTCTCCTCTTCCTGATGAATATTGAACCCAGTGACCTGGAAAGACCATTGAAATCATGATAAATATACCCACAAATAGCCTCGACTTGGGAAGGATAACTGATGTTGCATAAAACCTCAGGATTCCCAAGTATTTCAATATACTAAAAAATTGCCAATAAAACAAGATAAAATTTAAAAGGGATATACAAGGGCCAGAGATTTAGCTCAGTGGCATGGTGCCTGCCTGGCAAGCGCAAGATCCTGAGTTTGATTCCTGGTACCCCTCAAAAAGGTGGGGATATACATAAAGTGCTACCCTTCTCAAAATCAACTATAGGTATATAAGACCCAAAAAAGTGAATGAATTGAAAGTTAACAATGGAAAGATTTAGCAGTCCTACTTGTCAAAAATACTGTATGTGAAACAAAAAGGGTTATGTATCCTTGTGATCTTAGGTTGAATCAACAGAAGCATAGTGTCCAAAACAGGGCTCAGAGTGCCTCCTTTCTCCATGGTGGTTGGGCTTCTCCTGGGTGACAATTTTCCCTTTATGAATGCCATATGCTTAGAAGAGACCGACAGACAGAACTCACTTAGAAGCAACTGAGTGTGGTGGGAAAACTAAACTTTATCTCAACAGAAATGACTATACTATATGGACGTTTGCCTAGAAAGGACTCTGCAATATCTGGGCTCCTGGAACATTTGATAAAGTCACATCTTGTCCTTTAATAGGAAGGGAAGCACCACAAAGAAAGAGCGACAGTTGGCTACTGGGTCAGAACTTTAAAGCTAGAATTTCTAAAACAGATTTGCTTTCATCTGCAGCTCTTAATCTTTGCAGGCTTGGGAAACTCCACTGAGATGCAGAGGGAAGCTCCAGAGACCTTCTCATAAAAATCACAGCAACTTCACAATTGGAAAATTTTTCAGATTTACTGATCCCTCTGAGGTTCACAGATCCCATGCTGTGAATCTCCATCAGGGACAATGAGAGACTGAATGGATTAACCTTGCAAACAATTGAATCATCAGAAAGCACATGAACCCTCATTGTATTGTGCCATTACATAACCCCCTTATACTGTTCCTTCATTTCCCTCTACCTGTTTTGTCTTCTCCAAATAAACAACTATTACAATACAGCCATCGCTGGATATTGCTAAGAGTCAAGGAGTTCTTTGGTTTTTTTTGTTTTTTTTTTTATCTTCTCACTTTCAGAGTAAGATAAAAAGCCTTTAAAACCTCTTCCTTTCAATTTTCTTTCATTTTTTTAACTTAAATTCTATTATTGGTACATTGTAGTATACAACACATTTACATTTCTCATTGGGAACTTGTACCTTTACATGATGTATCTTGGTTCTTATTTTTTCCCCATTCCTAGCCCTCCCTTCACCCACTCCACCCTTCCCTATTTACAAAGACTTTGTTTCCATTTTTTTCCATTTCTCATGGTTTTTGCTTTCCTTTCTTTCCTTTCCCCTGCCCCGCCCATGAACCCTACCTCTTTGGACCTTTTCTTCCTATTTTGCATTATCAATTATTCATTCTAATCATTGGTACATTTTAGGTATACAATATAATGACATTCATCATTGGAAATTTACACCTTTACATAATCTCCCTTGGTTCTTATTTTTCACCCTTGCCCAGACCTCTCTTCAACCCCTTCATCCCTCCCTATTTACAAAGATTTTGTTTCCATTTTCTCATATTAATTCCATTCCCTTCTTTCCTTTCCCCTACCCCTCCTAGTTCCCCTTCCCCTTCCCCTTTGTCCCTTTTCTTCCTACTTCACATTATCTATTATATGTTTTAGTCCTTATTTACACTTTCAGTTTCTCACACCAGAGAAACTATTTGGTATTTACACATGTGTGTCTTATTTATTTCACTTAAGAGTATTGCCTCAATGTGCATCCACTTAGCTATAAATGTCTCTAATTTCTCATTTTTTATGGCTGAGTAGTATTCCATTTTATTTAAAAAACACATTTTCTTTATCCAGTGTCCAGTTGATGGGCATTTGGGCTGTTTCCAAGTTTTAGCTATAACAAACTGTGCTGCTATGAACATGGGCGCACCTATATCACTGTGGTATGATTCTTTTAATTCTTTGGGAAGATCCCCAGCAGGGGAATAGCGGGGTCAAATGGGACTTCCAGTCCTAGTTCTTTGAGGTATCTCCATACTGATTTCCACAGTGCTTGCACCAGTCTACACTCCCACCAGCAGTGGAGCAGGGTTCCTCTTTCCCAACAGCCCCGCCAGCATTTGTTATTGGTTGATTTCATGATAGCAGCCTTTCTTTCTGGTGTGAGGAGGAATCTCAGCATTGTTTTCATTTGTATCTTTTGAATTACCAGTGATGTTGAACATTTTTTCATGTATTTATTTGCTATTTCGACTTCCTTGTCTGAGAAATGTCTGTTCATTTCAGATGCCCATTTTCAGATTGGGTCTTTAAATTTGGGAGGTCTGATCTTTTTAAGTTCTTTATAGATTCTAGATAGTAGACCTTTGTCTGAGGAAAGGGAGGTGAAGATATTTTCCCACATTGTGGGTTATCTCTTCACATTGCTGGTGGTTTCTCTTGCTGTGCAGAAACTTTTGAATAAGAAGAGATCCCACTTGTTGATTGTTTGTGCTAGTTCCCAGGCAACTGAGGTTTTGTTCATAAAATCCTTTCCGACACCAATGTTTTCAAGAGTTCTCTCTAACCTCTGTTCCAGCCAGTTCAGCGTTTCTATTTTAATATTTAGATGTTTAATCCATTTTGATTTTAGTTTAGTGCATGGTGAGAGATATAGGTCTACTTTTAATCTTTGGCAAGTTGAAACCCAATTTTTCCAGCACCATTTATTAAAGAGGCTATCTTTCCTCCAGTGAGGGTATTTGGCTCCTTTATCAAAGACAAGATGGCTGAGTGGGTCTGGCGTTGTTTCTGCATCTTCTAATCTATTCCACTGGTCCTCAGGTCTGTTTCCTTGCCAGTACCATGGTGTTTTTATCACAGTAGCTTTGTAGTATAGTTGCAGGTGGTGGACTGTGATACCCCCTGCAATGTCTTTGTTACTAGAATTGCTTTTGCTTTTCTGGGTCTCTTCTTGTTCCAAATGAATTTTTGGATTGTTTTATCAAAGTTCGTGAAATATGCTGCTGGGATCTTAATTGGAATTGCATTGAATCTATATAGCAGTTTTGGAAGTATGGCCATTGTCACTCTATTAATCCTTCCTACCCAGGAGCAGGGGATGTCTGTCCATTTTCTGATATCATCTTCAATCTCTCTTTTCAGAGTGCTATAGTTTTCAGAGAAGAGGTCTTTGATTTCTTTCATTAGGTTGATTCCTAGGTATTTCAGTTTTTTGGATGCTATTGTGAAAAGAATTATTTGTCCTATTTCTCTCTCAGTGAGTCTCTTATTCCTGTAGAAGAAAGCTATTGATTTTTGTGTGCTGACCTTGTCACCAGCTACTCGACTGAACTAGGTTATTAAGTCTAGAAGTCTTTTGGTGGAGTTCTTGGGGTCTTCTATATAGAGTATCATGTCATCTGCAAATAATGACAATTTGACTTCTTCATTTCCTATCTTTATTCCTTTTATTTTTTTCTCTTGTCTACTTGCCATGGCTAATGTTTCCAAAAGTGTATTGAACAAGAGTGGTGATAGTGGACATCCTTGTCTTGTTCCTGATTTTAGTGTGAAGGATTTCAGTTTTTGACCATTTAGTATGATATTGGCTGTTGGTTTTTCATAGATGGCTTTTATCAGTTTGAGGTAGAGACCATCTATTCCAATTTTTTGTAGGATTTTTATCATCAATGCATGTTGGATTTTGTCAAATGCTTTTTCTGCATCCATGGAGATAATCATATGGTTTTTGTCCTTGGCTCTATTGATATAGTGTATTACATGGATTGATTTGTGTATATTGAAGCATCCCTCCATCACTGGGATGAATCCCACTTGATCAGGGTGGATGATCTTCTTGATGATCTTCTGCATTCTGTTTGCCAGTATCTTATTAAGGATTTTTGCATCTATGTTCATTAGAGAGATTGGACTATAGTTCTCTTTTTGGGTTGGATCTTTCTCTGCTTTGGGGATCAAGGTGATGCTTGCTTCCAGGAATGAATTTGGGAGTATTGCTTCCCTTTCAATTTCACTGAAGAGTTTAAACAGTAGTGGCAGTAATTCTTCTCTAAATGTCTTGTAGAATTCAGCAGTGAAGCCATCAGGGCCTGGGCTTTTCTTAGTTGATAAGTTTTTAATTACATTTTCAATTTCATTGGTTGATATTGTGTTGTTCAGAGTTTTTAGGTCTTCTTCTTTCACCTTTGGTAATTCATATGTATCTAGGAATCTTTCCATTTCTTCTGTGTTTTCCACCTTATTGACATATAGGTTCTGGAAGTAGGTATTGATGATCTTCTGGATTTCTGCTGGGTCTGTTGTCATTTCACCCTTTTCATTCCTAATTGCATGGATTTGGGCCTTTTCTTTCCTTTTTCTGATAAAGTTGGCTAAGGGTTTGTCAATTTTGTTGATTCTTTTGAAGAACCAACTCTTGGCTTCATTGATTTTTTTGTATCGTTCTCTTCGTCTCCATTGCATTGATTTCTCCTCTGATCTTTATAATTTCCTCCCTTGTATGAGCTCTGGGGTTGTTCTGCTCTTCTTTTTCTAGAAGCTTGAGGTTCAGCATCAGGTTGTTTAATTGGGCTCATTCTGTTTTCCTAATATGCATATTCACTGCTATGAATTTCCCTCATAAGACTGCTTTCATTGTGTCCCATAGATTCCGATATGTTGTATTGTCATTGTCACTTAATTGAAGAAATTGTCTGATTTCTTCTTTAATTTCCTCTGTGACCCATTGATTATTCAGAAGTGTGTTGTTCAATTTCCATGTGTTTATGAAATTTTTCCAATTTCTTTTGCTATGGATCTCTAATTTCATTGCACTATGGTCTGATAATATACAGGGGATAACTTCAATTCCTTTGCACTTACTTAAACATGTTCTATGTGTAAGTATGTGGTCTATTTTGGAAAATGACCCATGTACAGCTGAGAAGAATATGTATTCTGATTTTGTGGGGTGGAAGACTCTGTAAACATCTGTTAAGTTTATTTGTTCAAGAATTTGATTGAGTTCTAGTATTTCACTACTTATTTTTAGTCTAGTTGATCTATCTATTTGTGACAGTGGGGTGTTGATGTCCCCCACTACAATTGTATTAATGCATATATGACTTTTCAGTTCCATTAGTATTTGTTTTAGATATCTGGGCACAGTAGTATTTGATGCATAGATATTTATGATTGTCATCTCTTCTTGTTGGACTGTTCCCTGTAAAAGGATTTAGTGTCCTTCTTTGTCTCTCTTAATCAGTGTTGGTTTGAAATCTACTTGATCTGCCAAGAGGATAGCTACTCTTGCTTTTTTGGGGGTTCCCGTTGCATGGAGTATTGTTTTCCACCCTTTCACTTTCATTCTATGAGTTTCCTTTTGAATTAAGTGTGTTTCTTGTATGCAGCATATTGTTGGATTTTGCTTCTTGACCCATTCTGCCAGTCTATTTCTTTTGATTGGTGAATTGAGACCATTAACATTGATGGTTATAACTGAAATGTATTGACTTGTCATTGCCATGACTTTTTTTTTGTTGGGTTCTCTCCCTTTACATTTAATTTCTTGTCATGCCTGATGAGGTCATTCTGCTTTGCTTCCTGGGGTTTTGATCCTCCATGTCTATTCCTAGGATATTGTGTAAAATTTTTGGAAGTGCTGGTTAGGTATTCGTGAAGTTCCTAAGGTGCTCTTTGTCATGAAAGTATCTTATTTCTCCATCCATTTTGAAAGATAGTTTTGCAGGGTCCATCAATCTGGGTTGGAGGCTGTTTTCTTTTAGGGCTTGGAATATGTCACTCCAAGATCTTCTTGCCTTGATGATTTGTGTTGAGAAGTCTGCTGTGATTCTGATGGGCTTTCCTTTGTATGTGATTTGTTTCTTTTCTCTGACTGCTTGGAGAACTTTGTTCTTCTGTTGAGTTTCTGGAATCTTAACAATTATATGCCTATGTGTAGATTTTTTTTGATCAAGGCTATTTTGTGTCCTATATTCCTCACTTATCTGTAGGTCAAGTTCTTTTCTCATGCTTGGGAAGTTTTCTGCCATCACTTCTGTGAAGAGTTTTTTTTATGTCATCTGTACTCTCTCCTGTTTCTTCATTGAGCCCAATCAGTCTTATGTTATTCTTCTTTGCATCATCTAGCATCTGCTGGATTGATTTCTCCTGTTCCCTTACAATTTTGAAGCAATTTTTCTTTTCCTGGTCATTAATTGCAATCTTATCTTCTATATCTGAAATTCTTTCCTCATATTGGCTCATTCTGCTGTGTAGACTTTCAATGGAGTTTTTCATGTCCTGGAAATCTATTTGCATCTGTTTTATGGATTCCATTTGTTTCTTATGTTGGGATTCCATCATGTTCCTGAGCTCCTCTCTAGATTTATTAATCATGTCTTGCACTATGAGCACAATCTCTGCTGTTATGTGAGAAATTATTTCTGATTACATTTTTTCCAGGTCCTCTTTTGTTGCCAGTTCAGTGGGTCCAGGTGTTTGTGTATCAGAGTGTTCCATCTCATTTCCCTTTGGGGTTGCTGTAGGTGATCTGGAAGTCTGGTTTTGAGACTTATTTACATGTCTTCTCATTTTGACCCAGTGTGGCATGGTGCTGTTGACTCCCACACTGCTCACCTGTTCTGAGCTGGGAGAGGTGAGACAGCAGCTCAGAAGCCCCTTCCTCTAGGCCGGGAGTGGTGAGATGAATGGTGGCCCAAAAGCTCTTTCCTCTGGGCCAGGAGTTGTGGGATGGATGGTGGCCAGGAAGCCCCTTCCTCTGGGCCAGGAGCAGCAGGACTGAATAAAACCATTTTAAAAGAATATTTCCCTGAAACTCTGAGTAGCTGGCTCCAGCCACAGGTTGAACTCCACAAGGTACCTCATGGACTTTACAAATTCAAAAACGTGCTCCAGAACCCCCCAGTCTCACCTGTCTCCAATTTTCTTTCATGTTTTAAAAAATACTCTTTTCGCTTCTTTCTCTTTATTCATCCTCTTCTTTCCCACCTCTCCTTATGCAAGGAAAGCAGAGATGAGATGACAAAGGCGTCCAAGGTTTGGGAGCATGACCACCAGGAAGTTAGGGGTGGCTAGGAACTTTTCCCTAGCCTCAGACTTTCCTTCCTTCTATACCTGCCTCCCTTCAATTAGCTCCCTTCTTTATCTCAGAATTCCAAAGATTCTGAGATGCTGAAATAGAAGTTTCTATGCATTAGCCACACTGACCTCATCAAGAGGAACATTTGGGTGCTGAGAGGTGCTGCCATTCACATGGGTGTTTTTGAAAGAATAATCTGAGCTTTAATAAAATATGGTGACTTCAATAAAGGATATTTGCTAACTTGAATTGTAACTCTATTTAGTTATTAGTCTTGTGTCTACCAGTGGATTGATTATCAATTTCTCCTTCTGTATTACTTTTGTGTTTTTCATACAAAATGTAACACTGGCTGATTTCACTGCCCCTGCCTTGTGCAAAATATTGGTATAAGCTACTCCTATGATAGATGGTAATACCAAATGATCAACTCCTGGATAACTTAGCTTTACTTAATAATGTTAGGAATTAAAACAGACTGCAGGGTCAGCTGCCAAACAGGTATCTAATTCATGTCTCGCCAACTGGATGTGTAACCTTCTCGTTAAGTTAACCTTCTGTAAGTTTCTCGTCCTTTCTGGGTCTCAGTTTAGCCATAAGCAAAGTAAAAATTATAATATATATGGGGTTTGTGAGGTTTAAATGAAATAATGTATGTAAAGCACTCAGCCCACTATCTGGAACATACTAAACAATACTGTTGGTATTTTAATGAATGTGATATTTACCTACAATTTTGAGCATCTCAAAAAGTTTAGCAAGATCCAAAATTTGCATCAGACTCCACTGAGTTTGCAGATGCTGCCTGAGGCTCCACATAAACTTTCTGTGACAACACAAAGGGAGTATAAGTTCATTGCAAGAAGTAAAATTTAAGGGCTGGGGATTTAGCTCAGTTGTTTCACTGCCTGCTGCACAAGCACAAGGACTGGAGTTCAATCCCTGGTATAAAAAAAAAAAAGAAAAAGAAGAAGTAAAATTTATGGAGATTCTCCAAAAATCTGATTTCCATGAATTTCTTATTTAAACAATAGAAATGACTGAGTTTCAGCAGTTTATTGGCAACTTCTGGATTTTTCTTCACGTTCTGTTGACTATGAGCATGTTCCAATTTGTATGGTTGTTTTAAAAAATGATCACCCTTCATTTCATTTATTAATGTCAGGTGCAACTATGTTGCTTTAAGCAAATAAAGTGCACTCACTCCTTCCCACCTCCCATCTTAAACTTAATCGATTCCATACTCGGGGGTCATTTTATTGCTAACAGTGAGCATTATGGTTTTTCTAAGGTAACAGAAGTCTGACACTGCCCAGCATGAAGTGGTCACACTCTCTGGGTTGAGAGCTTTATGTGACTGTAGGCTGTGGTGTGTACAGATATTTTCACTGCAGGGCCAGAGAATCTAAGCTTGTCTTTGGTATATGGGAAACCTTAAAAATATCACTCGTCTAAACTAGAGAGTTCTGGAAGGGTTTGGAGGTGGGAAAGCACCTTTTCAATCTGTGTTTGTAACCTGTAGAAACAACATAGTTTCTAGGATGGGCTCAGAAAGGCCCTGTCTGGCCCATGGCAACCCTGGCTCCATTTAGAATAAAACCCACATGGAGAAACATACAGAGGAAACTATTTGAGAGCGGGAACTGGGTGTGTTTCAGACGTTAAGTCTGCAAAGAAAAATCTGTGGGCTTTTCTTTTTTAAAGAAAAACAAGAGCCTGGAAGTGAACTTTGAGAGAGATCCTTTATTCAGGAAATCTGCCCAGAAGGGGAAAAAAGACACAATAAGAAGCAATTCAAATTGCAATGCTCACCTCCCTAGTCAAGGGATAAAAATGAACACAGCAGTTCAAAAACAGATGAAAGAGAGGTAGCTGGTAGACTGAGAAGACATGGAAGGATGATTGCTCTTCATGCCAGTAAACGATTTCAGTTTTACTCTGTATATGTAAATAACATATATATATATATATATATATATATATATATATATATATATATATATATATTGCTATTGAGTATTTTGTGCTGTTTGTGGGCTTCTCACAATCTCTCTCCATCTTGTTCTTTTCTGAATAGACTCACATCTTCTAGGATTAAGAAAAAAGAAGAAATAAAAATCAAAAGGGTAAATTAGGTCTTTCCCAGCACGCTGGACACCAGAATCTATGTATCACACAGCACAGGCTAAGTACTGCTGCTGGGACATTGTATTAGTTGCTTTCCCATTGTTGGGACAAAATACCCAATACCCACAGTTTAAAGGAGAAATTTACTTGTCTTGTAGTTCCAGTGAGTTCAGTCTATGGTTGGCTGGCTCCAAGGCAAAAACAGTATGGTGGAAGAGCCTGACAGAGGAAAGCTGCTCACTCTGTGGCAGCCAGAAAGCAGAGAGAAAAGGGAGGAGCTCAGAATACACCCTTAGGTCATATCCCCAGTGACCCATCTCCAACCAAGCTCTACCTCATAACAACTCATTCAGCTATGAACTCATCAGTGGATTTATTGATGAATTCAATGTCTCTACAACCCAATCACCTTTTGAAAGCCCCACCTCTGCACAAGAGACTTTTGGAAGTCATTTTAAATTTAAACCGTAATAGACATTCTCTGGTCACTGCCCACCTTTAGATATCAGTTGAACCCAAATCAATTGTCTGTCCTCACCTGCCTCTGAGGATTTAGTGGTTAGCATCTGCCTCTGAGGCCAGATCTTCAAATGAGTCTTTTTCTCTAGCTCTATTTCCCCCACATCCTGCTTTACCCTTTTTGCTATTAATTGGAGCAACTGATTTCCCTGTGGGCTCAAGGGCAACTTCCAACATTAGAGTAGTGATGAGGATGTGCATGTCCAAATACTGTTCTAGAAATGAAACACCACCACATTAGTCTGGACATAGGACAAAAGTAACTAATTATAATATATGATACAACATTTTAAAAGTAAAATTGGCCAATCAACTTGATCAAAATTAACTGAACAAGGGCCGGGGATTTAGCTCAGTGGTTTCACCGCCTGCTACGCAAGTGCAAGGACCTGAGTTCGATCCCCAGTACCAAAATAAATAAATAAATAACTGGACAAGTGTGTGTGCATGTGTGTGTGTAGTCACAAATTCAAAATATGCTCACCATAGACCATGATTATATCACTCAGGGGAATGTCTTGTTGAAAGGGAATTTCCTGGGTTTCACCCCTCCATACTGCCCCAGACTCTTAGGAGTAGACTCAGTGATGTTAAGTGTATGGGTACTCTGAGGGACCTATTTTATATACTGAAGTTTAGAACGATTGAGTTTAAGGTGCCCAAAAAGTTTGGTCAATTTGATGAAATCACCAAATCAAATTCTTTAGACTGCCACACAGTGAAAAGATTTATTTGTTCAACATCCTTGTGCACCTTCTGTGAGAAGACAAAGCATCTCCCACCTAAGGTTTCAGAGGCCAGAGAGATGGTCTGTACATAACCTTCCTGTGTGCATGTAAAGGCCAGCCAATCCTTTTCCTGGGGGTGACCTTGAGGGCCATTGGCTCACCTGCTTACATAGAAAAAGGGTATATACACAGGGTCCAAACAGAGAAAGATATTCCCAAAGAGATCTTCCCAACACAGGCTGGAAGGGCTTCTAATTCCCTGCAAAGAAATGTTGCCAGCCAAGGCCACTCCTTGTGGCTGTGCAAGGATCCAAGGCTGCACATATGAGAATACCTTTCCCAACAAAAATTAAATATAGAAAACAGTAATGTGTGACTCAGAAGTGAGGCAGAGACCTCCAAGATTTATGGAATCCCTCCTGGCATTAGCTTCAGAGAAGGTGACATCAGAGGAGGGCATTGGAGAATGGAAGGTAGTGACTGGGAAGGAAAAGAAGCTCATTAGTAAGAGACTGAGAATCATGCCATTGAACCTTAGCTAACCAGAGGGTTTGAGAGATCCTCTGAAAGCTAAACCTGAGTCAGTGGCAAGTAGATCTGCTCCAACTAAGAATTGGGGGATAAGGGAGGGAGTTTATGAAGTTTATTTGGAAATTATCATGGGTTGAATTTTGTTCCCCTAAAAGATTTATTGAAATTCTAGCCTCTAAATTTATTTTAAAGTAGATTTACTGCAAGGCAAAAGCAAGTTAAGATGAAGTCATTAGGATGTGCCCTAATCTGGTTATGACTGGTATCCATATAAGAACACAGACACACAAAGCAGAAAAAATGTGAGGAAAATCAGGAGAATCCTGTATGTTATGTTGGGGGAGGTTAGCATGATGTGTCTACAGGCCAAGGATTGCCAGAAGCCACTAAAGGATAAGAGAAAGTCACTGAACAGTTCTTCCCCTACAGCCTTTGAAGACAGCGTGGGGCTGCCTACACCTTGATTTCAGACTCATGGCTTCTAGAAATGTAAGACAATAAATTTCTGTTGTTTTATGCCACCTAGTTTGTGCTAATTTGTTTTGGTAGTTCTGGGAAACTCCTTCAGACATGGTAATTGAATGTATCCCTTTGAAATGGGGCAGTTGTGCTGCTATGGGCAGAGTAAGCAGTGGGACACTGCTCTGTAGCTAGAGGATCAGATGTTACTCAGATAGATGCTTTGGAGAAAATACAACAGTAGTTTTCATGGCACCAGCAAACTTGCTCATGAGGAAATTATGGTCATGACTTTGACTGTGCTTTCCCTTAAATACAAGAGAAATCCCCCATGTGTGCAATATAATGTTGATTGTACTTCCTCCATTGCCATATGAGGTTTTAAAGACCTCAATTCATAGTATTTACCATTTGGAATGTTTTCCTGTTTACATGGTTTTTCTCAACTTCGAGGAAGCTATAATTAAACACTCTCACTGAATACATCTTAAGAAAAACACATTTTTGAAAGATTTACATTCGACTAAAAACATCAAGACTGACAGTAAACATATAGAACTTAACCTAAAGCCTTTAAAATTCATCACAAATGGTTACTCTCTGCAAGGACTCAGCATAAAGACCCACACTACAAAAAAAGTGTGAATTCAGACACAATGGAGCAACTTGTGTGAGGGTCAGGATATGAAACCAAAACCAAGATGGCTGCCCAACATTAAAAAGGAAAATTCATAATGAATCTACAAGCAGTGTTAAATGTCTGAAAAGTGAATCTGAACTTAGATGCACTAAGATGCTTTGAGTACTGAAAAACAGGCATAGTGAAAGAAAAATTTTAAAGGAATTTTTTAAAGTATAGTAGTGATCAGGAGCAAGTTGTAACTTTGCAGGACTTCCTTATGCTAAGTTTGTGGTCATCAGTATTTTTATTTTTAGTAAGTAATTCAGAAGTCTGGAGGACTCCATCTGTCCTGGTTTGGGACATCTCAAGAGAAAAATATGGCCCCAGATTCGGAAATGGGCTGCAGAATTAAGCTGGCAATGTAGTAGCTGGGAGGCTGGTAATGCACTTTCCAATAGACTCTCAGAGGGTCTTGCCCTCATGTTTGCAATCTGCACTGCTTCAGGAGAGGCCAATTTCTTTCTCCTCAAAGAGCAGCGGTGAGGAAAGACGGCAATCTCAGTTTGTGATGGGTAATCTTGGTTGTCAACTTGACTGGATTGGGAGATGTCTAGAAAATTGGTAAGGCACATTTCTGGAGGTGTCTGTGAGGGTGTTTGAGAGAAAACTGACACAGGCCATTGAATGGAGGGAGGAAGACTTGCCCTGAATGTGGGTGGCACTGTCCAATAGGCTGGGGCACAGATGGAACAAAAAACATCAGGGTGAAGCTACTCACACATGCTTAATTCTTAGTGAGCTACTTTGTTTGTGGCTGGGTTTTTTGTTTGTTTGTTTGTTTGCTGCTTCTGCCATCACTTATAGACATCAGTCTCCAGATTCTTCAGCCTTTGAATATGGACTTGTACCAAGCAAGTTTTCCTGGAACTTCCAGGCTTTCAGCCTTGGCCTGGGGTTGCACCATTGGTTCCTCTTGTTCTGAGGCTTCTATCTTCTTGAACTGAGCAGCTACTAGTTTTCCCAATTGTCAATTGTGGGACTACCCAGACTCCAATTGTGTAAAACAATCTAATAAACTCCTTTATAATTATGTACACATTCTCTTGGTTCTTTCTATTCCTCTAAAGAGCCCTGGCTGATACATAGTCTTCACATCAGTTCTGTCATACAGCATCTCCTTCTCGCACTTCTAGTCCCAGTTCTTCTAGTCCTATCAGGATTATGCCATGAAAAAATGTAGCAGTCCTGTGAGATGTGAGGAATCACCTCCTCCTGTTCATAAACATGTCTACATTGTCCAGGGAGGAGGCAGAACTTAAATGGAGGTTATGAAAAGGTTACTGTAAAAATATCAGCTCACTTTCTGACCTATGGTGTGAGTCCTTGGGTGATAAGATTGCATAGGGGTGCCGGCCATGTGTATATGGGGATAGGAGACATTTCCATCAAAACTGAGCTTAGCTCCAGAGAGTAGAAGAAATCTCCCTCCTCCTGTGTCCTCTCTGCTTATCTTTTTAAGAAAGTGAGTCATGAACAAGAGAAAGTCTGGTGCTAGGACAGCTGTGTCACTGTGACCCCTGGGCCTCTACCTTCCTCTGCCAGAATACTTCAAAGGCTGTGGACAATAAAAGAAAGTAGAGCCTGGCCACCTTAGGAATGGGAGTAAATGCACACTGCTGCATTTAGCTGGGGGTGAGGAGGGGTGCTGGCTGGAAATTCAGCCTTGTTCTCAGCACATTCTGAGCTTATCACTTTAATTTTCAAATCTACCCACTTACGGATAAGGACAATGAGACTTCAGAAGTTAGTGCACCCAAAGCTCTACACTAAATGGCAGAGCTGAGAGTTGTTGGCAGAGGATGCTCATACTTCACCTGTCTCCTTAGCCCACTGTGAATGGGTCCTGCACCCCAGGCATGCTCCTGTCTAGGGCCTTCTACTTCTATGCCTGAGGTTTCCATCAGCCATCAAGAACCAGCTCAGCCCCACACAAGATCTTCAGCAGATTGGGATGACTGAGAGGCCACCATCTGGTGATGTCACCAGAGTTACAGGCAAAGGCAGGAACACAGGGGCTGAGTCTTCTCCACTTGCACAGTACAGAAACAGTGCTCTTTAGATAGAGTTTACAAGTCTTTTCACAAGTAAGACAAAGCCTCAAATTGCCTGGCCATATTTGCTGCACAAGCTCCATCCCACTGATTTGCTGTAATCCAATGCCCCAAGGCCATAGACTGTCCCCATCAGGACTGGGTCCATGTTGCCTACAGTGACAACTTATTCATGAGCATACAACTTCCTAGATTCTCTCACTAGCTTTTCTCCTACTTCCTTTGTGCTTCCTGAGTGGATCCTCTCTCACATAAACCAGCGACACTAAGATACAATGATCCCCCAAGAAGGCTCCCCTGTCTGAACTGTGGAGCTCAGTGGTTGGTGGTATGTTTACCTGGCTGGGCTACAGTGCCCATATACTGGCCAACGAGTGGGGAAAATGTCACTGTGAGGCATTAAATACATGTGACTAACATTCAAGTCAGTGTGTTGTGGGGGGATGGGTGTGTGACTGTCCTAGGTTCTTGGCATCCCAAGCAAAGAATTGAGCAAGTAGAAGTGAAAACACAGATTTATTAGCAAACATATACTCTTAGAGTAGGAATGAGCCAGTGAAAAGAGCTCACACTCCTGAGGAAGCTGAGCATCAGAGCCTATGTGTGGTTTTTACAGGGAGGGCATAACTCTTTCATCTGGGAAGCAATTTACTCCCATCAAGGAAGTCTCCTTCTTTCTGTTGAATGGGGGAGTTTTTGTCCTTATATGGACTTTTGAAGAACTGTCATGGCACCCAAAGTCCCCAGTGTGGGAAGCGTCAAAACCACAATGTAAATGAGACTATAATTAATTACAATTGAGTTGGAGACAATTTCAGTTGTCTAAGATATTTTCTAGCCTGTGCATCCCCAGGCATGGCTTAGTCCTTAGAGGTGGGCACTCTGGTTTCTAGAGCTTATCTCGGGCCCTCCAAGAGCCTATAGCACATGTACTCTCTTGTTTTCACTGGCTATGATCTAGCTATCAGAACCAGTCACTATGTGCCATTTTTGGAAAGCTAGCTTCCTCTTTTTCCCTCTGCCCTTCAGGTCTCCTCCTTCCAAGAATTTTTCCTCCTTACCTTCTGCCTCAAGTAGACTCTGAGCAAAGCAGAAGACCTCCACAATGTGGAAGAGGGTGGGCCTCATCCAACAAACTAAAGCCTGAAGAGCAGAGACTGAAGTTCCGGAAGAAGCCATTCTGCCTCAAGACTGTAACATGAAACCCTCTCTGACCTTCCAGACTGCTCCCCTTCAGAATTCACAACCAAGACTCACCTGACTCTCCTGCTAGCTGGTCTGCCCTGCAGATTCATGCACCACAATTGCAGGCGTCTTACAATGAATCTCTTTCTCTCTGAATCTACATATGCACATACACATTCTATTGCTCTGTTTCTCTGGGAACACTGACTCTTCTGAGTGGGAATTGCCTTTTTTCTGGGCTACCACAACACTCTCACATCCCTCTGATCTGATTACTTTAGTTCTATTTCTGTCAGCATATATGTGTTACATTTATTTTATTATTCTATTTTAACTTCAGTTTTGCTCTTTTCTGTTATTTAATCTGTGGACAGGTACATTTTTCCCTGCTAAACTGAGCCCCTTGAGGGTAGCAGTTGTGTTTAACTTTTGCTCCCGACACAAGACCTAACCTAAATAGTACTCTGTAAATACCTTCACAGATGAATGAGATAGAATTATTAATTGTATGAAGAAAGGAGGATTTAAATACTGGACAAGGATGCAGAATGATTTTAAAGTGGTCATTGCCTAGTATCCTATTATGCATCCTGTGGATGGTCTGAATGGCTTCAGGCAGTATTATTCCTAGTATTCACCATTACCTGGCATCCTTTGTTTATCCTTTGTCCCAGCATTAAGGCAACCATTCACAGTTAGCAAAGCCTACAGTTCTGATGAAACTCGAAGCTCAGTAACTAAGCTGTTATATTGTCCATCAGCTTAGCCTGAAGCTAAAGAAGCCCAGGAAGGTCAAGTAGTACAGTCTGGATTTTGTTTGGTGTCATCTTAAAATCTTTACAAATGGGTGGAGAAAGGCATGGCACCTCTACTGCTCTCACTTCACACATTTTAAATAAGAACAAAAGAAGGCAGGCAGGCTCCATCCTGGCGATATTCTAGTCCTGACATGACCATGTGAGGGTTTCTTATTCTGGGCTGTGATAGCCTCAAGGGAAGTTAAAGTCTCTACCTGCTCTTTACCCACAACTCCTTAGAAAAATAGGCTTTTATTTCTGGTATAAAAAGTATTTTGAGGTTTTGTTTTTCCTACTGAATTTGTCTTCAATCTAAAGCTATACATTATATTGTCCTTTCAGAAACAGAACTCAGGTTTTTTTTTTTTCTTTCGTACACACTTGACAAGTGGACCACTGTGTTATAGAAGATAAAACCCAAAAACAATGTGATGAAAACTGATATATATTCAATTTCTGGGCCTTCCTGCTATTGGAAATATTCCTTCCTTCTCTAAATAATAATATTAAATAATAATAACCAGTCTGGAGTATTTACTATGTGCAAGGTCCAGTTCTAGTTACTTTACATGATGGCTAATTTATGTGCTCAAAAAATCTCTTGTTTTCAGACTGGGGAACTGAGCCACATGTGGCAACTCTCCACCTAGCTGGAGCCTGTGTATTTCCCTCCTGTTTCTTCCTGCCTGTGTGCCCCCAACTGCCAAGTCTGGAGCTCTGGCTCTAGATTCTCTCTAGAAGTTCATACGTCCCTCTCTCACTACCTACCATTTCCCCACCTGGATGTTCAAAAGGCATCTTCAATCTTTCCCAACCTGAACTCTTCCTCTCTCCTTGGACTCCTGCTGTTTTGTAGAAGACAGTTTCCCTATCTCAGTGAGTGGCTTATCTGTCCACTAGTATGCTCAAGGCATCTCCTTTGGCTTTTCTCCCTACCTTATCCTCACAATCTCTAGTTTTGCCCTTCCTTCTAACTATCTCCAGATTGCCTTCTCTTTGCTATACTAATCATCACCAGCTTAAGCCAGGCCACCATCCCCATAGCTTCTATTCTCCATGATGTGCCAGGACCACCTTTTTCTAACATGCAAATAACAGGCTATGTATGCTTGTTACCTGTTGATTCATCACAAATTACTCTAAAACTCAGCAGCTGAAAACAACAAACATTGATTGTCTCACAGCTCCTAAGGGTCAGAAATCTCTGAGTGACTTAGCTGAGTGGTTTTGGTGCAGGATCTCTCCTGAGCCTACAATGTGTTGACCAGAGCTGTGGTCACTGTAGGGCTCCCACTCACTCATGGAGCTTTGAACAGCCCCAGGACCAGCTGGCTGCTGGCTGGAGACATCAGTCTCTTGCCACATGCATCTTTCCATAGGGTGGTTAATGACATACAATGGGAGGGCACTCCATGATAGAAGCAGTAGTCTTTTTGTAACCTAATATCAGAAGTGATATGTCATTACTTCTGCCACCATCTATTCATTAGAAGTGATAAAATTCAGCCCACACTCTAAAGAAGTGTATTACACACAGGAGTCAATATCAGAGGCAGTAGGGACCATTGGGACTATATTACAGCCTGCCTCCCATACTACACCTTTGCTTAAAACAGCGAGCCTCACTGATTTTAAGACATGGTCCTGATGTAGTTTACAAGGCCAATTTTCCAGTCTCAGGCATCACCACTTTCCCCATACCCTCTGCTCCTTCAGGTGCACGTGTGAGCCACTCTACACTGCCATCTGCTCCTTTAATTTACAAGGAGGATTCCATGGACTCAGCATCATGGAACCATCCAAAACCATTAAATGAACAAGAGCATTCTTCTCATATTTAGGGTTGTATGGCCATTTCGGGAATGTTTTAATGTAAGATTGTTTCATGATGGTAAAAGATTTTATTTCATTGCAATTATAATGAATTTTAAAAGCCTTGAAAGCCTAAAAGTTGTATTAAAATTTCTCTGTAGCAACTTCTACAATAAATCTCAGTTGCTAAGGATCCATGTTTAGAAAAACCACCTTAGCAAATGTGTTTATTATGTATAACCTTGATTATCAAAATGGTACTGTTATTATATCAGTGTGTAAGACATATTTCCCTAAGATCCAGCAGAGGTAGTTTATATCTTTGTTTTCTGACTTCTTTTAAGTCACAGAGACATATGTTTAGATCTCATTCCAAGCACATTTCTGCCTGCAGGTGATAGAGAACGGAACATGTAGTCAGTGTTAGGAGAACAAAGTGTACCATTGAAGTTCTCATTCCTGGTGAATTTTCATTTTATGATATGTTAATCCAGAAATAAAATTAAATAAGAAGTAGAAATTATATCTTTAACCGAAGGGGTCTTTCACTGCTCCTGAGGCTTATCATCAGGACACCAGCACATGAGTCAGCAGAAGGCTTAACAATCAGCACAAGACTCCTGGTAACTTCCAGGTCTGGATTTCCAGAGGTTTCCCCACTGGTTTCAATCTACACTCCCTTTCCTGCTGATCAGTGTTTACCTTCCAGGAGGTTCTGGGGTCACCATACATTGACTGAGCATCCACATATCTTAAGCACTCTGGAGCTGGGGAGAGAACAGTGGAACTAGGGCTCCATTCTTGTACTCAGAATTGAAAGACTACAGATAAGACTGAAGGGATACCCAGCCCCTCAAATGCTGCTAGCGCTTCATACTGTGAACAACGCAAGTGTGAATTAAATAAAATTTCCAGAGTTGTCTTTTTCTCCTAAAGTTCCTTTCCAAGTTCCTGTCCTTCTCCACCCTCAATGAGAGCCTTACAATGATGGCTTGTGGCTTCTATCATTTCTTCCACCCCAGCTTCCAAAACCTCATGATCAGCATATCGGGGGATGTCTGCTTTGGTTTAAATAGAGCATTACAAATATTTCCCCTAATCTTCCTTGGCTTCTTGCCTTCTTTCCCCATGTACTGCTTGTTCCACCGTTCAGAAAACAGCTTGTCCTTTTATCAAATATCATAGCTTATAATTTCCCTGGTCTTCATTTTTGGAGCAACAAGATAACTCCATTTGTTGAACAAATGTCTTAGAGAGGATGGTCATGCTCATATCATGTGAAGTGCCATGCTGAAGTCCTTTAAGGGTTTGGTTCACTCTGAGCTGTAGAAATGAAATTCTAAAATCTGCCTTACCTGAATTGAAGCCACACAAGGGTTCTCCCTGTGCACACGATAATTAGGTACAAAAAAACATAGTCCATTACTGGAGAAGAGAATGGAGTTAATGTATCCTTATGTCCTATTATTGTTTGGAGGGAGATAAAATAGGAACCATTCACTTTGCTAATACCTCCTATTTTGCAGGGTTCCTGTTGAGATTAAGTAAACTGAAGTATGTAAGGCACACCACAGTTAGTCACATGACATTTGTTTGCCATATATGGTTATATTTATATATTCATATATTTATTCACATATATGTTTTACTATTGTTATTGTTAATATTATTTTCACAATGCAGCCTTTAAAAGAAAAAATAAAGTATGACTTGAAACCTTCTAGAAGTGAGAAAATATATTAGGGAACATAGGACCAAAAAAAGTCTCAATTTCATACAGTAAAAATATTTTTTAAAAAAGTATAGCAAAGTTGAGACAAGAAGAAAGCACAAAGGAGAGAGAAAGAGAGCAACTCTATGTAACAGTAATTACAATAAATGTAGATGGAGTTAAGGAACAGATAAGCAATAGGATAACAATAAGCACAAAAACAAGTTCCGTATATGCTATAGATAAAATTAAAATTTAAAGAAATGGAAAGATGGAAGAAAAAACTGAAAAGTTATATGCTAGGCAAATATCAAAAGAAAACAAAAACTGGTAACTATTAACATCAAACAGAAAGATTTTAAGGCAGAAAATTATTAGTGCCATGGATGGTCATTACATAATATATAATATATCTTGTAAATTTTATGAATTTGATAAAATGGCCTCAAAATGTCATAGATTTGGAGAAAATGACAAATTTGTCATACTTTTCTCAGTTATTGGTAGGTCAAGTAAATGAAAATAGATATAAAAATATAGAAAAACTGAAAAAATCAAGTAATTAGATTTAGTGGACAGTTACAGAATCAGATATTAGAGAATATACAATACTCTCTACATTGTATACTTGTAAAACATTTTAATAATTTATACTTTATACTAAGCCATAAGTTAGATATTAATACATTAAAAGAACTGGAATCATTAATAATGTGTTATTTGAGCTTTCTGTAATTAAATTGAAATTAATAACAAAAGTACAAGTTTAAAAACCTACACATTTAAACATTTGAACATTTTAAACTATACTTTTGAATAATGTTTAACACAAAAAGCCATGTTTAAATTAATGAAAGTTTATAATAATAAAAATGAATATATGTCAAAATTCATAGGATACTACTAAAGCAGAATTATTAATGTATACATTTATAACTTAAAAGCTTACATTAGAAAGAAAGAAAGCCATAAACTTGAGGAGCTGAATACACAATTTAAGAAGTTAGAAAGAGTTAAATCCAGGGGGAAAAAGCCTAAAGGAGGAATGAGCAAAAATAAATAAAAAAAGAAGTAAAGATAAATTAAAAAATAATGGCAGGGTTTTTTTTCTATTTATCTTTACTTCTCAAAAAACTAAAACTAGAGGTTCCATTTAACCCAGCTCTTTTTGGTATTTTCCTGAAAGAATTAAAAGTATCCTACCACAGCAATATATGCACACCCATGTTTATAGCAGCACAGTTTGTAATAGCTAAATCTTGGAAACAGCCCAAATGCCCATCAATTGACAAGTGGATAAGTAAGATGTGTTTTCTTATATACAATGAAGTACTACTCTGCCATAAAGAAGAATGAGCTTCAGACATTTATAACTAAATGGATGGACCTTGACATACTCTTAGGTGAAATAAATTGGACACATATATTTAAATACTGCACTGTTATTCTGGTGTGAGAAACTGAATGTGGAAATAAGAGATGTATAATGAATGTTGGGAAATGGGAAGAAAGTGTTCAAATGGGAAGGGGAAAAAGGAGAAGAGAGGCAGAAAGGGAGAAAGGGACAAGAAAAAAGTGAAAACAGAAGGAAAAAATGAAAACAAAGCTTTTGTACATAGGGAGGGGAGGGGGCTTGAGGAAAGGAATAGGATAAAATAAAATTTATTTTAAAAAACAATAATGTCAAAATCAAAGATGGTTCTTTAAAGAGATAAATAAAACAGGCAAATTTTTGCTAAGATTGGTCAAGAAAAATATAGAGAAGGTAAAAATACAAAACACTAGCTGTTGTGGTTTTCCTCACAATAGCCCATCCTGCTTTCTCCAGGGTGTTCTTTTATCTTGCTTTTTCCTTTTACTCGGCCCAAGATCTCTTTGCAGAGCCAGTTTCTCTCTTACTCTTCACTTTTACTTTTTCAAATACGCTTTGCCACTGCTTAAAAAACAACTAAGAATGAAAAGCCACAAATACAGAAATATCAAATACATTAAGAAAGAATAATATAAACCGTATTATACAATAGACAGGAAAATCTAGATGAAATTATTAATTTCTAGGTAATGATAACATTGAAATGTACTCAAGGAGGAATAAAAAGCTTTGATAATTCTATTATAATTAAAAAGCATAAATCAAAATAATCGTGAATCAAAGCTTCCACAGAGACCCAGATGGCTTCACAAGTGAGTTTTAATAAACTTTTAAATAACATTTTATCCAATATTATACAAACACATTCAGATAATATACAAAAGGGAAGACTCTCCAATGCATTTTAAGAGACACTTTTAACCTTAAGACTAAAGCCAGACAAGGTCTGTATAAATGAGTGTTAAGACAATCTCACCCATGAACATAGATGCAAATCTCATAAAGTATTAGCAAACTAAAGATAGCACTGTAATAAAAGAGAAAACAGACCAAGGTTTATATCAGTAGTGCAAGGATGGTTTACACACTTACACATTACATATACATAATCTGCATTAAGGAATGGAACTTCCTTAAAATGTAATGAATGTTCTTTACCAAAAAAATAGCCAAGACCATTTCAATTTTAAAATGCTAGAATCATTAATTTTAAATTCAGAAATAAAACAAGAATACCATGATCATCATTTCTGTGATAATAAAATTACATCTTGATAAGAAAGAAAAAAAATAAAACCGTCATTACTTCCAAATGATATTGTTCAGCCTACAGTAAAAACTTCAAAAAATCTACAGAAAATTCATTAAAATTAAGGGTTGTTTTACAAGGTTACTAAATTTAAGATCAATGTAAAAATCAATTGCCTTTATATATGTCAACAATAAACACTTCATAAAATATAATAAAAAGAAGATAGCTGTTACAACCCCAATGAAGTACTAGAAATATATCTGAGATGCGCAAACCTATATGAAGAAACATTTTAAATATGATTAAAAGACATCAAAGACCTATACAAATGGAGAGCATAGTACTTTTGGGTAACAAAACTATTCAGTAAAGAAGTCAATTGCTTCAAATTTCCAGTAATTTTTCAAGGAACATGACAATGTTTTTGTACAACTTGAATGGAAGACAAATAAGCTAGAATATTCTAGCACACTAACAGAAAAGGAAAATAAAGTAGAGAAACTTATCCTAATGTGTATGTACATTTTAAAGTCAAGGTAAGTAAAGCAGTATGTTATTAGCTCGATGCAAGACAAACTGGTTGATGGAATAGAACTGAGAGCTAGAAAAGAGTTTCACATGTTTTTGCGGGTTTTGTTTTAATTAAAATATGATTGGAGGTGGCAGTGCAGATTACTAGAATAGAAGGAAACATTCCATAAATGCTCATGGAACCATTTATTATCTATATGAGAAAGAATGGAGTTGGATCCCAACTTTACATCATACACAAAAATCAGTTCCAAGTGATTTAAGATTTAAGTATGAGAAGCAAAACACTGAAACTTTATTAAAAATATTGGAGAATACCTTTAAGACTTTGGAGTAGGGAAGTTTTTAAAAAATAAAATACTTAAGTATAAAACAATGATATATTCAGCCACATCGAGATAAAGGATTTCTGTACATCAAAATAATTCCAAAAAGAAATGAACCATATTCCAATCTATTCTTAATATGCATGGGCAACAAAAGATTATTACTCTTCATATATTAAAAATTATAAATTGACAAAAGAAAAATAAATCAATAACTACATAAGTCAGGCATGAGTATTTCATAGAAAAGGATACATAAATGGTTAATTCACCTATAAAATATGGTCAGCATTATTTATAATCAAGGAAATATAAACTAAGAACAGGTGAGATAGATTTTGACTGAGTGATATAAAAAAATTAGTACCTTTGAAAATATCAACTATTGGAGAAGAAACTTAAATACTGTGTATATTTAAGAATGTAAATAGGTATAATAACTTTGAAAAACAAGTTAGTATTACTTTGTAAAGTTGAGAACATGATAAATTTCCAAGCCAGTAATTACAGGGATACATATATGTGAACCCTAAAGAAACTGTTATCATAAACTGGAAAAGAGGCATAAGTAAATTCTTAATGGTGTTTCTCATAAAAGAAAAAAAAAATGGAAACAACCCAAGTATTCACTGTCAAAATATGGGAAAATAAACATATTTTGTTCACATGCAATAGAATGTTACATACCTAGAAATATGAAGAAATTATAGCAACATGTAACAAGTTACAGAAGATTCCATTCATTATATCAATTTTTAAAGCTCAAAACCAAGCAATGTATTTGTTTTTATTTGAATGTGTCCAAAAGTTTACATGTTGAAAAGTTAATTATCAAATTCATATCTTGATGGTATTTGGAAGTGGGAAGTAATTAGAGTTAGATGAAGTAATTAAAGTGAGTTATGGAATTAGTGACTTTGTAAAAAAAGAGGAAGACCCATGTTTACCTGGCTCCTGGTTGTCATCATGTGTTATGACACAGCATGAAAGCCCTCACCAGATGTTGACATCTTGATATTAGACTTCTCACCCACAAGAACTATGAGAAATAATTTTTTCTTTATAAATTATCAAGTTTGTGATACTCTGTTGTAGCAGCAGAAAATGGACTGAGATGGTATTGCTTAAAGAGACACACATAAACTTTTTTAAAAATAAGGAATCATAAGCACAAATTTTAAATTTTTTCTTATCACAAACCACCCAATCAAGAAGAAAAATATAGGTTATTTTAAAAATATTGACAATGGGCTGGTTTTTACTGGTTCTGAAGTTGGGTGAAAGCTTGTCAGATGTTCCTTATAGTTAGGTTTTTTTAATCTAGGTGGACATTGAGTAGACTTTTTTTGTATTAATGAGGCATTCATCAAATATTTGGCAGAAGCCAAATCATCCACTGATTTGATCACATGAAAAGTTTGAGAATTCTTTTTTCCTACTAAATTCTTATTTATTTCCCATGAGATTTTTCAGCATCTGGACAGTCACAAGTCAGATCATGAACCATATCATTGTGACTTTGTGAAATTCTTTTGCTTGAAAAATACCACCCCAACTGTTTTCTCTGCTCAGCTCTCAAAGACCCAATTTTCCAGTTTACAAGATGACATAAAGTCAGAGCATATTTTTAAAGAAATACTCATATCACACCCCCAGCATCATTCATTCCCTTTTTGGAAGTTTGATGACTATCACAAAGTTTATGGCCTGGAATTGTCCCTGGAGTCCTTTTACATGGTGTTGGGTTTCTCAGGAGCTGTATAAACCCAAGTCTCAGTACTTGTGGAGCCAAATGTGGGTGTGTCCACTGAACTATGCCTTGGTGAGCATTGTGGACTCATTGATTTTTCTCTTGGCCTCCATTTTTCTTTCATTAAATAAGTTGAAATCATATAGCAGACTCTGTGGAGCCATTGGGATTCACACTTCATAAAAACTGTTGGAAATGTAAGCCAGTTGTGTCTACAGAAGCTCATAGGGATGGACAGTGGAAGATTTCATGGTCAGTTTCCCCTGCCTCACCTCCAAGCCAGGTTTAGGTCAGTTTGGCACCTGCTGTCCAGAGAGTTGGGGCCATGATGATTCATCTCAGCACTTAAAAAACTAGGCTTGGGATTGTTCCCAGCTGTTGGCCAGTGTGAAAATTAATACTGTTGTATGCACTTTTCAAACTAAGTGACTAGGCTCAGAATTCCTTCAAAGACTGTTGCTTGCATGTACACAAGCCAATTTTCATCTGTGAATAATTCAGCAACTGGCAAATGCTAAAACTCATGACTGAGTTCATGGGACCAATTAGTTATAAACATAATTTAATGAAAAGTTCTCTCCCCCTCACCCCTCACAATTGAAACCCTCAAACCCTTTCAATGCTCTGTGTTCAGTTCCCTGAGATGACATTTTGATGTTAATGATACAATTATACCATATGGGTCTGAGAAGAGTCCTATGGCCAAGGCCAGGTTAGAAATAGAACACAGAGCAAGGTAGCCAGAGGTATGGCAATGGGAGGGTCCACCGAGGGCTATGGCTAAAGTTTCCTATCTCAGATTCTCATTATAATGTCTAAGTCTGTCTCTGTCCCAGTCCTGGACTTTGTGTATCAGGTACACATAGTTACACGGTTAGGAGTATGAGTTATGGTCCACTTAATGCATCTCCCTGGGTCGTCTACTTCTGTGACTTTGAATAAAGTAGTTAATCTTACTAGGCTTCAGTTTTAGCATGTATAAAATGAGAATAATCATAATGTCAGCTCCTTGATATGGAATAGGTTAGGAAGATTGTTTTTCTTCATGAAAATAGACTTATTACAGGGCCTGTACATGTTTTGGAGTTTAATATTGGTTAGTTTATTTCTGTAGATGCTGGCCCATGGTAAAACTTCATACTTCTTTTCTATTAACAGGCTCCCTAGGTTAAATACTTTCTATCTGCAATTGTTTGAATCTACAAATAAGGAAGGTCAACTGTAGTGACATTTACTAATGTGTGTTATGCTTTTATATGTCTTTGTGTATCTAATTTAGAGTCCTTTAATTTAGCTTGAAAAACACTCTTTAACATTTCTTGTAAGATAAGTCTAGATGAACTCGTTCGGGGTTTTTTTGTCCTAGAAACTCTTCCTCTGTCTTTCATTTCTGAAGGATATCTTTACTGGGTAAAATATTCTTTGCTGTTAGTTTTTTTTCCTTACATCAGTTTGGATATATAATCCAAACTCTCTTGGCCTATAGATTTCTGCTGAGAAACTATGGATAGCCTAGTTAATACTCTCTTGTATGTGATAAGCCTCATTTCTCATGTGTTTTCAAAATTTTCTATCTTTGATTTTTGACATTTTTGTTATGACATGTCAGTCAAGTCCTCCTTGGATTAAATATGTTGGAGAGCCTTTAAGCTTAATATACCTGGATGCCTATATCTCTCTCCAGGTTTGAAAATTTTTCCATCATTATTTCTTAAAATAAGCTTATGCATTAGTCTATTTTCTATTGCTATACCAAAATACCTGAGGGTGGGTCTTTTATAAAGAATAGATGTTTATTTAGATCAAAGTTTTGGAAGCTGAAAGTCCAAGATCAGGAGGCCTCATCCATTTGTCCTCTGATGTGGGCCTAAGAATGGATGACATTTTAATGATGAGAACATTGTGAGAGAGGAATCACATAGAAAAATGGGAATCCAGAGGAATTTGGTGGCCAGGCTTGACCTTTTTATATTAGCATAGTCTCATAGGAACTAACCAGAGTCCCATGAGAACTACATTAATCCTTTCCAAAGATAGTACTCCCCACTGACCTAATAACCTTTGGTTGGTCCCAACTTTTAAAAGTTACATCACCTCTCAACACAGGCATGCTGAGGATCAGATCCATCATGTGAACCTTTGGGGGACACACTAATATTCAAAGCATAGTAGCTTTCTTCATTTTTTTAAACTTTGTCTTCTTTTTCCCAATCTGATTAGATAATTTCAAATGACCTGTTTTTGAGTTCACATACTCTTTCTTCTGACTGATCAGGTTTGCTGTTAATGCTGTTTATTGAATGTTTTATTCCATTCATTGAATTTAGTTCCTAATTTCTGTTTGGCACTTTATGATTGTTGTATCTTTATTTAACCTTTAATTTTTCTTTATGTATTATTTTCTTGATACAGTACTTTTGATTTGTCTATTTGTGTTTTCTTGTAGCTTGCAGTGCTACTTTAAAAACTAAGACAATTTGTGTGTGTGTGTGTGTGTGTGTGTGTGTGTGTGTTGCTATGGATTGAAGCCAGGGACCCATGCATACTATGAAGCACTCTACTACTGATTCACATCACCAGCCCAAAGGCAATTTTTATATCTACCTCCTTTAGGGTTAGTTACTGTAAAGTTATTGTTTTCCTTTAGTAGTGTCATTTTAGACAGTACTAAATGAACTCTAATGATCCCCTTCTTTGAGTTTTCATGTTCTTTGAAGTCTTTTGTTTCTATCTTTGCTGACTGGCTCTAGTACTTCTGTCTTTGTTTTTGGCTTTGGGAGAGAAGATTTTACACCAGTCAACCCAAATGGTGATTCTGAGGTTTTTTCAGGTCTTTTCTATGGGTATATCTGCTCCACATGTATTGTTCCCTTTTGTGGTGGAATTTTAAAAATTATATACCTCTTATCCACCCTGCAAAGCCTGACAAGGTGCTGAAAACTCATGTATTTTCCCTATGGTGGTGTCCTATAATGCTCAAGTTTGTGTGCCTGCTTCCAATCCTTCAGAGTCAGGCTGTCTTTCCATGTGTGCTTATGACCCATCTGCAAAGGTCTTCACTCACTATTTGTGGGGGCACCAATTGGCATAGGAAATGGGGAGAGAGATTGAGGCATGTGAATTACTGGACAGGTCCAGGGACCACATGGTGGGGGGTCTGTTGGTGTAGCATCATAAGCAATTTGTGGGCAGGCTTCCTGTTTCAGTCTGCAAAGTGTTTGGGATCTACCATCTTTGTGTGTCTTCAAACATGGTAGCTAAATTTCCACTTCTCTTCCCTGCTCTTGGACTTTTCTAATTACTCAGCTGTGCCAATCATCTCAGTATTCTAGGTGATTTCCCACCTCCACTTGTGCCCAACACAACCATTCCTGCTGGTTGGGCTGATGAGGACACATCCTCTCTGTAAGTCATCTGAGCTTCCAGTGACAACTCTGACAGCCTAGAGCAATTTCCAGTTCATGGCCTTAGAGCCAAAGCATCGAGGGTATTAAAAGTTTGTGGACATCTCCAGGTGCTTTTGTGCCCTTTGGTGTTGAAATCTTCTGCAATGTTTGATGGGAATAGCAAGGAGAGCAAGTATAACTGAGACTCACAGGAGAGGCCTACTGAGTGAGGAAGGCAGCTGGTAAGGGAAGATCAGGGAGGACCCAGCACAGCTTCCAAAATGTTCATGCCAGGCTCCTCCACAGCTCATCAATTATCAAAGAACAAGTCATCTAAGGATCACAGCAAAAGCAGACATCATTTACAATGAGGAAGCACTTGAAAGACTAAAACAATTTGCTGAGATTGGAGGCTGCTTTGAAATATGTGTAACTGCATGAAATATGATGATGATGATGATGATGATGATGATGATGATGATGATTTATTGAGTGCTTGCTATGTACTGGCAACTTCTTGAGTACTGTCCATGTTTATATCATGTCCTCATAGAATTCTGTGAGGCAAGAACTCTAATGATCTGCTTTTAATGAGTGATAATACAGAAGCTCAGCAAGATTAAGTATCTGCTTATCAGGTACAAGAAATGATCTCAGATGATATTTCTCCCATCCAGGCTGATGAAAACTTATACAAAATCCTTGTTTCTTCAATTTCCAAGCCCTCAGGGTTTGTCATTTGATATTCAGCAATGTAATCCCACCCAGACACAAGACCTGACTAATTTTAAAGTGTTCCCAGAAGCAGGGTCAGTGTTCCATCTTGCCACTGGGATTGGTCATCACATAAATGGTTACCTGAGCTCAGAGAAGAAATTTGTGACCATTTAGCAGAATGGAGCTAAATGTTAGAAATCAATAAACATTTGATTTGAGGGGGTTTTTTTCATTTTGAATTTTTATGTTTTCTGGGCCTCACAATATTCAGTAGGTACACAAAGAACATAGGTAGAATGAGTAAATAAATAGACTAGCTCAGTCATCAGATATTTTGATATTATCTCCATGAACTTGATGAGGAACTAGACTCTTTAACAGGTTAAGTAACTTGTTCAATATTAAAAGCCAGGATATAGAGTACAAATCTCAAACTAGACACCTGTGTTTCAAATTATGATGGATGAGTTTATAAATCACAGTGCCATTCCAAACCTATGAAACATGCCAATAGCATGAATTAATGATAAATTTTAAAAGAACAGTAATTCTAAAATACTAGATATGAATTTCTGATAGCATACTCTCTTTCCTGAATACCCTGAAGTACACTTATGTTTCTAAGCAGGAAGGTGTTTTCAAGAGCTGAACCATCACTTAGTACATAAACAGGTCAAAATAAACCACTTCTGGGTTCAAGGTGGGAAAGGCACTGAACTCATTTACTTTAGAGAGTCATCCAAAAAAGCTTCTTTGGTGACCTTGCACCACCTCTGTACACAGTTGCAGAGCTAATCCACCCACTGTAGTACTGAGTATTCCCCAGATTTCTGTTCCCAATAGTGACTGTGATAGAATCCAGCTGGTGTTTATCAATGTCATGTAGCCAAAGAGCAAGTGAGGAAATCAGGAGATTGGACTTGATAAGGACAGTGATGGCATGTTCTGTCAGAAGCACAGAGCTCCAGCCCCATCCTGTCTCCCTGACAAATGCAGTCTCAGTCCCAATCCTGCATGTTAGCCTCTTCACCATGCCTACCCTTGGTGAGTATTCACACATTTCTACAACTTTTCTATTGAGACCGCTCATCTGGGCCCTTCTCCTCCATCTTGAATCGCTACCCAGTGGCTCATGGCTGCATATATACCTTGTTTTTCCCAGAGAATTGTGAGCAGTAGAATGGTGAAGAGGTGTGCTTGGAGTTAAATTGATACAGTGCATTCATCAAGATAAGATAGAGTGTGCTGCAGTGACACATAAGCCCTAACATCATTGTGGTTTAACACAGTAAAGGTTTCTCTCTCACTCATATGCTGAAATATGGGAGACCCTCTTTAGTTTACACCCTCTGGAACATGTGGTTTCCTATATTTCTCTCAACATGGGGGAGAAATATGAAAAAGCACACCAGCGCTTAACTGCTTCCACCCAGAAATGACACCCATCACTTCTCCATATGGTCCGTTGACTAGAACTAGACATATGACCCTAACTTTATTATAGAGGACACTGGGAAATGCAGAGAAACATGGATACTTGGTGAGACTCAATTTCCTGCTATAATTACTAGCTGTGTGACTGTGGGTGTTATTTAACTTCCCTGAACCTCGATTCTCTTAGCCGTAGAGAGATACCTTGTAAGTGTATCATAGGGTCGAATGAAATGGTGTTATCTCAAGTTCCTGGCCTAATGTCTGGCTTACAGTAAGTGCTCAGAATATTTAGTAAATGTAGCTGTTCAGATATGTTATAATATTTATGTATAAGGATCATATTTTCCTCTCCAGCAATAACCCACCCCTACCATATTATCTAGTAAGATGGAAATAAAATAAAATGTACCATTATTTAACTTGGGAGGATTATAGAACACGCAAAACACATGTGCACCTAAAAAAGGAATATAAACTTCGCAGCTCTTCACTTACTCATTCAACCATTGACTACAATGTCTTTTTCAATATATTCAGTATATTATATCTTCTGTTAGGTGCAGGGTACATATATGGATGTGATATTCTTTAATTGTAAGGATCTCATGGGAGGAAAAAGCTAGGAAAAGGAATAACATGGCATATCAAAATTAATTAATAATATTATACATGTAAAAAGAGTACCTGTAAAACATGGTGGAAATATAGATGTGAAAGATGTAAATAACCTTGAAAAAAAAGCCTGAGAAGTATTCACAGGAGAGGCAGTTGGCTCTTAGAGGACAATAGAAATTCACTTAAAGAAAAAAGTAGGGTGCTGTTCCAGCCACACCCTCACTGCTATATATACTCAAATTTAGAATCTACATTGTCTATAAATGGCCAGAAGATTTTATCTGCTACTGTTCAGATATGTTTCTGGGAATAGAACTGTCTTTAGCTAGCTTACAGGAAAAAAACATGCTACAAATCATTAATTGCTTGTGCAATCACTCGATATGCTGAAGAAACAGGCTCCTAATGGCACATTGCAAATCTGACCTCCAGGGTGGGGGGCTGCCAGCTATTCAGTGATCAGGGACACCCCAGTAGACATCCGCTATGATGAGGACACTGCCACAGTCAGAAAATCTGATGCAGCCACTGGCTCCAGTGCTTGCTCTGATCTGCACTAGCAAAAGGTGTGCCTTTCTCCTTGTCAGTACATCTGACTTCCAATCCTAGGTCACAGAGGACCCTAGAGAGGCTATAAAATGTGGAGTGTAGATTCTGGATTCTGTAGTACAAGAAAGTATTTTAAGGTAAGATTAAATGACGAAGAAATTGGGAGTTAAGGAGACAGACATGTTTAGCTTGGATTAAATGTTACATAATTTATATTTGTATTGAAACTTCATATGTCATCCCACTAATATGTCTAATTTTTATTTTTCAGATTAAAATAAATTTAAATTTTAAAAAGAGAAATTAGTAAAATAGAACAAAGCAATGAATATTCACTGGCTTTGTTTAACTAATTCAAGAACCATTTTCTAAATGGAAATAAGAAACAATAATACAAACTACTTCTAAACATAATAATGATTTACGTAGTAAAGTGAAATACTGTAGGTTATATTATGATATGACCATGAATACTCTATATTATTTGGAAAAAATGCTTTAGAAGAATGTCTTTTCTTAAAAGAATAATAAATAGTATATATCAAATATATAATTAAAAGAAGTAAAAGAGAAAAGCACATATGTACATGCAAATACCACATATATGTATACATATATATGTATATATTTGTGTGTCTTTCCTTAGAATTCAGCTTTTAGTTTTATGAAATGTCCATCTTTATCATTCTAATTCTCCTTGTTTTAAGGTCTATTTTGTCTATTACTACAGGTACACTAGTTTTTATGTGCTTACCACTTCCTTGGTCTATTGTTATCCTTCATTTTCACCCATTATGTCATTCAGTTTAAAATTGAAATGTCTTAGAGACATCTGAAAGTTGATTTTGATTCATAACCTAGCCTGACAATCTCTGTCTTTTAACTGGCATGGCCTAGTCCTCTTACATTTAATATAATTATTGACTGGTTGGCTTTAAAACTACTACATTGCTAGTTCTTATTTGCCTTGTTATATGTTTCTTTAATTCCCTTTTTGCTACCTTCTTTTGTGTTAATAAAATATTTTTACTATTTCACTCTTTCTTACTGGAGTTTTAGCCATAACTTTTAAAATTATTTTAAATTATTGCTCCAGAAATGATAAGATGAATCCTTAATCTCTAACAATCTACCAGTTATGTGCAGCTTTATTCTTCACGTTTCATATTTCATAAATATAATGCTGTTACAGCCCTTCATCTTCCCCTTTTGTGCTATGTGCCCATTATTTACTTTACATGTGTTATAAGGCACACTCTCCTATTATTTTTTAAGTTATTTGTTATGAAAATTTAAAAAGAAAAATGTCTGCTTGTTCTTGAAAAATATTTACCCATGTATTATAATCACTCTGATAGCAGAGTTTTCATTTGGCATAATTTTCTGTCACATCAAATAACTTTGTCTAATACTTCTTATGGTGAAGATTTGCTGGCAATGAATTCTCTCAAGTTCTATTTATCTGAAAATTCTCTCTCTCTCTCTGTCTCTCTCTTTCTCTCTCTCTCTCTCTCTCTCTCTCTCTCTCTCACACACACACACACACACACACACACACACCCCTCAGAGCTTTAAAGAATTCATCACAATGTCTCCTGTATACAATTGTTTCTGAAAAAATCACCCATTGTTAGAATCATCTTTCTAAATATAATAGTAATTTCCTTTCTCAACTTCTAAGATTTTTTTCATTATCTTTGCCTGATTGTAATCTTTCTTGGAGTGGTTTTATTCTTACTGTGCAACTGACTAAATTTATTGACTTTGTAGGTTGATTGTTTAAAATCCAAATTTGTGGAAATTTCTATCATCTTTCTTCAGATTTTTTTTCTTTTCTTTTTTACTGTCCTCCTATCTTTTCAGCTAAATACTTAGAGTAAAAGCTTCTGTACTCTGGTTGGGCTGGGATTCCACTATCTTTCAGAACTGTACATCTCCAGTATCTTTGTCACTCTCTCAACCCTAGAGAGCGTAGCAGTACTATTCTCAAGGTCCCTTGGAACAGTGTACCTTGGGGCCCTGGCCAAACAGCCCCAGAGAAGCATCAGGTCTGCCTTTGCTCACTCTTCTCTCCCTTTTGGCCTCCCTTCTCTCTAAATCAGCTCTCTGATATCCTGAGACTTGAATACCAAAATTTGCTTCCTCAGATCACCAAGGCCCCTCTACTCTTTTTTAGTTCTACTTCTTGATGCCAAAATCAAGAAACTGTCCCTAAGCAGACAGCCAGGATGAATGCAGTGCTCACCTCATGTATTTCCCTCCTCTCAGAAGCTCCAGTCCTGCACAGTGCTCAGTAGACAATGCCTTAACACAGAGTCCTTCCTCATGTGTCTTTCTGGCCTTATCATTATTTATGGTGGAGAAGTAATTCTGGCATCAGATACGTCAATCTGTCCCAAAGTAGAAATTTTTCTGTGTACATTTTAACTGCTTATAATAAAGAGAAAAATCAATTACAGCAAACACCATTAATTTTAATCCAATTTAAATTGAAAACACTTTGTGTTTTAGAGATAACATGCTACTATGTTTAAAATTATCTATGTGTCTAATTTTTTTTGCACTTGGGTATGGTAGCCAGGAAAATCCTTGTATGCTATACCTCATGCACATTTTATTATTCATTTTTGTCTTTTTTATTACTTTAGTTCATTAGCATATGTGTGTAGTACATGTTTACATTCATTGTGGGAAGTTGGTACATGTACGTAATATACCTTAATTGCTTTTTTCATCCCCTTTCCCTTCTCTCCCTCCCCCTCATGTACATTTTAGCATGAGTTGAAGACCCTTGATTTCTCTGGAGATAGCTCTGAAAACGAGGTGAATATTTCCTATAGTCCTAAAATAAGATCATAGGTGGGCTGGATCTGAAATGCTTGAACTATCATAAAATTAATGAACCAAGAGAAATGACCTCAACAGTATGAGAGCTTAAGGTACAGATATAGAATGAAGTTGCTGTTACATTTCAGATGCTATAGGAAAAATGACTAAAAGAGGATACAGTTATTTATTTGCTTGAACTATATGAAGTGCAAGTGTGACTGACATCCCAGAATACTATAGAGCCACTATCCAACCACTGTGAGTCACATAGGAGCCTTCCAGGAAGCTCTTCATTAAATGTTCTGTGTTCAGTGGTCAAACCTGGGCTCTCCAAGGACATCCTAATGGGCCAGCCACATTTCAAGCTGAAACCCAACCAAGGCAATGAAATTTTAAAAGAGTTCATGTTTAAAGGACTCATTAAAAAGATCCCATAAAAAAGATGTGCTTATGCTGCCAAGTACATTTTTAAAAGTCTACATCCTTAGCATAAGAGGAAATGTCAGCTTTCTATGGTTAATTGATTTATAGTTAATTTATTCAGTGTCCAAATTAAATTACTTTTTCCTATTACAATGCTAAGACTTTTGGTCCAGGCAGGATGTAGAGTCCGTGATCCTGAGGGATATTTGGCAATCAGGCAAAGGCAAACCCCTCCTGGGGCTAAATAGGATTAGCCTAAGGCCAATGTTGAAAAGGGAGGTTTAAACTCAGACTTTAGGATCCAATGCACTTAGATTACAGACCTAACTCCAATTTTAGACAAATTAACTTGACCTCTTAGCCATTTTTTTCATCTGTAGAATGTTAACCATAAATGCATTGACTTCTCAAAATTCAAGCAGGCTTCAGTGAAGCTGTTTGCAATGTCCTGCACACAGCTCCTGTAGACCTTATGGCTCAGTAAATGGCAGCGATTTTAAGGATGAAGCATGCATGCTCCATGACTTCTCTGTAAGTCAGCACATTGCTAAAAAAATAAAGCCGATCCTTTGTGCGTTTCACAGCATTTAGATAAGAGTGGATCATAGGTGAGGTATAAACAGTGTCCTGTCTGTCTTACCCAACCCCACCCTGTGCCTCCAGAGATCTTTGCTCTCTAAAACACTTGGACAGCCTCACATGCATCCAATGTCCAATTAGGATCTGTTGATGTCATTTTGAAATGTTTGTGTTGCCATGTTAACCAGACATATGAAAACACAGTTTAGGGTAAGGACAAAATGCAGTTGATTCACATTGGAATTTTGAACAGACAAACCTTTGTCAGGCTGGAGAAGGGCCATGCCTTCCACAAGAAAGTCTCAAGATGTCAAGGGCTTTCAGGAAGAAGAATACTCCCCACTCCCTACCTAGTTGTTCCAGTGAACTGTTGCCCAAAGGATGCTTTCTGGAAAGCATGACACTGGAAAAGGTTGATTTTAATACCTGAAATTTGATTGTGTGAGTAAAATGAAAACCCAGGAGCACTGAATGTTATTACACATTGATCGAGCATTCCTTTAATTAACTTAGTTTGTGTAAAATTAAAACTACTAGGTATATGGATTGGCTGGCTTTGCAGGGCTGTGAAGAATAGGGAGGGACTTCTGGGGCTCTCAGCAAGTCATTAGAAGTGACACACAGGAAGTGAGATGGTCAATATCCCTTTTATCTGTGGTCAGTTCCCCATGGGTCTGTGTGGGTCATAAGTCTGATGTAGATGCTTTGTCCTGGCTTCTTTCTCTGTGCTCAGGACTCACCCTGCTCCTCCCTTGTTCTCCCACACTCCAGACAACCCATCATCTTCCTGTCCTGACAACTCTGTGGTTCGAGATCTGCCTGCCACAGCATGGGCCACCCTGTTTCATTTCTCCCTACTGTGGACTGTACCTTTCTCCTGAGCAAAATTCTGCCTGTCCTTTGACCTGTTTCAGGCATTTTTATCTAACTAGTTAACCAATGATATATACAGTATAAATGTAGCAAAGAATGACCTGCCCCACACCCAAAAGTGTTTGTATTGTAAGGGAGGCTCCTGGGAGGGCTTGCTCCAAGTCATGACTACCCTTCTTAACCTGGTGCAAAAGAACTTTAAGAAGGTGAACCGATAATTGTAGGGACTTTCATGGGGCCCTCCACTTACCCCACATATCCAGCTGTATAGAGACTCTTGATTCAGGGTCACTTTGCCAAGTTGGCCTCATGCTTCACAGCCCTGGACTTTCCAACTACCATACCTTGCCACCTGTTTCAGGCATGCAGTGACAGCCACAAGGGTGCATCTGTGGCCAGGAGATGCCAGAAGAATGGCCACATGGCCTCTGGAGCTGGGGATAGATGGAAAGAGGGAGGGACCCAGGACAGACAGTGGGGCTGGGTGGCTGATGGAAGAGGGTTGCACCAATGACCCTGAGAGTGAGGTCACCACCGTCCCAGGAACAAATAGATGGGAGTGGTAGACTTAGGAGCAGAAAATCAATTCTCCCTCTCTAGTCAAAGTATTTCTTTTGGCAGCTTCCTGGACCTTCTCTGTTAGTCATTCCCTTGGGCTAAAACATTGAAGTCCCCTCACAAAATGGTATACCAGAGAGATGACTTTGATCAGATGGGTAAAGAGTCTCCAAAGTTTAGCCTTTCTCTTGCTTCTCACCCTTCCAAAAACCTCAGTAGTTGTGGGGACCGGAGGGCATATGGTTCTCAAACTGCCTGTCCCTGGGTACCCTTCAGTCTTCCCCACAGATTAGGGCAGGAAAAGATGTGGAGGGGCTGAGTGTGCCCATACTCTAGTTGTCCAGGCCTAAAGAACCATGTCCCTCCTCCTAGTAGCCTCTGGAAATAAAGTTAGAATCTCAAGCCACCATCCAAGTTTGATATTTTTGTGAAAAGGCAACATGTAGTTCCTCTGAGGTGAGATTGCCATTAAAGTTGGGTCAATTGTAACTACTTGTACCCATCTCTTCCTGTTATTTCCCTGCTGCCTCTTTGACTATGAAATCAAGAGTCCTCTTGGCCCATGCCAGTCTTCCCTTGGGTCAGGGGACACATTTTGTTACATTGCAAAGCTGGGAGGCCCTTTGAATTTTCTTTGAAAGATAATACACGTGAGATACCAGTGCTTACCATGGAACACAGACCATTCACTGTGTCTCTCACTCTACTCAGGCTCCTTATCTCAACTGCCACTTTATATCCAAATCTTTCCTGCAAGAGGAGAAAATTTTAAAATACTTGATGGTGTCTTATATACAAAATTATGCTCACTGTAGAAGAGTTCGAAAACTAGAAAAAGAAAACTTCAAAATCCCTTTTGATGCTCTCTCCTCGGGAGAGTTTTGGTGAAGCTGAACCCTGAGGTAGAACAGACCCCTGGGAACTCAAACCTAATGTGTGACAAGTTTGTAACGACCAATCCTCTGTCAGAAGGCTTGCAGGTGCTTGAGCAAGTGACATTACCACAACGGGAACCTGTCAACTAGCAGGAGGAAATCTGTGATTTAGAGACTGAAGGACATTGTCATTTTGAAGCTGGCATGCCTTGGTGTCCATTGTCAGGGAGAAGTCACAGCTGAGGCCTCCAAACTGTAATTCATATACCCAGAATATCTGTGATTCTTGATCAAAGGACAAGTCATCAATCTCCTTGGGGTGACACAAGTTTCCAAAGCCAAGGAGCTCTCAAGCATCTCAATCAAAAGATGTTTTTGTTGAGGCCAGAATAACAGAAGAAACCACCAGGCCATCCCTCCTGGCTGTGTGCCTGGCTCCCTTTTCTAGCACAGCCGCTGAGTGGGAGCCACACTGGTGAGGCCAGCAGTGACCTCAGCCCCACAGGCCCCAGCTCCCTAAGCCAGGTCTCAGAGTATCAGGGCCTCGACACCCAGAGCCCCTGAACCCAGGCTTGGGAACCACAAGGCTCCTCATCCGAGCATCTGAGGAGGTCAGAGGTGGAAACATTATTGACTCACTGTGGGGCTGTGCAATTTGGAAGCCAGAAGTTTCTTCCCATATATTACAATAGTAAAAAATAATTACTGCAGCTATTGAACTTTTATGCTAACCACACTAGGTCCAGACATCTGCACTAAGCTGGAGAACCTTTAGTGGAGAATTTTCCACAGCCTCACAGCTCTGCAAAACTAAGAAATATCCAACAGCTGCCTCAGCCACAAAAGTATCACAGGAATGAAGATATTTCAGATAGAAAAGCAATGGCTGACCATGAGTAACATAGAGGTCTTAAAGAGTGGTGGTTTCTTTTGGATAACACTACACAAATGATTTATCAGCCATTATTAGAACCATGAAGATAAAATTTCTCACAAATCTCCCTGGAACTGGGAGGTGGAGGGAAAGAGTTGAGCCTGTGCTGGATTTGGAAGATCATGTTCAAACTGGAAGCGGTATAAGGACAGATTAGCAATCTAGCTCCTGGCAAAGAGAAGCAATCAGCTGCAAGAACTCTTTCCTAACTAAGGGTCCAATTCTCATGCTGTTTTTTGAGCATCCAGCTAGTACTGTAGACACAAAGAAATTTTACCATCACCTGATGCTCAGTGCTGCAGTGGAAGAGATGCAGTGGTCATATCGTGGAGTAGAATTTTAAAGGAAGTGGGAAGTCAGTGATCTTTTCCATAAAGCTTGGCACCTTTATGAATATGTCTGCCTATCTTCTCAGAAGTCAACAGGCCACCTACTGGCCAGAATGGAAGGGTTCTTGGGAGACTCAAGGGAAGATGCAGATTCTTCTGCCCCACTGCATATTCTTTTCATCTTTACAGGTTACAATTTTCCTGGGTTCTGTGAGATCATTTAGGAGACACTATTCAGGGATTCCCTCTAGGAACTAGGAACAGAATCAAAAGGACACATATATCCAGGAGGGTTTTCAATTTCTGGAATATTGGAAATATCACCAGATGGGATGCAAGGATGTCCCCCAAAGAAGAAACAGTGACCTCATCTTACCCCCTTTCATCACCACCATATGGAATAGATTCATCAACTCTCCTTCCAGAAAAAGAATTTCAGGAAGCATAGGTGAGAGGCATCAGCAGATTTGTTAGGCACAGCTACAACATAAAGGGGAATAGAAAAGAACTCTGCTTGGGTAGCTAGAAGGGGCACACTCTAATGTAGAGGTTCAGACTGGCTTATTCACAAAGGAACCAGGCTAGCCAGGCAAAATGGTGCACACCTGTAATCCTAGCTTTCCGGGAGGGGCAAGTACAAGATTGGGGCAGGCTAACATGCAGGGTATCAGCGTTTTCTCCCTTGGCTTGTCCCTCACTATTTAAAAATAGCTGCCACAGCTCCAATATTACATCCTCAGCCAGGTACATTTGATTTATAAAGGGGAGAAAAGCATGATGAAATAGGTATTTATTTTCATAACAGAGAAAAATATTTTCCAGAAGATCCCCCTAGTAGACTCTCCTCTGCTACCTCATGGCCAGATTTGGTCAACTAACCACCTCTAGGTGCAAAGAAGTCTGAGAAAATGTCTACAGCAAAGAGGAAACATGCCTGAGGAACAATATAAAATTTATTTTGTAAACCTGGAGGACAATACGATGTGACACAATAAAAACAAATAAGTTGGGAAACTGCTAACGAGTAGTTGATCACACAAATCAAGTGGTGTAAGGAGATGTGGCTCAATGAATCCAGACACTGACTTCGGTTAAGAAATGGAATAAGGTTTAGTCTGAGGCTTAGACCCTCTGTTGAAAGGAGGCACACTGAAAAATCACATCACAATGGAAATCAATATGGAGATTCCTCAAAAAACTAAAAATAGAACTACCATTTGATTCAGTTATACCATTCCTCAGTATATTCCTAAAAGAATTCAGACCACTATGAAAGGTGTTCTTTGTGGATCTGAAGCATAGCTCAGAAAATAATGACCAATAAATGTGTGAGTGTTTCACTTCTGGAATGACAGTTGAGGTCCCGTACCTCTGTACAAGATAACTGATGGAAATATAAAAGCCCAAAAAAGCCCTCAAAGTTTCTGGGCATTGTTCTAAGGGCATACAACAAGTGCAAGGACGTTACTCAAGAATCCACAAAAATATCTGTGAGAACATTGATGTTCTGGCTTTGTCTAGATGTCCACCCAATGCCTCATTTGGTCATAGATGAGGGTTTTCAGAGATGGCTGCATCTAAATGTGTGATGCTGAGATTAAGGGTGTGTGATTACTAAATTAGCCCACTGATCAGTATGGCATAGTTCTGAGTATGGATAATGGGAAGGCCAACCTGAGTGTGAGTGCTAGCTGCCCTAAGGGCATGTAGCCTGGATAAAAAGTAAGAGACAGAAAGAGTGCTGCTACTGTCACTTGTTGCTTGCTGCTTTCTGCTTGCTGCTTTCTGCCTGCCCTGTTTTGCCATGGACTGTTTCTCTTCTGCCAGGCCCCTCTGCCATGCCTGTCTTCCATGCCACCCTGCCTTGGAGCCAGCCACCTATGAACTGAAACCTCTACAAACTGTGAGCTACATAAACCTTTCCTCCTTTAACTATGGGTGTCGGGTATTTTGTCTCAGCAATGAGAAAATTAACTAAGACAGCTGAGTTTGTTACATATCAACCATGGCTCACTTCCTCCTCCCAGCTCAGTGACAGAAACCTTCATTCCAGGTTTCTGCAGCCCAGAATCAGGGTGCTGCTGTCCTGGGCTTCCAGTCCTAGGAGGATCAGTCTACCCGCACCTCTTGTCTTCTCCAGCTAAATATTGCAACAGCTCAATTCCAGGCAGCAAGAAGCCCTCTTCCACTCAAGCACCACCATCATGGCACACTAAGAACACTGGGTTCCCATCAGGCCTCACTGCAGCTTATTCACAGGCCAGAGGCCTCATATTGGGATACACAAGCTGGGAAAAACAAAAGCTACCTCTCTACCCAGTGTCCTCATACCGAACAAAAGGGGAATCACTCAGAAAAGCATGACACTGTCCCATCCCAGCTAGAGCTGAGGCACACAGGTGTTTTCATTTTGTTTCATTGCAGTACTGGGCATTAAACCCAGGGAGTGTGGAGCTATGTCCCTACCTCTTTTTGCATTATTTATTTGTTTTTTGGACAAGATCTTTCTAAATTTCCCAAGTTGGCCTCAAACCTTGTGACACTCCTGCTTCAGCCTCCTTGATAGCTAAGATTAGAGGTGTGTGCCACCACCCAGCAGTCAGAAGTTTTACCTGAAAGGAGAGTCACTCATTCCTAAAATATCCTTCTCTGAAATAGTATGAAGAAGTTTAAGCCCAAAGACACTCTCATAGCAATGGAAGTTTCAGTGGTCAACGAGGCTTATCAGAGATTCATAAACAATAGATCAGCTAATTTATGAAAGAGAACCAGGGAAAGAGACAGCTTAAGAAGAACCCTTCTGGAGTCACAGCAAACTTCAAACACTGACCTTAAAAACTACCCCTGCAAGAGTCCAAATGTAATTGGATCAGACTATGGAGCAGCTTATGCCCCAGGATGTTGATTAAAATAATTGGGCAGTCAGTACACAATTAGTGGATTCTAACAGCTGGGTGTACAGAGAGAAGGAGACTGAGAAATCTCTGCAAATTAACTTGACCTGCACATTCCTAAGCCTGCATCCTCTATGAAGAAACACCAGAGGCTTTTTACTGTGGCAGCAAATGACATCATTAAGTTGTCTATCCATGTCACCATACAAATGAACAAGCAAACAAAATAAAGTGATCAGTACTCAGACTTGCTCATAACTAACACAAAATTATGAGACAAAGAAATAGGGATGTACGACTCACACACAGGCTCAGTAACAGGCAACAAGAGATGAGACCAGATGTGGTGTAAACAGAGGTCATAGGAGTAATATCTCTTTATCTCAGTGGTGTTAAATTAGGATAGCTCTGCAGTAGAGTCTGCTAGGTTATGGTATACATGGTAAACTCTAGGGTAGCCACTAAGAAAATAAGCTTAAGACTGACAAAAAATATTACACCAAACAACATTTAATGCAAAAGAAAGCAGTAATGAAGGAATAGAGGCACAAAAGAGGACATGAGACATAGAAAACAAAAAGTAAAGTGTTAGATGTAAATGTGAATATGTCGATTATAATACTATACGTAAGATATTTTGATTGGGCAAACGTCCAATCAAGAGGCAGAGAAGTTCCAACTGGGCAGAAAAACAAAATTCAATCATAGGCAATTTACTGGGTTCACACTTTTGACACAAAGGTAAAAAATGAAAGGATGGAAAAAGGTATCCCATACACACAGAAATCATAAGAAAACTGTAGTGGCTTCATTCATATAAATTTAAAACAAATAAAAATTTACTAGAGACATATAGTAGACCCCTCTATCCATGATCTCAGTTATCTACAGTCAACACTGTTCTGAAACTATCACATGGGAAAATTCCAAAAATAATTTCTAAGTTTTAAGCTACACACTGTGCTGAGGAGGAGGATGAAATTGCTCTGTACCACTGCACCCCACCTTGGTCCTGCACCATCCCTCTGTTCAGTGTACCCGTGGCGTACACACTGCCTGCCAGTTAGTTGCTATCTCAGTAGTCATACTGACCATCCTGGAATCATAGCACATCTATACAGGGTTAGGTACTATCTGACTTTCAGGATATCCACTAGGAGTCTTGGAACATATTCCTCATGATAAAGGGGTTGTACTGTATATGCACTTAACACACAGGCCCCCATAATAAATGAACCAAAACCTGTCAGACTTGAAAGGAGAAATGAATAATTCAACAATAATAGTGGAATATTTTCATACCAATGCAAAATGTGTCTTCTGACCAGACCAGAATAAAATCAAGAATCAATAACAGAAAGAAATTCAGAGAATTCTCAAGTGTGTGTCTAGAAACAAAACCAAAAATACACTCTTCAATAAGTCAAGAAAGAAATCACGAGAAAAAAATAGAAGATGCTTTGATTAGTGAAAGTGAACATATAACACATCAGAACTCATGGGATGTAGCTAATGCTGCACTTACAGAAAAATATAAAGCTGTGAATGCCCATAACCATCAAGAAAAAAGGTTGAAAATTAATAATCTAACTTTCTACCTGAAGACACTGGATAAAAAATAGCCAATTTAAGCCTACAGTAAGAAGAAAGAATAAAACAATAAGATCACAGTGGAAACTAATAAAGAATAGAAAACAATGAAGAAAAACCAATGAAATCAAAAGTTTTAAAACAATTTTTAAGGACAAGCCTTTAGGTAGAGAAGCATATATATTTAAAGAAAATGTAATAAACTTTCACTTTAAAATCTAGAGCTATCTCTTGATACATTCACAGCTTTCTGAATAAAATGTAGTACAAGATGTAAAATTGACATTCACAGTGTAAATAAGAAATGCCTGACATGAAAAACATTGTACTAGCTTGAAAATAGATGAATGAATAGCTGAACTGTTAATATTCACAGCCCCTGGTAGGAGGGGGCTAGAGAACAAATAAGACCCTAGTTGGGTTCTAGAGCCAGAACTTAGAGGTAATGTCAATCCTGTGATCCTTTGATTTTGTAAATATCAGCAAAAGGTCTAAGTTCATACACTTAAAATCTTAATATACCTAATCCCATAAATCCATTGTGTATCCCAGGGATATGCAATGCTGTGATATACTCTGTTAAATTTAGGCACCACTGAGAGTATATTTAGGTATACAATGTTGCCACTGCATATCTTTAGTAAATATAGACAGCCAGATACTCATCTCAGAAAGAGGGTAGAAGTCAGGATTCATCATTGGTGACCTCTCTGACATCTGAGGTACTTTCAATCCAGTTGTTTATCACAGTAAACTGCAAATCATTCTTGTCCCATGTGAGAGGAAGGTGTCATATGGGACACCTTCCAGGTAGCTGTCAACTATGGCAGAGATCAGGGATGCTTCTTCTGCATGACCCTAGCAGTGCACACTGAGCCCAGCACCCACAGTAAAGGTTTGCTGGCATCAGATCAATGACGACCACTTCAGAGTGGCTGAGATGTGCCAGCCACCTGGATCTTGGCCCTCTCCAGAGCTAGTACAGAGCTTTATGCTGGAAATGTATCTTCATCATTGTCATCTTCTTATCATCAGCAGCAGTAGCATCATACACAAAAAGCTAAATGCTTGCTACAGGCCTGCCACAGGCCCTCCCAGAAGTCTAACAACATGGTTACCAGATTTCTTGGGGTGATTCCTGCCTCAGCCAGGGTTCCTAGCTGTGTATCTCTGGGCAAGCAATTTAACTTCTCTGTGCCTCAGTTCTTTCTATAAAATGAGGTGAACCTACCTGTTGGTTTGTTAAAAGAGTTAGTGATACTTGCAAAGCACTTAGAACAATACCTGGCATAGAGTAAATATTGTGTTTCTTAATAGGATTAGTCAGTGAGTTTTATCTCTCTTTTACTATGTGGAAAAAAATTAATGTGCTTCAGATTTTATAGTCTTTTCAACAGCCATGTGTCAGAGAGAAAAGAATAACACCCTCTGATATCCTGATATCCCCATGGAGGGCAAAGCTCCTGATGATGTCCTCATGCTCAACTCTGCTTGGGATTTCGTTCCTTCCCCATTCCTGGACTGGAAGAGGCATCAGAGTTGTCTTCCCCCAGGAGCTATGCCGTTTGCTGACTCAAACATTTGATGAATATTTTTCCAAAGCAAAAACGTCCCAATGGAACTGGATCACAATGACACCTTTGTTGTGTCTCTGTTGCCTGCTTTAATTGGAGGGGATGACAAACAGCAAAAGAGGGATCTGACTAAAGCCCACCTGTGGGGTCACTCCTGCCATGGGTTTCCTACAGAGTTTGCAGGCCGCAGCACACCTCCCCAGCCCTCCAGACCCACAGCCTCCCGACACAGTGGGGCCCCTTTCACTTCTACTGGCCAGTGTAGCTGCTTCTGTGATACCAGTGGAGTGCCACCGACCTCTGATGTCCTTTGTGCTCTGGGGTAAGTTTGCTGAAGGACTGTAAAGAGCAGTTCAGTACTTTAAAATCTAAATGGTATCCAAAGCATGTTCTACTAAATTCCATGCTTTGATGGGTGCCAGAATTAGAGGGGGTTGGGGAAAATACCCAGTTACGTGTGAATTTCAGACAAACAACAAATAAGTTTTAGTATAAGTATATGTACTCAATATTTGGGAGACACATTTTATCTGTTTGTTTTTAACTTCACATCATTAGGATTGAACTAAAGTGCTATTCACAAGGGCGCATTTACCTATTTGTGCATTTATTTATGTATTTATTTATCTAGTACTAGAGATTGAACCCAGGACTTTGTACATGCTACTGCTTCCCCACTTCCTACTTCCCCACTGCTTTCAAAATTTTAAGGCAGAGTCTTGCTAAGTTGCCCATGCTGGCCTCAAACTTGGAATCCTCCTGCCTCAGCCTTCCATTAAGCTGGAATTACAGTGATGTGTCACTATATCTGACTACACGTGAATATATATATATATATATATATATATATATATATATTCTCTTGTATGTACAGTGGTACCTCGGTTCACAAACTTAATTCCTTCCAGCTTTCTGGTCACTGAGTTCATTCCATGATTCTGATTGCAACCGAATTGTAAGCATCAACAAATTCTGCAGTGAGAACAATGGAAAGAACTAAGTTTTTGAACGAAGGTACCACTGTACTCTGTCCAAGACCAGCATTTTCTCAGTAACATTAAGTCAGACTAGTATTTAAAGCCACTACAGTATCTCTGTAAGAACAGAGGCAGCACCCTAAATACTCAAATTTAGCCTTATATGTAAGACATGATCTTTTTTTTTTTTAAGACATGATCTTTAGATGTCCAATGACTGCTGTAGTTCAAGCCCAAAACTTAGAAATATTACACTGTTCAGCTATCTGCAGGGTGGGAGGAGAGGAAGGAGGCAGGAAGAGACAGGACAAATATTTCTCGTTGGGTTAGATAAAGTTTTCTGTAAAAATGAAGCTTTTAGGTGTTTAATCAAATGATTGACTGTTTGGGAAGACAAATAAGAAATGCAAAGCACAGTTGAATTCAAATGGCCAGCTCAGAATACTTTTGATATAGCAATTCTCTCTATATGTCTCTGGTATATATAAGTCAATCGAAGAACAAACAGATTATCTAGGATTACTAGATTTATTTGGGAAAGCACACTGCCATGGGGACACACATGACATGGTAAATAATGAGCACATTGCATAAGGCTGAGGCAAGGGGAAGTCTCTAAAGCAAAACGAAGGTTATGTAAGTTGTTTTAAATAATAGTCCTTGGCCACAAGGATCAATAACAAGGACAGAAGAAGGACAAAGCTGGACAGGCAGTGGCTGGGCAGACATCCTTGAAGGAGTGCTGTTGTGTAAGGTTGTAGTTCTGGGAGAGATTGTGATACTTCTTGTTATTAGGCATATGTGCATGAGATTCATGCCTTCATAATCTCCCATCATTATTCTTTTATTTTTTGGTTTGGTCTGACACAAGTGACTCCATATTGATTCTGACAGCTTTCACAGTTACATGACATTAACCCAATATAAGGAATAAAGTCTTGTCTCCTCCAAAAGGCTTAAGGATATTATATGTCTTGTAACAAACATATAGTTGTGCATACTTGTAAGTGATTATGGAAATAATAATGTGCCCTGAAGCAAGGTTCTTATTTTCTGGATTTTTTCTTACTCTTCAATGTACTATGAGTGTCATAGAACTCTAGTAGAACGGTGAGCCAAACAGCACTTATACCTGCCCTTGTGGTGCTTATGTACAATTTTCTCCAAGTTCTCCAGACTCAGATGCAAACACTTCTGTATGATTACCAAGCATAAGAAATACTTTCTTCCCTTTCAGGCTTTGGTTTATGTGTGGCAGACTTCATTGTTATGTGACCTGCACAGCTACCCAAGGCCTCAGATTCAAAAGGGCCTCTCTGTCACTGGCCTGCAGCTCTCAGTAGGTTATGTGCATGAAATTCTCCACTTTCATCTTACACTGGGCCCAGAAAATTATGTAGCCAGTCCCAGGTTCGTGTATTATAACAAAACTATCAAAAAATAATAATGATAGCCCCATAGAGAATATTGAGCTTACTTCCTGAATAATTTCTATCATTGATATCTATATCTCCCAAATTCTTAGGAAGTCAGAGAGAATTTTTTTCAATGGGGAAAGTGAGGTCTCAAGGTATTATTTATAAATCTAACATAATCCACCTTTCATAAGCCTCATGTCCTATTTCTCAAATCACACCATCATCGCACTCCACACACCTTACTATTTTTTTTTCAGTTGAGAATAAAACAAAGGAGTATGGGACTCTGATATCTGTCCTTGCCTCTCCTCTGTGACTTAGATCTAAATTTTTATAACCTTTGTTTGGGACATGGGTGGCACTTCGCAGCCAAGCACATTTCAATCGTCGAGTCTCCTTGTGATTCCCTTGTTCATGGGCATATTCCTACTTCATTTCTCTTATTGGTTGAAAACAGGGAAAATAATAGGATACACAGGTTATGAAAAGGATGAAGAAATCAAGTCTCCCTAACTCTGGCCTCCAGACCAACAAGCGAGTCCATGAGCAGAGCAGCCAAGAGCACCCATGATGAAAGTCCTGGTTCTAACAACCGCATCCTGTCTGGCTGCTGCAGACCAGCAGGTTTTCAAATGTTACTGCTCACAGAGGCTGTGAAGACTCTTGCTCCTGCCTCTGGTTATTCATTTGCTTTAGAGTGCTCCTGTAGTTGGCACTCATTACAGATCTGTGTCAAATAAATGATGACTGCATGGCAAAACAAATCACAGCTGTCCCTTTCCAAGATTAGATTAAGTTTTTGATAGGAGCTGGAGTTCTTCAAGCCATGGTAATGGAGATCTTCTACATTTCAGATAATTATGGAATCTCTAGAGGCAATGGGAGAATGAGATCATCTTACCTCTGGGATTTAATCTACTCTACCTTAATATCTATAATGTTCATGCTTTCTTGTCTATGCATGTGTGTGTGCATGTGAGAGAGTATGTGTATATGTGTGTGTTGTGTAAAGATCTTGGCATAGAAAAGGTGCTCAAAACTCATTTATTGGACTCAAACCTGTGCCTTCATTCATCAGAAATACGTCGCTACATAAACAATGTTTTTGGAAATGCTGAGGAAAAGACCTGTCCATCTGTTTTCTGGTTTTCCAACTTAACTTTCCCCTTGGTGGTACTATTGAACCAATGTCATTCTCATCCATGACAACTTTGTGGAGCTGTTGTTTCTGCTTGGGAAAAGGCTTCCAATTCTAAAGTCAGTGAGCAGATTAAACTCAGGTGTGATGTGCACCACCATATCACAATCTATTTTCTACCTTTCAGTTCATAAGATCTATTTTAGGCGACTCACAGGACTTTTATAATGAAGAATGTTCCCAAGCATTATATGTACATATATGTGATATTCATGTGTGTGTGTATGTGTGTATCTGTGGTACAGGAGATGAACCCAGGGGCTTCACCCTGTTCTGCCCCCCACACCCTGGTTTTTAGTTTTTATTTTGAGAGAGCATCTCACTAGGTCACAAAGTTGCCTAGGCTGGACTTGAACTTGTGCTCCTCCTGCCTCAGCTTCCCACAGTGCTGAGATCATAAGCAGGCACATGTCACCAGGCCCAGCTTCCCAGTTTACCTTTTTTAAAAATAAGCCCACAACTTTATCATAGAGGAAAAAGTCACTGTACATGACCATCATTTAAATGCAAAAGAGCAAAGACCTTGCCTCCAGCCTAAACTTACCTGCTTTACCTTTCTGAGACTCTAAACTTTCCCTCTTCATCCTCAAACTTTGACAACAGTTCACAGATTTTCAGGAACAATAGCAAATATTCAAACATTCTCTAGAAGGGGCTTAAGTCCACAGCAGGTTCCAAACTTGTGTATTCCAAGTTGTGTATCTCCGTTGGTTCTGTGGTAAACCAGAGATAACACATTTCTTTGGCCAGGGGGAGGTGGGGCTGCTATGAGAATCACAGGGCAAGCAAGCATCCTGCAGGAAGGAAGTGCTCTACTTCAAACACTGCTCCATTATTTCTCTCCTCCCCCCAACCCCAAGCAATTTTGTTTTGAACCCATTTCTTATAAGTTTGACTCCTTTAGAAAAGTCTTGCTACTTTCCCAGGAAGTCTGCAGGGGAGCAAGCTTCAAATCCCACTGCAGGTGCCATGCCCATCTGTCAAAGGTCATTTGTTTACAGCATTGGTAAGGCACAGAGGGTCCTGCACTGTGCCTTGTGCCCACCCCCACCCCCTACCTAGCATGGAGACTTGTGGGCGTCTATGGAACACACTTTTTGGAAGTTCTTTCTTCTCTGGGATTCTTGACTACTATTGTGATGTCATGCACGTCCCTGTTGTTTTATTCCAGATGTCTAACATTAGCACAAAACATTGGCATTTGTGATATTGTTGGTCTCCAAAAACATTATTGCTTGCCTTTTTTCAGCCAGTTCCCTAAATGACTTGAACTTGTAATGAAGGAGCTGTTAACCATTTCCAACATCTGTACAATATCACCAGGGTCCCCAGTGAGTAGAAGTGGAGTTGTACCATCATCTTTTCTACCCTACATACTTGTGATGATATTGCAGATGCAAGAACATGTCAAGTTCTTAAGGTAGTAGCTTTTAAAACTATTATTATGCATAATTCGATGAGCTTTGAATTGAATTGACTTCACAAAGTTATGAAAGAGCCACTGAGTGAACTTACAGGATTAACAAAATGCAGAAGTGTGTGCACATGTATGGAGGTGCTGAGTAGCAGCATCTCCATTATACCCCATCTCCAGTGGCCCCAAGTAAAAACAGTGTGCTTGGTATGCAGGCACAGCTTCAGTGGAAATCTCCCACTCTCTCCTAACTGGATGGTCAGCTCTGGGCTCCGTGTCTCACACTGAATAGTCTCAAGAATTCTGTGTCTTAGTTATCTGCATAACAAGTGACCCCAAAATATAGTAGCTTAAACCACAACCATTCTTTATTATTCCTCTTTAAACCATTATTGACCACTTTCTGTGGTCAGGGGTCCAGATAGGACGCCGCTGGGGTGGCTTTCCTTGCTTGTGACTCTGGGACCTCAGATGAAAGACTCAAAGACAGAGATTTGAAATCATCTGAAGGCACATCACTCTCCTGCGTGGCTGTTGGCTGGAGAACTGGCTGGGGCAATGGCTCAGAGCCCATCCATGACTGCTTCATGAGGCCCAGGATTCCCCACACATGGTGACCGTTCCAAGAAACAGTGAGCCAGGCAGAGCTGGGCACCCTCTATATCAGTCTTAGCATTCATGCTACATCTCCTCCAGAGGCCTAAATACATGCAAGGGTTTGCCTAGCTCACTGACAGGGAACACTAACCTACCTCTCTTCAGAGATGAGTCAAATCACATCACAAGAGTAGGTGGGACTTGGCTAGGCATGGTGGTGCATGTCTGTAGTCTCAACACTTGGGAGGCTGAAGGAGGAGGATTGCTGTGAGTTTGAGGCCCGCCTGGGCTACACAGTGAGTTTGAGGCCAGCTTGAACTACATAGGGAGACCCTGTCTCGAAAAAAATAGTAAGAGGGACTTCATAGCAATGTCGCAAATTGCGCCGAATGCACCCAATCAGCCCGCTGCAGACAGGCAGGTCTGCAGACACCGTAGCAACGTCGCGAGTCGCGGGAAAGCGCCCAATCCCCCCCTGCCCCGGCAGCAATCCACTGGACTCCCCCCCTCCCCCCGCCCCGCTCCTCTGTGCAGCCACCTGGTTCCACACTACAAAGACGCAGAGAACACCGGACCACCAGACCACTGTACTGGTAAGTTGGAGTCATCTTCACCTCCCATCAGGACCGGGACTATCTTTAGGGGAAGGGCAGCTGGAACCTGCAATACAACTCTGCAGAGTTCAACCCTACAGGAGGACAGGGAGCTCAATTTGGGACTTGCAGCCAGAAATCTGCCTGAATCTCATGGGTCTGCGACTAGCTCGCTGAGACTCATTGACTTATATCTGCACACTGCAACCCACGTTGTCTATTGTGACAGCAGAGACATACCCTGAAAGAGACCCTTCATCTTCATGGTTATTTTTTATTCCCAAAATTAGTTTTATTTTGTTTTTTTTCTCTTTTCTTTTCTTTTGCTCCTCTTATCTTTAATTTTTTTCCCTACTCTTTGCAAATATTTCTTTTTCTCTCCTTTTTTACTTTTTTTTCTTCTTTCTTTTCTCTTTCCTTTCTCTCTCGCATACACTCACTCTTGCTCTCCCACATTGTTCATCTTCCTTTTTTGTCCCTGTTTTGGTCCTCATTCAGAGTTCTTTATTTTCCTAGTATTCTCTTTTTCCTTCTCACCTGTGTCATCTGACCACACTGCTAACCTTCCCCATCCTCCTTCCCATCTATCCCTCCCTCCCCAACCCCTTCTAACTCCCCATCCCGAAGGGTGAAGTTGTTATATTGAAGAGTTTATTCACTATATGTTGGATTGGTCCTCGATCTTGATTTAATTCACACAACTAAAGGTGATAGATTAATAACTACCACAAAATGTCATTTTCAAATGATGCAATGGTGTTGCTGATTGTATCACTTGGGCTAAGGTGTTGTTATTGATCTAGTCAATGAACCTTCCTAGTATAAGGAAAATGAGATAGCCTTAGAGTCATTAGAGACTCAAAACTTAAAGACCAGCTATATCTGGAAGGCACTTCTGAGAAGCAATCATTCCATAAGGGTTCTAATTACAAGCAACAAAGATACCTACAATAAGCAATTTCAAACTATCAACCCAGGAGTTAAACCAAGGACAGTACCAAAAACAAAAATGAGAAGATATTTAAGCAAGGCACAAACTCAGACTTCCACCCCACCAAGGGTAAATCCTGGGGGAAATGAGATGGAAAAGTCCCATAACCAACCACCTGGATAACCTGAACTGATAGCACAGGAAGTAACAAAACAGATGAATGAGGTTCTAGAAAAATTCAAAGCAGAAATAGTCTCCCAGATATCTGCAGAGATGGTGAGCAGAGTGAAAGACATGATTAGAGGATCTAGAACAGAAACAGATAAAAAAAAATAGATGAGCTCAGAAACATGCTGGAAGCCATGAATACCCAACATAAGAAAGAAATGGAATCCATGAAACAGATTCAAACAGATATTCAGGAGATCAAAAACTCCATTGAAAGTATCCACAGCAGATTAAGGGAATGTGAAGATGGAATATCAGATATAGAAGACAGGATCACAGTTAGAGATCATGAAAATAGAGATTTCTTAAAAACAGTAAGGGACCACGAGAAATCAATCCAAGAACTGCTAGACGATGCAAAGAAGAATAACATAAGAATGATAGGAGTCCATGAAAAAACAGGAGAAAACACAATTGACATAAAAAAAATTGTTCGCAGAAGTAATAGTGGAAAACTTCCCAGACAGAGGTAGAGAATTGGACACAGAGATAAGTGAGGCATATAGAACTCCAACTAGCCATGATCAAAAACAAATCTACATCTAGACATATAATAGTCAAGATCCCAGAAACCCAACAGAAAAACAAAATCCTACAAGCAGTTAGAGAAAAGAAACAAATCACCTACAAAGGAAAGCCCATCAGAATCACAGCATACTTCTCAACACAAACCCTCAAATCAAGGAGAGCCTGAAGTGAAGTATTTCAAGCCCTAAAAGAAAATAGCTTCCAACCTAAACTGTTGTATCCTGCAAAATTATTTTTCAAAATCAATGGGGAAATTAGATACTTCCATGACAAAGAACACCTGAGAAATTTCATGAACACCAAACCAGCACTCCAAACAATTCTAAACAATATCCTAGAAAAAGACAATGAAGGTCACAACTCCATGAGGACCAACAGAAGGAAGCCACCAGGCAAGGTAACACACTAAAGGGAAAGAGGGAAAAAAATAAGAAATAAAAGAGCCAACAAAAGTAAAACATCATGACAAGGATAAATCAATATCTATCAATTATAACCCTCAATGTTAATGGCCTCAATTCACCAATCAAAAGAAATAGACTGGCAGAATGGATTAAAAAGGAAAATGCAATAATATGCTGTATACAAGAAACACACCTAACTCAAAAAGAAACTAATAGACTGAAAGTAAAAGGATGTAAAACAGTTCTGCACACCATAGGAACCCAGAAGAAAGCAGGGGTAGCAATCTTATTTGCAGACAAAGTAAATTTTAAACCAAAACTAATTAAGAGAGACAAAGATGGTCACTACATCCTTGTGAAGGGAACAATCCAAGAGGAAGAGATGACAATCCTAAATATATATGCACCAAATACAAATGCCCCCAACTATACAAAACAAATATTAATAGACATGAAAAACCAAATAAACACTAACACAACTGTAGTGGGGGACCTCAATACCCCACTATCACAAATAGACAGATGATCTAGACAAAAAGTTAACAAGGGAATTCTAGAACTGAACCAAGCTATTGAACAAATGGACTTAATAGATGTTTACAGAGTGTTCCACCTCACAAAATCGGAATACATATTCTTTTTGGCTGCACACAAGTCATTCTCCAGAATAGACCACATGCTAGCTCATAGGACATATCTAAGTAAATGTAAGAGAATAGAAGTTACCCCCTGTATATTATCAGACCATAGTGCAATAAAATTGGAGATCAATAACATAAGAAACTGCAAAACCCCAACAAACACATGGAAACTGAATAACACCCTCTTGAACAACCAATGGGTCACAAAAGTAATTAAAGAAGAAATTAAACAGTTTCTACAAGTAAATGAAAATGCCAGTACAACATACAGGAATCTACGGGACACAATGAAAGCAGTTCTATGTGGGAAATTCATAGCAGTGAAGGCCCACATTAGGAAAACAGAGAAAACTCAGATAAATAACCTAATGCAGCACCTCAAGCTCCTAGAAAAAGAAGAGCATAACGAATCCAAAGCTCATACAAGAGAGGAAATTATAAAGATTAGGGCAGAAATCAGTGCAATGGAGACTCAGAGAACAATACCAAAAAAATCAATGAATCAAAGAGTTGGTTTATTGAAAGAATAAATAAAATCAATAAATCTTTAGCCAACCTTATCAAAAAAAGGAAATAAAAGGCACAAATGCATGTAATTAAGAATGAAAAAGGTGAAGTCACAAAAGATCCAACAGAAATCCGGAGGGTCATCAATATCTACTTCGAGAACCTCTACTCCAATAAAATGGAAAACACAGAAGAAATGGGCAGATTCCTAGATACATACAAATTGCCCAAATTAAATGAAGAAGATATAGATATTCTAAACACCCCAATTACAATGAGGGAAATTGAAAATGTAATAAAATATTTACCAACAAAGAAAAGCCCAGGTCCAGATGGCTTCACTGATGAATTTTACAAGACATTTAAGAAGAACTAATGCCATTACTCTTTAAACTCATCAAGGAAATTGAAAGGGAAACAATACTTCCAAATTCATTCCTGAAAGCAAGTGTTACTTTGATTCCAAAACCAGGGAAAGACCCAACCCAAAAAGAGAACTACAGGTCAATCTCCCTAATAATAAATGCAAAAATCCTCAACAAGATACTGGCAAACAGAATACAGAGGGTCATCAAGAAGATCATACACCCTGACCAAGTCAGATTTATCCCAGGGATGCAAGGATGGTTCAACATATGTAAATCAATAAATGTAATACACTATATTAACAGAGTCAAGGACAAAAACCATACAATCATCTCAATAGATGCAGAAAAAGCATTCAACAAAATCCAGCACCCATTCATGATAAAAACCCTACAGAAAATTGGAATAGAAGGTCTTTATCTCAACCTAATTAAGGCTATCTATGAAAAACCAACAGCCAACATCATGCTAAATGGTCAAAAACTGAAAAGTTTCATGCTAAAATCAGCATCAAGACAAGGATGCCCACTATTACCACTCCTGTTCAATATAGTTCTGGAAACATTAGCCACAGCAATTAGAAAAGAGAAAGAAATAAAAGGAATAAAGATAGGAAAGGAAGAAGTTAAACTGTCATTATTTGCTGACGATATGATACTTCGCATAGAAGACCCAAAAAACTCTACCAAAAGACTTCTAGACTTAATTGACAGATTCAGTAGAGTATCTGGATACAAGGTCAACACTCAAAAAACAGTAGCCTTCTTGTACACAAATAGCAGACTCATTGAGAGAGAAATTAGGGAAACAATTCCTTTTACAATAGCATCCAAAAAAATGAAATATCTAGGAATCAATCTAACAAAGGAAGCAAAAGACCTCTACACTGAAAACTACAGCACTCTGAAAAAAAGAGATCAAAGAGGATACAAGAAAATGAAAAGACATTTCTTGCTCTTGGGTAGGAAGAACTAATACAGTGAAAATGGCCATACTTCCAAAACTACTATATAGATTCAATGCAATGCCAATTGAAATTCCAACAATATACTTCACAGAACTAGAGAAAACAATCCAAAAATTCATTTGCAACCAGAAGGGTCCTAGAATAGCTAAAGCAATTCTAAGCAACAGAGACATGGCTGGGAGTATCACAATCCCCAACTTGAAAGTATACTACAAAGCTACTGTGATAAAATCAGCATGGTACTGCCAAAGGAACAGATGTGAGGATCAGTGGAATAGATTAGAAGATGCAGAAACAACTCCAGACATGCTTAGCCACCTCATCTTTGACAAAGGAGCCAACCACCATCATTGGAGGAAAGATAGCCTATTTAATAAATGGTGTTGGGAAAACTGGATTTCAACCTGCCAAAGATTGAAACTAGACCCATACCTATCATCATGCACTAAACTAAGGTGGAAGTGGATTAAAGATCTAAATATTAAGACAGAAACACTAAACTTGCTGGAAGATAAGTTAGGTAGAACTCTTGAAGACATTGGCATAGGAAAAGACTTCATGAACAAAACCTCAGCATTGTGGAAACTAGCAGAAAGAATCAACAACTGGGATCTCATCATATTAAAAAGCTTCTGCACTGCAAAAGAAACCACCAACAGAGCTAACAGACAACCTACAATATGGGAAAAAAAAATTAGCAGCTGTACCTCAGACAAAGGACTACTATCTAGAATATATAAAGAATTGAAAAAAATCAGATCCCCAAATTCAAAGACCCAATTCAAAAATGGGCATCTGAAATGAACAGACATTTCTCAGACAAGGAAGTAAAAGCAGCAAACAAACATATGAAAAAATGTTCAATATCACTCGTCATTTGAGAGATGCAGATGAAAACAACACTGAGATTCCACCTCACCCCAGAAAGAATGGCTGCTATCAGGATATCAACCAATAACAAATGCTGGTGGGCTGGTCGGGAGAAAGGAACCCTTCTCCATTGCCGGTGGGAGTGCAGACTGGTGCAGCCATTGTGGAAGTCAGTATGGAGATACCTCAAAGAACTAGGACTAGAGGTCCCATTTGACCCAGCTATTCCCCTGCTCGGTATCTTCCCAAAAGAATTAAAAGAATCATACCACAGTGATATATGTGCACCCATGTTCATAGTGGCCCAGTTTGTAATAGCTAAAGCTTGGAAGCAGCCCAAGTGCCCATCAACTGGAAACTGGATAAAGAAAATGTGGATTTTTTAATAAAATGGAGTACTACTCAGCCATAAAGAATGAAAAACTAGAGTCATTTATAGCTAAATGGATGCATACTGAGGCCATACTCTTAAGTGAAATAAATAGGACACACCTGTGTAAATACCGAATAGTTTCACTATTGTGAAAAACTGATAGTGTAAACAAGAGTTAAAATGATTAAAATGAATAACTGATCATTTGAAATAGGAATAAAGGTCCAAAGATGAAGGAGTGAAGGGAGGGGAAGGGGAAAGGAAAAGAGGGAAAGGAAAAACTATGAGAAAAGAAAAAAAATGGAAATGAAATCTATGTAATAGGGAAGGGCGCACAGGTAATGGGGAAAAAAATAAGAACCAAGATATATCATGTGCAGGTACAAGCACCCAATGATAAATGTAAACGAATTGTATACCTAAAGTGTACCAATAAAATGTACCAATAAAATTTTTTTTAAAATGGTAAGAGAATGTGGGAGTCGAAATATATAGGTTCAGCCACCTTTGAGAAGTGCAATATGCCATAGGTAACTTCACTGCATATGCAGACTAACCTATGGACTTTGAGCAGCAAAGGCAAGTTCTGAATAAATACCAGACAGACAGACCATGAGATGGCAATGATTCCAGATCACCTGTGGTCTACAACAGCTCAGAATGCCCAGCAGTTCACTGTTCCTAGGAGAACTTGTCACCTGCGAAGAAAAGAGAGCTGCAGCTGGACTCCTCTCCCAGCACCACTCTGGGTAAACATCAGGAGAGCACAGGGCTGAGAAGTCAGGAGCCAGCTAAGGCAACACCATGGAAACAACAACCTCCATTTTACTGCACTTGACCTGACCCTACCTCATCTACCAGGCAGTGCATCCATGGAAGTATGGATCTCCATCGCAGATTCACTCATAAACAAGGTAAACATGTTTCCCATGTCCTAGGAATTTACGTATGGCCAGAGAAGAGGGATGATGAGCAAAACAGAGAATAAACAAAGTAACCCATAAGCAAGCAAATGTTAGAGAGTGATGGTGGTTTTGTAACACTGGAGAAGGTGTTGGTGGTGACACATGGTAATTGTTGTGTGCCCTGGATCAGGAGTCACCTCTCTGAGAGTCCTAGGGTATACATCAGGCAGTTACTTTCTGTGAAGGAAGGACTTCGTGCCACTGGAGAGATCCTGTGACTCAGTCACCCCAGTGGGAGCAGTCATCATACACTTAGCTCAGCAGCACAGCCACAGGGAAAATTCCAGGCTCCCAGCTGCAGGGTGTTGCTCTCCACAGACACACCTGGCTCCAGAGAGCGAGGAGAAGCATCCAGGTGAGGCAGGGTGTTGTTCCACCTGTGGCCTGGAGTGTGTGTTCAGAAGCCCCTTGAGAACTGAGAAGTCAGGGATAAGCCAACTGAGAAATGCAATTCTTCCCATCCATTCTGATCACGAAATGAGTTAAAAACATTTTCGTTTCCTAATAAAATGCACTTGAGAATAAAATGATGAAGACTGGTTAATTCTCACTCCTCCTGCAGTGTTTTCTTTCCTTGTCCATCAGCAAATTCCTCATCACACTTCAGGACTTGGATTAGACCTTGTTTCTGCTGTGAACCCTTCTTGCTCACTCAGCATTCCCAAGAGCTGGTGACTTCGGGCTGGCCTTTTCCTCACTGCTGGATGGCATTGTGTACACATCTGTCTCCCCCAGGTTCCCAGGGGACTCCGGCCAGCCACCATGGATGCTCCTCTAATGCTTGTGAAAGGAAGGAATTTCACACTTCAGTAGTCCACATATCAGGAAGTGCTGGGTCAGTACAACTGGAGGGAATTGAAGGTACATAAATCACATGTGCTTCTCACAGGCACCCGGCTGGGGTGAGCAAGGTGGGTCCCAGGGCAGAGCTGCTGCTGCCTAGAGTGAGCCTGGGTCTGGTCCTCTGGGATCCTGTGGGCTGACAAAGTCTGCCAAGTGCGTCCGCAACACTGGCCTGCCTGCCTGCCTTCCTACACTCTACCCCAGTCTCTGTTATTTTTTAATTCTTTTTCCCAGTCATTGGTCCAGGCTTTTGCCAGCACTGAGATGAAGGAGTCGCAGAGTGTCACCCTTCAGGAATGTAAAATGATTCTGGTCCCAACACGGCTGCTCTTAATCATACACTGTCCAAATTCAGGGAGCTCATTTGGGTAAAACACAATTTTTCCTTTTCGTATGTTTGCTGCTTTCTCCAAACATACTCTAGGAGACTGCACCATCAGCAACTTGGAGATTTGGAACTGAAATAGAAAGTCTAAAGTTTGGGGTTTCCTGTCTCCTCTGAAAAAATAAAAATTCTCTGAAGTACATCAATTTGTGCTTGGCAGTGTTTTCATCTGGTTTCTTTCATTTTTCACAAACCAAACTAAAGCAAAGAAAATTATTCTTCCACCTTTTGTGATTGAGATTCTCTGCCCCTCTAGACTCTTCCTACAAGATCTCTTCTTCAGTGAGGACCATACGGAAGAACCCTCTGTCCCTCTTCATCTTCATTACCATCCAGTCCCTTCACAAAGTGACACACATCTCCAGATGCCTTCTATGTGCTGGGGGATGGGAATGAGGACAGGCACCAGCAAGGTGGTTGTCACCCAGGCAGCCAAACAAGGCTCATCCTCTCCTTGCTGGTGTCACTAAGTGGGGTGGGAGGCGCTTGACATTTTAGAGCTCTGCCCAATAAGGAGACGTGTTTCATGCTCCTACCATGGGTTCTGCTTTCCTGCTATGGTGGCAATAATGACAGCCAATCAACATGCGGACTCCCCAGGGAACTGGGCACACAGTGACAGCTAGATTCCTGAGGCAGTAGAAGAAAGTGCCACTGGAAGTTTGAAAGAATAAAGATGAGCAGTGTATGCTGCAGGGCTGCTTCATCCTCAGGAAAGAAACCCACAGCCGCTGGTGTCCTGAAAGAACACAGCCAGGACTCCAGTGTCTCACCCCACACTGGGGACTGTGTCAGAGGGCCAGTGGCAACTGGAATTGCATGTTTTGAAGCTGAAAAATCAGACATTTTGAGGTCTAAAAGGGTCTATTGTCTTCTGAGAGAGAGGCCAGAATACGTTCTAATCATCCCTTGGTCCCAGAGAGGTCACCCTCCCAGTTCCCTGAGGAGATGACCCACATTGAGATGCTTCAGGCTGAGGAGTTGGGATCAGCCATGTGAGCTGGACATTTTGCCTGGACTGTGCCCCTCTGAGTTTGGCCAGAGAACTCTTGTTCTGAGGAGTGTGCTCAGAAGGAGGCACTTCCTCACAGGATGAGGCAGCAGGAACACCTGGCGGCAGAACTCTATGCTTAACAAACTATGCACATTTTGTTATCAAATATTTTTTCTGCTTAATTTCCTTTATATCAAAATATTTAAATTGCTATTCTAAACATAAACTATTTGGAAGTTTTTCATTAATATGCCAGCCATTTCTACATCCTAATTCTGAAAGACCAAACAAGTACATCACCACCTAGAAGTAAACAAAGATAAAATGATCCAAATATGTGACCACTTTCTCATGCCTGGCCAGCTCACAAATGCTCCTAGACAAGGTTCAATCTGACAGTAAAGCCTGCAAAATAAATAATCTCTTGGGGCTGGGGATTTTGCTCAGTGGTTCTCTGCCACCTGCCTTCCAAGCGCAAGGACCCAAGTTCAATCCTTGGTACCAAAAAAAAAAAAGAAAAGAAAAGAAAAAAAAAGAATAAATAATCTCTTGCAAGTTCTTGCCCATGGCATTCTTGGTCTTAGGAAGTCAACTTTCTTTTTCAGACCAATAGAGAGGCTTAACTGAGTGACCCCAGGGGCCTAGATAACAAAGCTGGGGGTCACAGGACATTAGTAATATCACAGCCTCAGGATAAGTTGAGCCAGATAACTCCCAACTGTTTCATTCTCATAAATATGGTCCTCAAATCCTGTCCTGGTACCAGTGTTGGGATGGTGAGCTTGAGAGACTCAGCAGAGCTGAAGCTGGAGGATGGGTGTGCTTATCTGTGGCAATGAGCAAGTGCAGGTGGCAGGAAAAAGGAAAATGGAACTGAGCCTGTCCAAGTACCTTTGCTTTACAGGGGTCACCAGGTCTCAGAGTTAGCCTAGCATGGAGACAAGAGGGAGCTAAAGACCTTGGAGTCAAAAATGTGCATCAGAATCAAAAAGAATAGGATGAAAGGGGAGGGTGTATTGGTCAGCTTTCCTGTTGCTGGAATACCTGCCGCTTAAAGGAGGAAAGGTTTAATTGGGCTCACAGTTTCAAAGCTGTGAAAGTCAGTGTGGTTAGCTGGCTCCAAGGCAGAAGGGTATGGTGGAGCAAAGCTGCTCAGTTCATGGTGGCCAAAAAGTAAAACACAGGGGAAGAATACCAAAGAAGATACCAGGGATATAGCCTTCAGGGTCTTACCTGCATGACCTGCCCAGGCTCACCTAGGTACTTTACTAATTTTCCACACATCTTTCAAGCCAGTAAAGTTGACATTCATGATTAACTATCTCAGAGAGATTGGGCAGAAAGGAGGAAAATTTCCCCCAGCAATGAGACACCAACCTGGGGAACTGGAGTCTTCATCAGGAGCAAGAATAGGGGCATACAGGGGATAAGAAAGAAGGCAGAGCCCAGGAGAGTCTGTAAAGTGCAGGAACCTCTGAAGGGTACCAGGGTCTTGATACTAGACAGACAAGAATGTGTAAGCAGACTTAGCACAAGAAATTCAGGGTTCCCAGGACCAAAGAGAGGGCCAGGGGCTGATGTCAGAGCCACAGTGTAGAATGGGCAAGACAAGACCACAAGGATGATGGGGTGGAGGGAGAGTTTTTCCCTTTTCCAAGAAACTTTTCTTAGTTTCTCCTTGTACTAATGAATGAGGCAGCAAATGACTAATGAATGGATCAGGGGATATTATTGATAAGACCAGGGCTAGAAAGGACACTGTATGCCTCACATGTACACATATCAAACAGCCAGCAATAGAATGGTGTCTGGTAGCTCAGGTCAGCTTCACCTCCATGATGGGAAAAAGAAATACAATCCCAAGGCTTTCTGTGTCTGCTGCTCCCCATCTTTCATTAAGGATAGTGTCTGTCACAGGAAATTAGCTGTCTTGGAGGACACAAGGCATAACTGGGATTCCATTCTAAGCCTGGAGCTCCAGAGGCCCACCTGAGGTCTTCAGGGGGAGTAGCAGGCTCTGAATGAGGATCTTTGTTGGCATTTTCTAGAAGTCTGTTTGGTGCCAGGTCCCAGCTGAACCCTTGGGATGCTAGTGATGCTGGAAGGAAATGAGCTAGGGAATAAGAATGAAGGTGCAAGCCTATATACAGCCTATGTACAACCTGTGCTTCTTCACAGAATTGTAGCCATTTTTAGGTTTTCCTACTTCAAGTTGTTCTGCTGTTAGAGTTTTTCTTACTTTATTTTTTTCTCTTTTGCTGGTAGGAAAGTATGTGCTTCACATTTCTCTAAAATGTCATTCCCTTCTTTCAAGGGCAAGGACAAATTTTCTTTTGTGAAGCCTGACACACAATTTGGGATGGTCCACTTTAAGCAAAATAATATTAAACTTTTAATATAAAATTAGATATAAAAGTGAGAATATTAATTTGAAATTCAAAAAGAAGCCACAATATATTAAACATTGGAAAGCTGGTAAATACAAAATATTACAAGATCCAGAAAAAAAATCATACTATTTTCATTAATAAGCTGCCCGATTCAATAATACCCTCTTTCCTATATTTTTGGCTGTATAATTTGATCATCTTTTCAGATAGCAACAATTTCATATTTTCTATAGAGAAAATCAAAACATACTTGGATCCTCCATTGGGCTCGGCTATTTTACTACCTACCTTACTTGCCATTAGTTTCCAAACCATGTTTGATGATGTCATGTGGAGTCTTAGGATATTATCAAGTGTGAGAACATCTCTTCCAAGCTGCCCTCTCGCAGCAGTGGCTGGAGACATATTCCTCCTCATACTGGAGACTACTGCAAGTGTATGCCCTGAGAAATTCTATTTTACAGCAAAGCTGTACAACACGATTATAATTCCATGCGCAATATGATGACATTTATTCCCAGTAGGAAAGAATTTCAACTTTGGATAGGCATCAATGAAAACTCAAGCCTCTGTGTGCAGTTTTCCTGACTCACAGAAGAACTCTCTCTAGAGTGGCTTCTGATTCCATGCATTTCAAACTGTGGTTCTCCTTCACCACCCATTTGCATCTTGTATCCGGTTCTGGAGAGCACTTTTATGTCCCACTATCCCAATAATTCCGCTGTCTTTGTACCTCTCTGTGTCTGGCCTGGATGAGGCACCAGCTGAGTGGGAGGACTATTCCTGAAAACTGTTCCTATATGGGGACAGCGGGCAACAATTCAGCTATACACAGATGAGCCATACATACATGATGAGATATACATGCATGAGGCACTGTGTGACAAAGGGGAAGAGGAAGTGCAGAAACAAAGGACTTGACCATGAGAAACCAAAACACTCTACCCATGCACAATGGCCCATAAATAGGCGATCATGTGAACATATTGCTTGCATCAACCATGGTCCCGGAAGGAGCTGAGCAAAATCCAAGCTTTGAGGTTGAAATTCTGGTGGTTGGAAAATGAACTCTTTTCTCACAGACAGTACGAGTTTTTCATAAATCATGCTTTTCAACTCCCAGGGTTCATCTTTGTTCCTACAGGGAGCCATCTTTTGTTCTTCATTTTGTACATTTTCTTTTTCTCCTTGTCGTCCTGATGGGCATTTTAGCTGTCTTTCCACATGCTGACATCAAGTACTTAGGAATTTTAAATTATGTGTATTATTGTTATTTAGAAAATACTACAAGGCTTTCAAAGGTTCAAAGTACTCGGGTTAGTACAGTACAGTAACACAAGCCCAGCTCCCCCCGGCCCACATGGCAAGAGTGTGTCTTGACCTCAGTTATCAGGTCCTCCTCTTGGAGTGGTGGCACACCAAGGATTTGGGACAGTTTGTAAAGTGTGATTGTGCTGCAGAGCTCAGAAAAGGAGCTTAAATTTAGGGTTAAAACATTAAGTCATTATATTTTAAATCAAATGATAAAAAAACTGATTGAAGAATTTAAACCTCAAGTATTTCTAAAATGTTGGATTCATTAAAAGTAGGATGTTGGGAAGTATATGGTTTTATAATTCCACCCCTTCTCACTCTTGATTGATGACTCAGGGTGCTGGGTTAGGCACAATGTCCAATGCTGCCTGGTATCCTGAGGAGCCCTGGATGCAGGGCCAACACTCATCTACCAGGTCCCAGTCTGGCTGCTTACCGACTGTGACCAAGTCCATTCCACAGGCTGCAAGCATGCAGGTCTGTCCCCTGGACAGTGAGGAGCTTGGAAAGGGAGCTTGAAAATCCATCACTCCTGGTTAAAATTTAGGCCTCATTTTAAAATTGTGCACCAGTATTTCAGTGTCAATGTATTTTTTTAACTTTTAGCACCCACAGAAAAGGGAACCTTCAGTGATTCTTTCTGCCAGCAAGACATGGATGTTTTGCAAAAGTGCTAGCTTGAATGAGAAGAATCTTTGGAGGTGAAATAACTGGTTCCTTATTCTCCCTTTGGAATAGGACCACAACTCCAGGACCTGGAAAGAGAAAAAAACATTTCCTGATTAAGAACTTCCAAATAGGAAGATGCCAGGCCTCAGTCATCTATTCATATAACCATCATTTATTTGGCATGTATAGGTGCCTCCTCTGAGGTACTGGGAATGCAAAGATACAAGCCAGCCAGTATGGGAGGCTCTTTGGTGAGGAGAAAAGAAGACACCACAGGTCATCCCTGGCCAAGATGGAGAGAGCTGAAGGTCACACACACTGTCAGCCTTCAGGTCGGAGTTGGCTGCTGTTTGGCTTTCACAGTGTGTTGTGCTACCTTAGTTTTAAAAATTGTGGAGTATTTACCAACACTTAAAAATTTGGAAAATTTAGACACACATACAAGTAGACCCTCCTCATAGTTAAGATCAAGATTTCCAAATTCTTTCTAAAAACTTAGAAGATCCAAAAGGCAAGGGGACAATAGTCTCATTGTGATGAGTCAGTGTCGAGGGCTCTGGCACTTCAGCTGGTCATATGCCTTAGCCCCTCACAGTCCCCACCACCACCCACAGGTGTTCCAGAAGTGTCATCTGTGTTACCAGTGGGCCTCAGTGTCCATTTGACATGATGACCTATGGGGAACAGCTCCACAGTCTAATAGCAAGGACTTTCTGAACAGAACCCCAATTGCACAGGAAATAGTACCAAAATTCAACAAATAGAAAAAGACAACCTACAGAATTGGAAAAAAATTTGCCAGCTATATCTCAGACAGAGGACTATAAAGAACCCCCCAAAATTAGATCCTTCCAAATAAAAGACCCAGCCAAAAAATGGACAACTGAAATGAATAAATACTTCACAGAAAAAGTACAAATGGCCAACAAATATATAAATAAATGTTCAACATTGCCGGCCAGTAGAGAAATGTAAATTAAAACAACACTGAGATTTCATTTTACCCCAGAAAGAATGGCACCATCAAAAAATCAAATAATAACAAATGTTGGCAAGGTTGCAGGGAGAAAAGGAATAGTTCTACACTATTGATAAGAATATAATCTAGTACAACTACTTTGGAAATCAGTATGGAGATTCCTAAAAATACTAAAGCTGGAAATTCCATTTGACCTAGCTATTTTCCTTCTCTGTATCTTCCTGAGTGAGTAAAATAAATCATATTACAGTGATACATGCATCCTCCTATTTATAGAAGCACAATTCATAATAGCTAAATCTTGGAAACAAGCCTGTATGTTCATCAGTAGTTGAATGGATTTTTTTAATGTGGCATTTACACACAATGAAGTGCCACTGTGTCATTAAGAAAGATAAACTTGAGTCATTGTAGGAAAATGGATGCATCTATTTATTTCATAGTGTTAAGTGAAACAAATTGACACACAAGATTAAACACCACATGGTTTCTCTTATATGAGAAACCTAAAGTATAAAGATCAAGATAAAAGCCAGATACTAGGAAGTAGGGAGATAGATCGTTCTCAAAGGGGAAAGGGGTCAAGAGATGGGGGGCGGGTAGAGGAGGGAGGGAAGGAAAAGGGATGAAAAGGAATTAAGGTGTGTTATGTACATTTACCGATTTCACACAAGGAATGTGACCGTTATGTTTCGCAAACGGATACCAAAAAAAGGAAGAGGATGAAGAGATGGATGGAGCAGAGAAGGAGGAAAAGAGAAGGGAAAGGGGATGAAAGAAGGAATGAAGATGTGTTATGTGCATGTACCAATTCCACCACAAGGAATGTAAGCATTATGTACTACAAACATGAACTAATAAAAAAATTAAAATTAGAAAAGAAGTATAAGGCCAACCAGATGCAAGCCGCACATGTGGTTTAAATTTTCCACTGGCCACATTTTAAAAACAATGGAAAGTAACAAGTAAAATTAATTTTAGTCTCCTATAATTATATAACTCATATGTCAAAAACATTATACAGCCAATATAAAATTATACATGCAAAATTTACATTTATATCAAATCTTTAAAATCTAGTGTGCATTTTATTCTTCGACTGTGTGTCAATTTACATCTCAGGTGTTCAGTAATGACTTATGGCTAATGAGGATGGGATCAACCAGCACAAATTCACAGTGTGGTGCATGTGGGAATGGATATGTCACAGAAGCCTAGATCGGAAAGGGGCTGAGGCCAAATAACCCATGGCTTTAGAAGAGACGCTTTTCGCACTCTTTTTATGGAGAATTAAGATTCACTGGAAATCCATTTACAGGCTCCAATCCAATGATTTAAAGCTCATCATCATAGCTAACATTCCTCCTACCATATTTTAGATTCATTTTCTCTTGGTTGTCCATGTATATGGAGAGCAGCTAAGAAAAAGCTTCTACCAATTCCCAGACTGGGTGAGAGTGCTGGGGTTCCAAGTGGGGTTGAAGAGGAGTGGTGTGGGTGGGAGGAACTGGACCTCAGGCCTATTGCAATGTCAACAGGAGCAGCCTCAGAAGTTTTATTTATAGAAAGTGTTTCACTGTTTTTGTTGGGACTAGGTGAGGCACTTAAAACCACTTCTGTCTAATATGACCTTCCAGAACATATCAAATATTCTCTTTTGTGTTCGCCGTGCAAGTACTTGGAGTAGCTCCCATCCCCCTTTATACATCTTTTATAGATCATTTATTGTCTGTCAGTTCCATTATCCTAGGTGGTCTATCCTGAAACTAGGTACCAGGTAAGGCCATGTTTTGCTCGGAAAGAAAAGGATTTCAAAAAATATAATCATTCTCAATGTCTTAATAACCTAAAGGGGCTCTTTAGTCACCTTGTAATTTCACCAATCCAATGTTGAGTAAGTAATTATGGGTATGATTATAATCTGTTTTAAATTACTGTTGAACCTCATTCTTTATTGAATAAGTTAGGAAAATATCTTCTGTAGAAAGATTTTCTAGAATAGAGGAAATTGACTGTGAAGAAAGAATTTACCCCTAAACGTTCCAACCAAAGTGACCAAGCTTATTCACTCTCCACCCAAGCCCTTTTGTAAGTTGATCTCTGAACAAAGGGAAAAATGCTTTCCATTTGTATAACTTACATGGAATAAAGAAAGATGTCTCTGCCCCTAGACTATGGCCACCTCTGATTTTATTGTACTCTGTGGCTCAGAATTCCATGCAGTAAGGAAGGAATTCCCCAGAGGAACATGCTTCTACCCTTCCCTTCCCTGCAGACAGTCTCCTTGGGAGACTTTGTTTGCCCACACAGTTGAGTTACCTGGTCTGTCTTCCTTTTCTCCTCATATGCTTTCTTTTTATTTTAATTGATGATCATTCTTTCCCTGTCACTCAACTGAAACATTTTATGATCATTCCAACCACAACTTCAGAGCACTAAACAGTTTTTTTTTAATGAATTCCTTCAATGTGAATCTTACGTGTCCAGGCAAAGTCTGAGACAGAAACCCACCCAAACCCAGAAATACTTGCAGAAGAATTCCCCAGGGTGTGTTCAATTAAAGGATTGTGTTACAGCCTTCTGTAAACTCCATTATATCCCTTACTCTCATCTGGAAAGGCAAAAGAGGAAGCCAGATGTGCCTGTAAGCAGTGGAAGCTAACATGACCAGAGTGGGTTGGAAAGGTGTGCCTGAGGGCCAGGAGACTCTGGGTAGGGCAGAGGCTGTGCCCTGCACACAGGTGTTCAAACACCCAGCAATTTATTCTCATGAATGCTTTGAGTAAGAGGATCATTAACTCAGGAATAGGCATCCAGAACATCCAGAAAGCTGATCCAAGCCTGAGGAATCCATTCTGGAGGCAAACATGAGGAGGACATGAGATGATGTTCAGATGTGTGTGTGTTTGTGTGTGCGCGTGTGTATGTGGGTGGGTGGGTGTCACATGTCCTGAGCATTCCCTCCTAGATTGCTCTAGTAGTTTTGCTCTTTCTCAAGGAACTTTAGAAAGACAGGTGAGGGTGATGTTATTATAACCACTGACTCAAAACAATTCTACGTGACATGCAAAGGGAAATTATCTGCACACTTCAGTACTTTAATAACAACCTATCACATTCCTTGCAACATGAGCCCAACAACTCATGTCTTTCAGTAGTAAGTTCAGGGGCAAGGCAGACCCCCAGCATCCTAGTGATAAAAGATGACACATTAAATGGGGGTGTCTTAGTTACTTTCTTCTTGCTAGGACACAATACCCGATACCCACAACTCTAAGGAGAGATTTATTATGGATCACAGTTTGTAGAGATTTCAGACAGAATCAGTTGGCTCCAAGTCAAAGCTTCATGGCAGTGGGGCCATGCAGTGGAGATTTGCTCATGACATGGCAGTCAGAAAGCAGAGAAAAATCAAGGTAAAAGGGAGGGAGATAGACCCTTCAAGCCCATATTCCAAGGGACTCACCTCTTCCAACCAAGCTTCACCTCCCAACATCAGTTTTTGCTATAAACTCATCAGTGGACTGATCCTCTTGATGAATATACACCTCCATGATCCAGTCATCTTCCCAAAGCCCCACTTATGAGTGCATGAGGTTTTGAGGAAACATCTACATATAAGCCATAACAGGGAGTAACTGGAAAGTTTAATATTTGATTGTTTCCAAATTGGATGGATAAGCATAAAAGAAACCCATAAGGTCTAGTGAAGCACCACTGAGCTAACAGCAGCAAGGAGCCTTTACTATCCCTAAGCCTATAGGGTCAAGGGCAGCAAGAGAGTCTTGAATGCCAGTATCCTTAGAGCAAAGGAAGATCCCCCTGCAGGAGGCACTAATACCTTAAAGCCAGCTCCTGTTGATTTCCTGTCTGTGAGTGGCATTGAAAATCATGTGGCATGGGAGAATGCTGACAGTCACCAGAGTCCTGCTCCAAAGGCACAGCGCATAAGAACCACAGGGCAAAGAACAAAGGGAAAATGTCCAGCAAAAGCAACAGTTTCTATAGGATCAAGCTATTCATCAGCCCAGAACGGGACCAGAGCAAGCTGGTTCTCAAGTTGAATCATTGGAATCCACAAGTGCAGATCTGATCTATGGGTTCAATTCTCAGGATTAGAGCCATTTAAGAAGAACATGGGATTATGCTGCCTATTGCTATGACTGAAATAGAGGTGATACTGAGATGCTTGGACTTTATGGGACCAAGAGAAGTGTTGAAAAGGCCAAGGAATGCAAATACTATCAGGCAAAGATCTCAGTGGAGTGTGAAGATTAACATATGGCAAACAATGGCATGTGGAAGAGAAAACTGGTCTCTCTGTGAGCTGAATATCTTGGTATAGAATCAAGTTGAAAACCCATTGATAAAATTCAGGCAGCAACATAGATCGTAAAAAATGGGAAATTCACAAAAGCCATATAATTTTATGCTTGAAGTTGAAAGGCATATTATGAGTATATAAACATACAAAATACATATGTTTATAGCACTAAAAATTACAATAATTTATCCTCTTTTTCTGATGACTTGGGAAAATAAACTGGGTCACTTTTCAAGAGCATTACTTTTGGTAAGGTGACACATACACACAAATAAATACATAAGTACTTACAACAATTTGAGGCTTGCCACAATACTTTAACTCTGTCAAACTTAGAGCGGCACTGCCTTGAGGGCCCATATTTGCTATGGGACTTTGTCATTACAGAAACCCATTTAGTGACACATATTCCTCAATGTGAGAACCAATAACAAGTTGGGCAAGGCTTAGGTGCATGGATGCTTCCAGAGGTCTAGGACTTGGACCAAGTGAAGCCTCCTCCCATGCCACTAAGATCCCTCACACACACATACGATACTCTTAATAGAATTACATGGCTATCATCTTTGGAGACTACAATTTTTTGGAGCCACAATTTTTGGGCCATGTTTCATTAGAGAAAAGTAAGTCATCAATAAAGTTAGCCCTGGAACACATCAGCTGGAAATCTTTTCAGATAATAAAAAATGTAATTAAGAGTAAAGAAACCAGTGACCTATACAATGAACTCATAACACAGATTCCAGCAATCTTCAAGCCTTTCGTGGGTCCATTGAAATTGGTCATGGTGTATGAAATCATTATGCTGGAACACAGTAATGAGGACAATAGAGGCATTCAGGGAAAACATCAACATCAACAACCACAATAATTAAACTAAGATGTTAGTGGGTTAAGCTCAAAAATATATACTGAAGTCCTGCCACCTGGTACTTATTTAGAGATATTCTCTCTAGATGTAATCAAGTTAAAATGAAGTCATAATGGATTAGAATGGACCCTAAGTCCAATGGCCAGAGTCCTCATAAAAAGGAGAAAGGGACTTTTGGATACAGTCACAGAGGAAAAATGACCCATGTATCAGTCTTCAGTCCCCATCCTCATGGCTGAGTCTTTCAATTTCACACCCTAAATAGCTTGGCTCCAATTTCTCTTTTTTCCCAATCACTACAACTGGTGCAGATCCCACGCAGCAGTAGCTTCTGGTCAGGTCTCCATCTTTCTCCATGCTGCAGCCAGGTGATCTGCTTGTTGTCCCATTACTCCTCTCCCAGCCTTCCTTCTTGCTTTTAAGTAGCTTTAACTATTCAGGGATTTTTTTTTCTCTTTCATATTTCTGACTACGGCCTCTGGTATCCTGTGTGGCCTGTTCCTTCTGGCTTCTCCAGCTTCAGCTTGCCTTTCTTCCACTTGCTCCCCATTATCAACATTCTCCTACCTTCTTACTGTTCTTGAGATTTATCCAGCTCCATTCTCTCCCAAGACCTTTGCTCATGTCATTTCCCCTGCCTAGAGACTCACCATCTCCTCTGTCAATTGCATTCCACTACCCTCCCATGCAGTTGATACAGCTCTGTGCCCACAGATTCCTTTGCTTCTGTTAATGCCGCACAATTTATAGCCATGTATTTCTTTGTGTGAATAACTCTGTGATGACCTAGTGTGTTAGTTACTTCTCTCTCATTGCTGAGACAAAATACCCAACACCCAAAGTTAGAGGGAATGGGGTTTATTTGGCTTACAGTTTGTAGAGGTTTCAGTCCATAATCAGCCAACTCCAAGGCAGGGATGACACACAGACATGACAGAGCAGAAACAACATGGCACACACAAGCCAGCAAAGGTAACAAGAGAGAATTACCAGTGTCTCCCTACCCCTTTTATCTTGTTCAGACTACATAGGGCAGGAAGCACTAACACCATTAATCCTAGTGTCCTGAGCCTAGCATTGCATCATGAATCAATTCCAGCTTCACATATTCTAGATCAAGCTTATAACCACATGAGGCTTTGGGGGGACATCCAGATCCAAACCATAATACCTAGTATGGCACCCACCAAAAGGTGTTCATCACATTACTGAGTGCCTATGTCTTCTGGAAATCTATTCAAATGTTCCACAGTCTTTTTGAAGAGGAAAAAATAACCAGAAGATATATATGTAAGAAATCTTAATTCTTTTCATTTTCCCCTCTTCTCACTGCTCACTTATCAAACATGAAGGAATTCATATAAGATTGGCCAAAAAAAAAAAAAGACAGCTGTAGATTTCAGCCCAGAGCTTGTGGAATTACTAAGTGATGAGAACATTTATTGTGAGAAGCATTTGTCATTAATAAAGGAAAGAGGTCATGAAAAAAGATATCATCTTTATCATCTTTTGTAAATGCCAAGAGTTACGAACCATCAGCCCTTTGACTGAGGAGATTTTTCATGTGCTTTGCTGATAAGATTAGCTCTATTTAAAGTGAACAGTTCATGAGACCAGTCAACAATAAGAAAGTGGAAAACTGTGACATCTCAGAATGGAGAGCAGTGTTTCCAAGCAGTCCAACAGACTGATCTCATATTAAATGACCCATCCTCCCTGTACAGTGCTTGGTCAGCTCATCCTCCCTCTGCTCAGAACCCATGCTCCATGGCATGGTTTGGTGGACCCCAAGGCCCCACTGTGATTGGATGCATGATCCTCAGTGTGACACTCTTGGGAGGTGGTGGAACTTGTGTTAGGTGGATCTAGTGGGAGGTCTTAGGTCATGAGGCTGTGCCCTTTGAAGGTAGATCCTGGGACTTTTGATAGCTTTCTTGAAAGTGATATTACGAAAAGAGCAAGATTGGCCTTTCCTTCTTCTCTGTTCACTGGTTCAAGATGTAACCTCCTGGACCCCACACACATGTTCCTACCATTGCCGTCCATCAGCCACCATCTACCATGCAGCCATGCCCTTGAATGTCTTAAACTGTGAGCTAAATAAACTTCATTTTCTTTACAAGTACCAGTTATTTTGTTATAGTGACAAAAAACTAATGTAGCCAGTCTACAACCTTGGGCTGGCTTTGCCTGCTTCACCCCTAAAACTGTCTTCTTTTTGGGCAGTGTCTTAGTCACTATTTCACGGCTGAGACAATACACGACAGCCACAACTTAAAGAAGGTGAGGATTATTTTGGTTCACAGTTGTAGAGGTTTTGGTCCATGGTCAGCTGGCTCCAAGGGAGGGCAGCATGGCAGAGGGGCTTGGAAGAGGAAAAGCTGCTTACCTCATGATGACCAGGAAGCAAAAAGACTTACGAGATGGTCCAAGAATGAGATATACATTCCACGTCATGCCCACAGTGACTGCTTCTTCATTCCAGACCACACCTCCTAACAGCAAATCAGCCATACTGCCCCCATAATCCAATCATCTTCCAAAAGACCCTATGAATGATAAGGCTGTTAAGGACATCCACATGTAAATCATAACAGGCAGTTCCTGTGTGCTCTCCTATCTAGAAGAGTGATCCTCAAACCATCCACTCACCCCCACCAAGGACAGATGCAAGTATTTTCAGGTGAGTCTGCCTAAATTCATCTCAAGTGTGACGTGTGTGCTGAGTACTGTCATCTCCTGAGGCAGCTACAGGTGGCACACAGAAGGTCACAGGGACTTCTTCTCCAGGTTAAGCTTCCAGTTATGGAAAGAAAGAGGGCTGCTGGTGGAAGCTGCTTCATGTCTGTGCCTCTTTCAGTCCTCAGATGTGGCTGTTTCAGTCCTCAGATGTGTACCTGATACGTTTCCATGGCTTTCCCTAGGTGTGCTCAAAGATAGTGACCCTATCCTAAGGAAAGTTCCCTTGGAAGACTAAGATAATCGCTTCTTGGCCTTCTGGCTAAGATCAATGATCTTGAACATATATAAGTCCCAGGTAGGGATAAGACTGTTTCCACATATGGCACCATGTGGTAAAGATCAGTGGAAGCAAAAAAGTGGTACTTGGAATGGCCGTCCCCAGAGGGCACTTGACCTGGCACCCACCAACATTTAGCTCGCAAACCCACTCCAGTGCTTTCCATTCTTCCAAACATCTCAATTCTCATAGTGAGCAAAAGTCAAATATCATTATAGTGAGGGAAGCAGCTGCTTCCTGCTGTGTTTATGCAGTCATGAGTCATTTGAGGTATGAATCAGAAGAAGGGTTTGTTGCAAAGCCCAGACTTTGGAAACACAATGCAGTGTCAGGAAAATTTCACAGGCTGCCTGGTGGCATCCTTGTCACCAAAACACAAGCATTTCAATACTGTATACCCCACAGAATTGACTCATTCCATCTTATATAGCAGAAGCAAATTTTCAGTCACAAACTGGGGTGGACAAAATGTAATAATTTTTCATAATTGAAATAATTAGATTAATTTCTGGTCCAATTTCCCATTCATTTAAAAGCTAAACACATCCAGACATGACTTGTTTCTAGTCATGTATGGGGATCTCATTGAAATATCATGATTTCTTTGTAGTTTGGGGATTAAAGCTTAGTTTTAGAGTATTTTTCCCCTGTCCCTTCCTCTCCTAGATTATACCAACGTGACAATAGCAGGTGAGGGTTGGAGATATCTTTGTCACAGGATCAATCTAGGGGCCTAAGTGTAGCTCACATGTCTGACCCATGTCATCAGGATAGGCTGTGACAGGTGTGAGGGTCCCTCTTTTGCAGACTGGACAACACTATAGAGCTAGAAGGAGTCCTTCATGCTTCAAAATTCATCTCTGTTCAACTAGAGACCACTACTCCCCATCTTACTACCTTGGAGCTAGAGATTATGCTCAGGTCTATAACTGGCCTTGTGAGCCCTCTTGGGCTGCTGTGAGTGCCAGGGAATAAAAGCAGACTTGCTAATGCTTCAAGCTACACTTCAGAAGCACAACCCTCATCCTTGATAGCCCCCTCCGAGTCTGATCCCCCAAACGTGAAGGGGGGATCTGTCAAGTGGGCTACCACCCACATAGCCCTGCACTCACTCCAATACTGGAGCAAGAAAACCTTCTGAAGTCCCACCCTTAGCATCATCTTCAGCAACCTGCCCTTTCCAACTCCAGAAACTGTGACCAAGTCTTCCAGGAAGGAGGGCAGGGGAAATATGGTGCAAGACTATGTCTTCTTTTACACCCTTTTTATCTGTGATGGTTAATCTTGACTGGATTGAAAGACTGAATGATTCATGGGGACATAATCTTGAAGAATATATCTGGCTCTGCCCCTTTCTTTTAGTCCCTGGCCCTTTCCTCTCTCCTTTCTAGCTCCCATGAGGTGAGAAGCTTTGCTCCACCATGCTCTTCCACCATAATGTTTCTGATATGGAGCCAGCTGACCATGGACTAAAACTTCCGAAGCCATGAGCCAAAATAAACCTTTCTCCTTCAAGTTGTCCCATACGTGTCAGATATTTTGTCCCGGTAATGGAAAGGTGACTGATACACTGTCATACCTAGCTCAGTAGCTCTTGAAGTCACTAGTGAATAAGGTTGTATTTTTGCTTTCTTGATCCAAAATTCTGAAGTGTCTTCAGCCTAACTTTGTGGGCTATGGAATGGAGACGAGTGTGCTGGTATCAAGCAATCCTATGGTGGGGGCAGGGTAAGGGAGAGTTGGCCCAGCATGGCTGGCTTCCATAATTTCTTCGGGTCCTTGCTTAAATTATCGTATCAATCCCCTGACTACCCTATATAAAGCTAACCCAGTCACTTCCAGCCACTTTCCAGTCACTTTCACTCTCTGACCTTGAACTATATTTTATTTAATTTTTCTTCAGAACATATATCTGCTAAAAAAAAAGAACATATATCTGCTAACGTGTGGTTTTTCTGCTTATTATCTAGCCCGTACTAAGTGCTCATGTGCACACACATACAAACACACACTAAAGTACAATTTCTCTGAGGGTTGGGCTTCCTTATTACAGAGATTGCTGAATTTCTAGCACCTAGAACAATACCAAGCATAATATCAACTCTCAATAAATACCTATGGGATGAATTGAGGAATTTATTAAAGCTCTCGAACTCTCTCACTCAAATTGGATTTACAATAAAGACTCAGGTTTAGTCTTGGAAAATTATCCTGATAGGAATATGCTGTTTATACATGTCAATATCCCCAAGCCCACCAGAACAATGGCCACCACACTGTGAAAACTCAACAGTGAAGCAAAAGGAAATGAGAATTTCCTTCCTTTTCTTACTCCACCAGATCTACTGCATTGCAATAAAAGAGACCAATAGATAAATGCAGTCACAGTTGATGTATTTCTATTGCCTTACAATATCTGAAGGACTTAAGTACAAAATAAGTGGCAAGCATAAGAATATAAGGAAAAGATAGGAAGAAAAGGTCCAAAGGGGAAGGGGAAGTTGCTGGGGTAGGGGAAAGGAAAGAGGAGAAAGGAATAAATATGAGAAAAGGAAAAGATGGAAACAAAGTCTTTGCAAATAGGGAGGTGAGGAGGGGTTGAAAGGAGGGCAGGGGAATGGGGAAAAAAATAAGAACCAAGATATATTATATAAAGGTAAAATTCCCAATAATGAATGTCAGCATATTCTATATCTAAAATGTATCAATAAAATTAATGAATTTTTAAAAAAATATAAAGAAAAGCATAGATGATTACAATGGTGGGGTAGGAGAGAAGAAGTTCTTAGACATCTAGCTGGAAGTTTGAATTAACAGTGGAAGGCCATTGTTTATCATTCATTAGCCCAATATTCTTTGCCATGTTAGAAACCACATCTCCAGCCATTTGACTGCCAGTGTTGATGTCAACAGCTTATTCAAGGCTTATCTATTCATCCATTTCCATGGAAAATACAATAAAAATGAAAAAGCATTTCACTTTGAATAATAAGATTGCTTTCTCTCCTTGATAATATTTTGCATGGCTTTAAAGATAATGGAATAACATTTTGACCATGTAAAAATGTAAGTGCTATGTAACCATAGTGCCCAAAGATCTACTCTTTCATACAGCAAACACTGAAGAAGAGCTAAGTGTAATTGGTGGTACATGTTTGCAAAATCAAGAAGCGCTCTACACCAAGGAAGCACCCTGCTGGAATTCCCTTGGACTCCACAGGTTTCTTGTTCTTTCCTTGGATCTCTCCAGTTTTTTAGCCTAGTGCAGATTCCCAAACTGGATCCTAATATATTCTTAGCTACTGGGCCTTTATACCTTGTTACTCTGTTACTCTTTTTGGTCCCCTTGATTCTGCCTTGGTAATCTATTGTGGCTTTGACTTCCTGCTGCTGCTTTTCTGACTTTGGTTTTGTTCATCCATGATGGAGGGTGTACAATAACTGGTATGGTCTAGTAAGGGATCATCCAGGCCTGTTGACCTTGGTGCTTTAAAGTGTTTAAGCAAGTATAAACCTTGTTGTCAGTCAGTATTTCTTTTAGACTTGCAGGAATAGCCATACAATATAAACAGCAAATGTACACTCAACTTCCATTAAGAGTTTCATTTCAACTGAGTAAAATTAGTACTGAAGATAATACAACAAATGTATGATTGTTTCTATGGTATTTATACTGTTCACATTAATGGTAAATCAAACTTGGCAATGAATATTAGTAATATTTTTATACCATCATCATGGACAAAGAGTATATCTGGAGTAGAAGAAGTCAACTGGTCTCTGATGGTCACAATGAAGTTGATTATTCAGCAGGAGGGAGGAGGAAAAAGAAGAGAGTGGAGCTCCAGGAAATAGGGCTGGAACTCCTGGAGTAAAGCCCTGCAACTTCTCAGGTAGCTAAGGGTGCTGACCAGACTCTCAAATGGGTTTGCCACAGTGGCCGGGAGGGACCAGACAGACATATTTTAGGGCGAAAGGAAAGGGCTTAAAATTGTGCAATATTTTAAAATAACTACTCTAACTTTTTATCTTCTATAATGTGATGCTCTGGTGGATCTGATTCTCTGCCTTCCATTATGATTCTGGAAGAGAGTTGAAGCATGTGGTGTCCTCATGTTCTCTTCAGGAGAGGGAAGAGGCATCCATGACCCCTTCCTGCCATTACAAGCATTTGTTACCCCATCAGGATGATGACTCTTGACATCTGCATCTGTTCTAACAAATCCACCATGCTGGAAGGGAAGTGAAGAAGAGGAACACAGAGTCCTTAAAGATATTCTTCATTAATTTATCAGATCCTGACCTCTCAGAGTCAGACCTTACAAAAGGTCTCCTCTTCAAGAGGAGAAATAAAATATTACCTAGTTGGCTAGCTCTGTGACTTCTTAGAGGTCCAATCATTCATGCTAAGTCACTGAGCTCTGCCTGGCCTTATGCCATAGGCTCAGCTTAATTGGGATCACTGTGATTTCAACTGAATACAATTAGTAAATGAGTTCATGAAATCAAAGTTATAAACAAGTGCTGAAATTATCGATAAAATAAATATAACTGAGAACTTCTGTGAGCTCTGGAATGAAATCAATTCCAATTTGAATGAAACTCCAGTACAAACCAGCTGCACTCATTCTTCTTTGCCTTATAATAATTCGTGGTCAATGGCATTCACTGATCAAGTTAGAATTTCTGACCTCAGATCCCACCTGTGAAAAGCAAGACTATCTTGCATCAGGGGCGAAGACCATGAGGATGCTTTTCTCTAGCTTGAGAAATATCAAAAGATGAGCCTGTTATCAAAAGTCTTTGAACTCTCAGAAAAGATTCAAAGCTACTGGAAGAGAACAGGGCCTACCCTGGGTTGAACTGTGTCCCCTTACCCCAAAAATTCATACGTTCAGGTCCTAACTCCTAGCACTTGAAAAATAACTATTTGAAGATAAGTTATTACAGATGTAATTAGTTAAGAAGAAGTCATGCTGGAATAGAGCAGGTTCCTAATCCAGTGGGACCAGTGTTCTTTCAAAACAGAACTCCATCTGAATAGAGCAAGGTACAGACAGAGGGCAAGCAACGTGAAGACACAGAGAGAATGTCAGCTTTGCAGCAAGAAGACCACAAATTTCTAAGAGACTACTGGAGGCCAGAAAGGAGAGATGACTCTTCTTCACCATCCTATGTGGCACCTTAATCTCAGATTTCCTGCCTTTTAAAACTGGGAGGCAATGAACTTCTGTGGTTTAGGCAACCCAAGTTGTGGTATTTTGTGACAGCAGGAAACAAATACAGGGCAAATATGAAAAGGCACAAAAGCACCCTTATCCTTGGTGACTATAATACTATAATAGATTTTTCTCTTGATATGACTCATTCAGCTTGAGGTCAGAGTTTGGGCTTGATGCTGGGAAGGAGGCAAATTTAATTCTGAAATGTACCATCATTGAGCTGTTACTTGAAGTTCTTTCCCCTATTAGTCTTCTTACCCATACTGATGGTTGATGGTGTTGGCAATGGCAATATGTTTCCACACACAGTCCTCGGGGAAAGGGATGATTAGTTAAGAGTGGAATTAAATTCTTGGCTCGGGGTTGCTGTGGCAGAATCAACAGACTTGAAAGACATGAACTTTAGTTACAAGATCTGGGAGTTTGGGGGTAAATTTTCTTTTGGAATGAGTAAGTGTAATGTCTTGCCTACACAGAAAATATCAAGAGAATTTACGGTCTTGGATGTAAGCAAGTGGAGTGGGAAAGAATGCATGGTGAGGGAAGGAGAGCTTCCACACTAGAAGAGGTAGGCATCTCTGCCCTGATTGGAACACTAATAGCACCAGACATGACTTGGTCTGAGTTTAGAGGCAAACAGGCTCCTGAGGGAGGATTTCTGGTCCACTTTGCCTTGGCTTAAGCCCCTGATGATGGAAGAATGAGAGAAACATCAGCGATGAGGGGGGACCTAGCATCACAGCTTTGTCTCTGAATGCAGAGGGGTCAGCAGGTCTTCTGGAAAAGTCCCCTACACCAGGAATCCCCAAACCCTCACCCCAGGCCACAGAGCTATAAGAGTCCATAGCCTGTTAGGGAAACGGGCTGCACAGTAGAAGGTGAGCAGCAAACAAGTGTGCAAACTTCATCTGTATTTATAGCACCCCTTATCACTCAAATTACAGCCTGAGCTCCATCTCTTGTTAGGTCAGCTGCAGCACTAGATTCTTGTAGAATAGGAAGCCTGCTGTGAACTGCATATGCAAGGAATCTAGGATTCTTTGAGTCATCTCGAACATTACCTCCTCACATACTCCTGACCCCATCTTTGGAAAAAAAATGCCTTCCATCAAACCAGACCCTGGTGCCAAAAAGCTTGGGGACCACTGCTTTACACAACATGCTCAGCTTTGCTGGAACAGGAATCACTGAAAGCAGTAGAGGTTCAAAGAGCCCCGGCCATTTCTCACTCCAAGTCTCCAGTGTACTCTGCCATGGAGAGGAGGCAGGCATGTTCCTGACTGTGCAGAGATGCCTGGGGTGGACTGCAACACATCTGCAGGTGCAGATCCACTGTCACCTGTATGACTTGGCAGGTGGGGGAAGTAGTAATGCAGATGCCTTAATGAAGATAGAGCAATGAAAGGTGACAATCTCAGAAGCCTACCAGTTGGAGGCTAGTTTATCAGGGGCCAGTGAGATCACCTTGCAATCTTTGGATCCACTGTGAAGGAAGTCTGTAAAAGTGGAGGGGAAAGAGGTAGGAAACAAAATGGACAACCAGAGAGGGAACATTTGAAAGGAAGCCTGTCCTGTGTCTTCTCATCTTTCCCTTCCTAGTACTTTGCTCTCAGCCTATGAGATGTAGTGAGATGGCCAGGCAGGGGATACTTCCTCTCTTAGGGAGAACCAGGCCTCATGTGCCTGCCCATTAGGAGCTAAACTCTGAACCACAGGAGCTGGGCAGAAATGGCCCTTGTCTCAGGGCCTTGTTCTCATCAGGCCTGAGGAAGGATCCTAGGTGGAGCTGACTGAGGCCCATGCTCTGCCAACTAGGGCTTAAGAAGAAAAAAAATGTTTATTTCTACTGTGAAGAAATTCTATTTCCAAACTGAAGAATTTTGAATTTTGACCACACTTAGGCTGCAATGGATCCTCACACGACCAAATAACTAGTGGTAGATTCTTTAAATTTAAAAAAAAATTCTTCTAAGCTGTACCTTGCATATCTATCCTTAATTCAGGTTCTTTCCTTTCTAAGCACACTGAATCAGAGTAAGACTCATGTGCTTTTAATATGAGGTATAGGACTTACATAATTAAATAACCTTTGAAAATCAGGTTCCCATCAACTAAATTGGAAGCCAAATAAATTTTGCAGCAAACGATTACTGGTGGCCTCACTAGGCTGCTTCCATATCTACACTGCCTACTCAAATTTCAACACAGTGTGAGAAGATTTTATGGTTAGTATACATTATTTCAGGTCTTACCTACCAGTTTCAAAACCTTCTCTAAAGTAGATCAGTAAATATAAATACACAAATATGACTTACTATAGACATTGGATAGTTGAAGTGAATGCATTTTGATTTAGCAAGAGGAGGCATATAGTTGCCATATTATTCTAATTAGTGTAATTCCTTGAAGGTAGTATTTTATAATTGAATTATTACTAGAGTTCCAGTTATCTTTTATCTCAAAAATGTTTTTGGCTAGTGTTATTAAATATATGATTTCCAAAGTCATCAAGTTAAGAAAAATGGTTACTGGTTATTCAAATAGACCCCCAAATCTGGTTCAGAATTGCCCACCAGGAAAGTAGTTTCTTTGGGAATCAAAACATTGGGCCAGGAATGGTTCCATTTTCACTAAAAGATGAAGAAAAGAAAGAAAGAAGGAAAGAAAGAAAGAAAGATCTCTTAAAGTAAAACTATCCTACAACTATAGATTATTGTATAGCTATTGTATTTGATAAATCTACAAGCCTACATGCCCACATATAAAACTGAAAATTTTACAGCAAAATATATACTAGGCATCACTTTCTCCATTTGACAGACCATAAAATTGAGGTTTATAGAGGTAACGTAAACCTGTCAGAAGAATTTACTAACTCTGGGAATTATGATTCAGACTCAGATCAGTTTGATTCCATTATACTTAGCTGTCTCTGCACAGCTTTCCTATTTCCAAGCTAAAAATTAAGCAGCTCTTGAGGGAAAATTCTGCCTCTGGTATTTAAAGACTTACACATATAGAAAAGATTTAAAGCTAGGAAGATCTTCAATAAATGAGTATATGTACAAGAAGTTGGTTTCTCTCATTTCCCCCCAGAAATTTCCTGTTATTATTGGAGTCATTGGCATCCCACGTACGTAGCCCTATGTTCCATGGTGCACTTAGCTTCACTGATACCAGTAGCACTAATGCTCCAAGAGAATCCAAATGGTGTCAGGTTGACTCAAGTTCTGCCAGAAGTTCTCCCAGCCTTTTCAGAAGCCACATCACCCTCATGTACTGAATAAAAGTCAAACAGGCATTTTGCTTCACTCAGCCCATCTTGCTATATATTAGGAACAATTCTCCAATTCAACTCAAATTTTCAGTGGATCACTTTTCCTGAGTAGATTTGCAATTGAATTCATGCATTTCAGCTTGACAGAAGAAACCCTAAGTCACCCACTAGCGAGATGCTCTCCTCGCTCTGGGCTCCGACTCCCCACACAAGGATACTCCCACACAGTGACATACTCCTTATCCTACTGAATTGTGATAACTGACAAAAGGCCACAACTTGAGGGATGCTCCCTCCTCCCTCCGCAGACTCTGATCCTCCAAATGAACTCACAGTGGTTCCTCTTCCTACATTGTGTATACTTACTTTGCTAACCCCATCAGAATGACTGGAAAAGTTTTATTTTCAGTAAAGAAGGAAATGAAAAGGAAGGAAGAGAGGAACAGTCATGAGAAATTTTTTGTTGTTATTTTGTTGGGAGATGAGAATTACTGATACATAATCTACGAACTGTAAGATTTACACTTTTCAAGTGCACAGTTCTATGGAATTTTACAAATGCTGTGACAACTAAACAGGTAAATATATTACCCAAAATATTCTTCCTCCCATTTGTAGTCAATGTTTACTAGCAATGCTTTCTTTTCCAAAGACTTTTCTGATTGCCCCACAATGTACAATATATATTTTTAATTTACTGTAGTCTACCTTCAAATAGTGTACCAGTTCACATGTATTGTAAGAACCTTATAGCAATACACTTTTAATCCCTCTATTCCATAAAAAATTAGAAATACAATTTTATATATTTTACTTTTATAAAAGGTATAAACCTAGCAATAAACTGTTAATGTTTTAGCATTAGGCAATCAAATGTCTTTTAGAGCAATAAAAATAATAAACAACACATTCCATGCTAAGTATCTCTCTATTTTCATATACATTTTGCCTGAGGAATTTTCTTTAGCATCTATTGTAATACAAGTCTCTCAAGAATGAATTCAATTTTCTATGCTGAAAGAAAAGCTTTATTTCCTCTTATTGTAATTCTTTTCCATAGTGGCAGCTGCTTTGTTCCTCAACATCTGTACCACTAAGAGGCTCTCTCTGTCTCCTACCCTGACACTCAGCTTTCTTACGAGCACCTGGTGGAAGTCTGTGGAAAAGATGCTTTTAGTGCACATTCCTCCCCTGTCTCAACTTCCCGGATTCTATAGTGGCATTTTAGCTCCCTGTAGACCTTCGGACATTCTTTAACATTTAAGCTGATTTCTTCTTATTTATATGACAACTTTCTCTTCTTCCCATGCACAGGCAAACCAATCTGAGTATCCTGATCCTCCTGGGGAACCTATTTCTCTTCGATTTTAGAATACGTAACTTTAAGAAATACTGTAGATTTCTTTTTCTGGCTTTACAGTAGACCAATACTCTTTCAGGTTTCCCCTTCTTGGATATAAGAAGAACTCCAAAGAAAGGTTTTTAAACCTTAGGATGTTCCCATCAAAACTGTGGTCTTGAAGGCATAATATAATATGCAATTAAGTAAATAATTATAATTGTACAGAAGGAGCTGTTAAAGTCTATGCTAAAGAGAATTACACTATAACAGGAAAATATAAGCCTGTGTATTGTAGAATGAATTTTATGATATGGATAAATTCAGAAACACACAATGTATGTAAACATTTGCTTGATGGTCTTTGAAAAGCAAAATATTTTTGTTAGATTTTTAAATTGAAGTGTAATATATACTTAGAAATGCACAAAGGGTAGAGTTCAACAAGTCTATTTTTATGACACATCTAAATATACCCCTGTGTTATTACAAACTAATTTTTTCCCATTGAAGTTTTCAGCTCCTACAACAAGTAACAAGGGAGAATGGAAATAATTATGCTCAGAATCTATTGTTTTGCATGATATCTTCTATTTCTCATCATACTTGCCCAAGTCCCAGATCCTTCTTGGATAAAGCTGAAATTTCTTCAATACCTTTTGCCAAAAATTCAATGAGAGCAGAGTTGCCATAATTGGAAGCAAAGGGTCTCTCACCCTTACAAATAGAAACAAAATTGCCCCTTTGGTTGGAACCCAGGAACATCAACTTCTCTCCTCTCTCACCTGGCTGCTGGGTGGGTCATGAACAATTAGGATTCCCACGCTTTGTCAGAGGAAGAACTTTTGATTTGTCCATCTTCGTCCTCTCAGGAACAAGTTCGCTAGGCGAGGTGGCACATGCCTATAATCCCAGCACTCAGGAGGCTGAACTGCATAGCAAGACTCTGGCTCAAAAAAAAAAAAAATCAAGGAACAAGTTCATCCTGGAAAGACAAAGAACATAGATTCTTCTAATGACACTGACCTGGGAGAGAGGACTGTATCTCTTTTTTAGAAGCTGAGCTTCTGTAGCTGACTGTGACTGACACTGGCTAAAAGAACATACATCAGTCTATGTTTTTCATGGAGTGACTGCTATCCTTGGGAATCAACCACCCTAGAAACATGTGACTTGCTGCTTGTTGGGTTGTTTTTCAGATCCTTGAGCATCAGGCCATCAAGGAAACATTTGCAGCAGGTTTGAAAGTTTTGTGATTGTCCCTGTTTTCCAGTAACAAGGAGAAGAGTTTCCTTGAGACACACACACCTAGTCCTTCAGAGAATTAATCTGTTTAGCTATTGACTCATTTTTTGTGAGTTCATCCAGAATTTTACATTTTTCTCTAACTCTTTAAGGAAGTTATCCCTGATTTTATTTCATAATCAGAATATCCTTTCCAAATTAAGCAAATTAAGGCAAGATCAGCTTCAGTGTGGAGTCTAAGATCTGGTTGTAACATCAGGGTAATATGGGCCTTGGCCTTAAAAAGAAAGTTTGGGATAGCTTCCCGATGCTTCTGTTGGAAGCTTTGAGCTGAAGCAGGCCTTGCCTCCCTTTTGGAGCGGATCTGGGAGACACTGGATTTCAAACTTGCCTCAGAGTGGATGGAGTCAAGAAAGATGAAGGTTGTGACATGTAGAGGTGATGAATAGTTATATAATGCACTTAGCATTCTCTAAGCCCAGGAGCCAACTCTCTAAGGACAAGAAAGCCCAGACACTTGGACTAGTCCCAGTTGGCTTTACGGTGTGGTTTCCTCTTTATGCACAGAAACTAAAGGTCTGATAAAGAGTGCTTACTTCTCTTACAGACCCAGCATTTACCTCATCTAAAGTCCATACTTTATGGACAGTTTCTGTGGGGGTGATGGGACCCTGATCTGGACCTGGGCTAGAAGTTTCCAGAATCCAGCTCTTTCCCAGTCACGGATCATCTCTGGAGGCAGCTCTTCTCCCTGGCACTCTTGTTTGTGAAAAATCTCCTGTCCTTCCTGACTCTTCCCCTGCTGGCCTGCTGGCCAGCATCCCTGTCCCTGGACTAAGTCTCTCCTGGACACAGTGCTCTTTGCAGAGCAGCTCCCCTAGGATGACTCTCCCTGGTCTGATGAGCAATCCCAGATATCTCATTCTGCTGCAACTCAGAAAACTCTCAAGGAACTGCTTAAGAAATGTATATTCATGACTTTTTAAAACTACATTTACCTGAAGATTGCTTCTATCCATTGACACAGTCACCCTTGGAATAAAGAACTTTCTCTTAAGGGGTTTCCATTTAATGAGTGAGAACTAATAACTTAGCACTTTATAATTGCTAGTTTGATTCTCTTGAAATCTAAACCCCTGAACTCAAATGTTCTCCTTAACTCACAAATTCTCTTTAATCTGTGTTCTCCTAAAATGGAGATTTGTGTTAATGAATTTGAGTCCTGGCCAAGTATTATAAAGAGTAACATACTCTTAAGTTACCCACAGCAGCCCAGCTTGATGCTCCCACAATCCTGAGCAACAGCAGACAAGGCAACTGAGACCCAGAGCAGAAAAATAGTACCGCTCATGTAAGACAGGTAAATGGTAGCCACTACATTTGAATCCTGGCCTGCGACAGACCTTGAACTTGTGGTCTGATACATCCTCTTCTAGGGCTAAGCCATCACTTCCTGCAAGCAACCAACACCCCCTTCCAAGCTCTCATAGCCTTCCATTTCTTTGTGCCTTTAGAGCTGGATTAACATGGCTAATCTGCAGTTTACCAGTCCCCAAAGAGACCAGGACATCACTCACAGGACAAACAACTGCCCCAAACAAGGGAGGAACAGTGTTAAAGGGAGGCACATCTGCACACCTCATAACGGAGCCCTGGTTCTCTTCTGAAGTTTGCAAGATTTTAATAGTGACTATTAAGATTCCTGTTTGAAACCCAATACACTTGACAAATGGTCCTGGCTTCCAACCCCTCCTGAGTTTCCACATGGCCACGGTTGTTCAAGCTGCAGGGGCAATTTAGGGATTTCTCTTTTCCCAAATGCATTATTGAATGGAAAGTTTGTTGTCCCCTCCCACCCCACCTCATTTCCCTTGTCTCCCTTGCTTTTTTAATCCCTGGGCCAGAACACAGCTACAGGAATCCACTGCCACCAAAGCCAAGCAGGGCCTATTGTTTGTGTTTGGCTGCGGGGAGAGGCCAGGCTGTGTGAAAACAGTTTCACTCTGCTGAGTTCTGCGCCCTCATTGGCTTTTTTGGACCCTGTTTCAGACCCCTGTATTCTCATTCCTAAGCAGTTCAGCTTTCACCAAGCTGTGTGCTGTTTAGCTTAGATGCAAAGCTCCACTGTGTGCCAGGATCTGGATTTATCCCTTTCAATGAATAAGAAATTCTGTCTATCAAGGACTGAGGCCAGAACGCTGCCTCAGGCTTAAGATAAAGGACAATTCCCTAGAAGACAGTGGGAGGATTTACTTCTATTGGTAAAACTTTCTTTGCTTCAAAAAGCATGTTCTTTAACCAGGCAAGGTGGCCATGCTTATAAACACACACAGAAAAAGTCTAAGGTAGGAGGATCATGAGTTTGAGCTCAGCCTGGGCAACTGTGACTTATGCAGATCTTGTCTCAAAATTTAAAAAAAAAATTTTTAAAGGCTTGGCCCAGGGATTCAATATCCAGTGCTGAGACAAACAACAAACGTGTGTGTGTGTGTGTGTGTGTGTGTGTGTGTGAGCATGCACACGTGTGAGTGCTATGTCATAATCTCATCAACCCTGTCTTCCTGTTCAGGTTGCTGCTCCTTCGCAGGTCTTCTCAGAAGCAGCGTGGTACCTCAGGGCCCCAGTTGATGAAGAGCTATCAAAGCTCCTGAAGGAACCCTGGGCACCTTGGGACTGGCAGCATGAATGTAAGCTGTGTTTTTGCAAAGAAGGTGGGCATCAGGTCCCCTGGAAGAGACTCTGAGACCCTGCTTTGACAAAGCAAGTCAAAAGCATCTGCCTTTTGTGTTTCTGAGCAGTTTAGCTGGGGGAGAGTCTCAGGATCTCAAAGCCAGCGTCTGGGAAACTAGAATGCTCCTTCAGGAAAAGACAACACTAAGAAAGTTTGTGTTGGGAGCTGGTTAGCTAAGGTGTTCCTTGACTTAGAGCAGCCCCCTCAGAAATGTGGTTGTGCTCCTAAAGCCCTGGCCAAGCATCAGAGGCTGGATCCAGAGCCAGCTGCTGTTTTCCTAGAGTCAGAGCAGAAGTTTCTGAGGTCCTGGAGCTGGCAGGAAGGTTGTTCATCCAGTGCCACCATACTCATCTAAAGGAGCAGTGGCAGGAAGATCTGACCACCTCCTGGGACCTGGAACACATATCAGCAGCAGCTGTCCAGATTGCTGGTACCCAGCCCTGAAGCCACACAGCTGCCTTCAAAGTCAGAGGTTTGCTCTTTCCACCCTAGTGCAGTGCCACCAGCAGAGGACATATAGAATATCCTCAATCTTCTTTTACTGTGCTGAAGATGCTGTTCTTTTTCCCTTCTGGACTCTGAAGTGCTTTGCCACTTGTCAGAGGATGTCTACATTTTTGCTGTTCTCCCAGGCCTAGGCCTATGCTCCCCTGGCTCAGAGGACCTGCTACCATGGGAAGAAAAGTCCCCAGTGTAGCAAGCAAAGTAAGTAGCCTATGAGAACTTGTCATGGTACTTATCACCAGTGAGATAAGAGTAGAAAATAAGTACCATGACAAGTTCTCATGGGCTACTTCCTTTGCAAAGAGAAAAGACCCAGTGGAGGGAACGCATAGTCTCCTACCTTGCCTCTAGTGTCAAGCCATATTCAGCCAGACCCTTGAACTACTCAATTGTGCTGATTGCCATGAAAATTCCCACATGCAATGGGAGTGGGCAGCGGTTTCTTCTGCTAGGCATACTCTATTGTACTCCAACCTCAGTGCACACAGCCCTCAGCAGCTGAGTTGATGATCCACTGTAAAAAGAGCATCCTTACCTTGGAATTCTGACTGCTCAGACCAACCTTTCCTACAACTCACCTCCCAGCCCAATCATTTGCTCTTCACCCTATGAATAAAGCTGTGTGCACACCCACTATCATGTTCTAAAACTTGGAGTGATAGGAATCCCAAACATGAATCATAGGGTCTGAGGACTAATATTTAGAAAACAGCAGAAGAGTATGATTATTATCATCACTAATGCCTAGGACTATTTTCTTTCTAGAACAATTGCAAAGAATTAGATTTAGAGCATTTTGTCAGTGCCAGCCTTTAAGCCCTAGTACAGTGTTCAATTTTTAAAGCAATTTTATTGAAGTATAATTAGCATGCCATAAAAAGAACATATTTACTGTGTTACTTTTTCATTGCTGGGACAAAATACCTGATGACCAGAGTTAAAGAGGAAAAGGTTTATTTCAGCTCACAGCTCAGAGCTTGTAGAGTTTTCAGTTTATTGTCAGCTGGCTCCAATGCAGGCAGAAGGGCCTGGCAGAGGAGAAACAGTCCATGGCAGGGTAGGCAGGCAGCAGCAACCAGCAAGCCTCCCTTTCCTTCTTATACCATTCAGGTTACAAGCCCATTGGTTTGTTCCACCCACAGCCAGGGTGGGCCTTCCCATTATCCATACCCAGAACTATGCTGAACCAACTAAATTTAGACTAATTTAGTTATCATACCCTTAATCCATATTCACATCCTCTAGACCCAGCCACCTCCAAAAAGCCCCTTGTGAGCACATGAGACTTTGGAGGGACATCTAGATACAAGCATAACATTCCATGCTTGACCTCCAAAGGACTCACATGAGTCTCTTTATGCAAAATGTATTTAGCCCATCTCTAAGAGTTGCCAAAATCCGAACAGTTTCAGTGTATAGCATATTTAATGTGTATAAATATATGTATATAATAAGTTTGACATGCTTGCATACAAGTGCACCCTTGAATCCACTGCCATGATTAGGACAATGAAAATATCTGTCACCCCTAAAGAGTCCTAGGACCTTTATGAGTCCTCACTTTCCACTTCCCTTTTCCAGACAACTACTGATTAGTTTTCTTCATTTGGACTGTTTCCAGTACAGATCTATTAGAAATAAAATGGCTGTGAACATTTATGTACTCTTCATTAAATAAATGTCTAGGAGAGGGATTGGTGGATCCAATTGTAGACAAGTATTTATTTTAATAAGCTCTGATGAGGCTATAACATTTTACATTGGACGGGCAATAATCAGAATTCTGGTCACTCTATGTATTTACCAAAATTTGGTATGATCAGTCTTTTTAAAAAATTTTTGTCATACTAATACACATGTAGTGGTATCTTATGGTTTTAATTTTTATTTTCTTATTAGTTAACAATGCTTAGAATGTTTTCATAAGTTTAGTTGTCCCTCACACATGTTTTTTGGTGATATTTCTTTTCAAATCTTTCCCCTATTTTTACTGACTGGTTTGTGTTCTAATTTTTCAATTTTGAAAGTTCTTGACATATTGTGGTTTTAGGCTCTTTATCAAATATATGTTCTAAAAAATTTTTCTCTCCATATATAGAATATAATTTAATTTTCTTAATAGTGATTGTTGAAACGTAGAGACATAATTTTGATGAAATTTAATTTATTGAGTCATTATTTTATACATTTTGTTTTTGGTTTTATATTTAGGAAATCACTACCTAGTGTAAGGTCACAAAGATTACCTTCTCAGTTTTTTCTAGAAGTTATACAGTTCTAAATTTTACATTAGGTCTAAAAACTGAGTTAATTTTTATAGATGACGTGAAACAGAGTGCATTTTTTCTCATATAGATATCTGTTACTTTCACCACCACTTGAAAAAATTATCTTTTATCCATTGAATTGTTATTGAGGATTTGTCAAAATTAGTTGTCTTTAAGAATGCTACTTCTGGATTATCTATTGTTTGTTCTGCTTATCATGTCTGTCTTTGCCAAGACCAGTATTTTGTATTTGTTTTATTGTATATTGGTACATTATAATTGTATAGATTTATGGGCTACAATATAGGACTTTTTGGATTAATTTAAATCACACGTTAATCACCTCAAATACCGTTTATTCCTTCTGTCTAACCGAAACTTTGCACCCCCTCTGACCATCATTTCCCTACTTGTCAGCTTCTTCTAGCCACCATTCTGTGATCTGCTTCTACAAATTCAATGGTTTTAAATTCCAGATATAAGTGAGAATATACAGTATTTTTCTTTCTCTACCTGGCCTATTTCACTTGGTACAATGTCTTCCAGGTTCATCCATGTTGTTGTAGAAGACAGGATTTCCCATTTTTTAAAGATTTAATGGTATTCCATTTAAAGGTTTAATAGTGGTCCATTGTCCATATATACCATATGTTCTTCATCTGTTTGTTGTTTGTCATTGTTGTTGTTATTGTTGTTGATGATGATGATAATGCACACCTAGGTTGATTCTGTAACTCAGAACTTGTTTACTGTAAACATGGGAGTGTAGTTATCTTTTTAATATACTGATTTTAAATCCTTTGGCTATATACTCAGAAGTTGAGTTGCTGGATCATATGGTAACACTATAATTTTTTTTAACAATATCCTACTATTTTCCATAGTGATGGTAGTAATTTAAAATCCCACCAATAGTGTACTGGTGCTCCTTTTTTTGATTCCTCACCAATATTTGCCATCATTCATCTTTTTACAATAGTCATTCTGATAGGTAGGAAGTGATTTCTCAATGTCATTTAACTTGCGATTCTCTAATGATCAGTAATAGTAAATATTTTATTTCCATATATTCATTAGTCATTTGCATGTCTTCATTTGAGAATATTAATTCAGGTCTTTTATCCATGTTTAAATTGGATTATTTGTTTTCATGCTATTGAGTTGAGTTTTTTATACATTTTGGATACTGACCCCTTAGCAAATGTATGGTTTTTGAATGTTTCCTTCCAGTTCTGTAGGTTGCCTCTTCACTCTGTTAATTTTTTCATTTGGTGTGCAGAAGTTTCTTGGTATAGGTAATCCCATTTGTTTATTTTTGTTGCTGTTGTCTGAGCTTTTTTCATTGCCCGACTAATGAAATATAGTTTTACTTCTATCTTTTCTTTCAGTAGTTTCACCATTTCCGGTTTTATGTTTAAAGTCTTTAATTCATATTAGTTGATTTTGTACATAGTGTAAGATAGGGTCCAATTTTATTCTTCTGCGTGTGACTATCCAGTTTTCCCAACACCCTTAATTGAAGAGACATCGTGTATCTGTGGAATCTGTGTCAAAGATCAATTGACCATAAATGTGTAGGCTCATTTGTGAGCTATTTCATTCTATTATGTGTCTATTTTTATGCCATGCTGTTTGATTACTATAGCTTTACCACACAGATTTAAGTCAGGAAATATGACAGCATCACCTTTGCTCTTTTTGATTAAATTGTCTTGGCTTTTATTTTGTTTTGTTTGTAGTTACACACAAATTTTGAGAATTTATTTATATTTCTGCAAAAAATAACATTGAGATTTTGATAGGGATCGCATTGTATCTATAGATTGCTTTCCACAGTATGGACATTTTAATAATTAATTCTTCTAATCTATAATATAGAATATCTTCCCATTCATTTGTCTTCTTCAATTTTTTCATCAGTTTTATAATTTTCAGTGTACATATCTTTTACAACCTTTGACAAACCTTTGATAAACATTACAGAGTTCTTTTTTGATAGTTATTATAAATGCAGTGTACTGGTTAGACTTGTGTAAACTTGATTTGCTTTGGAGCCATCTAAGGCATTTTAAAAGCACATTTCTGGGTGTATCTGGGTGGTCCATGGTGGTGAGACTTTGGGTACTATATGTGATCCCTGGGCCCTTCCTCTCTGACTGGCATTATTCCTCTGCTATTTTTCCTGGCCACCTTAAGCTAAGCAACCTTGCTCTACCATGTCTTTCTCTACCATGATGTTTCTGTCTTGGGACCAGCCAATTGTGGAATGAAAATCCCCTAAAACAATGAGCAAAATTAAACCTCTCTTCCTTTAAGTTGTGGGTGTCTAGTATTTTGTGCCAGTGATGAGAAAGCTGATCAATACAAAGGGTAATTGCAATTTCTTTTTCGGACAGTACAGAATTAGTGTACAAAAATAATGCTTATCTTGTGTTGATTTTGTACTCTGCAATTACTGCACTTAGTTCTAATAGTTCTAATAGTAGCATTTCTAAGATTTTTTTAATATGTAAGATCGTGCCCTGTAAACACAGATAATTGTACTTCTTTCTTTCCAACTTGGATGCCTTTTATTTTTTTCTTTTGCATAATTGCTCCAGCTTTCCTTACTAGTTTCTATAGCTGTCTACAGAATACTTTCTATAGAAAGTACTATATTGAATAGAAGTAAGAGTGGGAGTCCTTGTCTTCTTCAGCTTAGAGGAAAAGCTTTCAACCTTTCAACATTGAGTATGTTAGCTGGTGATCATATATAGATCATATTATATGGAGGTACATTATTTCAATGCCTAATATGTTGAGAGTCTTTCTTATGACACAGTGTTGAATTTTGTCAAATATTTTTTCATGAGATGATTATATAGTTATTGTCCTTTACTCTGTAAATATACAGCATCACATTTATAGATTTGCATATGTTGAAACCATCTTTGTATCCTTGGGATGCAACTCAATTGATCGTAATTTTTTAAATATGCTATATTGAATTCAGTTTACTAGTATTTTGTTGATTAATTTTACATCTATATTTATAAAGGATATTGGCCCATAGTTTTTCTTTTAATGTCCGTGTCTAGTATTGTATGAGGGTAAAGCTAGCCTCATAGTGGAAATAATTCCTTCTCTTCAATTTTCCAGGAAGTTGGAGAAGGTGGGCCAGCTTCTTCTTTGGGAAGCCCATCATCCCATTCATGGCCACAGTGTTGGAGTCCCCAGAGCACTTAGAATCCCCCCAGGCTCCCAGCAGCATGGTCGCCAGCAGCCTGGCTTTGGAAACCACAAGGAAGCAGCCGCTCTGCCAGCCCAGCCAGGCCAACACTAGGCCCTCATCCTGACCAGAAAGTACCACCAGCCAAAGCTTCCTCGGCCAGCTGGGCCCTGCCCACCCACCCTACGCTGTAAACTAGGCAAGCTGCAGCAAGTGGACACACCAGAATCCCAGCCACCAGCAGAAGGCCAGAGATGCTCTGCTCTCCAGGCTTCACTGAGCTTACCTAACTCTCCTAACTGTGCCTTGCACCAAGCAGAAAATAAACTCCAAGGAGCCACAAAAAAAAAGTTAGTCTTAAAAAAAAAATGTTATTCTTAAAGTGTCTGACAGAAGTTAGAAGTGAAGCTATAAGATCATGGGCTTTTCTTTGATCTGAGACTTTTCATTACTGATTCAATCTATTTATTCATTATTGGTGTCTTCAAATTTTCTATTTCTTCATAATTCAAGCTTGGTAGGTTTATGTGCCTAGGAATGTGTCCATTTCTGCAAGTTTATCCAATTTGTTGGTGTATAATCATTCATAGTGATCTTTTATGATCCCTTTTATTTCCTGTGATATCATAATGTATCTTCTCTCACTTCTGATTTTTTCTATTTTTTAAGTGTCTAGTTATAGGTTTGTGGATATTGTTTATCTTTTCAAAAAACCAAGTTCTTGATGTTTTGATTATTTCTATTTTTTTCTAGCCTCTAGTTCATTTTTTCTTCTCTAATTTTTGTTATTTTCTTCCTCCTGATAACTTTAGGTTTAGTTTTTATTTTTCTAATTATTTTAGTTGTAATATTAGACCACTTGTTTAAGACAATTCTTATGTGATATAAGCACTTGCTGCTATAAATTTTCTTTTTGGAACTTTTTTTACTGCATCCCGTAAGTCTTGATTATTGTGTTTCCATAATTGCTTGTTTAAATATATTTTTTACTTTTCTTTTGACTTCTTCTTTGAATCAGTCATTGTTTAGAATCATATTGTTTAATTTCTATATATTTATGGATTTTCTCTTGTTATGGACTATTATTTTTATAAAATTATGATCTCAAAAGATATTTGATGATTTTAATCATTTAAGTTTATTTAGTTATTGTTTTATGGATCAACTTTTTATCTATTCTAGAGAACATACCATGTGTGATTGAGATGAATGAACATTCTTTTGCTACTGAATGCAATGTAAGAACTCTTCATTTTTACCCCCTTCACTCTTTGCTCTATGTTGTAGATGTCAAACTTTTCATCATTTTTAAATATTTTATTTATTTATTTAACATGTGTTAATTGTACGTTAATTAGCTTAGATGTTATATTTTCATATGTGCGTACAGTTTACACTGATCAAATCCAACCGTATTTATTCCCACCATTTCCCCCACACATCCTTCACAATCTCTATTAATCACTGTTCTACTTTCAGGCCAATTTTTTTAAGCTTCCAATATGAGAGAAAACATGCAGTATTTGTCTTTCTGCGCTTGGATTATTTCACTTCACATATCCTCCAGTTCCATCCATTTTGTTACAAATGACAGAATTTCAGTCTTCTTTATGGGCCAATAACACTTCACTGCATATTTGTGCCACATTTCTTCATCTATTTAGCTGTTGATGGTCACCTAGACGCCAAAATTTGCATCACTAAAATTTCTATCTCCAAAAGTGTTGTAAAAGCTACTGTTTCCTTATTAGTAAGAATTATTTGTCTAAATTGTCTATCTGGATTATTTCTCCATTGTTGAAAGTAAAATATTAAAATATCCTACTGTTACTGTGTTGTAAACTATCTCTGACTACAGATCTTTTAAAATTTCTTTTGTATATTTTGGTGCTCCGGTGTGTATATATCTTTGTAATTTTTATATCAGCTGCATGAATTAACCTATTAATGCTCATATAATGACCTTCTTGGGCTCATTTACAACTCTTTAATTTCAGGTCCATTTTTTCTGCTCATTTTTGCTTTCTATCTACAAAGAATCTCTTTTTCCCTTCCTTCACTATCAGTCTCTGTGTGTCCTCATAGGTGAAATGAGTCATTTTTAAACAACATAGAGTTGAGTTTTTAAAATATTCTTTCAACCTTTTTGTCTTTCTTATTTGAGAATAATTAATTTTGCTTATAAATTTCCCAGTGTAAGGTATTATAGGAGCAGGAACAAACTAATGTAGAATGTTTTAAATTTAAAAGATAAAGATGTCACATTTAAAAGTTATATTACTTTTAAATTATTTTTTGTTTTTGAGTGAACTTTGGCACTTTACATTTTTCAACAAATTTGTCAATTTTATCTAAATTGGCACTTTATTAGCATAAAGATGTTTATAATATTCTTTAATTATCATTTTAATATCTTTAGATGCTCTAATAATATCACATCTCATTCCTGACATTATGACTATTTCTCTGTCTCTCTGTCTCTCTCTCTCTCTGTCTCTCTCAAAGCTGCTAGAAGTTTACCAATTTTGTTGATCTTCTGAAAAAAATTTTCCATATTGATTTTCCATATTGTATTTTTGTTTTCTATTTCATTGATTCTGCTCTGGTTCTTAACTACTTCTTGACTTCTACTTACTTTGAGTTTAATTTATTCTTCTTTCTCTAATTTTTAAGGAAGAGGTTGAGATCATGGATTTGAGACCATTCTTCCTTTCTAATATAATGTTTATTATTATAAGCTTTTCTCCAGGCAATTCTCTGTTTGTATTCCCCCAATTTTGATATGTTATATTGTATTTATATTTATTTCAAATTACTTTTTAACATTCCTTTTTCACCCTGTCTGGCTCCTTTTCATTTCTTCTTGAATAAATGGATGCTTAGAAGTATTCCGTTATGTTCCAAATTGATGATTTTCCAGATAAGTTATATTATTGATTCTAATTTAATTCTATGTGGTCAGAGAATATACTTACTATGATTTGAATCCTTTTTAATTATTTGAGGTTCATTGAATGGATAAGAAAACAGTCTGTTTTGGTAAATATTCTGAATAACCTTGAAAACAATGTGTATGTTGGTGGTGCCATGAGGCAGGTAGTTTGAGGGAGATTCATGGCAGTGCATCTTTTACTGTAATAAATGTTTTCAACTGAAATATTCACTATATTTTCTGATCATACCTCATATAAATTAAATTAGACCCTGAAATCATTAGCTATTTCCATCTCCTTATAGTCTTTGAATCCTCCATGATTTTTCTTTTTTCTGGAATTTTGAGAAGATCTAAGATCATAGGAATGTAAATTATTTTTATGCAAAGCTCAACAAACATACTCAAAAAAACAAAAAGATCTAAAGGGTACTTAGCATGTGGGTGAATTCTGGATGTGTCTTTTTACCTTATAATCATGAATTAAACCTACTGTGTATTGAACTCCTGTCATCCCTCACAACAGAACAAATTGGACGTATAATCCTAAAGTGTGTTAGCTTCCTGTTACTATAACAAATATCTGAGACAACTTATGAAAAGAAAGATTTACTTTGGCTCACAGTTTCGGGGGTTCCAGGGCATGATTGTTTGGACAGTATATTGCTTTGGACAAGTGGCAAGGCAGTACATCATGGTAGGAGTGTGTGGCAGAGCAAAACTGTTCACCTCATGAGCAGGAAGAAAAAGACTAAAGAGGGGTGGTTATCCTACAATCCCCTCCAAGGGTACACTTGGAATGGCCTACAGACCTCCCACTAGCCCTCACCTCTTAAAGGTTCCACCACTTCCCAACAGCATCACCTGGGGGGGCCAATCTTTAACACATAGGCCTCAAGATTAAACCTATGGCATTAAGTGAGGAGCAAAACTGCACTTGCAATGCCTTTTATGTATAAGGATTGTCTCCAAGTAAAGTTAAACCCATTTTATCCTGGAAAAGTAAAAACTGGATTTACTATGGGTTTGCTTTTATCCTTATTGTGGAATAAAGTGTTCCATAATTTTGTAAGGATCCCAGGGACCATCTTGCTGCTGCAGAATGTAGCACATTTCCTCTTGAGAGGAGCCAGAAAGGTGTCTGGTGACAGATACTTGGCACACCTCATTGGAGACCAGAAGGTACTTTAAGTGGGAGTAAGTGATCTGCCATTAGAAAGATCAAACATCCATGGGAGTCCAGGAAATTGGAAATGAGGAAAGTCTGTGTTAGGAAAGGTGACAGGAAACAGAAAGGCAATGGATCTTAGCTGTCAGAGAGCATTCATGCATGTTGCCTGCAATGAGGCCCAGACTTCACTTTAACTTATTCTAATTTCCTTTGTTGTTGGAAGTTAGGCATGTAAACACACCATCTCCAAGGGTGTTGTAACTGCTCAGAACACTCATTTGATTTAATAAAGCATGAGGACTCAATCATCTTCCAGCTCAGCTTTCCAAGGAGAATGATTGTCATAGCACTGATCTGCAGCATTCATTTCAGAATCAGGGACAAAAAAGAAGATAAAACAGTAGGTGGGACCTCAGGGAGGTCCTCATCCAAGAAGGTGGGAACATTATTTCAGCAGGAATATACTTCCTGTTGTCCTATTGTTTAAAAATATCATAGGCAACCTTCCCTCACTAAATACATCAGTATCTAGGAATGGATGTTTCTGGATGCCAGTGCTGGAGAGACATGGGGCAATGTCCTAGGTGGATGCTTTACTTATAAAGCTAAAAGGAAAGCATAAATGTATGAACATCAAAATAATCACAGGGAATTTTTTGCAACAAAATCTATTTGGAGTAAAAATTTGTCAGCATGAGACTCCCAGAGAAGTCCCTTCAATAGTTACGTCAAAGATCTGTCATCACTCCCAGTGCAGAGGAGGAGGAGGCTTCCTGGCCACCATAGCACCACTCCCAGTCCAGAAGAGATGAGTCTTGCAGGCACCAACAGCAACCCCACCCACACACCATCGAAATGAGAAAACATGTAAACAAGCCTCAAAAAAAAAAAAAAATGAAAAAATGAAATCAGAAATAATTTTTCAGATAACAGCAGAGATTGCCCCCATAGTGCAAAACATGATTCATAAATCTAGAGAGGAAAGAGATTTAAAAAAAATAGAGAGGCTGAGGAACATGATGCAATCCCAACATAGGAAACAAATGGAATCCATAAAACAGATATAAACAGATTTCCAGGAGATCAAAAACTCCAATAAAAGTCTACAAAGCAGAATGAGCCAATATGAGGACAGAATTTCAGATATAGAAGATAAGATTGCAATTAGTGACCAGGAAAAGAAAAATTGCTTTAAAATTGTAAGGGACCATGAGAAATCAATCCAGCAGCTGCTAGACAATGCAAAGAAGAATAACATAAGACTGATCAGAGTCAACGAAGAAACAGGGGAGAGTGCAGATGACATAAAAAAAAAAACTGTTCACAGAAGTGATGGCAGAAAACTCCCAAGCAGGGGCAAACAACCTGACATACAGTAAGGGAGGCATATAGGACTCTAACTAGCCTTGATCAAAAAAATCTATACATAGGCATATTTGTTAAAATTCCAGAAACCCAACAGCAGAACAAAATTCTATAAGCAGTTAGAGAAAAGAAACAAGTCACATACAAAGGAAAGCCCATCAGAATCACAGCAGACTTCTCAATGCAAACCTTCAAGGCAAGAAGAGCTTGGAGTGATGTATTTCAAGCCCTAAAGGAAAACAGCCTCAAACCCAGAATGATGTACCCTGCAAAACTATCTTTCAAAATGGATGGAGAAATAAGATACTTTCATGACAAAGAGCACTTTAGAAACTTTATGAATACCAAACCAGCCCTGCAAAAAAATTTTAGACAATATCCTAGGAAAAGAAAACAAGGATCACAACCCCAGGGAGCCCGGCAGAATGAATCTGTTTGGCGTGACAAGAAATTAAACACAAATGGGGAGAATCCAACAAACAGAAAAAGACATGACAATGATAATTTCACATGTATAAGTTATAACCATCAATATTAATGGTATCAATTCACCAATCAAAAGAAATAGACTAACAGAATGGGACAAGAAGCAAGATCCAACAATATGCTGCATACAGTAAACACACTTAATTCAAAAAGAAACTCATAGACTGAAAGTTAAAGGGTGGAAAACAATACTCCATGCTATAGGAAAGCAAAAAAAAAAGCAGGAGTAGCTACCCTCTTTGCAGATCAAGTGGATTTCAAACCAGTACTGATTAAGAGAGACAAAGAAGGACACTACATCCTTGTAAAGGGAACAATCCAAGAGGAAGAGATGACAATCATAAATATACATGTACCAAACAGTAGTGCACCCAACTATATAAAACAAATAATAATGGACATGAAAAACCATATAAGCACTAATACAATAATGGTGGGGGACATGAATACCCCACTGTCACAAATAGATAGATCAACTAGAGAAAAAATAAGTCACAAAATACTAGAACTCAATCAAACACTTGAACAAATGAATTTAGCAGATTTTTACTGAGTGTTCCACCCCACAAAATCAGAATACACATTCCTTTCAGCTGCACATGGGTCATTCTCCAAAATAGACCACATACTCACTCATAGAACATGTTTAAGTAAGTGCAAATTGAAGTTATTCCCTTTATATTCTCAGACCATAGTGTGATGAAATTGGAGATCAATAGCAAAAGAAACCACAAGAATTTCAAAAACACATGGAAATTGAACAACACACTTCTAAATAACCAATGGGTCACAGAGGAAATTAAACAAGAAATCAGATAGTTCCTTCAATTAAGTGACAATGACAATACAACATATTGGAATCTATGGGACACAATGAAAACATTCTTATGAGGGAAATTCATAGCAGTGAATACTCATATTAGGAAAACAGACTGAGCCCAATTAAACAACCTGATGCTGAACCTCAAGCTTCTAGAAAAAGAAGACCAGGACAAACCCAAAGCTCATACAAGGGAGGAAATTATAAAGATCAGAGCAGAAATCAATGCAATGGGGACTAAGAGAACGATACAAAAAATCAATGAAGCCAAAAGTTGCTTCTTCGAAAGAATAAACAAAATTGACAAACTCTTAGCCAACCTTATCAGGAAAAGGAAATAAAAGGCTCAAATGCGTACAATTAGCAATGAAAAAGATAGGCCAGGGATTTAGCTCAGTGGTTCCACCACCTGCCTCTCAAGCGCAAGGACCTGAGTACCAAAAAAAAAAAAAAAGAAATGAAAAAGATGAAACTACAACAGACCCAATAGAAATCCAGAGGATCATCAATACCTACTTCAAGAACCTATATGCCAATAAGATGGAAAACACAAAAGGAATGGATAGATTCCTAGATATGTATGAATTACCAACGTTGAACAAAGAAGACCTAAAAATTCTAAACAATTCAATATCAACCAATGAAATGAAAACGTAATTAAAAACTTGCCAACTAAGAAAAGCTTGGGTCCTGATGGCTTCACTGCTGAATTCTACAAGACATTTAGAGAGGAACTACTGCCACTACTGTTTAAACCTTTCAGTGAAATTGAAAGGGAAGCGATACTCCCAAATTCATTCCTGGAAGCAAGCATCACCTTGATCCCCAAAGCAGAGAAAGATCCAACCAAAAAAGAGAACTGTAGGCCAATCTCACTAATGAACATAGATGCAAAAATCCCTAATAAGGTACTGGCAAACAGAATGCAGAAGATCATCAAGAAGATCATACACCCTGCTCAAGTGGGATTCATCCCAGGGATGCAGGGATGGTTCAATATACACAAATCAATCAATGTAATACACTATATCAATAGAGCCAAGGACAAAAGCCATATGATTATCTCTATAGATGCAGAAAAAGCATTTGACAAAATCCAACATGCATTTATGATAAAAAAAAACCCTACAAAAATTGGAATAGATGGTCTCTACCTCAATTTCCTAAAAGCCATCTATGAAAAACCAATACCCAATATCATACTAAGTGGTCAAAAACTGAAATTTTTCACACTAAAATCAGGAACAAGACAAGGATGCCCACTACCACCACTCCTGTTCAATATAGTTTTGGAAACATTAGCCACAGCAATTAGACAAGAGAAAGAAATAAAAGGAATAAAGATAGAAAATGAAGAAGACAAAGTGTCATTATTTGCAGATGACATGATACTCTATATAGAAGACCTCAAGAACTCCACCAAAAGTCTTCTAGACTTAATAACCAAATTCAGTCAAGTAGCTGGTTACAGAGTCAACACACAAAAATCAAAAGCTTTCCTCTACATGAACAACAGACTCACTAAGAGAGAAACAGGGCAAACAATTCCTTCCACGAAAGCATCCAAAAAGCTAAAATACCTAGGAATAAACCTAACAAAGGAAATCAAAGACCTCTTCTCTGAAAACTGTAGCACTCTGAAAAGAGAGATTGAAGATGATATCAGAAAATGGACAGACATCCCCTCCTCCTGGGTAGGAAGGATCAATATAGTGAAAATGGCCATACTTCCAAAACTGCTATATAGATTCAATGCAATTCCAATTGAGATCCCAGAAGCATACTTCATGGACCTTGAGAAGACAATCCAAAAATTCATTTGGAACAAGAAGAGACCCAGAAGAGCAGAAGCAATTCTAGGTAACAGAGACATGGCAGGGGGTATCACAACCCCCAACCTGCAACTATACTACAAAGCTACTGTGATAAAAACAGCATGGCACTGGCAAAGAAACAGACCTGAGGACCAGTGGAACAGATTAGAAGATGCAGAAACAACGCCAGACACACTCAGCCACCTCATCTTTGACAAATGAGCCAAACACCCTCACTGGAGGAAAGATAGCTTCTTTAATAAATAGTGCTTGAAAAATTGGGTTTCAACTTGCCAAAGATTAAAACTAGACCTATATCTCTCACCATGCACTAAACTAAAATCTAAATGGATTAAAGATCTAAATATTAAAATAGAAACGCTGAACTAGGTGGAACAGGGGTTGGTTAGAACTCTTGAAGACATTGGTGGAGGAAAAGATTTTATGAACAAAACCTCAGTTACCCGTGAACTAGCACAATCAGGAAGTGGTATCTCTTCTCATTAAAAAGCTTCTGCACAGCAAGAGAAACCACCAACAGAATGAAGAGACAACCCACAAGTTGGGAAAAAATCTTCACCTGCTGTTCCTCAGACAAATGTCTACTATCTCGAATCCATAAAGAACTTATAAAAATCAGACCTCCCAAATTTAAAGACCCAGTCCAAAAATGGGCATCTGAAATGAACAGACCCTTCTCAGACAAAGAAGTACAAATGGCAAATAAATATATGAAAAAATGTTCAACATCACTGGTCATTTGAGAGATGCAAATGAAAACAATGCTGAGATTCCACCGCCCCAGAAAGAATGGCTGCTATCATGAAATCAACCAATAACAAATACTGGCAGGGCTGTGGGGAAAGAGGAACCCTGCTCCACTGGTGGAGGGAGTGTAGACTGCTGCAAGCACTGTGGAAATCAGTATGGAGATACCTCAAAGAACTAGGACTGGAAGTCCCATTTGACCCCTCTATTCCACTGCTGGGGATCTTCCCCAAAGAATTAAAAGCATCATACCACAGTGATATATGTGCACCCATGTTCATAGCAGCACAGTTTGTAATAGCTAAAACTTGGAAACAGCCTACATGCCCATCACCTGGAGACTGGATAAAGAAAACGTAGTTTTTGTTATAAAATGGAGTACTACTCAGCCATAAAAAATGAGAAATTAGAGACATTTATAGCTAAATGGATGTACATCGAGTCGATACTCTTAAGTGAAATAAACAGGACACACATGTGTGAATACCAAATAGTTTCTCTAGTGTGAGAAACTGAAAGTGTAAATAAGGGCTAAAAGGTATAATAGATAATGTGAAATAGGAAGAAAAGGGGCAAAGGGGAAGGGGAAGTGGGAGGGCTAGGGGAAAGGAAAGAAGGGAATGGAATTAATATTAGAAAACTTAAAAAATGGAAACAAAGTCTTTGTAAATAGGAAGGGATGGAGTGGTTAAAGTCAGGGCAGGGGGAAGGGGGAAAAAGATAAGAACAAGGAGAGATTATGTAAAGGTGCAAGTTTCCAATGATGAATGTCATTATATTGTATACCTAAAATGTAGCAATAAAATTAAATTTAAAAGGAAAGATTTGTCAGCAGGAGCAGTGTCTATTTCCTGTTCCCTCTGCTGTTGCTGCTGGTGTCATTGTGTTGCTCTAACCTGGAACCTTAAGCTGTGACACTTTGTCACAGCTCAGTTTTCACACCTTGCTCCCTGTAGCCTACTATTCCTCTTTAATGCCTGTGTTTGCCGTCTAATGGGTAATTATCTTTGTCAAGACCACAACTATGGCTCGCCAAATGCTCTTAACACAGGAACTTTGTGCCAATGGACACATCCATCAGGTTAAATAATTTAGCTCACCTAATTGAACAAATGAATGGACACCATTAGGTGGAACTATACTATTGCTCAGAACTAATACCACTTTATAATCCACATCACTATCAACTAAGTACTCGTGTCTTTGAATATTTCAGAGACAGCTGGAAGTGGTTAACTACAGATGAATAAATCAGCATAGAGTAAAAAGAAACCTAGTAGAAATCTCACCAAAAATCATCTTTTGGATGAGACAGAGTGCTGTGGTTTGAACCTAAAATGTCCCCCCAAAAGTCTCAAGTGTTTGAAAGATGATTGGATAATGAAGATGCTATCCTCATCAGTAGACTAATCCACTGATGATTTTGTAGTTGATTAAGCTGTTCAGAGGTGCAGTCTTGTCAGAAGAGGGGGGTCCCTGTGGGCATAACCTAGAGGATATATTCTTGTCCCCTGCTCCTTCTCCTCCTCCTCCTCCTGTCCTCTCTTTCTCTCTCTTCTTCCAGCCACCAAAGGCTGAGAAGCTTTCCTCTGCTAAGTCTTCCATCATGCTGATTCTTCCTTGGAGCCTGCTGACCGTGGACTGGACCCACTGAAACAGTAATCAAAAAAACAACCCTCTTTCTTTAAGTGGTGGGTGTCATGTATTTTGTCCCACTGATGGGAAAGCTGACTAATACACAGAACTAACTATATCAAGGTTTTGTGTGCTTTGGAAAATACCCTGACAACACGGAAGACCCAGTTTCTGATGGGTTCCCTGGATAGTGAATAATTCTGTAGAAAAGACTCCAAAAAGTTCTAAAGTTAGATCTAAAAAGAATGGGTAACAATTTGAAATGAAACTTTATGGGTGTTATTCTCAACTTTATAACACAAAATGCATTGTAAGAAATTACTACCTGCTCTTGCTTCAATATCTCATATTTTAATGCGAAAAGTATTTTTTACATAAACCATTTTTTACATAAAGCATAATTTTACATAATTTACATAATTTTTTGCATAAAGCACCATTCATCAAAATCCTCTGTGTATGCATTTATGAAGAAGTCCCAGAGCACCTTTTAGTTGTTTTGTGTTATGATTTTTAATATGAACAAAAACAGCGGGTATTTGCCTAAAGCTTCCCTAGGCACTGTAAACAGATAAGAGACTGGCAGCAAGAAAATTTCCTGAAGTCCAAGACAGGAGCCATATGAATACCTGTCTGGATTTGGCAGTGAAACTACCTCACTGCCAGGCTTCTTGTGGCCACCTCCTTTGAGGTCAAAGAAGCCTCAGAGATGGCTACTGGACCATTTCACCAGGTACAGAGTCCTGACTCACCTGAGGTGATTTTGGCTCAAGCAGCTGCATTTGAAGGAGAGTAGGGACTCAGCATCACAGTGGGGAATTCCTCTCAAACCTATCCAGGCAAGAACAGGCAGAGAAGGAAGCCTAGGGTTTTTGGCTGCAGTCCGTTAAGCAGGGGAAGTTTCCGGGGGCTGGGATGTTTCTATACTAATTTATACCCTCTGGATTCCATTCATTCTTCTAAACCCATTATATTTTAGTATAGTATATTAGGAAACCTTAAAGTCGCCTAGCCAAACCTCCTCCTTTCACGTAATAGGAAACTATGGCTCAGGGAGATTAACTGCCTTACACACATTGTTGGTGGCCAAGTCGGGTTAGAACCTGTGTCTTTCATGGCTACTGGGCTCTTCCATCCTGTGGTCTGAGCCATGTTCTTCCAAAGTAGGTCAATCTCCAGTGCCAGCTTCACAAAGTTCTCACTAGCCTCAGCACAGTGCTAGGGGCAGAACCAGAAATTGTGGGGCTCTCACCTCTGTTGTACCTTTATTCTACTTCCAGAATGAGCATTTGTTCCCAGCTTTCCTTCACACTGTGCCCTGCTCCATCTCTGCTTATCTCTGCAATTCTGGGCCAATTATCTTTGACATGACCTTCAGCTAGCTGTGCATGATGCAAGGGGTTGCAGGCTCACACAGACTCCACATAGTCACACGCACACATATGCACACACTCATGTGCACACAGCTAACACAGGGTGGGCACAACCCTACTGCTGCGTCTTGGACCTACTCAGCCATTCCAATAGGAATGAGTCACCTAGCACATCAGTGACACCTGTCTCCCCTCTTTTTGTGCCCAATTCACATTCTAGACCCAGCCAGCCAGCAGTCCAGGCCTTAGGCTTCAAGGCACTGAGCACACAGCATGGGAATGACAGCAACGTGCCCCTCCACTGTCACATCTATGGGGACAAATGATAAAAGCCAGGAATCAGGGCTCTGCAGAGCTGGGTGGGCCCCAGCCCCGAAGAGCTCCTCACCAGGGCACTGCTGGTCAGTTAACACTGCCCTGTAGCTTATGGACCCTCTCCATAACATGGTTTCTCTTCCTTCCTTGTCCCCAGAACAGAAAAGCAAAATCAGTATAAATCAGTATAAATCAGTATAAATCAGTATAAATTAGTGAAGGGAAAACTCAGTAAAAACAAAAGGATACTGGGGCAATAATTGGAGATAACAGAGCAGATTTTCCAAATCATAGGACACAGTTTCCAACTCTTTTAAATAAGCATCCTTTTAATCTCAGGGTTTTAACACACCAGGAACCAGAACAACAACACATCAGGGGAGGAGAAAACAGGACACTCTGTTTCTCCTTTCAGGGAAGTTTCTGGGAAGAGTCCAGGAGCACCACTATGTAAATATTTTCAGGTCCCCTACACTTGGGTTTGCCATTCCAGCAAGCAGGGAAGCCATCAAGTAGATTTCTTTCCTTTTCTGCTCTGACCAGCCAAGAGATTGCTTCTGCTCACAAAGCCATCTGACATCTCTCCTGCAGTTACATTGGTGATTGGGGGCTTTCCTTCAGTATCGTCCTCCATATGACAAGGAGACTCATGCCTGATATCCTTCCCTGGTTTCCCTTCCTGGCAGTCAGCTGAGGTACAGCCTCTTGCATTTGGACATGGGCTGTGGACTTGTTCCTCACATATGCCACAGCCAGCCAGCAGCTAACCAGTGAGTCTAGTGAGCAGGGTAATGGAAATTCAGCTGACGAGTGGAGGCTTTCCAATATCAATTTCCCTTTTCTTACCACAATTTTATAGGACTTCGCAAAGATGCACTTCAGCACTTTTGCAAGGCAGACTATGTTCTGAAAAGAATCAAGCCTGTCAAAGCTCTAAACTTTTAGGTTGTTGTTTTTAATGGTTTGATCAATTACCAAAGCACATTATGTTCCTGTAACCCTAGCCTATGCCATAAGAAGAGGGTTAGAATCCCAAGATTTTAGGAAAATCTGTTTGCCAGAGTTTTATGTTACCCTCAGTACACTGTCTCTTCTGTTCTCAGACACTGACCATTTAATTTTACCCTAACATCTCATACTATGTTTTTGAATGTGTAGAAATCAACATTTCCATAAGGCAAGTTTCAGGTCTCTGTTAATCAGAGACTTCCCTACAGGGAGGACTGGCCCGCTTAGCTGACTCCACTGCTAGGGAGCAGGAAGTACAAAGAACTTCAGTTCCCTAAATGAAATGCAGTGAACAAAGTGGCCTCCCTGGAGAGAAGTTCTAGTGAATTCCAAAGATATTCTATAGATGCACAGTCTCACCAGTTCCTTTTGGAAAGGAAACTTACTGGGCAGGCTCGTAACTTTCTTCTACTTCTCAGACTAAAAGCTCAGCACTTCCACAGAGGCACACTGACTTCATTGGCTTGATCTCAGTACTTCAGAGTGAAGCAAACAAAGGTGAACATGTAGAATACACTTCAGAGTCAACATTGGGACTTTCCCTAGTTTTTTTTTTTAATTTAATTTTATTGGTACATTTTAGGTATACAATATAATGACATTCATCATTGGAAATTTGCACCTTTACATAATCTCTCTTGGTTTTTATTTTTTCCCCATTCTCCTGCCCTCCCTTCAACCCCTCCATCCCTCCCTCTTTACAAAGACTTTGTTTCTATTTTTTCATTTTCTCATATTAATTCCATTCCCTTCTTTCCTTTCCCCTACCCCTCCCACTTCCTCTTCCCCTTTGCCCCTTTTCTTCCTATTTCACATTATCTATTAAACCTTTTGGGACTTTCTCTAATTGATATTTTCTCAGTTATGTGCTCAAACAAAAACTTAATGAGAGGGATTATTTTGATTTAAAGGTACGGTTAGTCTCATACAACTTGAGCTCTTTTCTGGCAAAACTGATGTGTAATTATCTTTTTATGTGTATACCTCAAAAAATGGGTCTTATAACTGAGTGAAACCTAACACTAACAAACTCCAGAGACCCTAAGAGGTCACAGAATTCCACATCTTAGCTTGGCCCCCAAGGCTTCCCCACCAGAAGGATATTGCCTGCCCCACATTCCATCTGCCTCTTCAAGTGAAGTCTTCCTTGACTCCTTCTACTCCCCCACACCCCTCTGAGCCCACCACTTTAGAACTGATCATCCTTCCCATAGAAATGCCAGTGCATCCTGTACATTTGGGTACTGTCACATGCAATACTTACAGGTTTATGTGTGAAATGCACTTTCTCATACAGAATTTCTCAATTGCTGCACTATTGACATTTCAATGGAGAAAAAATTTTGTTGTGGAAGCTTCCCTGTGTATTGAAAGATAATTAGCAGCATCCCTGACCTTCACTAGATACCCCTGGCACATCCTCCCTCAGTATCCACAGCCAAAACTTATCAAATATTTCCATGTATCCCCTTGGAGGTAGGATTGCCCAGTTGAGAACTACTGTATAAGCCACAGCTCATAAGGGCAGTGGCAGTGTTGTATTTCTTTTTAAATTTCTATCACTTTGCACAATCCCTGCTCTATAGTGGCATTTACTAAGTACATTTTTACTTTGAGAATCAAGTGAATTGTTACATGCCAAGACAATATTTATGTTCAATAAATGTTAACTATCCTAATACCACTATGTATTTGGAACTACTGCTCAATCTCAGCAAAAAGTAGTAATGATAGCACTAACTTTACAATTTTGTAAGTACCCATCAGCTGTGGTGTGCAGCATGTGCTGACTCAACTTGGGCTGAACTCTAGGATGAGTCATGATCTTTGAAACTAGCAAAAGCTCTCAACTCCTACCCACAGGTTTGTTTCAGATATGATCATCATACTTCTGGACTCTTCGTAGGTGCCCACTGGTTATTAGAGCTTGCTTCTGACTTCCACCTGTAACCCTGGCCTGGGTCTAACCTGCTGATCTCTCATCTATCTTGGCCTCTAGAAAGGCATGCTCCTTACCTAGCCTATGAGGTATTAAATTTAAAAAATTACAGTAAAAGACACATTGCTATTAATCTCCCTCAAAATATTCCCTCTTCCTTCAAATACACTTATTCCATCATTCTTGCCACTTTCTGAAGCAGTTCTGTCAGTCCTCTTTCACGAAGGTCTTTAGTTGCACTGTTGTGGTGCCTCCATGTCCTGAATTAATTTAAAATACATTTACCTCTCATGGTCATTTTGACTTTGGGAAAGACCAGAAGTCTCATGGTACCAAATCTGGTGAATAAGGTGGATAAGAAGAGACTGTAATGTTTTTACGATCCTGCCTTTCCATTAGATACCACTCAGCAACAGCATTCGCATATTCTTTAGCACAACTTTTAAATACACTCACAAAAGAGGAATTCCAAAACTCCTTTAGAAAGTGGCAAGAAGTGATTGTATAAGGGTGTACAAAGTGAGGGGAAAATATTTCCAGGTGAATTAATGGCAACGTGTCTTTCACTGTAATAAATTTTTTAATTTTAACATTAACCATATATTTTGATCACCCTTGTACACCTCATTCACTCTCTGTTCCTTCTTGGCTCAATTACACCTGTTGAGTTAGCCCACATCCCAAAGTGACTTGTTTTGCCAGCCTCTAGGCCCTGTAATCAGGTCATTTGCAAATGGTACATAGCATGCAAGATCTTGTGCATTTACCCTGGCTATGTGTGTATTGTACTGAAGAGAATGAGTTAAAAGAAACCAGTTCTCTCCAATGATTGAGTTTTGGGCTCTATACCATGTAAAATAATCAGCCTGATACTTTACTCTCCAACTGCTTTAGTATTGTAAGAACATTACTTATGACAGAAATAACAAATAATTACAAGTAGTGACTTAGTTGACTATTATTGTGTTATAAAATTATTATCACCACAGGAAATACTCAGAAACTAAGGTCTCCTTTGAGACTCAGGGTAGTGTGAAAAGACAGCTTGGCTTTTGGGGTGGGCAATATTAGTTACATCGTGACATTGGTGGCCCCGTTTGAGTTGGGAGTATGACAAAGTGATCCCTACTTAGGAACTAAACTTTATTAAGAGTCTATGTAGTTGATATCCTTATCCACATTGCAAATCTCACCTCTAATTCTCTTTCCTCCTTCCCTCTAATCATCATAACAACATATATCCCATAAAAAAGAGTATGCTATTACCAGACATCAGAAAAGCTGATCTGTAAATGGAACTTTTACTCCCAATAGTATCTCCCACTGTGGTGCTAATTCATTTGTCCCTTGTCCATTTATTCATCTATTCACCTATCTTTCCATTCAGTTATTTGTTCATTCCATAGGTATTGTTCAATACCATGATGTGCCAGGAGCTGTTATAAGATGTAACATTTAAGGATGAGTAAGAATGTCACTGTCCCAGCTCTTGCAAAGTTTTGGTCATGTGGGGAATACAGATAATAATGAAACAATTGTGCAAGTGGTTGGAAAATCAGCCCTGTAACCAGTATGCATGCTTCCATTCTGCACAACAAGCAGGAGTCCGCCTAGCAATGAGATGGGAAGCAAAGGCAGAATGGAAAACATGCCAGTTCCCAAGATCTCCCTTCAGATGCTCTATTGCAGGCATAAGGTGGCCCAGGAAAGCATATTTCCCAGCAGCAAGATCAAAAACTGCTTGGAGTATGTGACCCTTCAGGAAGGTACAGCCATGTGCACTCACTGGCTCAGGCCACTGAGGAGGTAGATAAGGTGCTGGACAGCTGTAATGTCACCCTAAAAACTGGGCAAAGAAAATGAAACTTAGAGTAAGTCTGAGGTACCCCTAGCTTCAAATGCATCCTCCTAGGTTAGCAGTCTAACATATTCCAGTTCTCTTTCACTTTTCCCATTTTAAAGACAATTCCACTGTAAATAAATAAAATTTAGCGCTTTTACTGCCCATCACTTGTATCTGAGGTTAAAGTTAGTAATGCCATTTCCAGGGATGCTGGAAGTCAGCTACATGTACAGTATTTATCCTTAGGGTGTCATTGCTACTTTTTAGTGCCAGGGTGAGTCCTGGAGTCCCTACAACTGCTCCAGATTATTCAGAACTCTTGAGCTCAGAAAAACTCCTTGGGAAAGGTGATGCCAGAGGGATATTCCAGTTAGTTAGGAATGAGCAATCAAAAAGAGGAAGTATTAAATAATTTAATTTGGCTTTTTTTCTTGCATGACCCCAACTTCAAATCCAGCAGGGATGAATCTGTCAAAAGTCTGGGTGAATAACCTGGAAAGGCCTCCAGCGTGCCCAGTCACATCAAAGCCTACACAGCTCCAGACCGCAGAGGGGAGTGCCACATCGGCAGGCCCCTGACCTGAGTCACTTGGGTACAGACTCTGCTTCTCCTCGTAAAAACTATCTTACCTTTACATGCACCCAAAGTAAACAAGGTATGCCAAACAGTAAGCCTCAGAGGCCCCATCTCTGAGCTTGATGGCTCAGGGACGCATAGAATCCAGTGAGTCCATTTGGTAGCACTATAATAAACTCAGGTCTTGAAAGGCTTTTAAAGTGTTATTAAACTGGTGTCAGGAAGAAAATGTCAAAATACTAAAAACAGATTGGAGTTACAAATATGGCTCCGAGTCCACTAGCAGTTTATTCATTCCTCTCGATTTATATACACAAAGGTGACCTCACATTGTCATATGGTAGTGAAAGCAGTCAGGCAGGCTGCACAAAAGTTCCAAAAACAGTGCCTCATGAGTGAGTGAGGATGTGAGCAGCCCTATAGGGATCAAGGGACCCTCTGCCCCATCTGCTCAAAATTTTTTCCAATATAAGTGATTCCCAGAGCATTATTATAATCATCATCATCATCATCATCATCATCATCATCATCATCATTATCATCAACATCATCATTGTCATCATTATTTGCGGTACCGGGGATTGAACCCAAGGCTTCATGCTTGTTAGGCAAGCACACTGCTACTGAGCTAATCCCCAGCCCCAGAACCTGTTATTCTTATGAACGCTCAGAAAAACTGTATTGCATCAGGTCTAGCTGATTGCACTCATTCACATGCATTCAGCTGGAAGAAATTCCAAAGAGTCTCTTCTCTAGTAGTTTTCCCAATTCACTCCTCAAATTGCCAATGTCCCTTCCAAGATTCCAGGGTCTTCCATAAGACTGAGGTCAGGGGTCAGGACCCAGATTCCAAGCATCAGGCTCAAGCAGAACTACTGCACTTCTGTGTATTATTTTATTAGCATGTAAATCCAGGTCATATTGAAAAAAATGATTTTAAAATGTTGCTCACTATCCTCACTCCCATAATGAAGTTCAAGTGTACAGAAGAGTTGTGAATTGCCAATTAGTTGGTGGCAAAATACAACAGAATCTTGTTCCTCTGTTTCTAAAATCACCTTGCAGACTTATTTAAATTTCTAATTTCAAAACTCTCTAATCTCTCAAATGCTTCTTTGCAATTGCATATGAATTCATGCTGTGGGTTGACTGGAAAAAATTCACTGAAGACTCATGTTATTTAAATTTCTTCTCAACCAACAAATACTTGTTGTTACCAAGCTACTTTATTTTCTTAAACACAAAGCCTGTAGGTAGACACTCAAACAAAATTCTCCAATTTAAAATACTCTGAGAAATTATGTCATTTATTCCAGAGATAGATAGGAGCCTTAGTTAGCATGCTAGTACTGATTGATTGATAGTGACTGACGAGAAAGATACTGAAACCACCCCTGGCCACAGAGATGTTGCATCAGTGATTAGCAATGTCTGCCATGGATGTGGGAGTGGGACCATGGTATGATTGCCTCATCTTTGTCATCCCTCACCTCTCTTAAGACCTATAGTTTGGCTTACAAAGCATCTTTTAATTTCTCCATGTTCCCAATTAGACTGGTAATTTTCAAAATTAAGGACCATAACCAAAACACCTAGCAAATCACTATATATAAATTCAGATGCTAACAACTACTATTAAGCATAATAGAATTGAACTCAGTTGAACTGAATCAAATAAAGTGGGATCAAATTGAATTAAATGGCTTATTGCCAAAAGAACATCAAAACAAATATTCATCAGAATGTACACCTACTTGGAAGCCAAAAATACTTTCCGCTAACACGTTAAAATAAAAACATAGTCTAGATTTAATTTGGGACTATTTCCCAACAAGTTAGTTTAAATTGGCACACCTTTTCCAAAACAAGGTTTTGTCAGTAGGATATTGGAAGATGGGGTCTTGGAACAAAGTTAAATCTAAAGAAAATTAAATATATTTTGGTATTGCACCTTATTGGCTGTTGAATTATCAGAAGTCATGAAAAAGTGGAAACGTGGGTAATGAGAACATTGATTCTTTGATATTTCAAACAGAACAATTAGAAACAGAAACAAATTGCATTTCAGAAAGGCAGAAAATCCACAGGATTTGCAAGCCTCTTAAAGACTGAATGTTCTCTCTCTGAGATGTTATTTTTCAGTAAACCACCTTCCTCAAAGAGCTTTGCTCGATGCGCTCTGCCCATTGCTTCCTGTTTTCTGCAAAGTGCAGAGATCCAGAGTAGAGAGGAAAATGTGAGATGTAATCTGGGGCCTGGACAGATTACTGAGGAATCAGCCCAACTCTCTGGGAGAGGGGAAAACAGCAGAGAGCTGACAGGAAGTACCAGCAAGGTAGGAGAGAAAATGAGGCAGGATATCACGTGGGCCAGAAGGGCAGCACATGCCATCCTCCTCTTCCCAGCACCAAGGGCCTAAGGCCCCTTCCTGGGCAGAATTCAGCCCTATCCATAGAAGGCCAGGCCTCACTGGATACTTTTTTCCTTTTCTCCCCCCCACCCCCCATGCCAGGCTGGGCTCAAACTCACAATCCTTCTGCCTCCACCTCCTAGAGTGCTGAGATTATAAGCGTGTGCCATTGTTCCTGGTTCACTGGCTTCTTTTTTTCTGGCAGGTGTGTTGTTAGCTTTACTCTTCTCCAATGTGGGTTTCAAGTACATAAAATCTCTGGAAGGAAATTATTTATGATAATGGATGTGAAATGACATTCACTATGGGAAGAAAACTGTAACTCACTTTGAATCCACAGTCCGGCCCACTGGGCAGTACAAATGGAACCTCATTTATGGGATTCCTCTTTTCTCTAGGACTGTGGCTCAGCTCTTCTATAGTTCTAAGCCATCATGCATGTAGGAGGGAGCCAGGAGACAGGTGAACCCTCTTGTGGTCCATCTAGGTGGGTGTTTGCCACAATCCAGGGGTTCTGTAGGTATCAATCCATGGTACTCCCTGTTATTACTTCTCCACCTTGCCCTGGGTTACCAGTACTGTATTAGTCAGCTCCTAGGGCTCAGGAACCTGAGTGAGAAACACTCTGCCTGTCTAAACTTAGTGGTGCTTCCCCAGAGTCACCACAGAGATCCCCCCAGATTCTTCCAATCCATAGTAGCTGCTGCTGTCTTACCAGGAGATAAGGTGCAGGGTGGCTCCATCCAGGGCAGGGTAGAGAAGAGCATCTGACATTCTTGACTAAGCCTCTGCCATCCAACATTGTGTTGATGCTGCCCTTCTCTTTCCCTCCACTAGAAACTCTGAAGTCACAAAAGCAGAGAGAGTGATGGGATTCCACTGTCACAGCTCAACCAAGGGAGCTGACCTCTATATCAGGCTCACAGCTCTGTGTTTGTGAAGTGAATCAATACCTGAGTAGATGAATGGATACCAGCCTTTCACACTACCATGTCACCTTCCAAGACAGTGAGCACAGACATGTGGGCTACTATAGTGGAGAAAAAAAGGGGAAGAAGGAAATCTTAGGGTAGGGAGCATGGGTTAATTTCACAAAACATTATCTCCCCAACATGTACTTTCACCTGAATTTGTAAGGAATTCAAAGCCAAACCTATAAGATCTATAAGATCTACAATATAAGATCTACAGCTCTAAAATACATTAGGACTTGCCTAGACAATAATTCCCTCTTGGCTGGAATGAATGAGGTGTGATAAAAAATAGAATGAATGTTTAAATTTTAAAATTTTATTACAACAAAAGGCACATCACCATTAATTCCCCTCTCAAATACTCCTCCTCACTTCAAAGACATTTATACTATTGTTTTTGTTACTTTCTGAAGTTCTATAAATCTTCTTTCAATAGTGTCTTTAGTTGCATTGTTGTGGCTGCTTCAATGTCCTGAATTGATTCAAAAGTTTACCTTTCATAGTCATTTTGACTATGGTGCCAGATCTGGTGAATAAGGTAGATGAGGGCTTACCCTAAAGTTTTTACAAGCCTACCCACTCATTGGATGGCACTGGAAAGCAGCTTTCACTATATTTTTGATCACACATCATAAACATGTTCATGAAAGAGGACTTCCAGAGCTGCTTCAGAAAGTGGCAAGAATGACGAGATAAGTGTGTTCAAAGTGAGGGGAAGTAATTTGAGGGGGAATAACAGTAACATGTCCTTTACTGTAACAGTTTTTTTAAATTTTATAATTCATCATATTTTTGTCACAACTGGTATATTAGTTGAATTGGTGCTAATTCTCCATTTATTAAACATGAGACATTTGGAGAAAAGTCCTGTTCCCCTAGGCATCTCTGTGACTCCTTATTTCTAAAATAGTTTGAATCTTCCATTTGTTCACCCAATGAATACTGGTTGACCATTGTGAGGCAGAGGATTAGCACCTAACCCTTCCCTATTACTTGTGATGAAGATGGTGGTCACGCCTCTCCCCCTCACTTCCCTTTGCTCCCCGTAAGTTCCCCACCAAGAAGGGACAGGTACAGCTTTCTTCATTGCCCTCCCACCACCTCTGGGGTTACCTGCCACTCTCTGGAGCTCTCCAACAGAGGTGCAACTTGGCTGTCAACCATGGTGCCCTGCCCTTCTCCAGCTGCTGTAGATGTTGCTGCCACCTCTTTGAAGAAGCAATGGCAGGAAAACCACCCAAACTTGCCAAAGTTCAGGAAGGGATCCAGGCCCATTTTTAATATTCCAGCCTCTCCAACCCCCAGAAGCTGTGAGTAATATAGCTAGCCCACCTAAAGATTCCCCCGGGTTTAGCATGGTTATTTTCATAAAGGCACAACAGCTAACAATTAAAGAGTTCTGGAAACTGCCCACCATAACAGTTGCAGCTGTCCTGGATGCCCCATACCTGCTCCAGAAGACACCTGCCCTGACCACAGCAGGCTTGAATTTAAACTAAGAAGTAAAATTGAATTTGGACCAATCAGTACATTTCGATCAGAAGGCTAGAGTTTAAACTGATTTGGATGAATCATAGGCCTGCAGCTGCTATATAAGCAGCATTCCCTTCCCACTTCTTAGGTAAGTCTAGGAGGGCTCCTTCTGGTGCTTTGACCACCCTGTGCTGCCTTATAGGTCCTGTTCAAACAAAGCCTTGCTCTGTCCTGTAAATCTGTCATGATTTATCTCTCTGTTAATGAGGGCTTGGATGATCCTATACATCTACTCATGATCCTTACCCTGAGTGGACAAAGCTGTCATTTTTAAAGAAAGCTGTAACACTAGAGACTGTTTGCTGTGAAGAGCTCCAGAGATCAGCAGCTGAGGATGATCAGTGGCAGAGACCAGTAACTGGCAGCGTGGACCAACAGCATCCAGCACTAACTGGTGCCAATTGGTGGCATCAGCGCAACTATCAGAGTTTAGATTTGCCAATTCACAATTTCAATCTGTGAATCAAGCAAAAGAATCCTCAAATGACTGGCAATAATTTAGAGATCTATACATACGCAATTTAGAGTGCTATACATTGGGCTGGGAACGGGGATCCTGGCCCACAAGCTAATGAAGACTTCAGACATTAAACAAATATCTAACTATAAAAGATGCTGAGTGCATTCATAAGTTCAAAAGATTACAGGGGAGCCGAGGTTTCTTCTGGCTCCCACATTCTGTGATTTTATAATGCTTTCCAGTTTCCCATCCTGAGGACCCCACAATCTCACACCAGGCTCTTTTTAGGAAGTTGTGGGTACATTAAAGGCTCCAAAACATTCTTGGACTCAAGAGTTTTGCCTGGACCCCATGAAGGCACATCTCATGAGTCATCTTGTCCAGTGCTTTTCCTAGAGTCTTACAAAAGAACATGCAAATCTGTTGTACTTAAAACATTTTCTTGGATGAAATGAAGATTTCTCTCTTATGCCATTAAATTTCTTTCTGGTGCTAATCTAAGTCTTTCTGATGGCATTGTAAACCATCTGCTGCTGCTTGTCCCTCTGGAGTTGGGGGACTCCTGGCCACAGCTTGTCGTCACCATCCACCTATGCAGTTCTCACAGACCATCCCTGATACCACTTGGCCCTCTCTTCTGCAGAGATGCTCCAAGGAGGTCTATGAAGCTAACCTGACAGTTTTCTCACCTCTTCCTTTAGATCCTTTTCCCTGGAATTCTTCCAGATCTCCTCCAAAGAAACAGAACAAAACTGGATGCAATTAAAGGCACCAAGAAGTTCTCACCAAGAGTAAAATACTAGCTTTCAATTGTCTCTATGTTCTTTCCTTTTTAAACCTCAAGCAAGAAGCATTTCTTGAAGCAACATTTACACTAGTTGGATTTTATTCATCTAATCATATGTAGCCTGCTATACTTAACATTCCTCATTCAGGATTTCACAATAACCTGAAAAAAAACCAATAATGACCATCATACCATCAAATCCAGTGGCACTGGTGTGGTAAGCAGAAGGCTCTCTGGTCAGGTCTGTGTTAAATCTCTGAGGTAATTAATGCTGAGTAAATCATTATCTGTTTATAAAGCTCTCCAACATTTGGCCTTCAGAAATGTATCCAATCAGTCAAGGCAACAAAAACAAAGGGCCTTTATTCATCAATGATTTCATAACAAAATGCAACTTTTATACTTTCTAAAAGGCATTTCTGAATAAAACAATCTTTTTCTTGGTCTGCTTTTTAAAAATATAATTACTCAAAATTTGGGCATTTTTATGTATACCCTCATATGATTCATTCCCTGTGCTACTTTATCATTTCTAAGAATATTAACACTGGACAAAAATAAAGTCAGTAGATAGTAGATTGACGATTCTTCAAGTCATAAAATGTTATAAATAGAGGAATTGCAATTGAGGAGAAAGAAACTATTCCACTCTAAGCAACCATAAAAACTGGGCTCTAAAAATAGATGCACAAAATTTATAAACCTAGAGACTCATATGACTCAGAAACAGCAATAGCAAGCTCAAGGAGCTCAGCCTAAAAACAAAATATATTTAACAAGAACTTGTGTCATGATCTGAAATGGTTAGGTCTCCATGGTCTTGAAAGCCACTAGAAGCAATCTAAACACATAGTCATAGACCCCAGAATCAATTACTAAACCATCTGCCCCCACCCCCTGCACCCTTAGTCTCCTCCTCAACTCACTGATTAATGGTTCTCAACTTGACCCTCCCCATCCCCTAGCCATGTCACTCAACACTTTGCCTCTACTTCACCTCTCAGGTGGAGTCTAAGAAATTGATAGGTCTGTGAATTTCTAACATCATTTATGCTTTTTTTCCCTAAGTGTTTCAGCCAGAATTTTTTCATGTTCATGTTTCAGAAGCCCAACCCAAACTGGCTGATACACAAAAGCTGCATATATTGACACAGGTAACTGATGTCACAAAGTACACTGTTGCAGCCATAGTTGGATCCAGGGACTCAAATTATACCTCCAGAAACTAATTTCTCTTCACATATGGGCTCTGTTTTCTTTTGTGTTAGCTTTGGTATATTCCAGTTAGTGACAAGATTACCACTAAGAGCATCAGATTCATATATTATCAGCCTAGCCCAGGGGGAAAGACAGACCCTCCTCACAAAACTGGTGGAAAGAGTCCTGGCCTGGATGTCATTAGCCTGTCCAGAGCTGTGGACATACTGAATCCACTACTGGCTCTTCTCACATGCTCCCTTCTGGAGTTGGAAGATATGGCAGCTCCACCTACATCAGACAAGCAATGGGAGACTATAGGAGCATTATCTAAAAGGGACAAACTAAAGCAACAGATGTCAGGCAGGATGGGCCAATTTGTCCTCTGAATCACAGGAGAAGCACAGCAGAGACTGAGCCCTTGCCTCTGGTACACACAGACCCAGGCTGATGGAGAATCCATTGCAGCACTTGCCACACGTTCCCCACAGTAGGCAGAGGGATCTTGGAAGACCTCATGAAGAGTGTTAATGCTCTAACCTGGAGATGACACACTTGATTTTCTGGGATGACAGGGAACTACAACCTTACTGTGTGTTTAGCAAAGGGAGAATCAGAGAATTTGGAAACAGCCCCAGTGATAACTACTATACACCCGCTGATGAAGGCAGTAATGGCCATCACAGGGCAGAACTCTGAACGCTATGGATACTTTTCTCCAAAGGTCACACAAGCCATTCTATTGACATACACAGGGTGACTTTTACAGCTGTAGACCCAGCCCAGAGGGAATGGCAGCATCTTAGAAGCCAAGATTCCCTTTTTTCTCTTTTTGGCTTTTTCTACATTCAGTCTTCCATATCTCTAAAAAGATTCTCATGCTATCACATCTGAATTTTCTCCTCATGCCAAAAGGGGAAAAAAATCCCTGGAATGGATGAGGTTTAAAGTTTCCCTTGCAGTGCCTAGATTTGCAAGGGCCTTGTGCACCACTTAGAGTGATATCTGATAGGACCTTGACATCTGCTGAGCAGAGCAGACAAAAACCGTCAATGATCCAGGGACATTTGTGTAACTTGGTGTGTTCAATAAGCATTCTTTATACTTTTTGGCAAATATAAAAATTAATAGTTGAATTTTATTTCAAATTTAGCAATAAGCTTTGATTATTTCAAGTAGGAAGAAAATAATATAAAGCAGACACTAAGTTCTTAAAAATTCCTTTTTCAATCGTTTCAATCCTTATTTATACTTTCAGTTTCTCACACTAGAGAAACTATTCAGTATTTACACACATGTGTCCTATTTATTTCACTTAAGAGTATGGCCTCAGGACACACATGTGTGAATTCCAAATAGTTTCTCTAATGTGAGAAACTGAAAGTGTAAATAAGGATTTAAATGATTAAAATGAATAATTGATAATTTGAAATAGGAAAAAAGGTCCAAAGGGGTAGGGGAAGTGGGAGGGGAAGGGGAAAAGAAAGAAGGGAAAGAAAAAATTATGAGAAAAGAAAAAATGGAAACAAAGGCTATGTAAATAGGGAAGGGTGGAGAGGGTGAAGGGAGGGCAGGGGAAGAGGAAAAAAAAGAACCAAGATGCGTCATGTACAGGTACGAGCACCCAATGTTATGTAAACATATTGTATACCTAAAATGTACCAATAGAAGAATTTAAGCAAAAAAAAATTCCTTTTTCAAATGAGCCTTTCCACATTCTTGCTTACTGTGCAGCCCATAAAGTGTTACATGCATAATTATAACAGCTCAGTCCACATGTTCATCAATAGTTTTTACAAGTACCCTTAAGCAAGCGTCATTAAATCAAAATGCCTAAAAAGTTATTCACATGTGGGAGCCCTCCTGTGTGCTGTGTTTACAGAGCCAACAAAGGAGAAAAAGATACGTAGTTTTGGCTCAGGAAAGGGTTTCCTCCAAAAACATCAACTTGATTTTTCTGCAGAAACAGACATATATAAATCTTCATAATTTCTATCTTAAATACATGTACTTAATTTCCATAAATAGATCAGAAAATTTAGGAAATAATCTTACGACAGTCATAAAATTCAAGTGGTTTCCTTTAAGGGGATTTCAGTAACATTTGATGAGACAGTGAAAGTTTTAGAGAGCACTGACAGCTTTTGGAGATAATAAATGGAGAGCTGTTTGTTTCATATCAGTTATCATAGCAAAAACCAGGAAAGATGAATTCAAGTATGAACCTTTCACAAGCTGATGGCTTCTCCTTTTGGCCTATATCAGAATCGGCTGATTAAAAACTAGCAAGGCTACAGTTTTATACTGAATTAAGCTTTCTTTTATTTATCTGTTGCAAAAATCTGACTTTGGCTTTTTTGCTCACCTGCATAGAATTTTAATCATTGAGCTATAGAGGAATCATGAATGTGAAAATCAAGTTTCCATTAACATGTGGATTGCATTCAAAATTGAGATAGGAGGCTGCCCAAATGCTTTTGAGTTTTAGTCAAATCAAAGCATATGAGCAGAAGTTTTGTATGTTCAAATGAGTCATAATGTCAGGGTTTCAGCCACCATAAAGCAGCAAGAAGATGCAAGTAGCACCATACATTTGCAAATACATGGCTGGCCCCCAGAACCTAGAGAACTAGGACAGACTTTCATTAGACAAAAGTTATTATATCTTATTGGCTACTAGCTACATGCAAGGCATTCTTCTAGCACTGTAGTAGAATAATCTCACTGGGCACTCACAATGGTTTTATAGGTAATTATCACATTTCACCACTTGCTACTATATAGCTTTGGGAAAATTCCTTAACCTTGTGAAGCAGGAGACTGCAATAATGATTATGCCCCAAAGGAGGCTGTAGGCAGTGTAGGTTGCAAAGAGTTAACCTCACAATTGGCTTGTTTTGAGAAGCGAGTCAGGTCAAAACCTACATGCCAAAGTCAGAATAACTCACACCTCAATTCCATTCCCACAATTAAAGCCTTCTTACTAGAAGGACAATGTTCTAATTACAGCCATGTATTTTGTCTATTCTGTTCCTAATTTGAGAATGCTTTGTCTTGTCCTTTACAAGCCTTCCTTACATTAATTTCCACAGAAATAGCACAACTGCACCTCCTTGCACATAGTACTGCCTTTGCATGTAGTTTGCCTTTACCCCAATTGATTCCCAATAAAAATTAGTGGCTTGGACTGGCCAGTGCCTTTGTCAGTTGTACTGGCATTGGCCATCCTGGCACCCTGCTGTCTCCCTTAGTTCTGTCTTTTAGGGGATTTTTTCCCCTCAGGAATGCATCATACACTGAACAGGAGACTGGGGCCTACTTCAGAAGTTTCCAGTAATGTTTCAGGGGCCGCCAGTATTGTAAGGCCTCAGCTTTGGTGAAATGGGAATAATAACAGGAAGCTTCAGGGGATAGTGCATCCAAATGGCCTAGGGTATAGCCTGGTACTCATTCATTCAAATGAGTGCTAACCATTGCTCTGTGTGCACAGAAAACACACCAGGTGGGGCCTCACAGAGCTCCCATTTCAGTAGGTAGAGACTGACACTAATGTATTAAAATATTTAATATGCTTTAATTATAAATCCAAAATATTAAGCTTGCAACTGAACCATTTAAAAGAAAAATAACTTTTAAAATGTGAAGAAACTTTCTGTTCAATTTATTTTTAACTTAAATTTTGATGAAAAATGTTAAAATTTATAAACTTTGACTATAATCTATTTTAATTTTTAATGTTTATATTATAGTCAATAGATTATTGCTGTCAAAAGAATTATGTAAAAATTATTATAACCATCATTTTCTGAATTATATGCAAAAATTCCATATTATAGAATAAATTTAAAGTAATTTATGAATGTCTTTATTACTCATACAAGCATCTCCAGTCTACCCACAAAACATCAAAATATCACAATAATTATGAAATGCATATAAATGTCTGTTACCATCCAGACATTTAGTCATATGAAAACCATAACTTTATACATATTTTTATTTGTACATATTTATTTTTACACTTGGGTTATTTGCTTTTTCCTTGTGATTTTTAATTATGAGGGTATTTTTGTCAAAGTAGCTAATCAAAGAGATTTTGTTTAAAATTAACTACCTGGATTTGTAACTTCACATATAGACAGGGTATTTTTGTCCAAGTAGCTAATCAAAGAGATTTTGTTTAAAATTAACCACCTGGATTTGTAACTTCACATATAGACATGGTATTTTTGTCAAAGTAGCTAATGAAAGAGATTTTGTTTAAAATTAACTACCTGGATTTGTAACTTCACATATAGACATGGCCTCCCTTTGCTCTTTGACCTAGACTCCAGTGTTAGTACAGGGCCTGGTTTGAGACAGCTCTGAGGCCCATGTGTCAGGCCCCAACCTAAGTAACAGTAGAGGCTCTCCCTGGCAAACTTCCTGGGAAGGATGTGCTCTCCTACAGCCAAATTGGCACACAGCCCAGGATCTGAAGTGGATGCCTTGGTCCCCTCTGACATCTGTGCCCTTGACCATGGCTACATTCCTAACCCAGCCACCTTGCTTTGCTTCCCATTTCTAGGGCCTTCCTTCAGTGGAGACTTTCCACAGCACCTCTGTTGAGCCTCATTTGAGGGTAGGTCAAAAGAGAAAGTCCACTCTGACTCAGCATTTAGTCCTTTTCCATTCTAGCCCTTCATGCTCAGTCCATCTCCCAGGCCCTGGATCTGTAAAATGTCAGGAGCCTCTTGTTTCAGGCAGGTGTCCTCTGCATTGAGATAGTTCCATTAAGATAGTTCACATTCATTCACCAAATCCCATCTGGTTCCTGTCCCATGGGGTAGAACAGAATAGGAAGGAGTCACTGGTTTTTCCCGTTCAACATGGAGCTTATTCTCCTGTAGAGAATAGAAATAGCTTTCCTGTGGCTTTCCTTTCTGCTTCTTCTCTTCATTGACAAGTCAACTGTCAGATCAGATCAACTCCTAACATGCATGAGGTCCCTGAGGTCTTGTAGGCCACTGAGAGTGCTTTGACCTCTGAGTCAAGTGGGGAGCCATTAGCTAAGTGACAACATCTGACTTCTGTTATAAAAAGGATATTCTGGGTACCATATATCAACATTCCCTCATGCAATAATCCTTAGCAACAGAGCTAGTAGAGCTTTTCTAACAATTTCTCCACTGATTTCCTCCTGAAAGCCCAGAGAGGCATTGACTCACCAGCATGTTGGAAGCTCAGTTTAAGGGAGGCTGTAAGTTTCAAGAAGAGTAAATATCCATTCTATTTGAGGTCATGATCTTAAGGTGGCTGTTATGGCTTCTGCCTAGATGTCTGCCCAAAGCCTTATGCAGTCATAGGTGGGGCTTTTCAAAGGTGGCTGGATCTAGAGTGTGTGATGCTGGCATTGATTTATAGGGCAATACTAGGGTTAAGGGTGCTAGGATTAAGGATGTGAGTGCTACTCTCCCTAAGGGCTGGTAGCCTAGATAAGATATAATGGACAGAAAGAGGTTTGTCGCTTGCTTGCTTTTGCTGTCTTCTGCCTGCCATGAAATGTTTCTCTTTGGTGATGGCCCTCTGCCACGCTACCCTGCCTTGGAGCCAGCTGACTATGGACTGAAACCTCTATGAACTGTAAGCCAAAGAAATCTTTCTTCCTTTAACTTTGAGTGTTAGGTATTTTGTCTTAGCAATGAGAAATGACATTGGCTCTCACCATTTCTACTCCTATCAAGTTGGTCATCATTTAGTAACATGACCCAAAGGGAAGCATATCTCATTATGATTTGAAGAACCAAAAATTAAGCCATAGTCCTCGGCCTACAAAATTGGAAAGCTTTTATTAAAGTTAGAAACTCTTAGTGCTGGTAAGATTTTCAGGAAATAGACTTTCATACAGAGTTGGTATGAAAATAAACCATTAAACTTCATAAAAGAATATGTAGATCCTCCCATCCATTTAATTTGTAAGACTTTATCCTAAGAGGAAAAAAAATAAGTGAAAAAGTTGCATTAAGAGTATTATTTATGGACCAGGGATTTAGCTCACTGGTTCTGCTGCCTGCTTCTCAAGCACAAGGTCCCAAGTTTGATTCCCAGTACAAAAAAAAAAGAGCATTATTTATAATAGTGACAAGAACCAAAATAAATGCCCTATGGCAGGAAGTTAAGTAAATTATATTACAGTCACATATAAAAACACTAGCATTTTAATATAGGAGAAGAAACTTACGATAAATCATTGAGGGGGAAAGCTACAAAACACTAAAGACAGTGTAATTACATTTTGTAAAGGAACTTGAATGCAGCCATTTCCTTGAATAAGCCTGACTTGTAGAATTAAATCATAAAGAAACTCAACCCATCTCTCCCCATTTTCCCTTAACAGTTATTTAATCAAGCTAGTTGTATCTCAATCTCTAGATAAAAACTACATCATACTTCATCTTTCATCACTCTTAGGTAACAGAGAAGCTTATGGTTACTCCTAGGAAAGGAAGTCTCACTTACTAGTAAAAGCATTCAGTCCCAAACTTGACTTAGAGTTGAGGCCTTCTCTTTATCTGAGTCAAGTCTTCCAAAGTTTGCAAACCAGCACTGAGATTTTATTTATCTTTTCTCTGTTTCACCTTGTTTTCAATCCCTCTCTACTTCTTTTGATAACTTAATATTAAGGTTTGATTTCCTGCAGGGCTGAACAGAGAGTATCCCAGTTAAACTTAATTGTTAAATTGCCTGGTTAAAGGATTCCTGGATATGTGGCTGGATTGTGAGAGCACTACCCTCAGCTAAATGGACTATGCAGAATTAGGACCTAGTTTGAGGAAGTGGGTCATGAGGGTGTGACCTTGGGGACTATATCTGGTCCCTAGGTTCTTCTTTGTCTCTACCCTGGCTCTCTGCTTCCCAACTGTCCTTAATGAAGCAGCTTTCCCCCACCACTCCCTTCCACCATTATGTTTCTGCCTTAGAGTAAGCTGACCATGGACTGAAACTGAAACCATGACCCAAAATAAACCCTTCTTCCTTAAAATTGTGAATGTCAGGTGTTTTGTTCCAGTGACAGAAAAGTCAACTAATACAGGGAGGGAGGAGGGAAAGGTGCAATAATTATTACATTCACTGTGGGGAATTGGTACAGGCACATAATACATCTGCCCCCTCTTCGTATATTGAGTAGTTTGGGATGCTACCTAGGTATTATGAAGATTATGTTGTATAGATTTTCATTCTCATGTCCTTTTGTAATCTTCTGAAGAATGATAATATTTTTAGTCCATTAACCTAGTTAGGCAGAGACAGAAAGTTCTATCTTTCCTTATGCCAGCCACGGTTCTCATCTTATTCCAGTTTTTAAAATTTTTGCTATACTATTCAGTGTCTGCTCATGCATGCACCCTTCAGATGTTCATCTGAAACTTGAGTGGTGATTAAATCTTAGTTCAGTTCTCAAAGCCAAGTCTTTATTGTGCTATTTTAGTTCTATTTTGTGCATATATAACTTAGAAATGAGCCTGGAACTTATATAGAGTTATATAGAGAAACAAGGAATCATTTTCTGCAGCTCTCTCTTCTGTAGGATTTTTCTACATCTCCAGATTGTGAGACCCATTTAGTGTACTGTAATTATCCTTTAAAAGGATCTATTTGGAATTTAAACCAATCACACTTAAATAACTCGTAGATCAAGGAGAAAATTTAAAAGGAAATTTTACATTATAAATTAAGGGAAAATAAAAGCACAATATACCAAAATTTGTTAGATGTAGCTAAAGCAGTTCAGAGGTAATTTTACAGCATTAATAAGTTCATATTTAAATGAAAAAATTTCTCAAGTCAATGGTTTAAGTTTTTAATTTATGATGTTAGAACGAGAAAGATAAATTTAATCTAAAGCAAGAAGACAGAAAATAATAAAAATAAGAGCAGAAATCAATGAAGTTAAAAATATAAAACAATAAGAAAAAGGGAACAGAATATGATATTATTAAAAGGTCAATTGAATTGGTAAACATCTATACAAACTAACCAAAAGAAAGAGAAGGCAAAACTTACCCATGTCAGAAACGAAAGAGATATACAGATATTAAAACAATAATAAAGGAATGATATACAAAACTTTATGCTATAAATCCTACAACTCAAATAAAATTGGCCAATTTTCTCAAAGACAAAAATATATATATATAAGAAAAAATAGAAAAATTTGAATAGTCCAATGTCTATTAATGAAATTGAATAGTAGTTTAAAATCTTCAAATAAAAATATCTCCAGGTCCAAATGTTTTCACTGGGGAATTCTACCAAACATTTCCCATATAATAATGATTCTACATAAATTCTTCAAGAAATAGAAAAGGAGGCAACACTTGCCAACACTTGAGATACTAATTATCTTGATACTAAGAGAAAAGTAGGGTTCATTATCTTAGTGAATGTAGATTTAAGAATGTTCAACAGAAGTATTAGCAAATTAAAGTTACCAACACATTCAAATAGCAATAATAATATGTTATGACCAAATGGGATTCATCTTAGAAACACAAGACTGATTTTGTAATCCAAAATCTTGTGAACAATTCACCATAGCAATGGGCTAGATAATAAAAACTACACTATATAAATAAAAGCAGAATAAGCTTTGGACAAAATTCAATATCCATTCAGGATAAAAACTCAAAGAAAACTAAGGCTAGAAAGGAGTATCCTTAACCTGATCAAACAAACCTACAAGAAATAGCTTATAGTTAACATCATACTTAGTGACAAAACACTGAATGCTTTACTCCTAAGACAAGAATCTGGACAAGGATGTCTTTTTTCATCATTGCTACTTAACATCATCCTGGAAGTCTTAGCCAGATTGATAAGTAGGAAAAATATAGAGCATATAGTCTGGAAAGGAATAAATAAAGCTTTCTCTATTCATAGATGACAGGATTGTCTCTGTAGGAGAGTCAAACAAACGAGGAGTAAACAAAAAAATAATCTCTGACAACTAACAGTTGAGTGATGTTGAAGAGGTCAACATACAAAATGAATTAAAATCCTATATACTAGCAATAATCTACTGAAAATCAAAAAAGTACCATTTACAATGGCAACAAAAAGAAACTGAAATGTTTAGACACACGTCTGACAAAAAATACACAGGATTTGTGTACTAGAAAAATTTAAAACATTGATAAATTAAAAGATTACACCATATTAATATCTTGGGAGACTCTATTTTTAGGATATGACATCTCTCTAAACCCATGTATAGATTCAATGCAACGTCAACCAAATTCTCAAGGAATTCTTTTCTGTAGAAATTGGCAAGCTGATTCTAAGATGTATGGAGAAAGGCAAAAAACTTGAATAACTAGTATAACTTTTCAGAAAAGGAAAAAAGTGAATAACTTACACACTGATTCCAAGACATATTCCAAAGCTACAAAATCAATCAAACAAACAAAAAGGTAACAGGATATTGGTGTAGAGATAGTTCAATAGATATCTGGAACAGAAGAGAGCACATAAATTGATGCATATTTGTGATCAACTGATTTCCAACAAAGGTACAAAGGCAATTAAATCTAAAAAGGCTAATATTTTTGACAAATGGTCCTGGAACATCAGCATAGATGGAAAAATAATAGCCTCAACTGAATACCTCATGCCTTTACAAAAAATTAACCCAAAATGGATTATAGAACTAAAAGTAAAAGCCCAAATTATAGAACTCTAAAAGAAAACAGGATAAAAATTTTGTAACTTCTTAAATATTTCACCAAGTCACTATATATAAAAGGAAAAACTGATAAAAAGAGCTTCTGCTATGCAGAAGTTTCTGTTAACTAAATTAAAATATACAAGCTACACACTGACAGAAAATGCATGTTAATTATATGTCTAACCAAGAACTTGTTCCTAGACTATATTAAACACTTGTACAGCTTAATAGTAAGAAAATAAACAGCCCAATCAAAGAAGCGGACAAAATATTTTCAAAGATATTTCACTAGAGATGGTATCAGTATGGCAAAGAATATTGGTATAACTAGTCACTGGGAAAATGCAAATTAATTTCACAGTAACATACTGGACTACATCTCCTAGAACAGGTAAAATTTTAAAAACACATGAACAAATTCACCTGCTGGCAAGCATATAGAAAAACTGAAATTCTCATACATTACTCATAAGAAAGTAGAGTACTATGAGTGGCTGCTTTGGAAAACAATTTGGCAGTTTTTAAAAGTTAAATATAGAGTCATGCAGAAAACACTGAATCAGCCCGCTGCAGACAGGCAGGTCTGTGGAAGTGATCCCAAGGTTGCCAGTCATGCTGAAAACAACGAATCAACCCGTGCCCCAGCAGCAATCCACTGGACCCCCCCCCCCGCCGCCATGCTCCTTTGGCCTCTTCTCTGTACAGTCACCTGGTTCCACACTACAAAGACGCAGAGGACACTGGACCACCAGAACACTGTACTGGAGCTAATTAAGTTCTCAGTATTTAAAGAATTCCTGCCCAGAGGTAGGGGCTTCTGAGCCACCGTCCCACTGCTCCTGGACCACAAGAAGGGGCTTCCAGGCCACCATCCCTCCTTCTGCTCCCAGCCCAAAGGAAAGGGCTTTTGGGCCACCATCCTTACCCTGCTCCTGGCCTCTGTCCCACCTCTCCCAGATCAGAGGAGGTAATCTGTGCAGGTGCCAACAGCCCCCTCTCAGTAGAAATAAGAAAACACATAAATAAGTCTCAAAACCAGACTTGCAGATCACCCAGAGCAACCCCAAAGGGAAATGAGATGGAACACTCTGATACTCAACTACCTGGACCCACTGAACTGGCAACAAAAGGGGATCTGGAAAAAATGAAATCAGAAATAGTTTCTCAGATAACAGAAGAAATTGTGCCCCTAGTGCAAGACATGATTAATAAATCTAGAGAGGAGCTCAGGGACATGATGGAATCCCAACATAGGAAACAAATGGAATCCATAAAACAGATGCAAATAGATTTCCAGGAGATGAAAAACTCCACTGAAAGTCTACACAGCAGAGTGAGTCAATGTGAGGACAGAATTTCAGATATAGAAGATAAGATTGCAATTAGTGACCAGGAAAAGAAAAATTGCTTCAAAATTATAAGGGAACATGAGAAATCAATCCAGCAGCTGCTAGATAATGCAAAGAAGAGTAACATAAGACTGATTGGAGTCAATGTAGAAACAGGAGAAAGAACAGATGACATTAAAAAAACTCTTCACAGAAGTAATGGCAAAAAACTTCCCAAGCAGGGGAAAAGAACTTGACATGCAGATAAGTGAGGCATATAGGACTCCAAATAGCCTTGATCAAAAAAATCTGCACATAGGCATATAATTGTTAAGATTCCAGAAACTCAACAGAAGAACAAAGTTCTCCAAGCAGTCAGAGAAAAGAAACAAATCACATACAAAGGAAAGCCCATCAGAATTTCAGCAGACTTCTCAACACAAACCATCAAGGCAAGAAGAGCTTGGAGTGACATATTCCAAGCCCTAAAAGAAAACAACTTCCAACCCAGATTGATGTACCCTGCAAAAGTGTCTTTCAAAATTGATGGAGAAATAAGATACTTTCATGACAAAGAGCACCTTAGGAACTTCGTGAATACCAAACCAGCACTCCAAAGAATTTTACACAATAGCCTGGGAACAGACATTGAGGATCACAACCACAGGAAACAAAGCAGAATGAACCCATCTGGCATGACAAGAAATTAAATGTAAAGGGGGAGAACCCAACAAAAAGAAAAAGTCATGACAATGATAAGTCAATATGTTTCAGTTATAACCATCAATGTTAATGGTCTCAATTCACCAATCAAAAGAAACAGACTGGCAGAATGGGTCAAGAAGCATAATCCAACAATATGCTGCATACAAGAAACACACTTAATTCAAAAGGAAACTCATAGAAGTAAAGTTAAAGGGTGGAAAACAATACTGCATGCGACAGGAACCCAAAGAAAAGCAGGAGTAGCTATCCTCTTGGCAAATCAAGTAGATTTCAAACCAACACTGATTAAGAGAGATAAAGGAGGACACTACATCCTTGTAGAAGGAACAATCCAACAGGAAGAGATGACAGTCATAAATATCTATGCACCAAACACTAGTCCAACCAACTATATAAAACAAATACTAACAGACATGAAAAGTCATATATGCATTAATACAATTGTAGTGGGGGAACTCAACACCCCACTGTCACAGATAGATCAACTACACAAAAATTAAGTAATGAAATACTAGAACTCAATCGAACTCTTGAACAAATGAACTTAACAGATGTTTACAGAGTCTTCCACCCCACAAAATCAGAATACACATTCTTCTCAGATGCACATGGGTCATTCTCCAAAATAGACCACATACTCACACATAGAACATGTTGAAGTATATGCAAAGGAATTGAAATTATCCCCTGTATATTATCAGACCATAGTGCAATGGAGATTCATAGCAAAAGAAACTGGAAAAATTTCATAAACACATGGAAATTGAACAACACACTTCTGAATAACCAATGGATCACAGAGGAAATTAAAGAAGAAATCAGACAGTTCCTTCAATTAAATGACAATAACAATACAACATATTGGAATCTATGGGACATAATGAAAGCAGTCTTATGAGGGAAATTCATAGCAGTGAATATGCATATTAGGAAAACAGAAGAAGCCCAATTAAACAACCTGATGAGGCACCTCAAGCTTCTAGAAAACGAAGAGCAGGACAAACCCAAAGCTCATACAAGGGAGGAAATTATAAAGATCAGAGCAAAAATCAATGCAAGGGAGACTAAGAGAATGATACAAAAAATCAATGAAGCCAAGAGTTGGTTCTTTGAAAGAATCAACAAAATTGACAAACCCTTAGTCAACCTTATCAGAAAAAGGAAAGAAAAGGCCCAAATCCATGCAATTAGGAATGAAAAGGGTGAAATTACACCAACCCAGCAGAAATCCAGAAGACCATCAATACTTACTTCCAGAATCTATATGCCAATAAGATGGACAACACAGAAGAAATGGAAAGATTCCTAGATACATATGAATTCCCAAAGTTGAATGAAGAAGACCTAAAAATTCTAAACAACCCAATATCAACCACTGAAATTGAAAACTTAATTAAAAACTTAACAACTAAGAAAAGCCCAGGCCCTGATGGCTTCGCTGCTGAATTCTACAAGACATTAAGAGAGGAACTACTGCCACTACTGTTTAAACTCTTTAGTGAAATTGAAAGGGAAGCAATACTCCCAAATTCATTCCTGGAAGAAAGCATCACCTTGATCCCCAAAGCAGAGAAAGACCCAACCAAACAGAACTACAGGCCAATCTCACTAATGAACATAGATGCAAAAATCCTTAATAAGATACTGGCAAATAGAATACAGAAGATCATCAAGAAGATCATACACTCTGCTCAAGTGAGATTCAGCCCAGGGATGCAGGGATGGTTCAACATATGCAAATCAATACATGTAATACACTATATCAATAGAGCCAAGGACAAAAACCATATGATTATCTCCATAGATGCAGAAAAAGGATTTGACAAAATCCAATGTGCATTTACAATAAAAACTCTACAAAAACTTGGAATAGATGGTCTCTACCTCAAACTGATAAATGCCATCTATGAAAAACCAACAGCCAATATCATACTAAATAGTAAAAAGCTGAAATCCTTCACACTTAAATCAGAAACAAGACAAGGATGTTCACTACCACCACTCCTGTTCAATATAGTTTTGGAAACATTAGCCACAGAAATTAGACAAATGAAAGAAATAAAAGGAATAAAGATAGGAAATGAAGTTCAAGTGTCATTATTTGTAGATGGCATGATACTCTCTACAGAAGACCCCAAAAGCTCCACCAAAAGTCTTCTAGACTTAATAACCAAATTCAGTCAAGTAGCTGGTTACAAGGTCAACACACAAAAATCAATAGCTTTCCTCTACACCAACAACAGACTCACTGAGAGAGAAATAGGGCAAATAATTCCTTTCACAATAGCATACAAAAAGCTAAAATACCTAGGAATCACCCTAACGAAAGAAATAAAAAACCTCTTCTCTGAAAACTATAGCACTCTGAAAAGAGAGATTGAAGATGATATCAGAAAATGGACAGACATCTCCTGCTCCTGGGTAGGAAGGATTAATATAGTGAAAATGGCCATACTTCCAAAACTGCTATATAGATTCAATGCAATTCCAACTGGGATCCCAGCAGCATACTTCATGGACCTTGAGAAAACAATCCAAAAAATCGTTTGAAATAAGAAGAGACCCAGAAGAGCAAAAGCAAGTCTAGGTAACAGAGACATGGCAGGGGGTATCACAATCCCCAACCTGCAACTCTACTACAAAGCAACTGTGATAAAAACAGCATGGTATTAGCAAAGAAACAGACCTGAGGACCAGTGGAACAGATTAGAAGATGCAGAAACAACGCCAAACACACTCAGCCATCTTATGTTTGATAAAGGAGCCAAACACCCTCACTGGAGGAAAGATAGCCTCTTTAATAAATGGTGCTGGAAAAATGTGTTTCAACTTGCCAAAGATTAAAACTAGACCTATATCTCTCTCCATGCACTAAACTAAAATCTAAATGGATTAAAGATCTAAATATTAAAATAGAAACGCTGAACTAGGTGGAACAGGGGTTGGTTAGAACTCTTGAAGACATTGGTGCAGGAAAAGATTTTATGAACAAAACCTCAGTTACCCGTGAACTAGCACAATCAAGAAGTGGTATCTCTTCTCATTAAAAAGCTTCTGCACAGCAAGAGAAACCACCAACAGAATGAAGAGACAACCCACAAGTTGGGAAAAAATCTTCACCTGCTGTTCCTCAGACAAATGTCTACTATCTCGAATCCATAAAGAACTTGTAAAAATCAGACCTCCCAAATTTAAAGACCCAGTCCAAAAATGGGCATCTGAAATGAACAGACCTTTCTCAGACAAAGAATTACAAATGGCAAATAAATATATGAAAAAAATGTTCAACATCACTGGTCATTCGAGAGATGCAAATGAAAACAAAGCTGAGATTCCATCTCACTCCAGAAAGAATGGCTGCTATCATGAAATCAACCAATAACCAATGCTGGTGGGGCTGTGGGGAAAGAGGAACCCTGCTCCACTGCTGGTGGGAGTGTAGACTGGTGCAACCACTGTGGAAATCAGCATGGAGATACCTCAAAGAACTAGGATTGGAAGTCCCATTTGACCCCGCTATTCCACTGCTGGGGATCTTCCCCAAAGAATTAAAAGAATCATACCACAGTGATATATGTGCACCCATGTTTATAGCAGCACAGTCTGTGATAGCTAAAACATGGAAACAGCCCAAATACCCATCAACTGGAGACTGGATAAAGAAAATGTGGTTTTTTAATAAAATGTAGTACAACTCAGCCATAAAAAATGAGAAATTAGAGACATTTATAGCTAAATGGATGCACATTGAGGCAATACTCTTAAGTGAAATAAATAGGACACACATGAATAAATACCGAATAGTTTCTCTAGTGTGAGAAACTGAAAGTGTAAATAAGGACTAAAATGTATAATAGGTCATGTGAAATAGGAATAAAAGTGGCAAAGGGGAAGGAAGTGGGAGGGCTAGGGAAAAGGATAGAAGGGAATGGGATTAATATGAGAAAATGGAAAAATAGGAACAAAATCTTTGTGAATAGGGAGGACTGGAGGTGTTGAAGGGAGGGTTGGGCAAGGATGAAAAATAAGAACCAAGAGAGATTATGTAAAGGTGCAAATTTCCAAAGATGAATGTCATTATATTGTATACCTAAAATGTACCAATGATTTGAATGAATAATCAATAAATGCAAAATAGGAAGAAAAGGTCCAAAGGGGTAGGGGTAGTGGGAAGGTCAGGGGAAAGGAAAGAAGGGAAAGGAAAAATGCTGAGAAATGGAAAAAATGGAAATAAAGTCTTTGTGAATAGGGAAGGGTGGAGGGGGTGAAGGGAGGGCTAGGAATGGAGAAAAAATAAGAACCAAGATGCATCATGTAAAGGTACAAGTTCCCAATGAGAAATGTAGTCATGTTGTATACCTAAAATGTACCAATAAATGAATTAAAAAAATAAAAAAAAAGTTAAATATAAAAGCAATTATCATATGAAATTCTATTCCTGAGTGTCTACCAAGAAAAATTTAAATTTTTGTTCACAAAAATATCCTGGGAATGAATGTTTATGACAGCTTTATTCATAATCATTCAGAACTGGACACTGCCCAAGTGACCTTCACCTAGGAATGCAGAATCAAACCACACTACATACATACCACAGAGTGGTACTTAGGAATGAAAAGAAACAAACCTCTGGTATTTGGACCAATGTATAGGAATCTCACGATGTCCTTTATCAGAGCACAGAATCAAAAGAATGCATGATTCCTTTCCTACAATATCCTGGAAATGGTGAAATAAGGAGAGAATACAGATCTGTAGTTGAAGGGATGAAGGTGGGAGAAAAAGTGTTATTTGGAGTGATGAAACTGTTCGCAATTTTAATTTTGATGGTAGTTATATGAGTGCAACCATTTGTCAGAACTTACAGAAGTGTACATTAAAAAAGAATGAATTCCACTGTGCATAACTTTTCAAAAAGTAAATAAAGACAAACAAAATGAATCTGCACTTAGAAGAGTTTCTGGCACTTAGTAACATTTATTATTATGGACTATTATTGATGTCAAGTGGAAAATTTAATAATTTCTGTTACTGGAGCTGTGAGGTAGATACTCTGGCTCTAGGGATTCCAAAAGACCAGGCTTGACCAGTTGTCCCATAACACCATTCACAGAGGAGCAGGAGAGAATTGGGAACAGGAAGGGAACTTTAATCAACATCCTTGTAGCCTCACTAGGAAGAACAGAAAAGGGCTTTAAGGTCTGTCTTTGAGGGGCTAACAGAAGCTTTGGGATTTTGTAGAAGAAAAGAAAAAAGCAAGGGCTGAGAGTTGCATAGCTAGGAAAGTAGGTAATACTTGTTGAGCTGTGGTCTGATTAATCAGCATCTCAGTACTGCTTTAGAAAGATTCTGGGAGAACCTTCATCATCTGATGGGACTATTTGGTTCCCCTCAGGGAGTGGTCTCAGTTCTGGGTCTGTCATGGTAATTGTTCCCACTTAGAGAAGGACAGCCTTGGGATACTTGCTCCCACTTGGGAGTGACCTGTTCTGCGAAGTTCACTCTACCTTGGATAGTTTCAGTCCCTTGTCATAAAGCTGTCTATCCTTCTGCATTGCCATTCCTAGAATCAAGGTGACTGGAGAGAGGGTAGTTCTTAAGAAAATGTTAAAAAGAAAAATAGAATCAGAGAAAACAAAAGGGAGTTAGGGCAATAACTGGGCTATCCTTCATAGGCACTTAATATTTATTTAAAATGTGAACAAGGGCACAAACTATTTTTCAACTCAATAATTACAAACTAACTCAGAAATATTCTGACTACAGAAAAAAGCCTCAAAAAATCCCTGGACTGGTCAGTGAGTTTTGAACCTCTCAGACCATTTGTTTCCCATTAACTAGAGCATTCCTCACAGAGAAACAGAATTGTCCTACTCAGCATTAAAAACAGAAAGGAGCTGTGGTCACCAAATAAATATTTCCTATACAAGACAACCCAAAAACACTTTAAGTGGAATTTAGAGAGTCTCCACCAGCTGCACTTCACATTTCCATGTGTTGAGATGACAGCATACAGAGAAACCAATAAACAAAAAATATTCAACATTTAGATACAATTTTCCCAATCTCATTAAAAACCTCAACTTCTCTGTTTAGACTGTGGACTCAGAAATAGGCATGAGCAGGGTGTATTTATGATTCATTCACACTTGTCTTAGTTACTTTTCTCTCACTGCTGAGAAAAAAATATCCAGCACCCAAAGTTAAAGGAAAAAGGGTTTATTTAGCTCAGTTTGTAGAGGTTTCAGTCCATAATTGGCTGGCTCCAAGGCAGAGTGGCATGGCAGAGGGGTGTTACAGAGGAGAAATAGTCCATGAGGTCCATGTGGTAGCAAAAGCAACAAAAGAACCAACAAGTGACCTTAACAGCATCTTGTTGCCTCTTTTATACTCTATGTAGGCTACCAGGCTTAGGGCAGAGTCAAACTAATCAGTGGACTGATTCAGTTATCATACACCCTTAATCCCAGCATCACACGCTCTAGATTCAGCCACCTCTGAAAAAATAAAAGCCCCACCTCATTCACATGAGGCTTTGGGGGAACTTCTAAACACAAGCCATAACAACACTCTGTCTGTCACACACTCTTTCAGCATTTGTTAATTGAAGAAAGAATTAATAAATGCTGACCAATGAAGAGAGTCTCATATAGGTTCTAAAAATCAGGGTATGCTGAGAGCACTAGCTTGGTTACATCCACTCTCCCAACATTTCCCTGACTGTGACCTTGGAGCCAGGAAGAACTATGCTCTAAGGAGAAGTTTCTGCTACTGTCACTGTATCTCAGAGTACTCATCACCTTGTATCTTCATTCCCAAATGAGCTTCAAACTTACTGCAGCAAGAAAAGCTGTCCCGTAACAAATTCAACATAATCCGTTGAATTCCCACACCGGATTCCCCTATTCTTTCATCTTGAAGCAAATCTATACATTTCCAAACCTTCCCAGGAGCCAGCAGTGCCTTAGAAAGTGACAAGAACAATGGGACAAGTGTATTCCAAGAGAGGAATGGAAGTGTATTTCATAAGAGAGAAGGGGGGGGGGTCAGTTAATGTCAACGTGTCTTTTACTCTGATGAAATGTTTTATTCAAATATTCATGTTTAGATCACCCCTTGTAAAAAGAGGCTCATGGTTTCAACACTTGGTCTCTTGGCTCAGCAGCTTTTAGCCCTTCAGTGAGACAAAAAATCATGACAGGGAATGCCTGTTAGAGCAAAGCTGCTCACTTCACAGTGGCCAGGAAGGAAAGCACAACTGAGAGAGAGAGGAGAGGAGAGAGGAAGGGAATTGAGGGGAGGGAGGGTATCAGGGCCAGGGCCAGGGGGAGAAGAGAGCAAGGAAGAGGATCGGGGACCAGGGAAAAAGGCTCGCTCCAGGGATCTACTTCCTCCAATTAAAACCTCCTAATTTTTCCACCTCCCCTCAATATCTTATTAAACTACAAATCCATTTGTGAAGTCACAGCCCTCATAATCTAATCACATCCCAAAAGCTCTACCTCTGAACATTGCTGCACTGGGGCCAGACTCTCAACACTTAAGCTTTTAGGGTATATTTCAGAGTCAAACCATAACAAGGGCCAAAATGGCTGCACTTTACACAGAGCTTAACCAAAGGTGTAGGGGCTTGAGGTTCTGGGGGAGGAAGGTGGAAACAGGATACAGGACAATGATCATGTCCAGCAAAGGGTGTCTTGTTATGCAGATGAAGTCTCCCAGATAGCAGCCACCTATAGCCACCTCTGTCTGGTCAGAGGTCAGACCCCAGTGTCTTCTCACTGTGGAAAGATCTTTCCTAGGCAGATAAGAGACGTGAGAAAGATCATTGCCTATCTCTGCTATATAACAATGTACATATGTCACTGAATGGTATCCCAGGAAGTCTCCCAAAGAGGTGATGATGACTTTAATTTGGTCTTCTGAGTTGGTTCTTGACTCTATCACAGAAAAAAAGATTCTGGGAAGTGTCAGTGAGGTGCACAGGCAGATTTATTAAGTGTTAGAAAAGAAGGGAGAATAGCTTGGGCAACTGGAGGGGCTCATGTTGCCAAAGAGCTCAGACTGATCAGCTCATAAAAACACAAGAGCGGTAGAGTGCAGAGGTGGCAAACAGGCTTGACCATGACTTCCAGCACTACTGAAAGGAAAGATTGCCTCAAGGTCAGGGTTGATCATCATGCTCTGGCCAACTGCAGATTCTGAGATAGGAAATGCCCTGATTGATTAGCAATGTCCCTCACAGGACAGGGAAGAGTGGTGGCCCATGGGCTGTTGGAAAGTGTAGAGGCTATAGCTAGTTGTATGGCCTCTCCAGGTTATTCCAGCCCTCTGGGTCTCAGTTTCCTTAGGTATGTAAGATTGACTGAGCGAAATGCTGTTTAAGTCTGAACCATCTCCAGGAAATGAAGGGAGTTTGAAGGCCCTTTCTTTTTAAATGAGCTCTCTAAAAATTGTCCTAAACTCATGTATCCTCATGATAGAATGCGCTAAAAGTAATTAGTGTTTGTGGAAGAGCCACAGTCCATCCCCCAGATGTGGTGACTGCTGTAACTTTGTCCCTCAGGTCTGTACTCCCAGTCTCCCTGCTCTCTGCCACCACAGGAGCTGACTTCTACCAACCTCATCATTCAGTTCCCTCCGCCTGGCTTCCAGATGGCTTGGACCACTGGGGACACTGGCAGGGAGTAGAGAGAAAGGAGGAAGGGGAAAGAAAGTTGGGAGGAGAGTTGGAGCAGGGAAGCCCAGGCATTCCACAAGGCTATCTCAGGCTGGAGTAGTTGCTTGAGTGACATTATCATTGCTCCAAAACTGGATTTCTTTCTAAGACTATTCTAGATTCTTCCAGCCATTTCTTCCTCTGGCTCCTGAAGTAAAAATAATTCAGTACTCACTCCATCAATATAAATAGTCCCTTTATTAAATTTCCTTGAATTCTCCTCATTTGACAGTGACATCTGTGTGCAATAGGGATGCTGCCCCTGTATCACAGCGCTGTATGCAAAATTAGCAAATACAGTGATACCTCAGTTGTTGCACTTAATTTGTTCTAAATTTGTATTCAAACACCAAAAAGTTCGAGAACTGAACATATTTTTCCATTAAGAAATAATGGAAAACCAAGTAATTCATTCTGAGGCCCCAAAATTACACTTACAAATTCATTTTTCCATGATTTTAACAAATTTCCAATGATTTCTTTCTTTAACTCTATCATGGTTCTCACAGTTTTCCTCTTAGCTTTATTGCTGGTATTACTAACTTTCTTTGGAGCCATGGTTATGATATTTTATACAAATAAAGAGCAAAAAAAAGCACAATGATGAATATTTTAGTGCAGTAACACAAGCACTATATGTTTTCTGGATGAGAGAAGTGTTCAGGCTGAAGCATCACCCCTTTGTGTCCCTGTTGGGATGTAGTGTGTGACTCACTCTCAGCCTGTATTGGTGTTTTCAAGTCAGATTCTCAGTTGGACTATTGAGCAAAGTTATAAACACCGAGCAGATTTTTTTTTGAGTTTTGCTGTTCAAGTAGTGGAAAGTTCGAGCTTGGACAACTGAAGTATCACGGTAATGAGCACTGGTGCAATTAATAAAAATATGTCCAAGGTTCTTGTCTGTTTAGATAGTTCCATCATCTTTGTGGAACACTAATAGAATTTTGAAAAGCAGGGGTAGGAAGGAATTGTGGAGCAGAAGCTGAGGTTTCTGGATGACAGTAAACACCACAGGGCCAAAGAAGAATGTGCACTCACAGACACGCTGCCCTCTCCAGAGCCTCTCATGCACCCTAAGACTCATTCTTGGGAACACTGTGTAAATCATGGTGGATATTACTCAAGAGCAGATGATGGATGGCCAAATGGATGAATGAATGAATGGATGATAGCTAGATGATAAACAATATAAAGATTGTCCTTCTCTGTCTCCATATGTGATGACCTATGGTCCCATCTACAGTGTTCCTACAGTGATCATCTAGTTCCAATATTACTCTTGTCCCATAAGCCATGGTCAGGGTCACTCACTTCTGTTCTTTCATAAAGCCACTTTTTCAAAAAGGAAGAAGAGGCAGATGCGTGCCGTGTGGGCACTTTTTAAATGAGCTCTCTAAAAATTGTCCTTAACTCATGTTTAGGGTGATGGTTAGGATTAGGGTTAGGGTTTCTACTTCCAGTTTTGTGGTTAGGATTAGGGTTATGGTTAGTGCTTGAACTTCTGGTTTTAGTGTTAGGTTGAAGGTTAGGAATTTTTTCTTTCTATTTTTTAGGGTTAGTTTTAGGGTTAAGGTTAGTGTTAGGTTTCTCACTTTTCTTAGGTTTAGGGTTAGGTTTCAGGTGCTTTTGGGGGGTGTCTTTTGGGTCTTTTTAGTGTTCCATTTTAATTGCATTTTTCCCATTGAAATAAATTATTAATAATTATAAATGCTCCCTTTGAAAAACATTGGATCCATTGAAATACATTGTCTCTATACTCCACTATGATATTTATCAGTTCCTATAGAAGAGATGAAGATTTTGGTTTTTGTTTTGTTTTTTGTTTTTGTTTTTTAGCCCCAGCATTCAGCAGCCTCAGTGGCTTAGTGTTTAGTTAGGTGGGTAGGGTATGTCAGTAGATCACAAGTTCAAATCTCAAGTTAGGATGTTATTGTTTTGACCAGGGTTAGGGTTAAGGTTAAGGTTCGGGAGAGGACCAGATCCCTTCTTCCAGTTATTCAGGTTAGTGCAACTCAATAGAGCAAGTGGGCAAGTCCTACTGAGCTTCAAGTTTGAGAATGAGCATTGCTTTATTACTGCTTTTTCAAATTCAAGCCTGTAATCCTCCCAATATGCTCTTTTGTCCTGATCATTCTTCATGTTTCTGCCCATGCCACGTGGGGACCAGGTTCTCTCTAGACAATGTCTGAAGGACTTTTTCACTGTCTTCAGTACCCACCTACCCATTATATAATCATCCCTTCCACTTGTGTCTGTTCACTGTCACTTTCTGGTCTCTACCATGTACATTGAATATGTTCTCTGTGCTCTCACTGGGGGGCAGCCTGAGTGTGGGCAAGAACTGCACATTTAAATCACTCTACTGCTGCAGTATCTCAAATATAGCTAGTATATACTTTGTATTCAATTAACCTTTGCTTAATGAATGAGAGGAATGAGTTCACTTCCCAAGGCTCCATGGCCTTCTGAAGGGGAAGCCTTCCTGTTCTTTTACTTGGGCCAGGGCTAACAATGTGGATGGGGTGAATCAGGAGCCTGAACTCAGGCTCAGACCCATGCTCTCACTACAGTCATCCTCATCCTGCTCCATCCTTGGAGAAATGGTAGGAATGGTCTGTAAGCCCTGCTCCCCAAAGAACTTAACTAACATCCACTGCCCAGCCTTGGGAGAAATGTCTTTCTCCATTGCTCCTCACATGTATTTCCTCCACCTCACTGTAACTGCCAAAGTATCCACCTGCCCTAACTCCAACCTTGCATAGTCTCACTACATTTAGGCTTTGCAAGAAAAACCAGAGAGAAAGGTTACCTTTGGGTACCACCTGTGTTTCCTTGAAACACCAAGTCTCCATAAACCAGAAATGAGAAGACCTTACTACCATTATAAACCACAGTAGCAGGGAGCAGCCTGCACAAGAGAATGATTCAAAAGGACAAGCTGGTCGATACTATCAAGTCCTGCCAAAGATCAAAACAGAAAGAGACTGACCAGTGTCTGCTGGATTAGCCACCAACAGTGACAAGAAACCTTGGAGAGGAGAAAAAGGGTGGTAGTCCCTGAGCTATGGTGCAGCAGGGTAAGAATGACTGAGGACACAGAGGAAGTTGGGATTATTTTATGAGAAGCATGATAGGAGAAGCCCCTGGGTGACATGGAATGAGGAAAAAGCTAGTGCATGTGTGATTATTGGGAGAACATCTGTAAAGCAAGAAACACTGAAGTTACAGAGGTCAGAGCAGCAGATTCTCTCAGAGGACCAAGCTTGTCTGGGCCAGAGGGCCCAGCTCTGGGTGGGCATGGATGCAGGTGTATTCAGAGGCTCTCCCATCTATTTTGTTTTGTGCAGTAGATTGCCTGAAACCAAGTGGAGAAGTAAGGGTAGTAATGAGGGTGGCATGGGACAGACTTTGAGGACCATGGTGACAGTTTGCAGAATAGAAGACCATTAGAAATTGGAAACACATTCTGCTACACTGATAATCTCAGATCAAAAACTTGGTCTTTTCAATTCCTCTCTGTCTCAGACATATATGTACTCAATTGACATATCTGTCAAATGACAGGTAGCTTGGGGGAGCTGACTCTGTGCTGGGCTCTATGCCAAGAGGAAGGGGCACAAGGGAAGGTTTGTGGATGTGAGTGTGTGTTGGGATAGGAGGGAAGACCATGCAGTCCTTGAAAGCTATGGAAAAGATTAGGGATTTACACTAAGATAAGCACCTCAGAGCTCCCAGGAAAGCTTAACCCCAATTACTCCCCTGGCACCCTATTTCCCAGCTGTGAGTGCTTAGGGCCAATTACTGGCCAGAGCTTTCAAGAATTTTCTGTCTTTAGCTAATCCATTGTATTCTTTCCAGGAATTCTGTTCTAATATTGGTTATTTATTTCATAGTTAACCTGGTAACACGATGCTGTAGAAGACTTTGTGAATTTGATTATCTATTTCTATCCAAAAAGAATAATTTTCCTTGGGAGCATCTCAGACAATACAAGAAAGGCATGTATTTTTTCTCTTTCAAAATGTAGATTTAGTAGAGTTACTCTAGCCTATAATTTCCTCATGAGTATGGGTATGTTTATCAAATTTTTCACTTGAGAAGGAAAGCTACTCTAATAGGAAAGAAACACTGGAGCTTTTATTGAAGAAGCATGAAACTTTCAATATATCTAAAGTTATGTCATTTAAAAATCATCTGTCATTAATTAGATGGCTTGTTCTCTTATCATTTCATTTCTCATTTGCCTGTGTATTTCTCCTGGAGATACCAGTTCTCATCTCCTGCTCATTAGGCAGGTCTGGACAGCCAGTTTATATACCACAGGACAGCTCCACATAAGAGCAGCCAATTGGACCAGGGTGGAGACACTTGACCCAAGATACCCAATTACAGCCTCATCCCAGATCTCTAGGTCTAGCCCTGAGAGTCTTGGACAGTTGGTTGAAAGAACTGAGTCCCCAAGTCTTACAGGCAGAGCAGGTGCACACAGTAGACCAGGGTTTTCTGGTTATTTGGGCCATATTTGCCCACAGAAATGCCATATTAGGGAGGAGAATCAGAATGGGAGAAGGGATGATATGGATAGAAGAGGCAAGAAAGCCCCAGGAGGCCAAGCAGCATTCCTGGATGATGATACATCCTGTCCTGAGATGGCAGCTCTAGCCCTGCCAAGGACGTGAGTCCTCGACTTACCATCTTTCCTGACAGGTGAGCTGTGGGCTTTCATGTGACTTGCTGAGCCTGTCCTAATGTAGGATTGAAGCATGGTCTAGGATTGGAGCATAGCATAGCATAGGATCGGGGCATGGTCTAGAAGGGATGTAGGAATGCTTGGGAAGGTATTTACTTTATAAACTCACTTTTTAGCTCTATTTGGAGAAAATTTTAAGGCTTCCACAACACATAGGAAGATACAGATATATGGACTGAATCTAACAGTGGACTTGTTCTGTAATTATACATAATGACAATGAACTGCTTTCTATGCTGAAAGAGACAAACCCATCCTGGCCTCATTTCTGCTCATATTCTCAAATTTCCCACCCTCCCAAACTGACTCAGATACATAGTTTCAATAGGTCAAAGGGAAAAAATAAGTCAAAACTCATCTGGTAAAGGCTGGCTGGAAATTATGTTTTAACTAAATGGTTATATAAAATACTCATGAAGCTGCCCAGAGTGGAACATTCCCTGTGACCATAGCACAAGCAAAGGACTCACCAAGCAAGAAGCTTGGGGACCCAGGCTCCAATCATGGGATGCAGAATTCAAGTTTTAGGCACAAGGAGATGAAAGTCAGAAAATAAATATAATTTAAGTAAGAGAATAAATAGCAAACTATTAAATAGTATATGCTAGTGTTTAATGAGGACTTTATTTAAGTTTCTTTTAAATCTCAAGAAAACTCAAGTCCATGGCTATGCAAACTTTTTCTCTAAGGACCAGATAGTAAATATTTTAGGTTTTACAAACCACACATGGTCCCTGTCCTTTATTATTGATTTTAATGTGTCCTGTTTGCATTGTTTATAACCCTAAATATGTAGGAACCATTCTGGGCCCATAGGCCATACAAGCCATAGTTGCAACTTCAGACAATCCCAGCTATATTCAAAGTTTCTCAGAGACAGACCTCTCTTACCATTTTCCAATGAAGCTCATTTGATTGTTGGACTCTTCTAAAATCCTTTATCATGTGAGTCAGATTTTTTCTCTTCCTGTAATTCCTAGGTGTATCTATTAGAATTAGCAAGTTCTCTCCCTCCTCCTAAGCTCTGTAGCAAAGCTCTCTTTCTGCAAGTAAACTTTCCCATCAAAATCGTCCTAATCTGGTATGAAATTGTTTTCACACTGCCAATGACCTTCCTAAAGTGAGATATCCAGAAGGTGCAGTTCTTTAAATTTGGTGCAACCACTACTGACTCATTTCACATGTTATGTATCCTAATTTGAAGGGAGAGCTGTTAATAATACTACCTGTGATGGTTAATTTTAGCTGGCAATCTGACTAAACTAAGCTTAAATTTAGAGAACAGGTAAAGTCTTATTTCTGAGGTTGTCTGTGAGGGTCTTTCCAGAGGATATTGGTGTGTGAGTTGGTAAACTGAGTAGGGAAGATCGACCCTGTGTGGGTGGGCACCATCCAATCAAGTGGAAGCTGAGATACAAGAAAAACATGGGGGAAGCATGCTGCTGAAATCCCAGGGGCTCAGCTTTCAGAAGGCCTGTCTCAGGACATACTTTACCCCCACAATCATGTGCACCAGTTCCCCTAAAAACTCCCCTCCTATTTATCTGTCATCTATCTATCATCTATGTATCTATATCTGTCATCTATCAATATCTATCTATTCATCTGTCCTACTGGTTAGGTTTCTCTAGAGAGCCCGAATGCATTACCTATGCTTAAATTCTTTTTGTGTTTCTTTAGTTGGTTTGGTTTGGTTTTAGCAGCTTTATTATCTGAGGGTTGTAGTGTTCCACCTTAAATACAAATGTTTACTTTCAACAGAAGTTCAGATAATTGCATACCGCCTAAAGATTTCAGGCAGGGCTCAAGAATCTTTGTATGAGTGAGTGCCCACCCAACCTTTCTGTTTCTATGAAATGAGTATAGAAGTCCTGTAAGGGGCAAGAGGCATGCCCTTTGGTAGATGAAAGGTGTAAATCTCACCAGAGGGGTCAGCTGCAAATTCTTATGTTGACTTCCAATATCCACTTCTTCCAAAGGAGACCATATAGAACAGAACAAGGCTTTCCTCTTGGGATTCAAATGAATTCTTTAAATCCAAAGAAATATTTTTAGGACATGTGCAATCAGCAATGATTTCTTCCATCAGGGCCTCACTGTGAGGTCTCAGTAGCAGGCTAGTGGGTGCTGACAGCAGGCAGACATTTGGAGGTAGTGATTGGGAGGGAGTAAAGGAATCAAGGTATGTGCTTATTAGACAAATTCAATATTTGAAGATCTTATCTTTGGCTTGGCATCATGCAGCACATTAGACGTTCATTGGTCTGAAAAATAATCTCTCTCCTTCTTTAATAATCTGCCTTTCATATATAAGAGCCCCTAAAGCCATTTAAAGATTTCTACCTATTTGTCAAACTAAAATGTGGGTAAACACATGATCTGTGTTTCTAATAAATTCTGGTGTTCTCCCAAGCTGCCAAAATGCTTGCATTTTCTCTGCTGTTTACTGTAAAAAGGGGATGGTGGAATTTGAGAATGCCAAACATCACAGACCCATCACAAAGACCCTGAGAATTTGTTTCCTTGTAAATTTTACCTTAAAAACTACCAGACATGAGGTTTCTCCTCAGTGCAGTGCTGGCACTGAAAATAATCAACTCCAAGTGACAGAACAGTGCTTTGCTGTCCAGTGGTTTACCCTGGATGCAGCCTAGAGGCCCCAGCACAGTGTCTGCCTCCAGCCCATCTCCACCACTGCTTCTCCAACAGGTATGCATTGATGCAAGAGCACAACCCTTCATTCCACAGAGCTGCCAGAGGGACTTGGGTGAGCCACAGACAGGGGAAAGGCAGCATTTTCAAAAACAATGAGAATAAAGTGCCTAAATAAACCCTCTAGTGCTACAGTCAAGAGAGAGAAGATGCTTGTGTTTCAAGGAGTAGATGTGGAGAGAGGAAGAAATGGAAAAAGGAATTTTTCTTTTTTTTTTTTTCGTACCGGGGATCAAACTTGGGTCTTTGCGCTTGCGTGGGAGGTGGCGAAACCACTGTGCTAAATCCTCGGCCCGGAAAAAGGAATTTTTAAAAACAAAACTTTGAATACCACTTGAGACCTAAAATCTTAATTCGTCTGGAAACATACAAGATAGGTCTTGATAGAGGCAAGGAAGACATTTTCCCATGAGTGTGGAAAGATGATCTCCTTGGGAGGAAAGCATTTGTTTTAGGGAAATGAAGAGCACAGCTATTTCCACACAGTATGTGGGCCTCCCCACAATCACCAGAGCCCAGCAGCACCCACAGGAAGAGTCCACACCTTTCCACTGACACTACATTCTGCAGAGGACCTATGACCAGGACACATCTAAAAGAAGCAAGTAAACAGCACCTTTGCCCAAAAGGTAAAACACACATTTATCTAGTGAACAAGTACAAATTTAGCATTTTTAATCAATGTTCTTGCAGACAAGTGTGGATATGTATATGCATATATACATATATATATATATCAAAATTGAGAATTTACAAATAAGATTCTATGCATTTAGTCTAGCAGTGTGTGAGTCCATAGAATAAATCTCATGTAAGGTATATTTCCTCAGGTGGTGCTTTTAATTCAGTTCTGCATACAAAGATTTGAAGCTTAAATTCAGCTGGCTTTGGAAGAGTTGAAAATGAGAGAAATAGAAAGCGTTCTATGAAGCAAGCACACTTATGCATGCTTATGCTGATTCCTGGAGATTCTGGAGTGTCTGAATTTTGTGCCTTAAGAGTCTGGAAATCATATTGGAATAGCTGGTGGTTTCTGATGTCTCTAGGATGTGCTAATAAAAAGAATGTGAAAAACTGAAGTTTCACCAAAACGGAATCCCATTCTGTTCATATTCCAGGTCAAAAATGGGACTGGATTCCAGACTGAAGATGACCACAATGTCCGGTGTCTATCATGTGGCCTTCCTGACACTCAGGTTCAGTGATGCTTAGGACACCATCTTTCTCCTGTTCACAGCCCCTAGTGCAAGTTAGTTGATGAGGCTGAGCACACAAACTTGCAGTGCAGGTTGGTCCTGTGGTCACCACTTTCCCGGGATGGAGACCCCACACTCATACCAGCCCACATAGTAGTAGGGGGTGCCAAAACCAATGTGGCCAAAGCTGACGGGCTCCTGGCGATACTGGCGGTGGTAACCTGGAAGGGTGATGGGAAAAAAAAGGGGAAGAAGATGCACCAAAGTCACCTGAGCCAACAGGAAGACTTCTCCTCAGAACCTCCTTTCAGAGAGAAACCCTATGTAAACTATCCTTATGAAAGTTTTACTTCTGAATAGACACAGCCATTTTTGTGAAATTTACCCAAGCATGATTTGTGGGGAGAATTCAGTCCCTCTTTTTCTCTTTCCCCACAAGAGAAGATAATTTCGGCCAATCACTAGAAGAAACCACTGGGGACAAGCCCTGATCTGGGTAAACAACACCAAACAAGATTCCCACCTGGCCCTCACTGAGTTTAAGGCCTGCAACTTGCTAAACCTCAAAACTCCATGTTTTAATGCATAGCATTTGGGGAAGATTCTCACAGCTTTCAAGGAAATCTCTTGAAGGAGAGAATCCTGTAGCACTTCTGGTCACTTCTCTTTTGAAGCAGAAGGGATCCTCCAACCTCCTCAAAATTTTTGAGAGATTTATCAATCACTCTCACTCTTGGCTTTGTTTATTCTTTCCAAATAAATGGCCACTTGTTACTCTAACAGTCAGCATACTGATTAATCCTTAAAATATTTTTTTAGATAAGATTAAAATTTACATCAGCAGAGTGAGGAAAACATACTAATCCTTCACAAAATGGATGAGCCTCATCCAATCAGTTCAAAGTTTTAAAAGAAAAATACTTAATACCCCTAACCCTAGAAAGTAGAGAGAATTCTAACTCCAGTAACCTTCAGTTTTGACCTACAACACCAGCTCTTCCCTGGCCCTCCAGCCTGCTTGCTTACTCCATATTTTCAATGCTGCCATCCTCCACAATGACATGAGCCAACTCCTTTTAAATTATCTCTAGATAGATAAATCCTATTGCCCTGTTTCTCTAGATCAGAGAGCTTTGATACACTCATTATATTGTTTTATGTATTTTAATTCTTTCAAATGACAAATTCATGCACCAGCCTACAGTATTTTTTTCCAAAATAAGAAACTTGGTAGATCAATACCTCTCATGTCCTGAAAATGCCAGATTAATAAGAGTTGAGTGCTTAATGAAAAAGGTGCTGGATTTCATTCCATTATTCTGTTTATTTGTTTACTTGGAGGATTGAGATAGTTAGCAATATATTTCCAGTTGCTAATCCTAAATGTCAGTTCCTTCACATTATAATATCATCCTCAAATATGGTACACTATCTCTGAAGCCTGTCCTGGTGGATAGGTTTACACATTCATCTTTGCCTCCTCTATACTTTTGCTCATGCCAGCCTCCCCAAGGAGGCCCTCTATTCTGCACATTCAGCCAATCTTTATGACTCAGTCTAGACTCTGCCTCTCCTGCAGACCCCCGACAGCCTCAAGTAGCTGCCTCCTTTCTACAATGATGGTAACATGCACAATTATCTGACATAGGACAATCGTAAGATATAACATGTTATTATCTATATGCTAACCCTTTCGCTCTTAGTTATCTTTTCACATATTTGTTTTCTCTTCCCAGTCACAAAGAATGTTCCTGGGGTCAGAGATCGTATACATTCCTTTGTACCCGTAACTCCTCAAGGATCACCCAAATCCAGCACATGGTGAAGTATTTTGATTCCTTGGTTTCTTATTTATATTTTTCATCATCCAAAGTATTCCCAATGTCCACCTTCAAATCATAAATCAAAGGCAGAGCAACAGTGAACTTTCTCCTTACATATTCTGCTCCTATGCCCCTTGCCCAGCACCATATAGCAAGCACTGGTCCTATTACCTTGAATCTTAGGGAGGCCTTCTATATAAGACTGAGGCCCTGTTCTTCCATCGAGATGTGAATCCACAAATTGGCAATGATCTTCACCTCTCCCCCAGCTGTCTCCAATGCTGTAGAATGTATCTGCATAAAGGAATGTAATGGGTCAGTGACATGTCAAAGAATGTTGCCACTGGCTTATGAGTTGAAACAAGCTTTGAAGATTTTGAATTGGGCACATTACTTAAACTGTGTGTTCCATCTCTTTCATGTCTGGAAAAAGTGATAATGGCAAAAGCTTCAGTAAGCATTATAAGGACTCACCAAGATATGCATACCAAATACTTAACAAATGTTCAAAAGGTAGAAGGTATGAACAAAATAGGCAGTTTTAACCTATAAATGATTGAACTTTTTAATGCCTCCGTTTAAAAAAAACAGAATGAAGAAAACTATGATAGAGAATAAATTGTGAAATAATTATGAAATGCAGGCAGGTCTGTATAAATAGAAGGGTATATTTCCACACATGGTGAGAAGGAGGGTGGGAGTCTCGCATAAGATGCTGTCCGTGGTTCTGAACCACAGCAGCACAATAGGGCAAAGTTGTGTCTCTCGCCCAGGATGCCAGAGATGGTTGTGCAACCTCTCATAGCAGTTCTGAAGAATGGGAGAAAAGGGGTGGAAGAGAGGAAAGAACAGAGAGACAAAAACACGCAGTGATTCTGAGGAAAGGCAGAAACATGGACATTGCCAGAATGCGGGATGAGGTTAGGGCACGGGGATTTTTGTTTTCACACTGTTTTTTCTCTTTCTTTCTTTCTTTCTTTCTTTCTTTCTTTCTTTCTTTCTTTCTTTCTTCCTTCCTTCCTTTCTCTTCCTTCCTTCCTTCCTTCTTTCTTTGAGATAGGGGCTTGCTATGTACTTTATGCTGGCTTTGAATTCATTATGTAGCCCAGGCTGATCTCTGGAGCTCGAAGCTGTCCTCCTACTTCAGCCTCCCAAGTGCTGGGATTACAGGCATGTACCACCATGCCTGTCTGACACTATTTTTAAATGGTCCTAGCTAGTAAGAAAAAAAAAATTAAAAACTAACCATAGGTAAAACTTAGATCAGCTTAATGAAATGAATGAAAGCCTAAAATATATATTTGCAAAACATTTATTTACAAAACATATAAAGAATTAAAAGCCATGTGAGGATTGAAATTAAAAGAAAAAAATATTGATGTAGGTGGGTGAGTCAAAGCCAGCTAGGTAGAAATGGCATTTTGAAGAATTAGTAGCTCAAGGTACTCTAATCACTCTTTATTTTACTCTCCTATCATGATGAAAACAATGTGACTTTTCTTCTGACACACAACAAATAGCACTGCTGATGCATGTTTTATCATTTCATTTTATCTCCGTGAAGTTGTGGGCTATAGAGTAGACATTTCAATCCTCCATCTTATACTTATTCTGGATCAATAGCAAAGAAAATAGGTCTTTACATTCCTAACAGGATTTTGGGCTTCATTCCTAAAGTATAGTTGAGTTTTAAAGGTATATCTTTGAGTGCCAAGGTAAAAACTAATAACCTCAAAGTAAAGCCTATGAAACTGCTTCTTATTTCAGCAAGAGGGAGTCATAGTGTCCAAGCCTCAGGTACAGTCTGAGGTACCTGCTGTGTCAAGTTAGCACCTGCAAAATCAAAATTTTCCATACCTACCATAGCCAACCATCCGCAAAGACCTACCTTTCAGGTTGTCACTGAGGTAGATTTTGTACCTCAGAGAATTACAAAGAACGACTCCCACAAACTTTTTATACCACGTCCGCTTCACATACTGCCGGCCATGGCAGTCTGTGTATCCTGGGTCATGTTTGAAAGCAAATGGGATCCAGATGGGCTCACCACCTTGATGACACAAAGCACATCCTCTAAGTGACAGTGGTGCATAGTGTTTACCCTTCTACAAAGTATCCAAAACTGGACTTATTCATTTTCCCTTTCCCTTCCTGCAGAGCCTCCTTGCAAAGTTTTCCCGTCCCCATTGAGAAGCCTCTGTCTTCCCTCTCCTTTTTCAGTATTAAAGAACAACAGGGCGGGCCTCCCTTTATGTGAGCACACTAATTTAAGGTGCTTGTATTTCAATAAAGGGTCCTCTGAGTTAAGGACAGTCTTAGGCTTCAAGGAAAATCAGCCACATTGGCAAATGTGGCCCTTTGAGACTAAAGATGCCTATTCCTAAGTAAAGAACCCTGTCCCTCAGTAAAGACTCCTTCTCCTCTTGTCCCGCACAAGGCCTGCCTTAAGCTTAAACAACAGAGATTTCTCAGTTTGTATAGGGAAAAAAAAAAGTAAAACTTAACGTATTTTGTTATCTTTCCAGGAATCTAACATGTTCTCAGTGGTTGTGTAAATAAAGTATCTTTTCACAATACTTAGTCACCCAATCATGCAAAAGTCATAGATATTGACTGCTGTACCCTTATTTAAAAATTCTCAGGTCATTTTTTCCATCGATTAAGACGGAAGATGGGCAGAAATTGTCAGAATATTATAAAAAGCCAAAAATTAGTCTAGCATTTTTACTTTAAGTAATCACAGCGATCTCATATTCCACATTCAATTTGATAATCAAAGTGTCAAGACCCTCAAGAAAAGAAACCTACCTGGAGGCCTCACAACAAGGAGGGGATTGTCTGTAGAACAAAAAAGAAATAATTGACTTTGTATCATATTTCACAAACATGCAAATGTTGCAATGTTTTATTGTAACTGAAGGAGCTGACCAAACTAGAATAAAGAAAAAATAAATTTTTATGTATTAGATGCCAAAGTTTTTCCTTAGTTTTTATTTTCAAAGTATTTCCTTTTGAGAAATACTTTTTTAAATTAACTCTCTTGTTATTTACAGAGAAACTGTAGGTCCCTGAAAATAATATTTTTATATTGGGTGCTACATAATAATTCTATTTTTTAATTTGAGTTTTTGTTAGTACATGTTTGCAGAACATGTCCCCTTCTTCTATGTCCCCTTATACCCACCTCCCTCTGTCTCTTGATCTATTTTCTCTTTGCAAAAGATCTATCTCCCTAAAAACAATTGGGTAGTTTTTTAAAAGGGTACATATATGGCCAGGTATTTAGCTCAGTGGTTTCGCAGCCTGCTAAGCAAGCCAAGAACCTGACTTCGATCCCCGGTATAAAATAAATAAATAAATAAATAAATAAAAATAAATAAATAAAAGTGTACATATCTACATCCTATATAATCCATCTATCCCACTTTTATTTATTATCTTAAAGAAATTAAAATGTATACATGCACACAAACATTTATACATAAATATTTATAGCATCTTTATTTATAATAACCAAAAAGCAGAAGTAATTCAAATGTTTGTCAACAAGTGATTGGATTTAAAAAAACAAATTGTGATATAGCCGTACACTGAAATACTTATCAGTGCCAAAAGAGAATGAACTACTGATATAGAGAACATACTGTATGTAAAATTCTAGAAGGTACAAAATATAGTGACAGAAAGCTACCTGTCAACAGGTAGAGGACTGGTAGGAGGGGGAATGAGCAGGCTAGATTGCCCAGCAGGAAGACATTTGGGGATGAGGGATGTACTCACTTTCTTTACAGTGGTATGAATTCATGGGCATAAATATAATTCAAAGTCAATTAAGGCATACACTTTAAGTGTGGTAACTTATTGTATGGCATTCATACTACAATAAAGCTCTTTTCAAAACATATCTATACCTCAGCTGAAATAATAGCACTTAAGAGACTATGAAAATTATTTCAAGGAATTCTGTTTTAGAAAAAGTTCATTTTCATAAAATGTCAAGGGCCAGATAAAGATAGACCATTTTTTCTGATTTTTGAAAACTTATCACACAGTGAATTGCTCCTTTAGTGTGTATGAAATTTTCAGTGTTGGAGATTGAATCAGGGGTTCACCCATGCTAGGTAAGGTTCCTAGCTGAGTTACATCCCCAGCACCAACATCCTATGAATTTTAACATGTATAAAGATTCTTGAAACTACCCACAATCAGCATACAGAATATTCTATCACCCTAAATCTCCCTGCCCTTGTACAGAGTTCATTTGGTGTCATCAGCTAGTATGTACAAAATTGAGTTACTTGCCATCAGCTCAAGGGGGAGGGGCTTGTTTTGCCTTCTGTTCTTGGTGTCTTAAGTTTTATTAATCTACTAGAAGTCTCCAATCCTCTGGGGTGGAGTGAAAGGGAAGAAATCAAAACAACAGCAGAACAGACAACAAAAGCTCTGACCTCACAATAGGTCAAGGGTTACACATATTTACTGCCCACATTAATGTTTAAATTGCTGTATTTGGCAAATGTCATAATTCACTTACTTGATGATTTTCCTCTTGTAACCTAATCACTTTCAGCAGGGTGACACACTGAAAGAGACTCAAGCAACCTAACTGAATAAAGGGAAATGGCCTGAGTAAATAACTGTCAACTTTCTGAGTGTGAAGTTCTCCTGGGAGCTCACTGAAAGTGAGTTTTATGAATCTCACCCCCAAAATTCTTATTTAGAGCCCGGGACAGGATGTCTACAAAAAAATCCCACATAGGATACAGTGGGAGCTTTACTTAGGGGAGAGAGCAGAAAAGAGCTGGCTTTTCAGAAGTTTATTTGCAGTGCTAGAAATAACACCACAGTGTATCACTCCGTACTTGCAGATAGATTTCAGACCTGGGATTCTTGGTAGCTTTGGGGATTTTAATTACTTCTTTTTTAAGCTGCCCTTGATCAGGTTAATTCTGATAGTTACCAAAGACCCATTTTGATTTTATGAAATACAGCCATAAACATACACACATTCCTTACATTAGAAAATTAACCACTACTAATGTTTTTTTCTTCGTTCTTTCTTATTAATCACCAACAAGAAACATATTTCTTAATGAAATAATTGAAATCTTTTTGAGGCCCTTTGCCTACATTTCCAGTATAAAGCATATTCTCACAATGGATTTTATTTTTTCACATATTTTTATTCACAATGCTTAAAAATATCTTCTAGCGACAAATTTTCCTGCATCAGGCCACATGCAAGAAATAATCTGACCAAATGGAAGCAAGAGCCCTGTGGATGCAGGGCCAGCTCAGCCAGGTTGCTCAGAAGTCCAGCATTATAGACAGTCATTAGCCTAAGGACTGTCACAGTGAGCCAGCACTGCATGTGCTGTGTCAGACCCCAGCCTTTGAAGATTTTACTGATGAGCCTGAGAGCTCTACCCACAAGCATTCTAGAATGTAAGGACATGATCTGAATGATATGCACTGCTTGCAAAACTGAATACTGTTTTAATTAAGCAAACAATACCTTCACCTCCTACAAAAGAGGATCTTAGATCTTAAACACTTGGCTAATTGAAGAAACAACTGCCCCCTCCCACCACCTGACATAATGTTCTTCAGTTGTTTTCGATAAAAAGACATTCTTTAAACTTTGAAACTCAAGTCTGTACAGACAGATATGTTCAGATTTATCTTTCCTACCTGGTTGAAAATTAGATTTTTCCTCTCAGTAGAATGATTTTTATGCTCCCCAGGGACCTGATAAAGACTAATTTTATTTTTTTGGGTACTGGGGATCGAACTCAGGACCTTGACCTTGTGCTTGCAAGGCAGGCAGTGGTACCACTGAGCTAAATCCCCAGCCCTAGACTACTTTCAATTTTATCGTACAAAATTTTAATCTAGAAGAAGAAAAACACTGTTTATTTTATAAAGAGATGTTCAACATGAACACATTAAATAGAAAAGTGAGGATTTTGCTGCTTTAATTTTTGCTTTATTATAGTCATTATTCTAGATTACTTATTTCATTTTTAAGAAAAGTAAAGCAAAGAAGAATATGAAGTTGCCCATACCTGATTCTGTAACAAATGAAACTGAAGAGCTGATAGGTCCATAGCCATGAGGATTTTTGGCTTGAACTTTAAAGTAATACCTGAAATTGGAAGAAACCATCTTTTGAAAGAAAAAATTATGTGACTTCTGTATAATGAGAAATATTCCAGAGCACCAACTGTGTGGCAGACTCAGAGTCACACTTTTTTTTACAAATATTCATATCACTAATGATCTTCATATTTTTCTAAACTTCCTAGTTTTAATAACTTTTTGAAATAGTTCAATTAATATAGCATAGACACATGGCTAATGGGAACAGAACAAGCACATGAGACAAACAGGTGCCTCAGAAAGTACATGTTCCCTAGAACAACATGTGCTTTCCACTCCAGAGGAATTTTCCCAGTTCATCCCTAAGGAGACCTGCTCTTGTTCCAGCTTAAGACTCAGATCCCTGAGCTCCTCAGGCAAAAAGAAGTTGACATAACAAAACATTCAGAGTAGAACTGAAATGTTAATTTAATTCTCATCACTGGAGTCCATTTAGAAAAGTGGGATGTCAGGTCCAACCATAATGCAACTCATGGTTGGCAGGCAGAGGGTGCACCAGGCAAGACATGGGCCTCTTCGGTGGAACTAACAAGATAGTGATGTCTTAGGCACATGACAAGCACTGTGGCTGGCTCTAGAGCCACAGATGGATGTCCTACAAGTCACTGAGTTATGAGCTTCTACTTCTCAAGACAAGAGAGCTGAGTCTAGGAAGGAAAAGTGGAAATGGCCTGGAAAGAAAGAAAGGCTTTGCTATAGGACTAAACTGTTTTGGAATAGTGAATACCCTAGAAGGCCCATTGCCGAGTCTGCTGGCTCATCCAGAGGAAGACTATGCCCCAAAATCTTACTTTGTACTCTCTGGGATGAGGAGATAAGAAGCAGAGGTTGGAGAAGTATGGAGACAGCACTGAGGGTGTGATCCACTATATCTCCCTTAAGCTCTGTGATTTCCTTACCTCTAAGGTTCCAGATGTCATATGGCTTTCCTGGGACTTTAGCACATATGGGAAAAGACAGGGTAAAACATCCCTGTGAGTGGTGATCCTCCGCACTTTTCAGTGTCTTTTCCTCTCTGGCTTTTGGCCAGTAAAAATGTCACACTTAACTGTTCTAAAATTCTTTATTTGATTAAGTCAGGCATAAAGATTACATGTACTAATTAAAATGCACTAAAGTTTTAAAAGGTGGATTTTTTACATGCAGAGGATGAAGGGTTACACCCATGGCACTGAGCACCCTGGCTGCAAGCCTGTTAGCAGGGATGACCTCTGAGACTGTCCCTGGGCTGAAAGTATACAGAGATGTTTTCTTGCGGGTTTGACTAGGCAAAGAAAAGCCATTTGGTAAGACTAGCCTTCTTAAGTTACTCACATCTAATTTAGGAGTATTTTTTAACTTCAATTCTTTAAAAAAGATATGCACGATTAAGAACATATGTGTTTCTAAATCCCAATTCACTCAGTGGGGCATGTTTCCCAATTATGCACACTTTTATTCAGTGGTTGTGGAGTGATTTAAGGCAAATTTCTGCAGGCAATTCCAGCAGTGGGTTTGGCATGCATCAGTGATGCTGGTCAAATTTTACAGACACTATTTTTTTCTTACGGAGAAGAAATGAAAGCATAAGGAAAGGCCCGGATTCCAAGGCCACCTCAACGTTTCAACTGAACAAGACCTTGCTGGAACTGTCCTAAAACACTGTCCTCAGCGTCACAGAGGAAGCACCTTTGTGCAACTGGAAGGATGGCAGCAGGCTGAGAGGCACCATTGTGATTTGGTTGTATTGATTGTGTTTTACCACCAAAACCTAAGTATTCTCCAAATCCACCTTCCCTGTTAACACTACAAGATTCTAGTCCTTCAGAAAGTTCCCATGTGCTAAATCCAAAGACATTGCCATGTGATCTTCACCTACTGTGTCCAAGTAAACTTAAATACGTTGAGCTAGAAAACACGAAATTATGAAAAAAATAAAATTCCCACTTTCAAAAACTACATTACACTTTTTCTACCAACTAAAATATGTATTTCATACTCTGAATAATAGTCCTCTTGCCTCATCCAAGCAACAAAAGCAGCCCAGGTCTCGCCTTCTTATATAAGTTTCTGGAAGCAGCCTTGAGTATCCTTAGTGGTGACAAATCTTGGTACAGTAAGAATGGATGGAAAACTTGCAGACTCTAGAAACTGACTGAGGATGAGGTTGGTGAATAAGGAAGCTCATGCTCAATTCAAGTCAAAAACAAAACCCAATTATTAACAACCAAAGTTGACTATTAGGCTCTGGCTCTTTTGTGCAGACTGACTTCCCATCGCCTGGACCAACTCTGAGGCTGGTTTCCCAGAGCCTGCAGGACTGGGATGCCATAGGAGACACTGACTTAGCAGATATGACACCACAGAGTCACTCTGCATTCGGGTAACAGGAAAAATGAGTGTCCTCGCATCACAGTCACACTGTCCTGGCTGTGAAATGTAGGCGCTGTTCAGAAGGGTTTTGAGGACATTTGAGTCGGAAAGCCAAGCATACTATGTCCTAGCCTGCACTCACTCGGAAAGCAAAGGAAGGCACATCCTGGGAGGGGGCAGAAGAGCCTACAGAGGGTGGAGGCCTCACCATCCGTCCAGTCTCCCTTTCAGCCCCCTGTTCTTCCACAGCACTCATGCTTGGGGGAATTGTCGGCCAGGAGCAATTTCACCTCATCCCACTGGCCTTTCTCCAGCTTAACTGCTGCTTATGTGTTTAGACTGACTTCCCCAGAAAGTCCCCTCCTTTGCCCTCAGGCTCAGGGGGGGAAAAACTCCATTATTCTGTAACCTCCTGGCAGGTGTACTTCTCTCTTTTGACACTAATTAGGGGAAGTTTATATTTATGTTGTTTTTTTTTAATTCTGTCTTGCAAGGTGTGGTGGCACACACCTGTAATCCCAGCACTTGAGAGGCTGAGGCAGGAGGATCACCACATTTTGAGGCCAGCCTAAGCTACATAGTGAGGTCAAGGCTAGTCTGAACTACATAGTGAGACCCTGTCTCAAAAAAATAAATAAATAGAAATCAATTTTTTAAAAATAAAAAATTCTGTCTCCCCTGCCAGTAAGCTCTATGGCTGTACGGTCTATGAGAGCTACGAGTATTTCACCCCCTACACCCTAAACTCTGTGCTCTTGATATGGTACCCAGCCCAGAGTACACATTCAAGAAGACCTTATTGGATGAATTGTGGGACAAGTGACTCTCTCAAAAGTGAGTTGTCATCCTATACAACCATCTCCTAACATTATTCAAAAGTGAACTTGAGGGCCAGGGATTTAGCTCAGTGGTTCTGCCACCTGCCTTGCAATCGAAAAGTCCCGAGTTCAATCCCTGGTACCGGGGGGGTGGGGGGGGAGGAGTGAATTTGAGTATGGCAGCAGAAATTGTAGGGAAAATTTTGAACTTGTGGGGAGGGGTCAGAGACTGAAATTCAAGTACTACTGCAATAGCTATGTGACAAAACATCTGGACAGTGCCTTTCAGCTTTTTGATTTGGTGGCTGCACTATAAAAGCACTGTCACTCACTAATCACTGTCACTGTCTAATTTTTGTCATTCTTGTTTTCTCTGGCTGATCAATTTTTCACTATCAGGGAAAAGAAGGAAAAATCCTTTCTCAGTTTCATGTTTTACTACTTGTTTTTCATTTTCCAAATCCTTAAATTCATAACAGTTGATGAAAGTTTGGTTCAAGTGAGCCCAAATGGCATACTAAAATGTTTCAAAGAGACTTCTCTGCTTGTTCAGAAGCCCTGGGCTATTGTCCAGACCCCATCCTCTCAAGCACATGTCTGTTTAATGTTTTATTCCAACCTTCGCCAAGTTCTCCTCTGGGTAGAAATGAGAAACTTCAGGTCTATCTTCATACCACTGAGCTCTTTGCTGAGCAAGCCCACTGGCCCAGCATAACAGCAGTGCAGCCATTTGCAGGACCCTATGGGAGCCAATCATGATCTACACGGGGATTCTGCATGCCAGTGATAACTTGAAGTTGGCCATGGTGGGAGCACTTACACCACAGAAGTTGGAAAATGTTTTAGATCAGGATTTTTTCCAGAGAGTTTGAGTACCAGTTAATCAAAATGTTTAGTAATTGCTGCTCCACTAATGATGATTATGTTGCCATATACCAATGAATTGGTGACTAAAACTGGATCAACTCTCTTTCAACACAGACCTTTTCTTTCCCTAATGGGAGGTAGTATTTAGGACAATAGGTAATGAAATAGAGATATAATACCCTAACAATTGCAATAAATATAGTAATTCCTCCTAAGCAAAACATGTGACACACAGAAAGCATTCAATGTTATTCTATGGAAAATTCACAAAAATGGGATTAATCGGTCATTTTCAACCAAAGGGTATCTATGACCACACACATAGATCTCATTTTTTGGAAGTTTGTTTCTAAATGACTGACATACCGTGTGTTTGGCTTCAGGTTCTCAATGGGCAAATGGGTTACTGATGAAGCTTGAGTGGACCACTTGTTCCTGATGAAGTCTTCATAGGATGCACTGTAGACCAGGTACCCTGGAAATGGGAATAGGGAGGAATCCAATGAACATCCAGCAACCAATCACACAGAGCTGTGACTGAGATGAGGCAATACACACAGGCAGCTCAATGGGAGAATTTCTGGAGTGAGAGGGGACATGATGGGACAAAACCTTGGTGCCTTCTGGTCAATCCAGATGGATGCAACAAAATTATAACACTTCCTGATGACTTGCTGGCTCCCTACCTCTCTTCATTCTCTGTCTCTCCTTCATTCCCCAGCCTTCCTCAGCTCCTTGGAACTCATCACATCTAATCTTGACCAGACAGAGAAAAAGCAAGCAGAAGAAAAAGATAGAGACCTCCAAACAAATACTTAATGTAATTGCCCTTTGCATGAAAAGAATGTTGACAGTAAATTCTGGGTAAGTAGATGTGGCCAGCCCTTCTTTCCATCATCCAACTTGCTCTGTCATATTTCCTAAGAACAGACCTCTCTGTCTCGGTAGGCCTTCAACCCTGACACCTGCACAGACAAAGTGAAGTCCATATCACGTTTCAATGTGTCCTTTCTGCTGGTCTTTTATGTGTACACAAAAGGATACATTTTTCAAGCACTTCCTAGGTGTCACAGACTATGTTAAGCTCTTTCAATTAAGTTTTATTTTAATTCATTCTCTGTTTTTATAGGTATTGGGGACTGAACCCAGAACCTTTACACTGAGCTAAATCTGCACCCCTTTCTACTTCTATACTTTAACATAGGATCTCACTAAGTTGCCCAGGCTGGGCTCAAACCCCTGTTTCTCATGCCTCGGCCGCCCAGAGATTACAGATGAGTACCCCCCAATTACTTAAATTCATTCTTATGATCCTCGTTTGTAGATATTGTAGATACTGACGCATGAATAAACTGAGTCTTAGAAATATGTTAAATGCCTTGGTAAGTTCACATTCACCAGGGATTTAGCTCAGTGGTTCTACTGCCTACCTCGCAAGAGTAAGGTCCCGAGTTCGATCTCCAGTACCAAAAATAAATACTACATACATACATACACATATATATACATACAGATTTTTCATTCTTTTTCTGTATGCTTACTTGCTTGCTTTTAAAAATAGTCATTCATAAAATCATACTCAATTAATAAAGGAATTTTCTGACTATTTTGATTATAAACTTTCCTCTTTCCATTGATTTCCTTTAAGAATATGCAGAAATCTTCACAAAAATTGGTCTCTGCACATACCATGAGGTAAGCAGAACTTTTAGATACACCTGTACCCCTCAATCTTTCAGCCACACCTGAAAGAATGTCCAGGAGCATTATTTCCTCTGTCCTTTTTCCTGGCTTTGGGGCCCCAAAGTGCAAATTCCTTAAGGAAAATTGCTCTTTGGCTGTTGCTGGATACTCTTCCTAATTTTAAAAGACAATATTGGAGACATAGAGCAAAAACATTAGAAATCAGAATTATATGAATTGCACTAGCAGGATAGTGACAGACAGTGTTCAGATCCAACACTCAATTCCAGCCCCACCAGCTCAAGATGCATACACAGCCACACATACATGCCCTCCTCTTATAGAGCTCACAGGCCCAGAAAGAATCATTTGCAAAAGATGGGATTATTCAAAGAAAATATCATTCCTCTTTCTACTAGAACTTATTTTAACAGACTTAGCCTCAGACATACATGTACTTATGAACATCTCACAGGCCAAGGCCTGAAGGCTCAATGTTCATGAGCATTTTTGCACCACTTCCATTCCCACATAAGGAATTGGGAAGCACCAGCAGCCAGTCATATGGAAAGAGGGAAAGAGGCAGAGTCATGGCTCCATAGAAGCTCCTTCATCATCCTTGCTGTAGGATCTGATCTCACAAATGGCTCCCTGGGATAGGTGGCCACTTGCAGGATTATTTTGCATATGAGAAAACCAATACTCAAGGAAATGAAGCAGCTAGCCCAAGATCATGCAAACCTATTTGGGACTAGGATTCAAAACTTCTGACTTTGATCCAGTGCTCTTTATAGCATCCAGTGAAGCTTACATTGTTGCCTACACTTCATCTCACCTGCATTCTCCATCCAACCCATTCATCTGAACATCCATCCATTCATCTATCCATCTTTAACTGTCTATATTTCCCATCTACAGATTAATGGGAACTCTGAAAATCTGCATGGGACACACCTGTTACCACATCTCCAGGGGTGGCTTTGTCCCAGTCTACAATGACAAACGAGTGGCAGCCTTCCATAGCAACCACAGTGATGTTCCGTGGGACATGCTGAGGAGGCAGGTCATTCTTTGTCAAGTCATTTGGAATGATTTCATCCAGGCTCTCCACTTGGAAATGGTCCAGAGCATCAGTCAGAGAGCATGGGGCTGATGGATCTTTATTCAGGTATGTTACATAAGGAGCTGGAGAAGAACAGAGATACCCAATTAGAATGCTAAAGGATTTTTCTGGAAGCAGAAACACAGCATCTGCTCCACAGAGTCAGACCCACCATTCGGTATTTGCCTGCCAGACAGACTCCCGGCCCATCAGTCCTGACGCCAAACTGAAAAATACACACTCCTTCTCCTTCACGGATCCATGTGTTCATACTTTGCAGTATGATGGTTGCAAAAGATTCTATTCCCCCACCAACATTGATGACTGTGTCCTCAAAATGATTTTGAAAGATCCTCAGACTGCAGTTCAATGTAATGTGAGCCAGTGGCATTCTGCCATTCCTATGCCCAAACATGTGGAACAGTGTGAGTCAGGCCCACCCTAAAGTCAACTGGCATTATAATCCATTTTCCTGTCTAGGTTGGGACCACAGAAAAACATCTCCCAATCAAGAAGACAGCCTTAAGCCTCATCTCTAGGGGGCTTCCCCTAGAGTTTCACAAACCCCACAATCCTCTGGGATGTCTATGCGTAAGGCCAGGCCCAAGCAGCCTTCTACAATATCACTGCTCAGTCTAATAGGTACTCACAGTTATGGAATGCTGGTTATGGACATGCTGAAGCTCTTCCTACATATCTGATCTCCAGGGATATAAGGGGCCTTGGAATTGGTCAGGACATGGGTGGGTACCCATTACAGCTGAGCCTCCTAATGAAAGAATGTGCCCACAAGCAAGAACAAACAGGAGACTCTTCCTCAGGCTCAGGGCTCTTTTTATTACATCTCACTCTTTAAGAAGTTAGAAATGCCAAGGAACTGAGGTTGAGGTTTTATACATGGGAGACTCTCAGTGCTCTCCAATAACAATGCCTAGTAATCTCTAAACAGCCCATGGCATCTTTGGTGCTAGGTTCTCATTCTAAATGGCTATTAGGACTGAGTGCAATTTTTAGCTCTCCCACTTGCCAATAATTAGTACTGAATTAAACCTTTAGTCTTGCCCATGGATCTCTCCAGGAAGTTTTGGACAGGAAGCTATTATGCCTTTCAGAGTTATAAACAGAAGAAAACAGTCAGACAGTAGTAAGTATTTTAGCCTTCAAAAGAGTGCTGTGGAAGAACTAATAATAGCACTGAAAGCATTTCTCTTTCTGCCATGGAACTGTTAAGAAGAGAGTCTGAGCCTCTGGTGAACTCCACCGGGCTGCTACCCGCCATGGACAAGCACTGGCATGGGCCTCAGGAATGCTACCTCAACTTCATAGTCTTGCTCTTCAAGTACACATGGTTTACACACTCAATCACCGCATCTTGGCTGGCAAAACTTGTTCTCTGCTCATGGCAGGACATTTGTTTTAGAAACAGAAAAGCATGATATTAATTTAAGCTGTTGCTTGTCTCCACTTAGTAACATATTCATCCAACTGTCTCATTAGTGAAGTTCATTAGGGGCCTGGGAAATGGAGACTTGGGAAGAAAATGAAACACATTTCAACATTACACTTTCCTGTTGGTTGTGTTTTAATTGTGAGAAAGAAAGAAGGAAAAATGAATTTCTAGATCCCAAGTCCTTGAGGCTAACGAAAATTACACAAAATAATGAAAATAATAGATTTGGTTCTGTTGATGCTCTCTGCTATGGCTCCATTCTGTAAGCTACTACCCTTTTAGGAAGAATTTCACATATAATATGCACACAAGGCCTAGTGATAAATAATTCTTGTCTTAGAAAGACTAGCTACCATAAAAATACTCTTGTTCCCCGACCTCAATAATTAGTTAAGTGCTCCTCACTAAACTCTCCCCTATTGCATGCCAAGTGTTCTCCTGCAACCACCCCTCTTCTGACTTTTGCAGAAAGCACATTAACATGCATCTAAACAGGGCTGCCTGGCTAAATGACTCCAAATGGAAACTTCACTCCAGGAAAATTTCTTCTCAAAATGCACTGCCTTGGCCAGAACAAGAGATTAGTTACGCTCCTTTTCAAAGGGCAAAAGTTAAGAACCATGTTTCTCTGATTAAGAAGTTATATTTACCAACAAATCGTTTCTTCCCAACCAGATCAAATTCTTCTTCCGGAAAAGAACTGATGACGCCTTCCTCTGGAATGACCTTTGGAGTGGTGGCAGTGGTGGTGGGCTTGGTGGTGGGCTTGGTGGTGGCTGGTGGCCTTGTGGTCTCAAATTCATAGTCTGAAGAGATACCAAAGTTTTGTAATCAGGCACTTCCAAAAAAGGGCCAGTGTTGACAGTCAAAAGATATTTTCTTAAGATTCAATTATAGAGTCTATCATGTGTGTGCATGCTCACCACACACACACACACACACATGCACGCACACACACACACACACACACACACACACACACACACCCCAAAGTAATTGCTGTGCCTAAACATACTTAGTTTCTACTAAAATATTATTTCTCTCCATTTTGGGTCCCTTACAAAAGCTGCTGCACAGAAAAAGAGAGGAAGAGGAAAAATAAATACACATGTCCACAAAAATGAGGTCTTAGCATCAGAGCTGGACAGACCCTTACAATCTATCCAGCCATGTTACTGGCCCAAGGTCATCACCTTTTTACCTAATTTTCCCTTTTAGAGCCATAAAAGGTCACATCAGAAAATAAACTTCAATTTTTAAAAATCTATCTTCTGTGGATGCACTTTACTCTGTGGGAAAAAGTAGAATCAATGCTGTGAAGAGAATGTGAGAGAATTTATCTTCTTAACATATTAAAAAAAAGAGAAAACACTGCCCCTCTTTCAACTGTTCAAGGATAATAAGAAAGACACTTAATGCTTTCCAAGGTGTTAAGAAGTCTTCCTTTGCTTCCTAACATCTGTTTTTCTTTTAAGTCAGTTTTTGTTTGCAAATTCATGGGATTAAAACACTATATCAAAGTTCATCGTGAATAAATAAAGTATCAAAGGTGACATTATTCACACAGTTGTGATGTAAGATAATCAGATGGCTGTGGCAAGGCAAAGTACTTCCGGAGAATATTCAAAGCCCTGCTGTCAAAGCCCCCGCATGGAGTGGGGACAAGATTCCCGCCTAACTTTTCAACTGCAGAAGCAACTTATAAAGCACAGCGCCCCAGGGTTCTAAGAATAGCAGTGGAATTAGTTGAACTATTAGAGACTGTTCCAGACGTTATTCAGATGCATTCTTAATCTTACCTTTACTTGAAAAGATTCTGTTGTAAGAAATCAAATCTACAACATCACATTTTTATATACAGTTAGAAACAAAGCGAAAAGAGTGAGAAACAGAAGGGCTGAACTTGAGGAGGTCAGAATAATTGCATTTTTTACAAATAGAGGTGGGGGAACAGCACCAGAATCTCTTTAGAGGAGAAGTCTAGGAGTAAGAACTCCAGAAACTTGTTGAGAAGCTACATTTGCATACCAGGCATACTGTTTTTCTTAGATCAAATATGCATTAGGGGGTGACTTGGAAGGAGGAAGTCAGAACCTCCTTCCTCTGCACCATCCCTGAAAGAAACTATTATCAAGATCATGACACAGTAATTAAAATAAGATCCTGCCGTACATCAGGAAAGGTGTCTAAGTATCTGAAGGCAGCTCTTACCTTCATCATATATGACATAGGCCTCCTCTGTGGGTATGGCTGTGTCTGTCTCCAGGCCTGAGAATTCATCTAGGGAGGGAAGAGGGAAGGGATGATCATCAGATGCATGAGGTTCTTCTCAGTGCTCCTCAGGGCTCCAGTCCCAGGGAATAATGATTCATTCACCCTCAGTGGATCATGGAAACAAACCACCAAGGCCAGCATCTCCTCAGTTTTCCAGAACATTGAGATGGAGCCCAGGCCCTACTTCCTTTGGGTCAGAAGAGGACAATACAAGAACCCTTCTGACCAGGAACAAACACCTCACTGATTGGTGCTCCCAGACTCAGAGCCCTCTTGCCACCCTTGCTGCCACCTTGGCCCCCTGCCCCCTTGCCCACAGCACTGGACGCTGAGGCACCGCATGGCCACTATGCCACAGTCTGGACTCACACACACATGCTCAGAAAGCTGTGGAGAGAGAGAAGCTGGCACTTAGGATGGTGACACCACTCCTTTCACCTGTGAGCTCCTGTGCATCAACCTCCCTTCTCTGCACCCTTCAATTTTGCTTCTGAAATATTCTAGAAGCAGGGCAATTTCCTGCTCTTCTACTCTCTGCTTTGGCAAACTGTACCAATCAAGTTTCCTGTGCTTCTCTTTTAACCTCCCAGCCTCTCTCTCCAACTCAGGAGCTAAATAAGTACTAATTAGATTCCTTAACTTGTATATGAACTTTGGAAAGGATATGCCAGTGATTAGAAATTTCTTTTTCAGAAAGCTTGGGCTTTACTAACCACTAGACCTAGTATGATTACAGAATTATACTTTCAGGCAACTTGTAGAATGTTACATGAGATTTTCTGACTTCCAGGAAACCTAATTATGACAATTATTATTAAAGTTCCCTTAATAACTGAACTGATATTTTGGGCATGAGGAACATGAGGTAAAGAAAGCCAAATTATTAAAGGAAAAGAAGGCATTTTGGCTCCATTATCTGGGTACTTTAGGCAGTAATCTTTTTACAAGGAGTGATAGAAGCAATTGCATTATTTCTATACTTGGGGAATATAGATGCAGCTATAAAAAGAAGAACATCTCTCCATGGTTGATAAAATCTTGAAGTCAAAATGAAGCTCACAGGTACTCTAAAAAAATGTTCTCTTAAGTGGTTATAGAGGGGATAGTAAAAGGACCTACAATTTATTGGATGCCTTCTGCACACTGGATACTTTTATGTATATACTAGTTGAGTTCATCCTCACAAAATAGCCTTGAGAGATGTCAGGCTTATGACACCCACTTCTCAGGCAAAGACACCAAGGGTCAAAGAGGAATTACAACAAGTCTGTTGGTGAAGTTGGTGAATGACAGAATTTGGACTTACGAGACTATGTACTTTACACTTCATAAAACTGCCTCTCCTTTTTAAAAGTTAAAGTAATCAATCCAGTTGTTTATAAACCTGAAAGATGTTCGATTAGAGTTATCCCACGGTGAGATGAAGTAGAAGGTATATAAACTCCCTTCACCAAAAAAATCTTATGCACCAATTCTGACATTTTTCATTGTTAGGAAATCACTGATCATTTCCCAGAGATAGTCCAATGCAATATTTCTACCAGCCTTTTTGGAGCCCAGTGTAATAAACACCATGAACATTACGGTGATAAAACAAAATCCAGCAGTGCAGCACAGTGGGATTTCGAGTTTTCTGCTCAGTGCCTGTGCAGATTAAGCACGATCAGCCACCGCTCAGAGGCTTCTGACACATCCCAGCACCTGCCCATCCTTGAGGTGCTAAACCAGCCCATTATGTTGGGACCAGTGAATGTTAACTTGTGTTAAGCTGCAAGTTGTAGCTTATCCAGCCTTCAACAAAATACTACCAAACTCAATTCTTCTGTAGGTCACTCCAATGTCAAGATGTCTGAGTCCAAGACAAATTATTTTTGGGCCTGTTCAATTCATTTTCAGGTTCATGTCCACTAAAATTTGGGGTTATTTTGCCATTGGTTCCTGGAATACTCTATTCTTTCCCTTGCCAATTGAACTTTTGGGGGACATATTCTTAACTTTTCCTGATTATCAGTTCATTTTCATTTCTTTCATTATATTTATCCAGGTCAAAAATGAATAAATTCCATAACTTTTGCATTCCAGGTGAGCAAGAAAAAGAGAACTATGTTTTCTTTTATCATGGACTCCTGGTGTGAAGGGTATATTGAAATTGTACATGCAGTAGGTCACAGGAATGATGCTTTTATCTGCAAACCAAGATAATTTCTTCAGGTCGGTGACAGCCTAGTCCTCTGGCATAAGAGAACTTCCTACTCAGTGACTTAATGCTTTTTTATTTAAAGACTGAATAAACTCAGGGAAATTTTTCTGAACTAACACCATCTGGACTCCAAATAAAAGTAACTTCCATCTGAATGCCACTCTGAACGATTTGGAACTTTGTTAAACTGGACATAAGTCATCTCACATCCACATCCAAAACTTGAACTTCTTCATGTAAAAGTAGTTGCCAGTCATTCACCATGGTAGTGTAGCATATTCTCTTCAGTAGTTTATCCATGGTCACGAAAAACATGAGTCAAATAACTAAAGAATTAGAGATTAAACTCCAGAGATGTTCAAAACTTAGGCAAAAACATTTGTTCTCTGAAGAAGTGTAGAGAGAGGAGGTAAATGACAGCCATTGGGACTCAGGCATATTTCCATGTTCTGTAGTGATTCCAGCTCATGTGAATTTCAGTTATTCTTTCTATATTTTCTGTCAGGAGAGGGAGCAGTGTCAGGGCAGGACTGCTTTCCATAATGACTGATATTTCTGTCCAACATGCAATGAGGTCCTGTTACAAATTCTTGAATGTTCAGCTGGCTCTTAACATTTCCAGATACATGTAATCTCATCAGATCTACTGTAGAGACAGAATCTGAAAAACAAAGGTGACTGCTTTTACTTCCCAGGTAGAAAATGGAGAATGCATACATCTCAAGATACTATGTAGACATTCAAAGAAAGATGCATAGTTATGTGCTATGATATGATGGTTTAGATCTAGGGTATCCCCTAAAAGGCCCATGTGTTCAGAGGTTGGGCTTTTGAAGGATGACTGCATTGTGGGGTTATATTTATCAGTAGATTAATCCACTGAAGAGTTCAGAGCTCAGTATATTGCTAGGAATTGGGGTTTGGTTGGAATAAGTGGGCCATTGGTGGCATGACCTGGAAGGGTACATCTCCCTCCCAGGCTCCTCCTTTCTCTCTCTGCTTCTGGCCACCATGACATGAGAAGCTTTCCTCCACCAGACCTTTCCACTATGCCCTTCCTGCTTTGGAGTCAGCCAACTATGGACCAGATCATCTAAATACCATGAGCCAAAATAAACCTCTCCTCCTTTAAATTGTGGGTTTGGGGTATTTTATCCCAGTGAGGGAGAAGTGACTAAGACACATAAGGATCTAGAGATGAAGCAGAAGGCACTATCTTGGCAACAAGGAGCTTATTATTGAATGGAGAAGTCAAGAAAAAAAAATTGTGTGTGTGTGCGCGCGCGCATGTGGGTGCATGTAAAAGAGTGGAAAAATGCAATAATACACAGGAAACAGGCATATAATGTGCATCTGTGCCTACAGGAAAGTATGGCATCCATAACCAATGAGGAAGTATGCATAACTACTATTTGAATTCTGGAATCACTGAACAGCCCAAGGGTATTCCCAGAACATTATTTGAAGACAGTTTTTAAAGAAGGGAGGAGGGCATGATTTAACTACAGAGTAACGCTTTGAAATTTGAAAAGCTATCTTTAAAACTGGAGGGATATAAACAAAATGTTAAGACTTTGCAAATGGAATAGAATGGTCAACTAGAAGTGGGGGGAAATAGGGGACTTGGAAGGGACCCTCACTGAACTCAACACTGATCACTAATGCAGGTTCCAAATCATAATCACTCCAACAACAAACACTTCAAGATGCTGGGCTGGAAAGTGCCACACCCAAGATGCTGCTTGTCAGATCCTGGTTGTGTACACATGGGGTTCCAGCATTTGTGAAAATACTGAACTATAGTCCATACAAGCAAAGAAAGTGCAGGAGAGAAACACAAACACAAGAGGTAGAGCCAGTGAGGGGGAATGGCGCGAAGGTGATTCTGTAGGTTATATGTTGGGGGAGACCTGCCTTAGCTGATACCCAAGCCTCACTGAGATCTTCTCTCTGCTCTGTATATCATTATAGCATTCACAAAAAGAACTTTTGCATATCAAGGCCACTTACAGGGCATTCAACCAAGAAACAGCAAATGTATTTTACAGCTTTCTAAAGCAATTTGACTCTGATTTTCAAATCTCAAGCTATCTTTAGAACCTGATTCCATACTAGATATGTACTTCCTTTAGCTCTCTCATTCATTAATCCTAAAGTGCCACATCTAACAACGAATGAAGCAGAGACTACACTGTGCATTCACAAATGTCTAGCTCATAGTTGCCTTCACTAAAGGTGTGTTGAGGTGACTATTTAGGGAGGAGGTGAGTTGAGGCTGATGTAAGGAAGCCAAAAAAGGATAATATTTGAATATTAGGACAGTAGGGCAAATTTAGAGATGGGGAGAAAAAAGCAACTCCAAGAAATGAGATGGAGAGAAAAAAAGAAAAGAATAATACTAACAATTAAAGGAGACAGAAGGTAAGATGTCTGTGGCCTTGATGGTGGTGATGAATTAACAAGTGTATTCTCATCCCCAAACTCAAGCAGTTGTGCAGAATGAATATGTGCATCTTTCTATATATGAACCAGAATTAATGCAAGGAAAAAATGTTTAATAAAATTGTTAATGAAATAACAGAAATAAGAAGATAGGCCATACAGAAGTTTTGTTTTTTTGGGTTTTTTGGGTACTGGGGATCGAACTTAGGTCCTTGCGCTTACGCAGCAGGTGGTGAAACAGAAGTATTTTTAAAATAACATATATAGTACATTAGCATATTGATGATATGTTGCTGCCCCAAATTTAATATTTTAGCCCAAGACTTTGTATTAATTTATACTTTTTCAAAGGGCTTCCTGGAAGAAAATTATTCTTTAGCTTGGATTAGATTATCTGAAGAATAAATATAAGTAAGTATATATATTTTTATATATTTAAGTAAATAATTTATATATTTTTATATAATGTATTTATTTTTATACATTTACATATTATATGTAAAAATATTTATATATTTATAGAGACATGAGACATTGATCATGATTTGCAAAGAAAAGAGACACAAATACCATGAAAAATATTGACTTTCATGTCAAATTAAAGTCCCAAAATAAAAAGCATATGAAAAGAATTACAGGGCTTAAAGCAAAGCAAAGTAACAACCGTAATCAAAATCAAATCTAAAATAATCACTTTTCTTTACAATCAATTATTAAATTATCTATTTTAATTATACTTCTATGTTTAAAAATAAACACATTAATGTACGCAGAAGAAAGAAGTCACCCTAATACTAGAAATACAGTGGTAAATTCAAATGTGTACTCACTGGATAAATAGCGTTAAAAGTCTTCCCAATGGTCCTCTCCTTCTGTACACGCTTCCTTATGCTCTGGTGTGAACTCTTTAGATATGTAAAGTTTTGCTGTTTATTAGGCATTTTTCCATGCAAAGAAGATGAATTTGTCTCCACTCTCCTTCCGTATACATTTGCATATGCTTTGGTGTGAACTTGTTAGATATGTAAAGTTTTCCTGTTTAGTTGGCATTTTCCCATGCAAAGAAGATGAATTTATCTCCACCGTGCCTGCTGCAGACCTAGGCTGGCGTCTTCCAAAGGAGTTTGAACAGGGGCCTGAGCAGAAAGGATGTTGATGACACATCAGCTCTCCCATAACCTGGGTGAGCCTGTTCTAGCTCCCATTCTTTACAGAGAAGAAGCTGTTCCCAGCAGTAAGACAGACAGACATCCACCACGGCTGGATGGCCCAGATCAAGTACAGCAAAGCAGGGAAAATGGTGCACTTCTTACCCTATGGAAAGCTCAAGTTCCTATGGGAGGCCTAACCACTTGAGGCTTGGAATTTTTCAAAAAGAAGGCTGATCAGGGTGTTCATCAGTCAAACACTGCTTTTCTTGGAGATTCAAAACGAGAATATTCAATGATCCAACAGTAAGAAATGTATCAAACCTTGTTTAAATCAGACAGTTAATCACAGAATCTTTTTTTTTCTTTTTTAAAAAACATAACAACCACTAATCTACTAATATCCAACGGGAAATACTTTAGGAAACGTTAACTGAACCAATTATGTCACAAGTGTTGGCTAAATTTCTGCCTTGGGTTGTGATAAGGGCTGCCACATAAAACACAGGGTACCCAATTAAACTTGAATTTTAGATAAGCAACAAGATAATTTTTGTATAGTTATGTTCCGTGTAATATTTCTTACTTGCTAAATCTAACAACCCTGATTGTAACACAATACTGTCAAATCTGTAGGAATTACAGCCGCCTCTAACTACTGTTTTCCTATGCACATTACTTACCCCTCTCCTGCAGGCTTGGCCTCCCTCTTCTGAAACGCAGCAAACTAGTTAAGTGGATTGGGTTACCATTGAACAAAGCTGGTTACCTTCTTCAGGGTAGCACTCTGGGATGCCATTAGAGCCCATTATCAGGTTGCCATCATCATCAAGATGTCCCAGGGTCCCAGGGGGACAGGTGGGGATGGGGGTGGTGGGTTCAGGGGTGGTGGTGGTAGTTGTCTGCATAGTAGTTCGGACTGTAGTCGTTGGGCGAGTGGTTGTGGTTGTGCGTTGAGTGGTGGTCGTGTGGCGGGCAGTGGTTGTGCGGCGGGTGGTGGTCGTGCGACGGGTGGTGGTTGTGCGACGGGTGGTGGCCCTTGTGGGTCGAGGAGAGGTAGTGGTAGGCACAGTGGTTGTGGTTGTGGTAGGCCGCGTGGTTGTGGTGGGGGGAAGGGTGGTTGTTTTGATGACCTCCAGGCCCACCAGAGGCTTTCCTCCAAGGCTCAAGATGGGCTTATCTGGGGCACTGGCCAGGGGTTTGCCATGTCGCCCCTGCCCGAAGAGGGGGAGACCATCAGGACTGATCACAGGTGTTCCTCCCAGATCTGAAACAAAATCAATCAAGAGCTATGCAACAAGGTGAATTGATCCAGAGGAAATAAAAAACCAATGGAATGTGTCTTCTCAAAGCTGATGTAAAGTAAAATGCAAAGGAGTGATGTAAGTATATTAGCTGAGATAGTAATATCTACTGCTACCTAGAATTTTCTGGGCTTAATATTCCTTGCACAGATACAGAAATCTTTCATCAGTGTGCTCCATTTTCCCAGAAAACTGTCTACTAAGGGAAGTAATTCCTTCTTTTATCTTATTCCTACTCCTAAGGAAGACAACTGTTATTTTGGACCAAGGATGGCAGACTTTTCATGTAAAGGCCCAGAGGGTAAATATTTTAAGCTTTAAGAGGCCAGATGGTCTCTGTTGCCATTATACCTGACTCGGCCCTTGTGGGGCAAAAAAATAATAGACAGACAATATATAAACAATATATAACAAATGAGTTACATGATACATAACAAATCTTTGTGATTCATAATTTTTGTATATGGATACTGAAGTGCAAATTTCCTACAATTATCATATGTCCAAGATAACCTTTTTTCCCAATCATTTAAAAATATAAAACCTATTCTGAGTTCACAGGCTTACAAAAACAGTCAGTACATAGGATGTGGCCATAATTTTCAGACTCCCTGCTTTAAATGGCCAGTTTCAAGAATAAACACATTTCTAGAGAGTATTGTCTTCAGGGAAAGTATAGCTAAAGTTATGGGAGGGAAATGCTGAGTTCTGCCTCTTTTGAGGATCTTCTTCCTATATGGCTGAAAGTAAATGGATCAAGAGCAACCATTAAAGTGAGGAGGAGGAGGTGGAGGAGGAGGAGGAGGAGGAGGAGGAGGACATTTGTTATTTTGCAGCTGATTCAGTACAACTTTGTTCCTTAAAAACTATTCTTGCTTACCCACAATGGTGCGACCATCTCCTCCCAGTTTCACTCGGAGAGGATTTCCATGTGAATCTTGGAGGTATCTCCCTTCTGCATTCAACACTAACTCACGATCAAAATCCACAACCTAAACCATGACACAGATAAAGAATATATTGGACATTTTTAAATGATCACAGTATTCCAGCTACTTATACATATGCATGAAGCTTCCCACAGAAGATAACCATAATGTGAGTGAGAAACATTCTTTTTGTCAGTATTAATTGCAAAGTTTTAAAAATAAAGGGTAAAACAGTCATTTCATATGATAACTGTTTACCCATATAACATGTTTTTAAGTTTTTCAAGTACATAAAAGATCCTCAAAATATTTTTAGCGATTAGTAAAATGGATCTAACGCTCAAAAGTAGGACACAGCCTAAGGATCCATCAAGTGAGAGGAGAGAGTAAACACATCATGGCTTGTACACAGGCAATAAAAAGGATATACTGACCTATACTAATGTGTTCCTAGATTATAGGACTTATTATTTTGCAACAACAAATATATACTCATATTTGCATATAAGCTTAAAATTGCAGAGAAAATAATTATGGAAGAACACACTCCAAACTGCAAATAGTGGTTATCGTTGAAGAATGGGTTGGGACAGTGGATGCTTATTTTCCTTTTCACATATTTCTGAAGTATTTAACTTCTTCTGGTGAACATGTATTGCTAGTGCTTAAAAACATACAGTGTTTGCATTTTACTTTGTAAGTTTAAAATCAAATTATGATTTGATTATTAAATTTAAAACAATCTAATTTTAATAATGTTGCCTAATACAGTAAAATGTCATATTCGATGAAACTTGGGAAAACATTATTATTATCTCTAAGAAGGAAGAACCTCGTGATGTTCATTGGCGGTTCTCCATTCGTGGTCCAGAAAAACAGCCTCCCCATCACCTGGCCACTCATCAGATACACAAATCACCCCATCTGACCCCAGGTCTGATTTGACAGCAGCTCGAAGCTGGCTCATGTTTGAATCCCACTGCGCTGCACGATCAGGTCATGGGAGGAAGTCCTGTCAGCAGGCCATTTTGTTGGGTGCTACTTTGGTAATAAAAATACAATTTATCTATATAAATATAACTTTTGAAATCCATTCGATATTGCTTCAATTTACAATTGTTTGCAAAGATATTCTGTTTTAATTTGCATTCTACCTACTATGAATTTCTGTTCCTTTGAGAAATGGTAAACTTCATCTTAACACGATGATTAAAATTTTCATGAAATTTATTGATATGTTTTCCTGAACCTTGCCATTACAAATGGAAAGTTTTGACTGAGAATTCCATTATGAATTACTTTCTATTCTTTGAAAGAATATTTTCAGTCCCTGAATATTGCATTCTATCCATTACCCTCAACTCATGATAATCACCTAAACATTTATCTTACTCTCAGGCAGGGGTTTTAAAAGTCATTTTGTTTAAACATACTTAAAGTACTATTGCATATTTTTAATTTTAATCAAACAAATGTTGGATGATTTCAAAGGTAATATAATAAAAAATTGCCTATTTGATTCACAGATTTTTATTTGTTTTTACCCTGCTTCCTTTTATAAAAGATTTGAGAAAACTAGCAAAACTGCATTCAATGTTTAATCAAATAATAAGCTAAAATACAAATCAAATAAAGGTAGGAGAGCAGAAAAAACTTAAATTCATTTGAGAGGCCATCCATCAGACTCTGTATATCTGCAATGGTCGGGCCACACTTTTGTTTGAACTTCCTACCCATCAAGACAAATGGAAATCAGGCCCAGGCCTCATTGATCAGCTGTGAGAATATCACAGTAGTTACTGATGAGAACTAAACATTTTCTGAGCCTTAAAAGAAACCATATTGAAGTATCTTCATGTGGTTAAAAGTAGAGAAGAAAAGGAAATAAGACCACTTGGTTTACTGGTACACAGTATTTATCATTTTTCTCTCCAACAACTGAAATGTGTAAAGAAGTTTACCCTACCCACTTTGTTCCTTGAGGGCCATTGATAATCCTTTGTCCACTCGGTTTCCCATTACTACCAGGAAGTACTTTCCCTTCTACATTGGATCTGCCGTTATAACCTATACAGTACAAAAATTTAAAAGTTTAAAACATAACAGAACCTGGTAAATTCAACATTCTTGGACTGTTGACTTTATTCCAAACCAAAAGTTGTAACACATTACATCAAACAATTACTAAACACTACTATACCAGTAGCTCCTATATGTTAAGTAACAATAATCTTACAGTGTGATTTCTACATGGTAAATAAGAATGTTTACTAAAAGTACAGTAAAGTCACAGTTTTCTAACAATATGTGGGTAATGAGAATGTGCTGCATAAGTAAATTTGCCATACAGAGTTAAAGACCTTAGTAGCTTAGCTTTATTTTAGCTAACTTGAAGCTGGAGGGGGAGGGGTGATTAGAAGAGAAGAAAAAGTTGTCTCCAAAATGTACTAAATGGAATCCTGCTTTTGTTGGCATATTATACCAAACAGGACAACTATTTCTAGCTGACTCGGCTGCCAATCACCACTTGGCAAGTATAAATGCCAATGTTGTCTCAAAGCTTGAACTCTGGTGCTGACTGGGAAGTATTTACCAAGACAGGAAGTAGGAGGTGCAGCAGCTGCCCTTTAAGTTGTTGTTTCTGTCTGCCTCCACCTCTCCCCTCAGACACAGTCTCCCAAGGCCTCAGATAGGAGCACTCAGTGGGGTTCAACCTCACAGGCTGCTAAAAGTGCTTGAGTTTTCTGACAGCTGTCTTGCAGGTTGAAGACCTATTTCTCTCCCTCCTGAATTTACCCATTCATTATGTACTATCTACAGGGGAATACTATCTACTATCTACAGGGGAATACTGAATTTTACTTCTATTATCAGCATCTTAATTTTGCTTTAAAAGTCATTCTTAATGGAAAACTGTCCTCAATGTGGGGCATTATTCTGTCTTTGCATTTGGCTAAAATGACAAAAGTATTGTACAGATTAACGAATACTAGTACATTCATTCAAGAATATTCTGGGAAGCCCCAATTACATTCAAGGAGAGTTCAAGTTTAAATGCAATTTTATGCTAAATACCTTAGATCCTGCCCTGGAGACTACTTGGCTGGGCCTAGGTGGGCTCCAGGGCAGGATCTAAGGTCTATATTCTTTTACGTTACGGAAATACGAGGCACATATCTGCCTGACTCCTCTGGGTGACAATTGTCTTTAGCATACACTAAAGCTACGGAGGTTTTAGACAACATTTACTGGTTGCAATGTCTGAGTAATTCAAATCCTAGACATCTGAATTTGTCCTGTGGTATGTTTGGTTGAGAGTTTTGTATATAGAATACAAGAACAAAATAAGCCTACATACACTTCTAATTTGTTGTTGCTTATTGCTTAACCATATGCTGGCAAGTAAACACATGAAAAGAATTTCGTGGTTGTGACACATTTTCACAGGTTAAGAGCATGTGTTAAGGGATCCAGAGAGGCAACATGGGATAACAGAATGTCAGAGAATTGTGGAATTAGTATTTGGAACTGGAATTGGAGCTCAGACATTTCATAGCAGTCTCACTTCAAGCAAGCAGCTCAGATCCCTGAGTCCCAGCTTTCTCATTTGAAAAACAAGGCAAATCCTACGAGACAGTTTAAAAGGATGAAATTATGTTTTGCACCTGGAAAGCTCTAAACACAGTGCTTGGATGTAGTTAGATGCAATAAAATGCAATAAAATAAAATAAAATTTTTAAATTAAATTAAATTAAAAACCTCTCAGGAATTGCCGTGAACACTACTGAACATCACCCCCCCCCCCCGCAAACCGGGGCAGAGGAGCTGCTGTTTTTTAAAATCTATTACCTTGTGCGTAAGAGGGCCTCGCAGGCTGGCGTGAGCCAGGAATGCGAAATCTGCGCTGCATCCGCTGTCTCAAGGACAGCATCGGTGTGGTGGAATAGTCACTTGGAGGGGCGCGAGTGGCATATTGTGGCCAGGAAGGGGTGCTCACGCTGGGACTCAGGGTGGCAGGACTTCGAGGAGGGTGTCTGGTAGGGAGGTGTGAGGCTCTTGGGAGGCTGCCCAGAAGTCGCTTTCCCGGGGTGGCGCCCTCTTCCGGCGTGGAGCTCCCCGCTCTGGGAGCCAGTACAATGGTAGGCCTGTCCTTGGTGAGGCTCCCATCTGAGTATTTGCTGCCCCTGGGAGTGGAGGAAGAAAGCCACTTTGGAACAGAGGAAGACAGAGGGTCCTCCTTTTCTCCTTTTAGAATTTCCGGGCCCTCCTCTTCCTCCTCCTCGGTGGAGACTGACTGCAGAGATTTGGAGGGCAGTGGCCGCTTGGAAGGAGGCTCTTTTCCAAGTGTGACCTGCGCCCCGGCCCTGCCTGGGACCCGGACGCGGGGCTGGGGGCTGCCGGGCCTCTGGGATGCGCCTGCATGGCCACGCTGGGGTCTGTCCTGGCTGGTCCCTGCCGGAGACACCACTTGATGGTACTTGGACAGGGATGGGGTGGCATCCTTGGGGTGGGTGGTGTGCATGGGGTCGCGGACATCTTGGGCCTCTACTTCTGTGCTGTTGTCCTCATAGCTGCTCTGGGAACTCTGGGCCTGGCCCTGGGGAGCCGGGCGGAGCACCCCTCCCGAGCTCCCTACGAACGGATCTGAGGAGTGAGCACCGCCCAGCGTCGTGGGGCGGGGACGTCCGGCCGGAGCCAGCGCGAGTTTAGGCTGGGAAAGGGAGCGATCAGCATCCTTGCTCTGGAGGCCACCCGGATGCTGGTGCTGGGAAGTGGAAACCGGTGCAAGGGGCTGATTTTGCGGGACCCGGCCAGGGGCCATCCTTCTAGGCACACTGGCCCCGGGGTAGGGCTGAGTCCTTGCTGGAGGACGGGCAGGGGACAGCTGGCTCCCCGCGGACACTAGCTGAGTTTTGGGAGAATGCTCCTCCACCTCCAAGTCTGTGCTTTGTTCAACATCCTGTGCCCTGAAGGTCGGAGAGGGGGATTTGTCCAAAGAATGTACATCTGTCCCCACAGGTTTGGGGTTCTCTGGGACAGCCTCTTTCCTGAACAAGCTGGCCCCTCTCTGGGGGCCTCTTCTTGAAGAGTCCCAGCCTCCAGAGGGGGGCTGCCTGGGTGAGGAAGTCCTGTGGTCATTGATCACAGTGGCAGGAAGTGGCTTCTCGTCCTCCCTGTCTCCATGGATACCTGACCCAAGCCTAGGATGGGAACCTGACTGGGAATGGACCTTGGGGAGGGCTCGGGAGGCCATGGTGGACTGAGGGGAGCTGGAGGGCTGCAGCCGTGGTCCTCGGCCATTGAGGAACCTGTTTGGAAACCTGCCATTGGCAGCGAAGGGCCTGTTCCTGAGCAAACTGAAGTGTCCAGAGGCAGGCCGGGCCCTTGGGGAGGGGACAGTGGCCTCAGCCTGCCTCGCAGGGTCCTCTGCATTCCTGTCACTGGGGCCCCTGCCGTCAGAAGCATGCCCTCTCTCAGAGACCTCTGTCCTGGAAGAGAGATGGGAAGAGTCCTCGGCAGACAGGGTAGACTGTGAGGGTGTGTGGGAGTGACCGTCCTTCCAGCCGCTAGAGAGTGGAGGGCCAGGATGTGGTTGGATGGGCAGCAGCTGAGATGGCCCTCTGAGGGGTGGAGAAAGTCTTGAGGGTGGGACAGGAGCACTGGAATCTTCCTCCACAACCCCAGAATGGGGTGTCCTGCGTGCAGGCAAGGCTGGCTTTGCACCATGGTGCGTGGGCCTCATGTCACTGGAAGCCGCCTCATTGCTGGGGGACAGGGCTGGCTGGGACTGGGCTGGGATCTTAGGAGGCAGCTGCTGGGAGGTGGTGGCCTTGGAATGGGGGGAGCTTGCAGCTCGCTCCTCCTCATCTCGATCCATAGAGTCACTGTCATTGGCAATGGGGCTGGCAGAGGGCCCCCGATCAGAGTGAGGCGAGGGGCTCTGGGTGGCTTCATGGTGGGCAGGGGAGGCCTCCTCAGGGGAGGCAGCCCCTGGGCGAGGGTGGGCAACCAGTGAGGGGCCATGCTTATCCATGCCTTCTTTTGGGGGTAATGCAGGCGTTCGGGCCCTCGGTGAAGTCCTGCCAGAGGCTGGGACCCAGTGGCCAGATCTGCTTGGTAGCCTCAGGGTTCGCCTCTGGTCTTGCGTGTGGGAGTTTGATGTGTGTGGATCCTCCAAGGAATCCAGCTCCTCCTCATCAGTGACTTCTGTGGACTGAGCATCCAACTCTTCAGCCTTCTTAGGATGAAGCTGGGGTTTTCTGAGCACCCCACCATTGGCCAGTATTTTGTTTTTCAAGTCAAGGAGAGGGTCCTTGACATTTCTGCCTGGGAGAGAACCAGGCAGATGAGTGTGTTCTGAGGAAGCTGGAGCTTTGGAAGAAGGGGAAGAAGGCTCTGGTTTCCGATGATCTGCATTCTGCTGAACTTTAGGCTCACTGGCACTGGCTATAAGAGAATGTTAAAGAATTAGCATTAAAGAAAACATTCAAAAGCCATGCAATGGGCCGGGGATTTAGCTCAGTGATTCCGGCGCCTGCCTTGCAATCGCAAGGTCCCGAGTTCAATTTCTGCCACCCAAAAACAAAAAACAAAACAAAAGCTGTGCAATACAAAGTAATTACAACAGTAGTATGGAGGTGTTCCAAACGATGATCATAACTGACCACTTGTAATTTCTAAGAACACTGGAAATTATTTTCTCAATTATGGCATTATTTTTTAAGAAGTTATATTTTGCATTAAGTAACAGATGTAGGTCTTAGAAAATATATGTGAATTGACTACATAGAATACCACAACTTACTATTCAAAGGAATTCTGAAGTGACTACTTTGAAACAGTCACTTTCCATATCCATCAGTTCTGCATCTTCACTTTTAACCAACTCCCATCAAAAATGTTTGGGAAAAAACTGCATTTGTACTGAACATGTATAGATGTTTTTTCCCTGTCATTTTTGTCCTAAATACAGTACAACAGTTATGTACACAGCATTTCTATTATATCAGATATTATAAGTAAACTAGAGATAATTTATATGATATGGTAAACTAGAGATTATTTATAGTATAGGATATGCAAATACTACATTGTTTTATATGAGGCACTTAGTGCTCAGATCTTTAGTATCCTGGAAGGTCCTACAACCAGTCCACTGAGAATACTGTGTAATAAATTGCAATTCACTGATTTTGTAATTGCAAAATCTTGCACAGAATTTTTTTTAAATAACAGTGTATTGCAAATGTATTATAGCTTTTCTTAACAGGCAAGAACTATGAGTAAGCCAGATACAATATACTGTGATCTATGCTCCAGAATACATGGGAATGTATATAACTTGCAAGTGACCGGAGTGAGCAATAAATTTGTAATTTTTGAGACATTGCAGAGTCCTCTGTTCCCCTTTTACTTCCTCCTTCTTTCTTAAAATCCCTTTCATAATGGATGCATTTGCAATTCCAAAATAAAACTTTAAAAGACTTTTGCACTAGGCAAAATATTATATTAAATGTATCTTACTCTCACCCCATCTTAAGAGCAGGGTTGACTGAGAGAAAGGATGCTGGAAGGGGAAAGAGATTTCTATAGCAACAGGGGACCCACCAGGAGCAGACTTCATCTATTCCAGTTTGTTACCTGATAAAGCTGTGTATATCCTGTGGGTCCTCATGGCACATATGGAAGGGGGAGAGCTGCTTGTATGTGGCATAAATGTGGAGCAGCAGAAAAGAAAACATGATCTAAAAACAGTCCATGCCAATATTGGATCTTTATTAACTTGTTGGTTTTGATACTAATCAGATAAACCAGACAATTCAGATTCTTCTGAGTAAAGCCGCACTCGGATATAATGGAGTACAAACTGAAATGGTTAAGTGCTGTGTAGAAGAGGGTTAACAATTTAAAATGTCACCTTACACTTACAGAAATGTTCTCTTCCTGTCAGCATAAGCCCCTCATTAAGCAGTGATACAAATTTACTTATGTAATTAATACAATAAGGATATGGTAGTAATTATTATTATTATCAGCAATCAATAATATTTTAGTCTTTGGGAAGACTTATTTCTAAAAGGACCACAAAAATATTTTAGAAATCAATATGCAAGCTTTGTACCTCAAAGTTCTTAACCCAAGAGCGTGATTCAAAGTAACACAAAATGAATAGCGAGAATGAAAAGAGGTAGGAAAAGAGAGGCAGGAATACAAGGTGCTTACTTGGCATAGCGACAATGAAGGCTTTGGAGTGCGGCCCCGGGCCTCTCCTGTTTGCGGCCCGGATTTTGAACAGATAGCGTTCCCCAGGCTGCAGACCATCCACGAGGGCAGAAGTAGTGCGTCCAGAGTAGGTGAGGGACTTTGCTCCGAATGGTTTGAGAGCCGGGGCGTATGAAAGAATGTATTCTGAAATGATTTGGCAGACAGTTGGAAGGAGGAAACTGAAAACAGTCGTGTGTCCAGCACACAGACTGTGTGGGCAGGATGAACTGGAACGTGCGTTACTAAAGCTAACACACCAGCAATGCACGGCGAGTGGACAGCTGAGCAGAAGGGCGCAGCGGCAGATGCGCTCACACTCATTCTGGCCACCACACAGGGCTGGTTCATGAGCAGGCGATTTGCTTAAACCCACAGAACCTAAGACACCAGTCTTCACACGATTCACCAAAAATATTTACTCGGATCCTTTTTTTTTTCTTTTGATTCTTTATTTACTATCTTGGTAGGATGATATATCCAAAATAGAAGAAACCAAGGTAAAAGCAGTAACCACTAGGAATTGATTCTGAATAACTGCTGCCATCCCCAGGAGTTTTGGTTTACCAAGCTGCTTACTTGTATTCGTACATTAAGTCAGAAAAATCCATATTTGGCATAAAATTCCACTCTCTTAGGAATTATAGAAGTCCTTACTTGACATATGCTGATATTTCACAGCATTTAAAACCGTGAAAATTAGTTGTTAAGTAACAGATTTGTGTGATGTCTAATATTTCCATCTTTGATTGACTGTATCTGTAAGCATATAATGCCTTTAAAATTCTTTTCTGGTTTTACTTTTTTCTCTTTTTGCAGCCTTGAGGGTTAAACCTAGGACATTCACATTGAGCCACATTCCCAGCCTTTGGGGTTACATTTTTTTAAAATATGGAGACAGGGTCTTGCTAAGTTGCTGGGCTGGGCTCAAATGAGATCCTCCTGACTCAGCCTCCCAGAATGCTATTACAGGCATCACCACTACACTTGGCTCTAAACTTTGAAAATCATAGAAAATTCACTTCAAGGAACTAAAATATCTCTTTGACCATATTTAAAATTATAACATACGAAGTTATATTTTGAAGATTTTAACATCTAACTAAAAACTATGATGCCTATTTTCCTCTCAGTGAACTTACGATTTACAAAATATCAAATAATACGAATGTGTGATCTAAGAAAAACAATTTGAATCACAAAAATGTAAGTAAGTAGTAGGAGTATGGGAGGTCTTTTTTATCCTAGTCTCTAATCTTTAAAATATACATTAATTAAAAACTTTCAACCAAAAATGCTTCTGTAGCATTTCTCTAGAAAAACATAGCATTCTTTTCTCATTACAAATGAGCAAACTAGTCATTTGTGGTGGTCAAAAGTAAGACTTTAGAGAACTCACTGTCTATAAAATTTTGTAATTCAGATTTTTTTAATGGATTCAATGCATTTGGAAAATTTTAACCATGTCAAAGTATAGTTTCCTATTATACTGTATATTTTTTATGCATTAGAAGTATCCCAATGTAATTATGCATTTCAGTCCCTGCACCACAACCTTATGGAAACTGGGCAGGGTTAAGACACAAGATTGTTTCTCATACAAAACTTCAGTAGCTATTATTATTTCTGGCAATATTTAATTGACAACCAGGAGCTTTTCTCACCAAAGAGCTATAAATATAAACTAAGGTATGGGAGAGGAAAAGAACAAATAACTAGGATGATAATAAATTCACCAGAGGAGCAATAATTGTCTTTTTAAAAACTAAAATAGTAGTCAGCCAAAAAGTGTCTTTATTTCATTTTCAGAGACGTTTTCAGCATCAGTACTTAACACATAAAGAGCTAAAGTTTAAATCATAAAAGCAGTTATTCAAAGGGACCAATTCAATATTTATTCTCTCATTTGTTTCTGATTTATTCCAATGGGGATGGGAGGGACAAGCAAGAAGAATAGCATAATCTAGTCTTTAAAAACTAGAAAATGAGAAAGCATTATGTGTACAAAGTATCATCACAAAGTACAGTGAATGTTAAATATTTTTAATTACAGTAAAAGACATATTGCCACTAATTCCCGCCAAAACTCTCTCATTTGGAGCACACTTATCCCATCATTTTTGTCACCTTCTGAAGCATTTCTAGAAGTCATTTCAAGTGTCTTTGGTTGTACTGTCATAGCTGCCTTGATGTCCTGAATCAATTCAAAACATTCACTTTTCGTGGTCATTTTAACTTTGGGAAAGAGCCAGCAGTGTTATGGTGCCAGATCTGGTGAATAAGGTGGATGAAGACACACCATAATGCTTTCCCAAGTCTGCCTCTCTGGTGGATGGTACTGGGCAGTAGGATTCACTGTATTTTTTATCACACCTTGTAAAGACATGAAAGAAGATTTCAAGAACTGCTTCAGAAAGTAGCAAGAACATGGGATAAGTGTGTTTGAAGTGAGGAGAAGTATTTTGATGGAGATTAATGACAGTGTCTCTTTCACTGTAATAAATTTTTAATTTAAATATTCATCATATATTTTGATATCACGTCATAGATATCATCCATATCTATCTTCCTTAAATTCCACTGTTCTACGAAAAGACAAACTGCTTGTCAGGAAAGATAACTTAAGGTTCAGTGACTCCCAAAAAATAACATCTTCAATTAACATCTTCGGATAAGAAAATCTCAAATGAGACTAACTGGTAATGATCTTCTGGATTTCTTTAAGCTTACACAAACTTTTCATAATTTCTAGATATGTTAGACAAACTTGTTCCCCAAAATCTAATAACAATAAAAATATTCCTTTCTATAATAAACAATCCATCTTTTTTGCCATTGGGGTACATTCCCATAGGTAATTGCCAGGAAAAAAAAAAATCTGACTCTTTAGTATGTCTCCAGACTTCTGAAAGTTTCTTAAATGCTTTTCATTGAAACAAAAAGAGTTGTGTGTTATTTATTATTCTCAACAGGCTATTTTTAGTTTAACCAGTTGTGAACAGTTTATCTATTTTCATCATTTTAAAGTCTCAGTATATTTTCTATCTTACTGTCATACATTCTTTGATCCAAATAAAAGAAAAAGCTGACAAATAAAAAATCTATTTTCTGAAAAGTATTCCTTGAGGTTTTCCAAACCCATTAAAAGTATCTATGCTGTCACTAATGACACTTATGCTCCTATGGGGTTCCCACTAACTCCTACTTTCTCAGTCTCAGTGGCACAGTGAAAAGCTCCTAGTGAGGAAACAAGGATAAAGGCTGTAATATCACACTCACGCAACTGAAAACATCCTTGCCTATAGGAGGATGAAAAGAATAACCACCTTTGTGACTACCTGAGCGAGTCTTAGTCAATGAAAACCCTGTATGCAATCACCTCTGCTGTGGGGTTAGCACCTCTTCTACATATGTTGCTTTCCTTTTTCTTCTTCAGTCCCCAAAGCTGTGAGCAGATGCAGTATCTATCAGAGTCAATGCAATTTAGAGTTTAAGGGGTGAGATTCTTACCTTTCACTTTCCCCTCAGTCTCTGGCAATGGATCCCAAGATACAGTGACAACTGTAGATTTGCCATTGACTGGCCAGACATTCAAGTTTTCAGGAGCTGTGGTAGGAGCTGTAAGACAACAAAGAATCAAACTTTTTAGAATGGATATCCTAAAAGTAAATGGTAGATAGTAGCTCATTGGTTATTAAAGACCTAGTTATTGTGTTAATGTTTATGACATATGAGACAAAAGTTGCTTTTTGTGGAGTATAGTGATTTATGTCATTTTTACCAACTTATATAGTAAAATTAGACCCATCTAGGGAAATGCTGTTAGGAATTCAGAATTTCTGTTGAGGTTAAATATTGAACTATACAAAGAAGATTAAAATCCAATTCCAACGTTTTAGAAATGCAACTATAACAGCATAGTTTAAAAGAGAAGAATTGTAGCCTTGGTTATAGAGTAAAATTCTCCTCTAGACTCAACACAACTTCAGCCTCAGGAGAGAAGAGTATGCCCTATATCAATAGCTATGCATCACCCAGGGGCATCCATTCATACAACAGTGACTACATGCTACACAGGTCAGAGCAACATGTGAAGGGAAAGGAAAAGGCCAACAGAGGACAAAATGTGAACACAATAAAACAGTTCCTAACTTCTTTGCATTTATTTCTCTCTTTAATTAACCTTTTCTTTAACTCAACCCCTAATCCTAATTGCTTTGTATTATACATAGAAACAGTAGCAAATTTTAGGGTTAATGTGACTTTTTAAAATGCTCAGGCTGGCCTTTGTCACCATAGGCTTCTTAAAATGTCTTTAGATATGATTTTAGGAGCAATTCACAAATAGAAAACCCAAAGTCCATTTCAAATACAGACCAGACTCTGGTGTTCTTTGGAAGACTGATGTACTCCATTTGCCATCTCTTTCACCCTGTGAAGTGCGGACTGCAAACTCATACACGGTATCTGGCATCAAGTTCTCAATCATCATACGCCTATTACCAATCTGCTTGTAATCCCACCTGGCTGATTCCCCCTTCTCTCGATAGCGCACAGTGTACTGTCTGTAAGAAAATGCAACACAACAAGGCATCCAGTTGGTCAGATTCTTTGCAACTAAGCTCTAGAATTCTTGCTGTTTTTCCTTCCTTGCTCCTTTATCACTATTGGTGGTAAGTTGGGAAATTAAAAAGGATAAAAATCTGGGCTGGGGATTTAGCTCAGTGGTGCCATCGCAAGGTCCAAACATAAGGTCTTGAGTTCCAGCCCTGGTACCAAAAAAAAAAAAGGAGAAAAATCTAAACTTTTGGCTATGTTATTGGCTCAGTTTCAGCCAAGGGTATCTAAAATAGTCCAGGAAAAACAGAGCATGGTGCTTTTTCAAGACCAAAAATGTCTTACTGCTCAAAAGATCAAGCAGAGTTACAAAGGGAAGGAATATAAATGGAACATGTCATATGAGGGAACTACCTTCTCAGAGGTGTGTGTGTGTGTCTCTGTGTGTGTGTGTGTATGTGTGTGTACTGTAGAGAGGGATGACATTAAGGATCACAACTGGCCCAATGTGTCCTGGTCCTTCAGAAAAGAAAGACAAAACAGAGTCATTTCATGCCAAATTAGGCATATTTCTACATGTCCAGGAGGCAAGAAAAATGTGGTTTCAAGTAGATTTATTAACGTTAAATGGAGCAAAAATGTGTAACAAACACAGCAGGACAGTAGAGCTTGTAAAAGACACTCCAGTGTGTGATTTTCCTGGAGAGAAACCAAACATTGAGGGTAATACTCAAAACCCTCAGACAGCTGACATCCTTAACACTCCAAAAGTGCCAAACGCTGTTTACTGCCCTCTTCTTAAAAGTTTTCTTTGTAGACTGTTTGCAATAGAAAGCATTTGATGTATTAAAAATATGCTATCCATTATATTTAATAAGTCAGAAGACTTAAGTTGAAGACACACCATGCCAATTAACAAAGCAATTCTGCTAAAAAAAGACTCAAGCCTTCCCTGTTTTTCAGCAAGATGTTGGAAATCAAAGATGATAGTAATCAGGATACTGCATATGGGGGAGGACCATATGTCTAGGAGAGAACCACCATGAATCTTCTGAGGTCTTTCAAAAGAAGGAGAAGATGTCTTTTTTTTTACTAGCAGACAGTCAAAGAAATGATATATCCGATATGGCTAGCAGTTTGTGTACATCTTCGTATATATTCCATTCACTTGAAAATACATTCTCCTTTCCTGGGTGCAGATAAGTTCAAGATTTAATACATAATAAGTATTATTATCAGCCACCAAATCTTTGGCTTTCTCTTGCTTATATAAACCATTTGGTCATTGAACACTTAAAATTTTGATGGCTATATTCACCAATGGCTTTTTAATATAAAGACTATTTCAACCTTATGATTGGTTTTTCTTCTACTGCAACTGCAAATGAGTATTAAAAAGCAGAATAGCACATCATGGTCTAAGAGAAAATCAGGTACATTTTGTTAGTCACAAACAAGCTAAACATGAAATGATTCAGTGTTTGACAACTGTCTAATGAGGAACCACTAAGTTAAGGCATTAGACAAACATCTACCATTCTACAGAACAGTCTATCCTGCTGTGACTCTTCAGTAAGACTCCTCCCAAGGAGTCACTCACATCTCTCATACATAAAGACAAAGAAATAAGCAAAAATACCTTGATGCAACAACTTTCTTCTGATTTTCCAAAACAGGATCCACCCAGGCCACAAGCACAGATTGGGACGACATAACTCGGACACTGATGTCTTTAGGTACATCCAGTTCGTCCTCTTCTGAAATGACAGTTGGTCACATAGGACAGCTGTCTCTAACTACAGTCTCTGCCTTGACTTCCTTTGGCTCTCAGCATCTATGATTCACCCTATATAACTTTTAGGTTGCTTATGCTTAATGTAGGTAAAATGAAATGAATAGAGTTAAGCAAATTTAGAAAGCAAAAGCCCCCACTCATGCTCTTCTTTAACACAACCTAAGAAATCAGCAATCCCTTTCACAAGCTGCCAACCCAACCACCAACAAAAGTACAAAGCAGACACTTCCCCTTGGTGGAAGATGCTCCAAACAAGTCAGTGTCTGCTCAGTGTACTCTGTAAGTGTCTAGAAAATCATAAAAATTTCAGAAGAAGCAAAGGTTTAGGGGAAAAAAAGCTTAATTTACACTTCCTTGATGATCATGGCATGAACTGAAAATTCTGCTTCAAACAACTGTAAGAATCACATTGGATTCACATTTTAGACTATATGACTGCAAGGGAAATTAAAATTTATATGCAGATATAAAACAGAATTCCATTTGCCTATTTTGTACAGAGATATATCTTTGTCATCAATAGAATGCATCGTAGCCATAAAGCTATAGTCTTAGGTTAATCTCCAACAAATTAAGATTCACAAGAGATCTCCAATCTTGCTTTTTAGTCTCTGGGTTTTTGTTTTGTTCTCACTTTTAAGACACCATGTTTCAAAAGTAGAAGGAAGAAATATTAGCCTATTAGAAAAGTGATAGAAGGGCTTTTTCTATGGCAGCAATCAATGAATAATAAAAGTGAAATATCATATATATGGAACTTCTTTACACTATGTAAAAAGCATCATGAGTTTCATTTTACACTGTGAATTCATGGAAATGAGTATGTTGGCAGCTGTCTCTTTAAACTTAAGAAACGTGGCCCACAAAAGATTATGTAATTTGTTAATATATGAGTAATATAAAAAATATCCATGAATGGACGACCCTTTAGTAGGTAGAGAATGATCAGGCTATCATCAAACTATCATTATATTTGTTCTCACTGTCTCAATGATAGTTTTATGCAAAGTTGGCCGAAATAACATTGGCGTGCACAGTCTCATGCAATCTCTTCACACCTACTCTTCATTCTCTCACTTTGTTGACGTCTCACTAGGAGAAATTTATGGGTGAACCAGACTGTGCTTTTAGGTGGAATCATGTTTGACTCCTCCAATCATAGCAAAGCCAGTGCACAGTGAAGCTGTTCAAAATACACAGTGAAATGGATTTCATCACAAGAACACTGCAGCCTCTGCATGTGAAAGACGCACACTTGCACCCAAAAAGTGACCAACTCAGCCCACTTGTTTCCTCTATTCTCCATATAAAATTCAAATAATCCATCAGTCAGCACCATATGGAAGCAAGATGGCATTCAAGCTAGACTGTGGTTCCATCCAAGTCATCCTTGGAACTTACCTGAAATCTTGCGTTTCGTAAGGGCAGCCCTGTAGACTGGCTGACTCTGCCCCTGGGAGTTCATGGACTGCAGAGAGACCACATACACTGACTCCGAGGCTGGGGACCAAAGAGCAGGGGCTGAGACAGCTGCTTGATTTCTCAGGAACACATAAGCCTCCATGGTCTGTGTTCCTTATCCCTCCTTCCTTCCCATTCCATCTTTCCACAGGCATTCCCACTTCCAGTATAACTAAAGATCAGCCCGAGAACTGTAAGGACTAAACTCAAAAAGAACACTATTTTGTTAGAAAACAATGAATAGGTTTTACCTATTATTCTGGAAAAAAATGGGTTTCTATCTTATCAATATCAAAGAGGAATAATTATTTTAGAAAAAAAAGAATAGCATATTTGACCACATAATTTCCCAAATTTCTTTTTACTTTCAATATACCAGTTACTCTGTTTGCTTTCAGAAAGGGAGAGGGGAGGAGAGCCAATGTGATAGGTTAGTATCCCAAAAAGTTTTTCTGTTCTTGAAGAGCCTTCATACCCTCCCCCGCTTTTAGAGACAGCGTCTTGCTAAGCCTAGACAACTAGGTTGTCCAGACCAGGCTAGAACTTGCAATTCTCCTGCTTCAGCTTCCCAGAGTGCTGGGATTATAGGCATGTGCCACTGTGCACGACTAAAACTTGTATTCTTAAGCATTATGCAATCACAGAGGCTGAGGCTCAGGTGAAACCTTGGTTATCTCTTAATCTGATCTTATTTAATTAATAAGAACAGGTGATTATTAATTGTGATATGTCAACTTAACTTGAGTAAGAACTACCAGGCGGATTAGTAAATTCTGGGTGTGTCTGTCAATGATTGACACACATTGCAGCAAACTAAGGAAGAGAACCATCCCAGATGTGGATGGCACCAACCAATAGGCTTGTAGCTTGCATGGAATAAAAAGGGAAAGAAGAAAGTGCTTCCTTTTTTTTTCCTGTGGAGCGTCAGTCAGCCTCATTGCCTTTGAATACTGGTCTCCAGTTTCTTCAGCCTTCCATTGCAGACTCTTCAGCCTTCCAACACAGACTCATACCAGTGACTCTAGAGTGAACTTCCAGCCCTTCAACTTTTGACTGCTAGTGAATCCTCTGGCTCTCCAGTGTACAGATGACCATTTTGGATTCTTCTGCCTCTGATCTTACCATTGCAACTTTACTATTTCTTTTCTGTTTCTGATTATATAAGCCTACCTAATAAATCCCATATATATATATATTCTGTTCCTCTAGATAACTCTAACTAATACAAACAAAACCATAAAAACTGAGTGACTTGCCCCCAAGGTCACACTCCTAGAAGGACTCGAGATCTTTCCTGAATTCACATTGTTAATATCTAACTTAAGGCTCTCCTGTCCAAGCTTCCTGCTGCAGCTTTAATCAATTCAAGAATTAAAATGAGGCAACCTGAACTACTTCTAGTGTGGGTATTTGTAACATCAGGTAACACCTTGGTAAATTAACAAGGTGATAGATATTAAGACCCTAAAGGGAATGGAGAACACAGGATCCCTTCCTTCAGAGGGCAGTAGGAAAATAGGCCTTTGGTCTTTACAAACATGTTGAGTTAAATAAGTGGATACTGTGTTCAAAGACCTCACACTGAGGGACCTATTTACATAAAGTGAACTGCTGTCTCCTCACCAGAAAATTCTAGGGAAGGGCATAATATTGGACCACCTGCTCTCTCTACAAACAGGAAAGTTTATGCTGTGACATAAGTGAATTGTTTGTGCTAAAGGCACTCACAGCTACTCTACTAAAGATCTCTGAAATGTATATTCCACAAAATGGAAGATCAAGTTGGTAACACTCAGAATTACAGAGCATCAAACTCAGCTTCTATACAGAGGAGTCACGTTAGCCCTGCTAATTTCTTTGTGCTGTTGACAATGGAAGCATGCCAGAAGTGAACAAAGAAGAAATCTGCTGCTTGATTCCCAATCCAAGAGCATGGATAAATAACTACATGTGAAAAGCAGTGTCCCATTATTTTCAAAGAACCACCAAGAAATAAGCAATTTCTCACACCCAAAGTTTCTGTATGCTTCAGTGTATTTCTTAAAGTTCTTAATGCCTAAATTTGATTTGCTGAGCCCCTAAAACTACCGTGGGGCCAAGAATGTCATAGGAGGAGTTCAGTGCCACAGGACAGGATCATAGGGCTGAGGTGACCACACAAAGTCATGGAGCAATGATGTCTCACAGTCAGATCTATGTGGTTCCAAAGACCAGGCTCTTAAGATTGCAGACATGGACAGAGCAGGTCCCAGGCAGCAATCTGCCTCCTTCTCAGAGGGTTATACTGAAGAACAAGTGACAATGCAAGCACAGGCTTCTCTCTTTGTCCTCTGATTATTAAATAAAAGGTAGAAATAAACTTTCCTAGCTGACAGTAGCATCCCAAGCCAGTGATTTCAAAATGTCCTCCATCAGAATAAATGAATGGCTCACTTCCAACCCCCAATTTGGGGTGTGACAGAAACGCAGTGTTTCATCTTCCAAAGACTTACTGTACCTTCTTGAAGGACTCCAAACTTATTCTTTTTTATTAGTGCATATTAGTAATACAGAATAATGGGCTTCACTGCAATATTTTCATGCATGCATATGTCAAATTGTGATCATCTACCCTCCTTATTCGCTCCTCTGACTTCTCCTTCCTTTTCCTAATAGTTATTCTTCTACTTTCATGTTGTACTTCTCTCTTTTTCTCTCTAGATTTCAAATATAAGAGAAAATATATGATACTTTTCTCTCTGAGTCTGGCTTACTTCACTTAATGATCTCTAGTTCCATCCATTAATGAACATGCCATGATTTCATTTTTCTTTACGGTCAAATATGTGTATCTATACCACAATTTCTTTAACCATTATCTATTTATGAGTACTGATTCCATGACTTGATTATTGTAATACTGCCGCAATAAACAAGGGTATTCAGGTACCTCTATAGTATGCTGAGTTTGATTCCTCCAGGTATAGACCAAGAAGTGGTATAGCTGACTTATTCTTTATCAGTATCCCACTCCCACCTGGATCCTGGTCCTGTCATCTGCTCTGTCTTCCATTTGCAGGTCTCTACTCAATCCCCTTCTCTGTGGGGCCTCCTTTGACCACTGATTCAACACTGCTGCCTCTGCCGGGATGGCACCTGACAGAAGAACCCCCAGTAAGAAATGTTTAAAGAATGCCTTGCAGCAAAGGAGGCCCTGCTAACAGGACCCTGGTCCACTCTCTTCTAAAGGCCCTTAACATGTAGCCATTCTCTGCAGTACCACATGGCCAGTGGCACCTCTGTCATAAACAGAATGAAAGTCCTATGCAGGAGAGCCAGGCGTTATAGCATGCACATGTCTATAATCTCAGCAGTCTGGATAGCTGAGATAGGAGGACTACAAATTCAAGCCTATACTGGTCAATTTAGAAATGTAGCAAGACCCTGTCTCAAACTGAAAAATTAAAAATGGGTTGAGGATGTAGTTCAGGTCAAAGGCCCTGGATTCAATTCCTAGTACTACCAAAAAAAGTGGCATGTGGGATAAAACACAGATGGGCTTCCCAGGACACAGCAGAACCCCCCATCCTGCCCCACCCCACAGTGAGACAACTTTCTGGTTAGACTTCCTCCCTGTTATGGGAACTCTTAGATCACTCACAATGGCAAGTCCAGTGCCATTTATGGCATTTATACCAAAAATCAAAAGATAACACATTATACTAGATGCCAAAGAGGCCTGCCCTCCTCCCTCCCTAGGGCTATTTCCAACCCCTGTCTCATCTCTCCAGTCTCACTTTCTGCACACTGCTCACCCTATCTGATAAAAGATCTTACCTTTCAGGACTGAAGAGGCACCAAGTCATGGACACCATGTTTCTTTGTGGCTACCCCCCTCAAATTCCATGAACCTGTGGCTGTCTGTCTTCTCTGTTCTTTGCTTGAGACAGACTTTCTTCCTACCTCAGCCTCCTCACCCCACAGGAGGGGGAAACTCTACCTCTAGCCTCAACACCATCACGAATGCAGGAAGCTGCTAGGTCCCCAACTCATGTGAGCGGAGAGGCTGCTAAGTCTTTCTAGAGTCTCTGAGTGAGCAGTGGGACTGGAATATTTATTAATGTTTTTTTTTAAGCCAGTTGGAGGATACAGGACAAGGGTACTTTCTAAGCCTGAATCCCAGGATGAGACAGACTTTGTGGATTCTCAGTAATTCAAATTCCCCAAAAGAGGAGATGTGAAGGGGCCCAGCCATACTTACTCAACCTTCTTCTAATTTATCAAGGAGATGAGGAGACAGAAAAGGCAAGGGAAGGGGGAAAGAAAACCATCGGCCTTATCTCCATGTGCAAGAATGCACTAGTCTGTGTCCATTGTCCAGAGCTGTCTGTAAATATGGCCAGCAAAGGTCAGGACCTGATCCAGGCTAGGTCATGACCCAATCCCAGTTGAGACATAAGGTCTCCTGGTCCCTGAAAATGCTACCATCAGCATTCTACAGCCAGTGCTTTTATCACCCAACAAGGGGTTCAGAAAGAGAGAACAGGCCCTATTTGCAGGCTTTACTCAGCTGCCACATGTTTGATCTCCATGACACCCAAGGTCCATGGTCCCACAGGATTCTCAGACAAAGTTTCAAAGAACAAAATAATGAAAATGGAGCTGAGATGGGAAAAGCATCAGCCTGCCCTCATGCAGAAGATGGCTCAATTCAAAGAGTCAATACTGTTGGATCAGGAAGGAACTTAGAAGACAGCCTTGCCCTAACCCTGACTAAAAGTTTAAATGACAGGGGCTTGGAAAACAGAACCAAGGATATGATTTCAAATAATTTTCATACCTGGAAAATGACTATTACAACTAAAATAGTGTTTTGTCATGAATGATCTTCTAAATATTGAAATGCTCACAGAGATCATTGTTATGGACTGTGTCTAGATGTCCCCCCAAAGCCTCATGCAGTCTTTGGTGTGGCTTTTCAGAGGTGGCTGGATCTAAAGTGTATGATGCTGGGAGCAAAGGTGTGTGATTAATAAATTAGTCCACTGACTGGTTTGGCACAGTTTTGGACAGGATTAAGGGTGTCCCACCCTGGGTGTGAGTGCTAAGGGCAGGTATCCTGGATGGAATATGAAGTACAGAAAGAGGGCCATTGCTTGTTGCTTGCTGCTTGCTACTTTGATGCTTTGCTGCATTCTGCCTATCATGAACTGTTTCTCCTCTGCAATACCCCTCTGCCATGACACCTTGTCTTGGCACAAGCTGATTATAGACTGAAACCTCTACAAACCTGTGGGCCAAAATAAACCTTTCCTCCTTTAACTTTGGGTGTCATATATTTGTCTTAGCAACTAGAAAAATAAATTACACAGAATTTTGTACCAGAGAAGTGGAGTCATTGATGTGACTGTACCCAGCCATATGGTTCAGGAGCCTTTGGAACTGACTTGTGGGAAGAGTTTGGAAAGGTTTGGAAACGCTGGTTGAAGAAGTATCCCTGGAATTCCTTGAGCTGTACTTGATAGGAAATTCTGGTCAGATCTCAGGAAACCAGAAAGTTGATAGAAATACTGCCAGAAAAGACCAGTCTTTGGAGGTTTCTTCTGGGAAGAATGACTGCATTGGCTGTTGTACTCCAGATGATGTGTGTTATGTCTTGGCAGAAAATTTGTCTATATTTTGCTCAGGTCCAGAAACTATGCCTGAGACTAAAGGCAGTAGGCTAATTAATCTTGCAGAAGAAATTTCAAGACAGTATAATATTGAGGTGGTACCATGGCTACTGTTGAGGCTTTTAGCCAGATCTATATTGACAGTTGAGAACAAAAAGCCCAGAAGAATGATTTAAAACATTGTGAGTTTGGCCAAAAAGGAAGATCCAGTAAAGCTGTGGACCACAAAGATAGAGCAGAGAACTTGGTTTCCGAGAAAGAACAGGACAATTGAAAAGATGGCCTGAGGACATCACAAGAAATAGCAGGACTCTAGCCTTTGCAGCTTCAAGGTTGCAAAGGTGAAAAAAATTTGCTTTGAGAAGAGAGCCCCAAAGCACTATGTTCCAGAATGGTTGAGGCCTAGAAAATTTGATTGGGTTCAGAGTGCTTAGCAATCCAGACACTTAACCCCTACAGCCAAGAGAGAAAGAAGCCTGGCTACTGCTCCAGCTGGTGGTGGACCTTGGCATCATCCACATAGTGGTGGTTTTAGGTGCATACAGAATGAAGAGTTATGGGGTCAGGAGATTTCCACCCAGATTTCAGAAGAAGGCTTGGGAGGCCACGAAGTATGGCCCTGAGAGGGCAGTGTGTGAAGCTGTGAGTGTGAAGTCAAAGGTGCACTGGAGACCTCAGAAGGTTGGAGAATCTAGGAATGTGGATTGGCTGAGGAAAACTGAAAGGAAGGAGCAGAGCTGGCCCAAGAGAGAAACCATGGGGGCTACAACCATCAGCAATGCCTTAGGGGCAGAGCCACACAAACCATTTGGAGTTCACATCTTGCCATAGATTGCCTTGGATCCTGGATGTGGGACTACAGGACTTAATGCCTGCCCTGCTGGATTTTGGACTTGCTTTGTCCCAGTCCATTCTACCCCCGTATTTGGAATGGGAATGTTTATTTTGTGCCATTTTATGTTGGAAGTATTTAACTTTCTTTTCATTTGTATAGGGGCTTACAGCTAAGAGTTTGCCTTAAATCTCAGTGGAGTCTTTAGACTTGGACTTTTCAGCAATACTTTTCAGCAAAACTGTTAGGACTTTGCAAATCTTGGAGATGTACTGACCATATTTTGCATAAAGGGATGTGCATGAGTCTTTGGGGGTCCAGGGATGGAATTATATGCCTTGTATCTAGATGTCCCCCCAAAGCCTCATGTGCTCATAGGTGAAGCTTTTCAGAGGTAACTATATCTAGGCTGTATGATGCTGGGATCAAGGATGTGATGCTGAAATTCATTCAGTTTGATACTAGGATTGAGGCTGCTCCACCCTGGGTGTGAGTGCTACCTTCCCTAAGGGTGGATAGCCTGGATAGGATATAAGAGACAAAAAGAGGGTCTCTGCTTGTCACTTGCTGCTTTGTTACTTCACTGCTTGCTGCCTTGCTGCCTTCTGCCTGCCATGAACTGTTTCTCCTCTGTGATTCTCCCCTGCCATACCACACTGCCTTGGAACCAGCTGATTACAGACTGAAACCTCTACAAACTGTTAGCTACAATAAACCATTCCCCTTTAACTTTGGGTGTCAGGTATTTTGTCTCAACAACAAGAAAAGTAACTAAGACAATCACCAAAGCATTGTATACCAATCAATATTAAACTTACCTAGCTTTTTAATTTCATGTGTCCGCTGATCTCTTGTTAGTGGAACATAATTCATCTTCCGACCACTCTCTCCATAGCCCAGAAGAAAACCCCGAGATCTGCGTGGACTCTTGGCTCCTGACAGGCGTGGTGCCTTCCACGCAACGGACAGCCTGTCGTCTGAGGACTGGACACGCACACGCAAGGGCTTGTTGGGCACTTCCTTTTCTTAAAAATGACACGACATAAGAACCATTAAACAGTACACCATTTAACATCTATTGTCATGTATATGACATCTCTGCAAACATCAAGCTTCAATTAGCTTCTGAGCTTAAACACCTTTTTTGGTTACCAAACCTAGTAAGATCATTTCTCTGTCCTCTTGGTCCTCACACATTGCATACCAAAAGATCTCAAGAACTTAAAATGAAAATGTACCATGCAGTGAGGCTGCCAGCCAGAAATCTTGGATGCTTTACAATGTCCCTTTTCATCTATTTCCTTTTGCTCCCTTTAGGCCAAAACTATATATTCTCCAGCAAGAGCCAAAAGTCAAAGCAAAAATACAGCAGAGATCCATTATATGCTATTTACAACTGTCCTCCAGTTATTAATTCCAATGTTGAAAAGAGAAGCTTTCCTTGCCTTTACAATGAACCATTAAGAGCTAAATACTAACTAATTTCTGTCTGAGGTCTAAATTTTTGCTTCCAAGTTGTAAGTCCTACCCTTCCAGACAAACTCCGTCATGACACATCATCACTGTTCGTCTAAATATTTGCTATTTTCTTCATGTTACATTAATCAGTTTTGCAAAATCCTCTTGCTAAACTGACTAATCTCAAGAAATACCCTCATTGTTAACTTCTTCAAAGCAATGTGGTCTAGTGCCTACTACATAGTTTTTAAGTTTTGTTTTTACATCAAGTAAGAGCTGAAATGTTTGAGAACAAGTGCTACAGATGATGTGACTACAACATTGCCCATTTCCAGTAGTGATTCATATTCTAACTCTCACTTGAGGATGCTGCTAGGGTAACAGGCATTGCTCTAATTGTGTGAGCAGTTACTTCCCAAGCCTTCTTCCTTTGATTAACCTCATCATCAATTCTGACTACTTTTATTAGGCTGGAAAACTCCCAGCTAATACATAAGAACACTGCCACTCTGCTAAACACATTCATCTCTCTATCTAATCTTTAGATTTAGGGAAAAGCTGATCACATTTTTTCAAGTATTTTAAGATTTTCCTTGCTTTAATATTCTCGGTTATATATATAATCAAACATCTTTTATATATCATTTGGTAAATCTCCTGTAAAGCTGATGTACACATTAAGAAATTTCTACATATGGTTCGAATTTATTTGCAATTAAATTATTTAAGTGTTTTCTCTAAGCTGTATGTGATCACATTACTAAGGCCTTCTGAAATTTTCTAATATATTTCTGTAGATCTTTTATCTTGAAAACAGGAAGTCACACTGCCAAGAATAATCAAGCTAATATCTACCAGCACTGAGTGTATTCAAACGTGGCAGGGCACATTCCTTCAATCGCTCTTCATGCAACACAACCATGTAAATTATACTCAGAGCTGAACAATAACAGAATACCTGCTGCAATTACTATACACCATCCACTTCCCAGGAGAGCTGGGTGAAACAATGACCACCTAATTGTAGCAGACATCAGGATATTTCTCCTGATTCACACCACTTCACAAATTGGCAAATATTCCACATTTGTACAGAAGTAAAATCTGTTCTTTTCAACAAGAAAAAAATCTGAAATTCAACATGAAACTTTGACCATTTGTAATTATATGCTGGTTCAATGGGATAGCTTCTAAATCAGGTTTATACAGACTCTTAACTCAGAATCTGCATCAAATCTACTTACTAGTGACTTTTAGAATTCTTCTTGGGCTTCTGTTTCTCTCTTTGTAAAACTGTACATAGCATATATGGTTTTTGTAATATTATCCACACAAATCACTCGGTATCATATTTAGCATATATTAAGCACATTAGCTGTGTTTGTGGTGGCTATAGTTTGAATCATAAGTATTCCCCAAAGATGCATGGCAGGTGGTGGTACCTATAAAAGGTGGGGCCTTGCAGAGACCTTTAGGGCACTGGGAGATCACCTGAGAAGGTGGTTATGGGACTCTGCCTCTTCTTTTTTCTCTCTTTGGCATCCTGGCCATGAGGTGAATAACTTTGCTCTGCCATGCACTCCAGCCATGATGTGCTACCTTGCCACAAGCCCAAAGCATTTATTCTCCCAATCATGGGCTGTGAGCCAAAATAAACCTTCTTTACACACTGATTATCTTGAGTATTTGTTACAGTGACAGAAAGCTGGCTGACACACTGGTTGTGACAAAAATGGAAAGCATCTTTTATTAGCTTCATGGGTAGCCCCCTTTGAAGTATGAGTGTGTCACAGAACTTACCTTGAGACTTTGCTCACAGGGCAACTAAAAACAAGGTAAGAGCAAACAATAACTTATTGCTAAAAATTTACATTGAAAATCTTTCCAAAGATGAAACTGTCCACATTCAGATGACTTTTTTGGCATCATGAATTGAAAGCATCATTTATCATTTTCAAGAAAATCTTGATCAATTACACTGAGTCCCTGCTCTTCACTGGCATAAAAGAATGCCTGACTGCTCTGTCTGCTGGCCACCTTCTCTTGAACCAGGCATGGCTGGCAGGACATTTACATTCTTCAGCAGACTGTAAGGTATGGGTCTACACCAATGAAGAATCAATGGACTGTCTCACCAACCAACCTGACAGTGCACTGTGCTGACTGCAAAGCTTCACAGAAATGGCCTTATCCCTGACCCCATGAAATAAAAGAGTAGGTCTGCATGCTCACTAGCCTTTGATGTTCATCCGATGGCCAAGCAGCTTCCCCATCATCCCCAACCGAACTGTGAACACTGAGCTGCAGAACAGGAGGGCATCCAGCCACTTACATTAGAACCAAGGTACTCAAAGGTTAGTGAACATCAGACTCACCTGGAGCTTGTGAAAACACACCCTTGTCTCCCACCTCTAGCAGTACCAGCTAAGATTCTGAGCCTTCTATGCAACTCTGGTGAACAAGCAAGAGGAGGAAGAGGACAGCAAGCATAGGAGAAGGAAAAAAGTGGGGACAGAGAAGGGGAAAGCATAGGCTTTAGAGAATAGGAAAGGTCAACTGGCCATAGCTAGAATGGACACAGGACATCTGCTTAGCTGACCATACTCTGAGGCTCAGTTCCCTGATCCAGGCCCAGGCCCACATCTGATTGATATCTTCAATGTAAAGATAGTTACACCAAACATCCATTAGCCTATATCTTCCATGAGCTCCTTTTTCCTGGAAAATTCTGACTCATAATCCCCCTGAACCATCTCTGAATGGATTCATAGTGTATGCTTACACCAACTAAGATGGCTATGACATCAAAAGGCAGTATAATCTTATGGGACCACTGTCAATGACTCCTCATGTGCAGCCCATGGTTATGAGACTCATGTCTGCAGTTACTCTTCAAGTAGTCTCTTCAATGACACATTTTCCTAACAAATGATCTCAATACTTTTAACTATCTACTAAATACATTTTTGTGCCATGTTTAAATAAGCCTAGCTATTTAACAAAAACAAGAAAAGGGGAAATCATTCCTTTTTTCTGGAATTAATTTGTTGGAGTGTCATCCACCAGGCGTAAGGCACTTGAACATTTATCCTCCCAGTAACCCAATGACTGTGTGTATTTTTAGTTTTTGGTTTTGGGGGGTTTTTGGTGTTTGTTTGTTTTGCTTTGCTTTGCTTTGGGCTTTGGTTTTTGTTTTTTGAGACAGGTCTTGCTTTGTATCAAGCTGGCCTTGAAGTTACTACGTAGCCCAAGTTGACCTTAAACTCATGGCTATCCTCCTGCCTCAGCCTCCTGTTAGGAGCTCAAGGTTTGCCCTTCCCTGGAATTACAGGCATGCACCACCATGCCTGACCCCAGTAACCACACCTGGCCCCAAAGAGAGTAAGGCTCAGAAAGGTAAAGGCAACATTTCACAGTCAAGCAGGAACAGGCCCCAGCTAGAATGGAACTCAGCTGTCACATCTGTAGTGTTAGCTCTTTCCTCTGCAGCACTTGTTTGAATGTTCCTGGTGGTTGCAATGTTGGTGTCACCAGTAGCCATACTGTGGCATGAACATGGTGCCAATGCTGGGGAAAGGTCCTTACACCTCCTGAACACCCCTGGTGAAGGATCGGGTGTGCTGCACCAGGAATCCCTAACCACAGTGTTTACACACAAGAAGTGTAAGCCAGACTTCCAAGGACCTGGTTTCTCAATGGCAATCAATACCGCCCAGCTCATGAGTATCTACTCATTGAACAATTCCTCTTAAATTTACAGGTGTACGTGCTGCTCTGAGGAATGACTATTACATGGAGAACAAGCACCTGCCAAGCTTCACCAATAGCCCAGCCATCTGCCTATACTTGGAAGTAGTCAGAACCCAAAGAGAGCAATAAGGCTACATGCACACACCACATCATCCTAAAAAACACTAGAACAGCACCTTCAGCCAATGCCTGGAGTCTGTAGGGCTTTGCTGCAGTTTCAGAGTTGGGAGAAGAGAGATTTTAAAAGTTTAATAGGATGTAAAAGGAAAAGAGGGTAGGAGACCTTGAGCTCCCCCAAGCTAATAAATGTCAACTGCTAATATTACAGATTGTGTAAGCCCAAAACACCTTTATACAGCACTAAAAACTAAATTTAAAAACAAAGCAACCAGCATAAGGTCCTGAAGTTAAGACTTTTGCAGCTCACTGAACTGCAGAATATGTCAGAAACCCTGCTTTCTAGTATCATGCAGTGGTGTCCAGGACAACCTTAAATGAAAAGTACATGGGAAGTGCTACTTAGCATGAGCATAAAAAACAGTGGTGTAGGGCCAGGGATTTAGCTCAGTGGTTCTGCCACCTGCCTCACAAGTGAAAGGACCCAAGTTCAATCCCCGGTACCAAAAAAAAAAAAAACAAAAAAAACAGTGGTGTAATCAGAGGCCCACCCCACAGGCTACGCAAAGCCGCCCAAATAGTATCCCAAAATATGGTATTGGAAATAAAGGAGGCCTGCCTCAGAAGCAAAGCAAACACTTCAAGCCATGCTATAGACATTCAGCTTCAACCCTCTTGCTTTATCTTACTGTTTCACCAATGAATAGTCACATCACTTTTCAACTGAACGATTTTCACAAACCTTTCACTGAAGTTACCTAGCTAAAAAGAAAATGAAATTAGTTCCCCTAAAACTTAGAGTATGCCAATTTTTTCCCAATATGTTTTATCTTAAAATTGTGTTTGAATTTTGTAGACTACTCCATAATAACTGGTATTTGTTTTACGGTTAAAAGTAGCAGTTTCAGTGCTTGACCATTAAGAAGAAACTTACTGTTGGAGGCAGCCATTTTCCCTTATGTCTTCATGGACTGCTGGTAGCACCCTGTCCTTCCAAGTTCTGGGGATCCTGGTTTGAAAAGCTCTGAGAATCACTGTTGTATGTTGGCAACTCAGGATGTTATCTTGTCAGTTGGCAGCTAACTTTGTTACTGTCCCTAGAACAGTCAATGAATATCAGCGACTCTATCAATATCAAGAGCCTATGAATATCAGCAAAAATGTATCTATGCCATCAGTTTCACCATATAGGACTGAGGCTGTGCTGGGCTGCAGGATTCCAAGTCACCCGAAGATGGTGGTCATCACTACATTAATGACACCAAAGATCTCTCCCTTGTTCTGACATTGCATTCGTGGGCTAGAATCTGTGACCCATCTATGGCAGTGGTTTACCTATAAGCCTGGGGATAAATGCCAGTGGCTGATGTCCTTATAATTCCGACTTAGACATTGCTGTGCCATCTGCAACAGGAGCTCAGGGTTTGCTCTTCCCTGAGCCCAGCCTACTGGCTCCTCATCTCTGGCTAGAACAAACCCCAACACAAAGTGGAGGGAACACCAGCTGCTCTAGGTGGCCATCTGTGAAGGTTTCCTCTGTTCCTGATGTGGAAATGAGCAGCAACTGCTGCTCTGGATCTATCTGGTGGTGTGTCAACTTCCAGTCACAGTTCCTGACAATTCATAAGGGCCACAGAAAACAAAGGAAGCAATCAATAATCCTTTCCTGATCTCCTTATCAGCTGACGGGCAGACATTTGACATTTCTGGGCCGCTCGATATAGTACAGAGACATGCTCATAGGGTACTGGTATGTATCATACGAGAAAGATGTGTTAAATATTCTAAGGAAAATTAAGCCTCAGTTAAAGAAGTTTGTTTTGTTTGTTTGGGGTTATTGTTGTAGTCTAAAGTCCTTCTGTATTTGCTTCATTTGGGAGTAGAAGCAACACAGTTGTTTTCTGGCAGTGAAATCCTTGTTTTAGAGAACAGCTATTGGTTAATTTAGTTTTTTGCCATTGTCCAATACATCATTTTCAATTTTTTTTTAAATTTTTTTTTAAAAATCCAATTACAACACATGAATAGATGGAGAACTTTCTAAAAAGTGCTTTTTCATATCTGAATATACAGGGATCTTTGACAGGAAGCTCTGGCCCTCATCAGAGGCATGACAGCACCAGGCCTGCACTTTTTCACTCTCAAACCTCAGAACTGTAGAGATTATAATTGGTGGCTTATGTCCTTAGATCAACAGAGTAGGAAAAGAGCCATTTTGGGCCACTTGGTTTATAGAGTTTTCTACTTCCATGTCAGTCATATTGAACCTGTTTTCCATTTAGAAAAAAAAAGTACAGTTTTCGGCCAGTATTCATTTAATTTTCAGCAATCAAGAATTACATTTTTATTATGGGTTATACCTAGATGTTCCCCCAAGGCCTCATGCACTCATAGGTGGGGCTTTGGAGGAGTTGACTGGATCAACTTTGGGGGAGTTGTGTGTGATACTGGATCATGGGTATGTGACACTACATTAGTCCACTGATGAGTATGATATTGAGAGGTGAAGCCAGGTAGAAAGAGGTGGGTCACTGTGGGTATGGCCTGGAAACAAATATATAGAGTCCCTGAAAAAAACGTATACACACTTCAGCAGTTCATCTTACTAATAATGTCTAGAAGCTAACAGCCCCCACTTGGAGCACCTCTTGTAATTGTAGAGGCCAAAGGTAACTTGTATTAATCTTATGATGTCTCAATAAATTTAGTATTAATGTATTTATGCAAGTATTTCTTTTCCTGGTGTATACATTTTTCTCTCCTCCCTTGATAGCTCGCTGCTTTCTGCCTGCCATGCCTCCTTGCCTTGAAACCAACTGACTATGGACTGAAACTTCTACAAACTGTAAACCAAAATAAACTTTTCATCCTTTAAATTGTGGGTGTCAGGTATTATGTCTCAGCAAGGCAAAAGCAACTGAGACTATTTTTAAATGGAAACTCACTATTAAAACAGAATGTTATAATAAAATCATGTCTTTTGTTTCCAAAGACTAACACTATAGTAGCATGATGCAAAAATAATAAAAACAAGAAATTTTGTGACAAACTGTAGCAAGTTTAATATTGCTACAGAGTAAGCACTGCAGGCAAGAATTCTCAGGACAAATGGAAAAATTTAAAAATCAGCAAGAAAATGTACCTGAAAACTGGTAAAATGATGAAATGCTGGCAGAAAAAAAAAAAGAAATACATGTTTAGGTATACGTGTTTCATTATCCCACAGCTATTTCCTATGGAAGGAGTGCTATGGTTTGAGTGTGTCTGCCAGAGGTTCATGTGATTAGCTCCTCAATGTGGCAGTGTGGGAGGCCAGGAGGGGATGTTGTAGAAAATGTTGGTCATCAGGGCAGAACCCTCAAAAATGGATTAGTGAACATGACGGCAATTCTCTCCCAGGACTCCATTTGTCACCACTAGAGTGGATTGTTATAATGTAAGTTCACCTCTCATATTTTGCCCCTTCCATATGTACCAATTGCCCTTCCACTATGAGGTCCTCACCAGAAGCCAAGAAATGCCATCACCATAGTCTTGGACTTCTCAGTCTCTAGAATCAAGATCCAAAATAGATCTCTTTATAAATTATCCAGACTCAGTAATTCTATTTTCACAGCAGAAAATGAAATAAGACAGTAAGAAGACGCCAAACTTTGGTTTTTCATCTTAGTTTCATTGTTTCTGTGTAAAATAATTTGTTGAACAGAAGGTTTCAACTTTTCAAGCCAAGCATTAGGAGGTTGGTGGAAGAAGGCTCCAAAGATGAATTTGACACACCACCTGCCCCAGGGTTTAACAGCTCTTTTCAAAGACTCTCTATGTGTAGTATCAGCCTTAAAGAGAAGGGATGACTCCACATGTCCTCCTTCAAGAGAAAGGAAGGAGAGATAGAGGTTTGAAAGGAAGATGAGAGATGTTACCAGTTGACCCTTTCTTTCCCCGGGGAATAGGAAGCAAGGGCACCTGCTCCAAAAGAGAACACAGGCCAAGGTCAGGCTTCTTTATGCTGAGGTGAGTAGCAAACCTTTGTACCAGCCACTATGGAAGAAAAGAAGACAACTGTGCGGGGACATATAAGACAATTGCCAAGCAGTTTAAGAGCGCAGTTGAAGTGAAAACATCAACTCTGGTAATTACAATGACACAGGTCAACTCAGCTCTTTATTTCTCTCAAAGTAATGGCCAGGAAGAGAACACCAGGCAGCTAGGCAGTTCTGGTGGGGCAACTACCAGGCCATTGGGGCAGTTCAGAGTCATGTGGCTGTCCTGCATGAGTGTAGTCGCAATGAAGGAAAAAAGAAACAAGCCAGGGACAGTTTCAGACTTTGAAATGGAAAAGGGTCTGCAAACCCAGAGCCTGAGAAGGTCTGAAAGCCAGCTCATGATGCAAGGGATGGAAGAAGTGAGATGACTGTCATCAGACAGGAAAATTCACAATTCCAGATTGTGATGGGAGCAATTACATCCCTAACTCTAGATCTATGAGTGGAGGTGGCAATAAGAAACCAGTAGGTGAGAATATCAAATGGGTCATCATCTCCAAGACTGCCATGGTCCAGGATGCCTGGTGTGTACAGAATACCACAAACCAAGTGCCCATGGACTACTGGACTACTGGGGTAGCCTAGAAGCCAGTAGGTGTCCATAATAAAGAAAGGAGCAGCTACACCACAGGTGAGCAGCACGCCAAAGCTGGTTGGAAATGGCAGGAAGTAATAGCAATTTCTATGTTGAACTTGAGTTCAAGCTCCTAGTTAGCTATGCAAAAATGAGCATACTAAAATGTAATGTAAAGAAAATAAGAAGCAAAAATCTAGTTTAGCTTCACAGATCAAGAAAAGCACAGAGTACTGATTTCAGAAAATGATAGAAAAGTATTAAAAACAGACATGGGCATATTCAGAGCTGAAATTAACCAGACATGGTTAACATGTTTCCCAAGATAAAAATTTGGCAAAAGCAAAATAATTGGCCCAGCTAAGCTCATGAACTGGACAATCACAAAGCTGGGACACATCCATGTTTTAACTCCTGGGCCTGGCTCTGCATGACCCAGTTACCCCAGATTCAGAAAGAAAGAAGCTAAAACAACTCATAGAAAATAAGTTTGCAGAAATGCTAGATGACAGCATTCTGATAAGTGAGAAGATTTGTGACATCTCTTCTCTGAGGACAAAACAGGAAGCTATGGGCTTACAGCCAGCCCGACAAGAGAGATCCTACATTAAATACAAAGAAAATGTTCTGGCTGAGGGATAGGAGATGAGCTATACAAGAGGAAGCTAAAATTTCCAGCCTGCATTTGCATTTTCGCTTGGTCTGTCATTTCTGAGTCCTGAGAGTTCTTGTATTTGGATGAGTGTCCAGTCTGAGAGTCACTGAAGTCCTGCCCACCCCAAGGATTCTCCAACATGTTCTTTTTCCTTCTCACATAATTTCATCATTAAGGTCCCTATATTGTCTCACCTGGGTGCCACTATGTTATCACCACTCTCCCAAACTCTAATTCCCCCATCTGCTTATTCTACATCACAGTATAGCTTACTTTTTTCAAACAATTTGTGATTATGTCTTCATTTTAATTGTGTCCTCCTCCCCCTCCAAAAATTCATACACTGAAGTCTTAACCCCAGGTAACTTCAGAATGGGGTTAAGATCTTTAAAGCAGTAATTAAGTTAAAAGGAGGCCATTAAAGTGGGCCCTAATCTGATCCAAATACGGTCCGTATAAAAAGAGGAAATTTGGACACACAGAGACACCAAAGATGCATGCTAACAGAGGAAAGGCCATATGAGGACACAGCAGGAATAAGGCAGCCATCTGGAAGCCAAGGAGAGAGCCTCAGAGGAACCAGCTCTGCCAACACCTTGGTGTTGGACTTCTACATTCCAGAACCACTGGAAACAAATTTCTGTTGCTAAGCTCCCCCAAGTCTATGGGACTTTGTTACGGCTCCCCCAGCAAGCCAATAGGTTGTGTGCACTATCTGTGTTTACTGGTTCTCTTTCCCACTAGAATATGAGTTTGGTTCAGGTGAATCCTTGACTATCTTAATCCCCATCCATCTCTAGCACAAGGACCTGGACTTGGAAAACCACAGACACTGAAGGGATGAGTGAAAAAATAGAATTTCTATTTTTAAGTAAAGATAATTTGATCCAAATAGGTCTAATGCAGCAAAAGGAAATCTGAAATTTGAATTGAAACCCTTGCTCCCAGCAGAATAAAAACATGGATTCCCCTCTGGCTTCAAAGAAGCCCTGGAAGAACAGAGATGTCACCAGATGCACTAACAAATCCCTCTGTGCCTCATGCCAGGTGGTGATGCTAATACTGCATTTTTTTGAAGACAAATCCTTTCCTTTGAACGAAGATGTGGAATTTCTGAATAGCTTTAGTTTGACAAAATTATCATGCATTTAACCACTTCTCATAACAAGAACATAGCATATTTTCCAAATTTCAAACAACTATATAAATACATGTTGATCATTCAGTGACAATTTCTTGTAAATTATTATTATTGTCATTAACAATGAAATGTGATTTTTCCCAAAGCATTTTTAACCAAGTCTAGGCAGTCTAGACATTCATGGGTTGTTTGGCTTTGTTTCTAAGGTTCTATCCTTTATCATATGCTGCAAATGGTTTTAAGCAGGCAATTTCTTCTAATATCTTTTTATCATAATATACCACAAATGGAGCACTACGTATTATACCAGTGCTTTGGCAACCAAAACCTGCAAAGATGTCTGCAATGAGAGGTTAAATAAAGTCTCATAGTATAGGAAGCCAAAAATGAGTTGGAGGATGATTGTCTCCAATCCCTGGGACCCAGGATTTCCATAATGCTTGCCTCAGAAAGGTCGCATGCACACGTGTATGCACCATGTATGTACACACCCTCACATATGCACACATTCCTATTTAACTAAAAAATTAATTACCATGAAAAAACAAGAAAATTATTTCTTCCAAAACTAGTATTATCAGGAAGATTATAAAAACAAAATGATCCCTTACAATACAAAATATAAGACTCAAATACGAGGCATGTACATTTGTCAGTAAAATATTAAATTTGTTTGATTATGTGTGTGCATTCAGGAGTAAACACCTCTGAAATAAACATCCTTTCCCATTTTGCACATTTCCTAGGTCTTCAGTAGTCTCTCAATCACCCCTTATCCACAGTTTTGGTTTCCTGGTTTCAATCACTGCAGTCAACTGTGACCCAAAATATTATATGGACAATTCTATAAGTAAATATAAGCTTTAAATTGCACACTATTCTGCACAGTGATGAAATCTCATGCCATCTCCCTCCATCTTGCCCAGGTCATGAATCATCCCTCTGTCTACTATAGACCTGATTTACATGCTACACTCTTTTTAGTCACTTAGCTTCTGCTGCATCAGATCAACTGTCACAGTATCCATAATGCTTTTGTTCAAGTAACACCTATCTAGCAGCTTAAGGCTGCAACACAATGCCTACATCATCCACTTTAATCATTTCATCATGCACGCATTGTATCATCTCACATCATTACAAGAAAAAGGGTGAATACTGTACAGTAAATTATTTTGAGAAAAGGCAAGAGAGAAGTTACACTGACATAACTTTTATTATAGTGTGTAGTTATAACTTCTATTTTATCATTAGTTATTGGTGTTAATTTCTTATTGTGCCTAATTTATACCTTAGAAATTATCATAGATAGGTGCATGTAGCCAAAATTTATACATATAGAGTGGTTTCAGGTATCATCAGGGGTCTTGAAACATTACCCCTGTGATGACAGTGGAGTACTATCAGTGTTTTCCAAGTTTTATCCTTGGCCTTCTTCTCTCTCTCCAATCCTCTCCTACTTCAATTCTCACTCTATAACATGCCTCCTAAATCCATGCCTAGCTCTTACTTCCTTCCCTCTTCCAACTTTCATTCCCTCATCTTCAATCACCTACAAGACAATTCCATTCCAATATCCCATAGTCATCTTAATACCAACATGTCTTAGCAAGAACATACCTCCTTTCCCCAAAACTAGTTTATTTTGCTGATTACTTTGGTCTTCTACCACTTTTTTATATAAAAGGGAATTTGAGAACTGTCAACAGCAAGAAAACTGACTTGAGGAGCATATTATGGCCATTGGTCCTAACATACTCACCTTCCTCTAAACAATAACACCAGATTGATGTACTTATATACATGGTACATGGAAATAAAACACAGCTCCTCAATGTATTGTCAAACACATTCTGAAATAACTGTATTCATTGTGCATTATTTTTTCACAATCAGTTAAATATTTTCAAGAAACAACACACAAGAAATGTCAACATTTCTCTCAATAAGTAAAACAATATGACCAGACAACATCAACATCCAAGTGATAAAACGCACATATATACAAATATGGAGTGGAGATGGAAGGCAGGGTATCTAACATATCACAAAATATCCCAAGGTTATCAGAAAAGAGAACAAGACTTGATGCAACATATTAGCCAATATAAGCCACTGTTTTATGGGTCCCATTTATTTATGCCATTCACAGGTAAAAGAGGTGGAAAAATCCTCATCAGACCAGTACTGCCATCTCATCCACCATATTTGCCTGGCAAGAGGATAACAGTCTCCCCAGATATAAACACGGACAATTTACCAGTGAGGATACAAAGCAACAAGACAAAATGAGTGACAATGGCGCAGGGCAGGCAAAATGCTAACTGACCAGGACTGTATGACATGTGTGTTAGTTTAGCAATGGCATGAAATGAAGGTTTGTGAGCACATGTGTGTGACAGAAGCACATCCCTCTTGCAAGATGTTGCTTCAGTGAAGACATGAACCAAATGAGCAAGTAGTACCTGTGACGGTTTCATTAAATGGTTCTGGACCCTTAATGGAAAAACCATCAATCTTGATCCATTCACCTCCTAAATTAGGAAAATGCAACTTGATAGTTAGAAACAAGGACAACTGGACTTCCCATATTTCCGTGCATCCTTAATGATTAGGTAAATGATCTTTTCAATAGTCTTCAAGGATATTTGTTCAGGCTTTAGGGGCAATATATATTTTGAATCTTCTCCACCTGATTTATTCTAGTGAGTACTAAAATACCCCAGCCAAAATGCTAATGACCTACATTAAAACTACTGTTAAAAGAGGAGTCTTTCCTAGTTTTCTATCCTTTGGCTTGCTATATGAGTCTAAAATGTTCTCTTCCAGGAAACCTTTAGCAATTCTAAATTTATATGGATTTGAAGAAGTAAAGAAGGAAGTTTCTCCCAATCCAAGTACCAAAACCACAGCCTCCAAACCTAGATAAGACTTACCAGTTGGACTTTCAGCTCTGTAAACTGGACGGCTCATTCCATTGTGGTTTTCTGCAGTAACCAGCACAAAGTACACTACCCCCGGCTCTGAAACACATGGTTTACATCAAGCCACTGTTTCAAATCTCCAAGAATGACATAGTTTGATTCACTAACCATCTCCTTATTCTGCTTATAACCATATATGAAAATCTAACCTAAGTGAAGCTTTGTTTTTGTTTTCTTACTAAAATCACCAACTTTTTTTGCAAAAACAAATCTGACCTAAAGAAAACAAACTTTAATTAGTACAAAGTACATGGCATGTGTGACAAATCTTGATTCACAAGCAAGCAATAAAGGAGATTTTAAGGCTTTTTAATGTGAACTCAGTATAAGACACAGGAACTTATAGTCTGCTTATTGGTATTTGAACATACAGGTCAAAAACTATAGGTGATAGTTTATTTCCCCATGGAAGCTCCAAATGGAAATCTCCAGAAAAAAAAAAAAAAGGAAATGTCAATGTAACTTATAGCACATGAGAACTCTTCATAAAGCTTTATAAAATTTTTTTACAATAAAATGTTCCCCAGGCTATATGTGCAGGTTGTTTTTTACTATTTCAACAAAAAGCTAGAAAAAATGTTTTTGTGAAAGCTTGAAATAATTGCGCTTCACTTTTTTACTTTTGTCTCAGGGTCAAGGTCAAATAGCAAAGGTCTCTTTGGCTGAGCTCCTAATATTGGGATTCCAAGGGAAATCAAGATACCATGTTATAAAGAGAGCACACCCTAAATTTGCACATTTGAAAAGCAAAGCTTTAATAGCACTGGTTTTCCTCAAAATGAATAGTTATCTTCTGACAGGTAAATGAGTTGCCAATTCCAAGAAGAGATGAAAGTTTGTGGGCATTGTAGAGAATGAAGAGTTGGGGAGATAAGTGTTCTTTCAAAGGCAGCAACCATAACAATTCTCAAAGTGAGGAGTGTTCCTTCAACAAAATCTCACTCAGTTCTTAAGCCTGAGTCACAAGACCAGTGACAGGACTGACACCATCTGTGACACCAGGTGTGACTGCTGTCTAACCATGGCAGGGCCTGGTGGAATTTGGGGTTTGGCACAACCCGTGGACTAATGGGGAAAGGCTTCAGGTTAAAGAATGCAAAACCATGCTTCACCAGGCATTTTCTTCACTGGCAGCTTATTTGTATTTCAAAGAAATGTAATCCATATGTTTCTGAGTCCCACACAATTAATGCAAAAAGTTGACTGGGAGACACTTTGTTTTTAAGTAAATTCAACATCTCTCTTTTTGCCTGTTTTCCTTCTCTCTGGCAATCATAATAGCCTAAGGCTTGAGCAAATATGACCCCACACATACCTTCAGTCTGATAGAATCTCCATTTAACCTCACAGCTGCCCTTTGGGAGGCCACAGTGATGCGAAAGAGATTTGGGGAAATGTAGCTGAAGCCAGGAGGAAGGGAAGCTAGTCTCCTTTATCTCCCTTTTATAAACTCTCTGCTCCATGAATCAGAAAAAAATTATACTGCAGTGCAGGGTGAAGAGGGCAATGGCCTAGGTCAAAGCTGAGGAGCCATGAACCAGTCATGATTCATGAAAGTATCAGCATACTAACATGGTACAAGGGACACCTGTTCTTCTCTATGCTGACTTGTGTGACTTCTCATGATCTACCTTAAGACTGGACCCCAACACGATGGCAGAATCAGTGTAGTTTCAAGCTACAGGAATCAGAAATAGAAGAAAGAAGAGGAAGAGGAACCAGCTAAACCCCAAGTCCTAACCGCCTACATCTGCACTTATGAAACAATATAAATCAAGGTGAGATTTAAAATATGTCTAACTTCCAGAATCGAATTAAAATAAAATACAAAAGGTTATATATTTTCATTTGATGTGGCTAAGCATGATATTCTACACACACCTCCGTGGGGACATGTTACAGCTGATCTTTGAACAACTTAGGGATTGGGGGCACCAACTTCTGTGCAGTCGAAAAGTTGCATATAATATTTTTCTCCCCAAAAAGTTTTCCAAGAGATTGCTGCTGACCTGAAGCCGTCCTGATAACATAAGCAGTGGAGTAACACATATTTTGTTTATTAAGTGTATTATATATGATGAAAGATAAGTGAGGACCAAGAGAAATCTCTTTTTCCTGTGACATACAATTTAGTGGGAAAATGAAAAACATCATATGGAGCATTTTAAGTGAGTATTTGCCAACACTTGAGTTCACTGCATAACAGGGGCAGGAGGCACTCCAGTTTCCTGTGGTTATGGTTTAATATCTCATCTTTACCTTTGTAAATGTGTGCATAAGTTTTGGTAAATTTCAACCCTCTATAATAGAATTGTGCAGATTTTATCGTAGTAAATAATAACAGATTATTAGCTACATATATTTATGAATTCATGACATATTCAACTTATTCTTAATTTTTTGATATCTCTAAGCTTTGTGGCTCTGTTGCAAGTTTTTTCAAAGTGTTGTAAATCTCCAAAAAATATCCACGTGTAAACAGACTCCCTCAGTTCAAACCCATGTTGTTCAAGAGTCAGCCATGACAAAAAAGGATCAATATATCAAAGCACATTCAGAAACTAAAAATTGTTTGCTACTTCAATTTGGAGAGAGGAACACTTAGTTCAAATACATGGGTGGGAAGCTTGGGGAAAAGAATAAGCGCATTAAGCAATAGTCTTATGATGAGAGACTCAGAAGTTGCTTACTGGTTACCGAAGAATCACAGGTACCTCGAGCCTAGCCATACTCTGTCTCACAAATAGTTATCCTAACCAGGTAACTGGGAATGTTGGTGCACAATTAATTCTGACTGGGAACAAGAGCATAGTGTCACTTACCCACATCCTCAATAAGGAAGGAGTATGTCTCCGCATTCACCTTGATGTACTTAAGACTTTTCAGTGACTTCCCATAGGCAATGTTGTAATGCTCCACAGGTCTACTGGTAGTATCTTTGGGTGGGTCCCATGTGACTTTCAGGCCCATTTTAGTGGACATCAGTTTCACGCGCCTTGGCTTCAGTGGGTGGTCAACTATGCAAAAGGTGCAGCTATCAACTTATGGCAATGGCAGGTTGGGAAAGAACTTTTTTGAATGTTCTCTGATATTGTTAGTAAAAGAGTAAATGACATTATATCTTTCTGATCCTAAAGACTTTAAGTACAGTCATGTTTGCACATTGTTACAATATGACAACAAAACAAACATACCAAACACACATGCTTTTTATGTATTTTGGATGATCATGGGTGGTAAATTTAAACCAAGAATGAAACAATCAAAATAAACTTGAGACATTCTCTGTCTTGATTGCACTGACATGTCAATGCAAGAAAACAGATGAATAACTTTACCTATCCAGAGACATTCTTATATTAATAAGTTTTTCAAATTTTGTATCATAAGCCATAATCTCTAAAAACCTCTGGGAAGAATAACATAATTATCATGATTCAGAAGAATACTATTGTATTCAAAGTGGAATAACAGAAGTGTTCATTTCCACACACAAAAAAAACCATCACCTACTTAACAAGGAAGTAAAACTCTTTTTTCATCTACATATACCTAATTTAAATGTTTCCATAGTTTGTCCCAGAGGAAAAGTAAGTTATTAAGAAGAGCATTATACTTTCATCTTCAGTTATGAGGCTCTAAAAGTAATTTTTGATTTTCAAATGTACCAAAATGAAACATTTTGTCAAACAAACTGTTGCAGCTCACTATGTAACCAATAGTGTAATGCATGATAATGTAAATATATGCTAAATGTTCATGCAACAGTCAAACAAATTTTTAGTAAACTTGGATCTGAAAATGATTCAAGGCATTCTCAGAAAAGAAAAATCATGAAAGAAGAAAGAAAGAAAGAAAAAAAGAAAGAAAGAAAGAAAGAAAGAAAGAAAGAAAGAAAGAAAGAAAGAAAGAAAGAAAGAAAGGGAGAGGCTTAGAAACATTAAGGAGAATGTATTGGAATCTCATAAAAGGAAGGGAAGAATATTCCATGATGACACATACATTGGTTAATATATGATTTTAATACTGAATGAAAATTCTAAATAGAATAAATACAGATGGTTCTAACACGCATCAGTCATTCCTCCCAACATTGCCCCACTGCCTCTGGAGTAAAACAATTGGCAAAGGAGAGAACCCCAGAGAAAATTCTTTGGAGAAACACAAAATATGAACTGTGAGTCTGAACTGGATGGTTTTAAAGCATTAGAGAAAAGATGTCTATTGCGAAGACAATGTTTGACTATCCACAAAGTATTCCCACCTAAATCCAGATGCATAGCTCCTATAACTCTGTGATGGAAAAACCATAGGTAAGCAACCTGATGCTGTACACTACAGAAACACCATGCCAGTTACTTGCTGACCATTTAAAATGAGCCATTGTGGTTCCTTTTTTGTAAGTTCCTTTCACTCTTGCTTTCCTAACAAAAAAGTTCATCAGGAATCCTTCCCAGGAATCCAACACCTCACTAGGATGAAAAGAAGCAAAGCAAAATATCCAAAACTGTGAACGAAAGTATGGGTGTGTGATTTTCCCAAGGAAGAAAATGAATGTATGAATGAATGAATGAATGAATGAATATGTGAAGAATGCTTTTCTTTCCAATTCAATTCTAAATTTTTCTTAAGAAAAGTCTGTTCCTCAACAAACATTCTTAAATGTGAGATCTATGAAATCCAAATACTGCCACACACTGGTGATTCAGTCCACAGCAACATAGGCCAAAAAAAGATTTACTTTTATTACTGATATCTGAAAAGAACAATCTATAAATATACTCACTTTTCTTCCCTGCCTTGCTTTTGTGTTTATCTGGGATAATCAACTTATAAACAGGAAAGTTTGCTGGCATGGTAGTGCATGCCTGTATTCTCAGCACTCTGGGAGGCTAAGGCAGAAGGATCACAAGTTTGAACCCAGCCAGGGCAGTTTAGTGACTCATGAAACCCTGTCTTAAAATAAAAAATATAAAAGGACTAGTTATATAACTCAGTGCAAAGGTCCTGGGTTCAATCCCTGGTACTATAAAAATAGAATAAATGTTTATTTTGGCTTACAGTTTGGGGGATTTGGTACATGATCAATTGGCTCCAATGCTCTTAGATCTGTGATGAGGCAGCTCATCATGGTGGGAACATGTAGAACAATGCTGCTCATCTCACTGTGCCCAGGAAGCAAAAGAGAGAGGGAAAAAGAGACTAGAGTCCCACTAGCCCATTCAAGGGCACCTCCCAATGACCCAAAACCAATGGTTCATTAGCCTCCACCTCTTAAAGGTTCCACCACCTCCCAAAAGCTCTACAGGTTGGAGACTAAGCCTTTAACACATGGGCCTTTTGAGACTTATACAAAACATAGCAGCCTTACATTCATCCCTGAATATAGCATCAGATAATCTGTAACACACAGAGAAGCCTACATTCAAATGGACACATCAGTCCAATATAAACAGAGCCATTCAAGTCCATCAAGGAGCTTCAGTAAGATGAACAAAGGACAAGGGGGAACATCTTTGGTTGCCAAACTCCAATGAGTATCATTTTACCTGCTCATCTAGTTAAGCTTCCATGTGTGTCTATGGATGGCTTTGATTGTTCTCCTCCAATCAATAATCAAGTACTATCAACATGTGTTTCTCACTCAAATCATTAAATGCTTGTATTAACATTTGTATGTTAGACAAAAAGCATAAGATGTGCCAGGCATGGTGGCACATGCCTATAATCCCAGCACTCTGGGAGGCTGAAACAGAAGGACTGTGAGTTTGAGGCCAACCTGGGCAACTTAGTGACTCAGAGAGACCCCATCTTAAAATTTAAAAATGAAAAAGGGCTGGGGAAGTATCTCAGTGCAAAGGCCCTGGGCTCAATCCCCAGTACTGCCCCCCTCCAAAAGGCACAAGATGTGTATCTACTGTAAAGCATAAAAATGGAAATGGGAATAGGAAATGGATAGAAAAGGGTCTTATTGAGTGATAACCATGTCCCTTTCACTATTCTAACACTTAAACTCACTGGCAATGAAAAACATCAAGGCCTGGAACAGAGAGGTAACGTGAACTTCTCAGAGTCACATAACTACATCAGGGACACAGCCAAGTGCAAGCATGGCTTTGCCTGATACCAAAGCCTGGCTTATGAGCTCTAGGAATCTGTCCTTGAACATAAATGACCAATGATCATATCTACTGAAACCTATCCAAAAGCAAATTGTGAGGTCTCTGTGATTATGTTTACCATTTTCACTGTTTTCCTCTGGGAGGGCACTCTCATCCTCTGTTGGGGCACCTACAGTCATTTACCCTATGATGAGTGTCATTGTCCTTCCCTGACCCTCTGGAAGGAATAGGACAAATGGATGGTGTGCTTTCTCAGAGACATTTGAATTCTTAGGACAAAATTTCACCAAAGGAGTGACTCTCATGGTGGCATTCTAGACCTTAGAGGGTTGGCCAGTGGATATTGTTTTGAAACAATCTTTTGGGAACCCTGAAGTTATAGCTGAGAGGTAGTCTTCTAGTTGATCTCCTTAGGAGACTAGTCCAGAATTTAAATTTCTCCAAATATATTAGGCCAATAGATGCCACCTCCTCCCAACTAACCTTCAGACACACACAGATTGTGTCAGGAAAACAAAATCCTTGACTTGATTAAAAGATATTTTCCTTTCCTAGATTCTCATCACCTTAGGCTTTGAAATGGATGGTACTTTTTGGTGCTTCCTAATAAACATCATCCATGATTAACTCAAAAAGAATTGACCAAAAAACACAACAGGAAGGGTGATAAGAGCAATCTTCTCAATTTCCAGGAAGATGGAATCATGAGCAATAGGGAAACAGCCTCTCTCCAATACTTGGACTCTCAACACTAGAATATATACCAACAAGAGAAAGAGAAGGAGGAGGGAAGTGGGTCCCAAGAACCCAGCAAGGATCTGAAGTGAGAATTAGAGCCCAGGGGTAGTGCTAAGACAGGGACCACAATGCAGAAGAAAGAGGTGACACTTTCTCCCTGAGCCCCAGCTCACAGCATGGGAGGGGCAGCTCAAACTTGCAGAGGCATGGTGACTACTGGCAACCCTGGAGACCTCCACAGAGAAACACACCAGTAGAACAGATCAGTGGATGCTGCAGACTGCAGTGGCTGGTAAGTTATTTGGGTTCAGAATTCCACCCAGGAGAGGTCAACTGGCTGGTAGCCATTTTAGAAAGGGGTCAACTGAAGTCAAAACTCAGAACAGCTATGGGTTGGCTCCATCTAGCAGCTCCAAGTGTCAGGGTGAGGCACAGCAGAGTTCAAGCCACCAGGAGGCACTTGGAATGTTGTGGGATGAAAAATTCAGGTCCCAGCCTCAGAGCCAGAAACCAGAAGCAGCCTGAACTTCAGTGTAACTAAAGACCCAGGTTTGCTGGGATTATCCACCACCACCATAATTCTACTGCTGGCTTGCTGGAATTAATCAACATGGATCTGGGCTGTCTGCCCTCTCAGCAAACATGCCCTAAAGTGGATATTTTTTTCTGCTTTTCTTCCTTTCTTTGCTTTTTTCTATTTTTTTCTCTTTTTCTTGATTAAAGTTTGCTCTTGTTTTTATACAAGTGAGATCATTTTTTCCAGTTTTGTTGTTGTTCCTGTTCTTGTTATTGTTTTGTTCTGTTCTTGTTTCTGTTTCTTCTTTCCTTCTTTCATTCCTGTCTTCTTCAATAGTTCCCAAAGCTTCCATAATCTTCCTTTGCCCTCCAGCCTTGTTTCTAATCCCTTTCTCTTCTTCCATTTCTCTATTTTTCCCCTAACCCTTTTAAATTTTCTCCCCTGAGGGTAAGATCACCATATCAAGGGTATATTTATTGTACACAATTTTCTGATTTGTTGTACATCTGGTTATGTAACTACAAATCCTTTTCATACAATTAAAGCTGGCAAATTAATAGCTACCACAGTTTGTCATTTTCTAGAGTATGTTTGATGGTACTGTTATTATTGATTGTACTACTTTAGCTAAAGTAACATAATGCTCTAATCAATTGTTCTTCCTTGTATGCCCAAACTGATATTGCTTGAGGGGGTCATAAAACAATACTATAGGCCAGTCCCAAAGAATCAGAGGCTAGGTGAAATAGGTGGCAATTTTTCATCCCCAATAAATTGAAGAGGTAGAATCTTGCAATAGACTCAAAACTGAAAAGCCAGCTATACCTGGAAGACATCTCTGAGAATTAGTCACTTCCTAAGGTTCTCAATACTAGCAATAATGATACCTACCATAAACAATTTACAAGCATCAATGGAGGAATTAAACTTTAAAAAATAGAAAATGGAGAAGACACCAAACCAAAATACAACCCAAGACTTCCACCTGGCCAAAGGCAAACTCAGGGGTCAATAAGGTGGAATAAATTAGTAACCCACCCATCTGTGTTCTCTAAAGTGGTAACATTGGAAGTAACAAAGCAAATGAATAAGGCTCTAGATAAAAATCAAATCAGAAATATTTTCTCAGATAACTTCAGAGGTAATGACCAAAATGAAAGGCATGGTAAGTGAATTTTAAAAAGATACAGATTAAAAAAAATAGAAGAGCTTAGGGAAATGATGGAAACCATGAATGCCCAACATAGGAAAGAAACAGAATCCATGAAACAGATTCAATCAGACATCCAGGAGATTGATGTACCCTGCAAAACTATTTTTCAAAACCAATGGAGAAATGATACTTCCATGACAAAGAACAACTAAAGAAATTCATAACCACCAAACCAGTATTACAAAATGTTCTGAAGGATATTTCAGAAAGAGATCATGAAGATCACAATTCCAAAAACACCAGTAGAAAGAAGCCACCAGGCAGGGCTACAAATTAAACAGAGGGAAAAGTCAGGAAACCAACAGCAGAAAAATAATACAACAAAGATAACTCAATACATATCAGTTACAACCATCAGTGTAAATGGTCTCAACTCACCAATCAAAAGAAACAGACTGGCAGAATAGATCAAGAAGCAAGATCCAACAATATGCTGCATACAAGAAACACATTTCACTCAAAAAGAAATTCATAGACTGAAAGTCAAAGGATCAAAAAACAATATTCCATGTGACAGGAACCTGAAAAAAAGCAGGTGTAGCTATTCTATTTTCAGACAATGTAAACTTCAAGCCAAGACTGATAAAAAGAGACAAAGAAAGTCACTACATACTGGTTAAAGGAAAACTCCAAAAAGAAGAGATAACAATCATAAATATATATGCACCAAATACCAGTGCACCCAACTATATAAAACAAATATTAATGGACATAAAAAATCTAATAAGCACTAACACAATTGTAATGGGGGCCCCTAATGCTCATTGTCACATACAAACAAATCAATTAGACAAAAATCAATAAATATCATAAATATACATGCACCAAATATGAATGCCCCCAACTATACAAAACAAATATTAATGGACATACAAAACCAAATAAGCACTAATACAATTGTAGTGGGGGACCTCAATACCCCACTATCAATATCCCAAATAGATAGAGCATCTAGACAAAAATTAACAACAAAATTCTAGAACTAAACCAAGCTGTTGAACAAATGGACTTAGTAGATGTTTACAGAGTGTTCCACCCCACAAAATCAGAATACACATTCTTTCAGCTGCACACAGGTCATTCTCCAAAATAGACCACATGCTAGCTCATAGGATATGTCTAAGTAAATGTAAAAGAATTGAAGTTACCCCCTGTATATTATCAGACCATAGTGCAATAAAATTGGAGATCAATAACATAAGAAACCACAAAACCCCCACAAACACATGGATATTGAATAACACCCTCCTGAACAACCAATGCGTCACAGAGGAAATTAAAGAAGAAATTAGACGGTTTCTACAAGTAAATGATAATGTCAGTAGAACATACAGGAATCTATGGAACACAATGAAAGCAGTTCTATACGGGAAATTCATAGCAGTGAATGCCCATATTAGGAAAACAGAGAGAAATCAAGTAAATAACCTAATGCAGAACCTCAAGTTCCTAGAAAAAGAACATAACAAACCCCAAGCTCCTACAAGAGAGGAAATTATAAAGATAAGAGCAGAAATCAATGAAATGGAGAATAAGAGAATGATACAAAAAAACCCAATGAATCAAAGAGTTGGCTTTTTGAAAGAATAAATAAATCAATAAACCTTTAGCCAACCTTATCAAAAAAAGGAAAGAAAAGGCTCAAATCCATGCAATTAAGAACAAAAAAGGTGAAGTCACAACAGACCCAGCAGAAATCCAGAGGATCATCAATACCTACTTTGAGAACCTGTACTCTTATAAAATGGAAAACACAGAGGAAATGGACAGATTCCTAGGTATATCAAATTGTCAAAGTTAAATGAAGATATAGAAATTCTAAACACCCCAATTACAATGAGTGAAATTGAAAATGTAATAAAATATTTACCAACAAAAAAAAGCCCAGGTCCTGATGGCTTCACTGCTGAATTCTACAAGACATTTAAAGAACTATCACCATTATTCTTTAAACTCAAGAAAACTGAAGAGGAAGCAATACTTCCAAATTCATTCCTGGAAGCAAGTGTTGCTTTGACTCCAAAACCAGGGAAAGACCCAATCCAAAAAGAGAACTACAGGCCAATCTCCCTAATGAACACAGATGCAAAAATCCTCAGCAAGATACAGGCAAACAGAATACAGAGGGTCATCAAGAAGATCATACACCCTGACCAAGTCAGATTTATCCCAGGGATGCAAGGATGGTTCAACATATGTAAATCAATAAATGTAATACACTATATTAACAGAGCCAAAGACAAAAACCATATGATCATCTCAGTAGATACAGAAAAAGCATTCAACAAAATCCAACACCCATTTATGTTTAAAAAAAAAAAACCTACAGTAAGTTGGAATAAAAAGGCTTTATCTCAACCTGATTCAGACTATCTATGAAAAACCAAAACCCAATATCATACTAAATGGTCAAAAACTGAAAACTTTCACATTGAAATCAGGAACAAGACAAGGATGCCCACTCTCACCACTCCTGTTCAATATAGCTCTAGAAACATTAGCCACAGCAATTAGAAAAGAGAAATAAATAAAAGAAATAAAGATAGGAAAGGAAGAAGTTAAACTGTCATTATTTGCTGATGATATGATACTTTACATAGAAGACCCAAAAAACTCCACCAAAAGACTTCTAGACTTAATTGACAGATTCAGTAGAGTAGCTGGATACAAGGTCAACATCCAAAAAACAATAGCCTTCTTATACACAAATAACAGACTCACTGAGAGAGCAATTAGGGATCAATTCATTTTACAATAGCATCCCAAAATAAGAAATACCTAGGAATCAATCTAACAAAGGAAGCAAAAGATCTCTACACTGAAAACTACAGCACTCTGAAAAAAGCGATCAAAGAGGATATAAGAAAATGAAAAGACATCCCTTGCTCCTAGATAGGAAGAATCAATATAGTGAAAATGGCCATACTTCCAAAACTACTATATAGATTCAATGCAATGCCAATTGAAATTCCAACAATATACTTCACAGAACTAGAGAAAACAATCCAAAAATTCATTTGGAACCAGAAGAGACCTAGAATAGCAAAAGCAATTCTAGGCAACAGAGACATGGCAGGGGGTATCACAATCCCCAACTTGAAACTATACTACAAAGCTACTGTGATAAAATCAGCATGGTACTGGCAAAGAAATAGACCTGAGGATCAGTGGAATAGATTAGAAGATGCAGAAACAACTCCAAACATACTCAGCCACCTCATCTTTGACAAAGGAGCCAACCACCATCATTGGAGGAAAAATAGTCTATTTAATAAATGGTGTTGGAAAAACTGGATTTCAACCTGCCAAAAATTAAAACTAGACCCATATCTATCACCATGCACTAAACTAAGATCGAAGTGAATTAAAGATCTAAATATTAAAACAGAAACACTAAACTTGCTGGAAGATAGGTAGAACTCTTGAAGACATTGGCATAAGAAAAGACTTTATGAACAAAACTTCAGTAGCATAGGAACTAGCACAAAGAATCAACAACTGGCATCTCATCTTATTAAAAAGCTTCTGCACTGCAAGGGAAACCACCAACAGAGCTAAGAGTCAACCTACAATGTGGGAAAAAAATTTTAGCAGTTGTACCTCAAAGGACTACTATCTAGAATATATAAAGAACTGAAAAAAATCAGACCCCCCAAATTCAAAGACCCAATTCAAAAATGAGCATCTGAAATGAACAGACATTTTTCAGACAAAGAAGTAAAAGCAGCAAATAAACATATGAAAAAATGTTCAACATTACTGGTCATTCAAGAGATGCAGGTGAAAACAACACTGAGATTCCACCTCACCCCAGAAAGAATGGCTGCTATCAAGAAATCAACCAACAACAAATGCTGGTGGGGATATGAGGAAAAAGGAACCATTCTCCACTGTTGATAGGAGTGTAGACTGGTACAACCACTGTGGAAATCAATGTGGAGATTCCTCAAAAAATTAAAACTAGAGGTTCCATTCAACCCAGCTATTCCCCTTCTTGGTATCTTTCTGAAAGAATTAGAAAATCATACCACAGCGATATATATAGATATAGATATAGATATAGATATAGATATAGATATATATCCATGTTTATAACAGCACAGTTTGTAATAGCTAAATCTTAGAAACAGCCCAAATGCCCATCAACCAATGAACGGATAAAGAAGATGCAGTTTTCTTAAATAATGGATACTACTCTTCAATAAAGAAGGGTACATTTGAGACATTTCTAGGTCTTGAGTAAATGGTGGCACCTTGAGACTATAATCTTATGTGAAATAAATCAGACACATATGTTTAAATATCACATTTTCTCTAGTGTGAGAAACCAAAAGTGTAAGGACCAAAATGTATAATAGATGTTGTAAAATAAGAAGAAAATATTCAAATGGAAAGGGGAACTAGGGAGGAGGAGGAGGAAAGGAAGGAAAGGAAAAGAAAGAAAGAGAATAGAAGGAAAATGGAAACAAAGCTTTTGTAAATAAGGAGGGGAAGAGGATTTGAAGGGAGGGGAGGGAAATGGGAATAAAAGAAGAATGGAGACAGATCCTGTACAGGTACAAATTCCATATGATGAATGTTATCATGTATATCTAAAATGTACCAATAAAATTAATTTTTTAAAAAGAGCAATCTTCTCAGCCTTTCCAGCTCTGCCCAGCTCTCATCCTCCGCTCTCAGTGACCATCATCAAACCAGCCTGAGCCAAGGCCCTAGAGCAGTGATGGTGAACTTTCTAGAGCTTTCAATAACAAACAGCTCACTAAGGCACACAGACCGCAGGTTTGCCACCTCTGCCCTACAGAAACCTTGACCTGGGTTCTGAGAAGGAACAGACCCATCGCAGAGTGGCTTTGGGGAGAACAGTGTGGGATATTAGCCAGGCTTCAGCAGCTGCAGAACTGATTATTTGTGCACATCTATTTCCAGCCTCACCATTCAGACCACTATTCCCTATGCCAGGGTCAAAGTCCGGTGAGTTCTAACTGAACTTGTGCAGAATGAAACTCAGTGTCTTACTACTCAGTCCCCTGGTTCAGACATTGACACCCTAATCATCCCAGTTAGATGGGCAGAAATATCCTTTGGTATACAGGCAAATCCACAATGAATGAAAACAAACAGCCCTCCTGTAAAGGGAGCTCTTCCAAGGACTATTTCCCAGAATAAAGAGAAGAAAATAATAAAATGAATCAATAAAGGCACAGTCTACGGAGAAGTCATGCTTAGGAAAACTGGAATTCAAAACAACTAAATATTTCTGAATTCATAGTATTGCTTTTGTTACTTTGGTTCTTTGTTTTGTTTCATTTTTTTTTTTAATGTCAGACAGATATTTCATTAAGTCCTTCAAGCAAGATAAAACGGCAAAGAAAATAGATGGGGTGAGAAAGAGACAGACAAAGAGAGATTTTCAGAGCACTACTAAAGAAAGAACTTTCTTCTACTTGGCACATTCTCTTTGAGTTTGCTCCATTGTAATTTTGAAGCTGATTTTACCCAAATAAGTGTTGACACATAGTCGGCATCCAATAAATACTAGATGAATGAACATGTTACATTTGATTTACAGGCAATTTAGCACCTAGAAACAAACAGTAGCAGATAAACATGCAACATCTTTTAATTTCTGTGACTACTTTGAAACAGCTATTGCTTCACAGAGTCTTTCAGATCCTGAAGATAAACATCATGGCTAAGGCAGGAAAATCCACTAAGAAAATGTTAAACCAAATATTTTTGAGGCAATTACAGATGGAGAATGGTAGAAAAACAAATGCTATTTATTCTTTGAATTTCTACCACATACTTACTGAAGAAAATTAAGTAACTAAAAGTCACTTTGGCTGGATTTGAAAACCACATCTGAAAAACAGATCTGAGTAATTCTTTAGATCCCACAACCCCTGCTCATGCTGTACTGCACAACTCACTGGTTCTTGAGCTGTCTGCTGTATTTAAATAGCAAACACAACACATTGGAGCAAGCAATAAAAGAGACCTGTATGTTTCTACTGTACCAATAAATAACAAAGTACATGAGAATGTTATTTTACCTGACAAGTACATGAAGCAAGTTTTTTTCCTGAATTTGAAAGATGAGACATAAAAGTGTTTATTATGAACATTTCAAATCATCATCAAATGAAAAAAATAAAGATGTCAGAAGTCAAAATATCAGGTTTGTTGCTGATAAAGTTGAATCAGAGGATGGGGCCCTATCAATACTGCTGCCACTACTGTCCTTCCTACTTCCCTGTCTCCCTGCTCCAGCCAGGACCATAATCCAGAAGGGATGCTGAGCCTGCCACTTCCCTGATGGGGACAGGGAGCATCAGGCCTGGGCTCCAAGCCAGGAATCTCCCACATGGAAGTCAGAAGAGAGCTGAATGCAGCCTCCCTCTGGAACATAGACCCACAAAAGAAGACACTCATGCCCATAGTGTCCAATCCATTACTGCCATCAGCTAGAAAGAGGTTGGTCAGTGGAAGCTGGGCTCTCTCAGCTCAACATGGAGTGGAGGAGTACGAGATAGAACAGAGGCCAAAAAAGTCCTGCTAGCCATGGATCCTTGGCAAAATAAAAGGGAAAAAGGAAGTGCCCTTAACATCCCCAGTTGCCTGGCTATCTCTGCTCCCCACAAAGCCCCAATTCCTGGGGATGACAATCAGCCTGAGGTCAAGCTGCAGTTGCCCCTCAGGGTGAGGAATGGGACAGCCCCACCCCACATTCAGGATACCCCTCTGCTCACCATGTCCAGCATGTGTCCTCCTGGGGTTATAAGAGGGCACACCACTCCAGGCCCCAGAAGGCTCTGAAACGAATAAGGCCCATTCTTCAGCCAACTCCAAAGCTACATTGACATCTAGGCTACAAATCCTCTCCTTGCATGTCCTATTCCAGTCCCAAATTTTGCACAGCTCATGCTATCCAAAAAAGCCCACCAGAGTTTAAGCAATGAATCAGCATGAGAACATAAAATTATTCTGCTAATATGATACCAGCAATATTAAAATGTTCAATCTGCATACAAATCCTTCCCATTACAAACTTCCTAGGGAATATTTAAAGCCCAAAAGTGAAACTTTCTTTGTCTTGCAGTTTCAAATCAAAAGAAATTAAAGTCTAAGTATCTATCCTCTCCTGCTCCTTACTATTTTGGCCTTGCCAGAGGCAATTCATTTAGTCCCCAAATAGAGGCAGGGTTCCTGAGCAACTGCAGCCTCCATGGTCTTTCACAGGGTTGGTGCAGATCCTTCAGGACACTCACAGTAGGAATCATTGAGTCCAAAGTCTCCCACTTGCCTAAATTCATGGAATTCCAAGACCCTAAAGTCTCTATGCTGCAGTGAATCCAAATTTTTGTCTGTCCAGTAAAGCCTCCCCCAATCCTCCTGGTAACAGAGCTGTGGTCACCTGACCTCACATGCCCAGCAGACCTCCCTGGACTTGTTCTAACTACAGACACTGCCTTTCATCCCTGGACAAGAAGCTGTAAACGAGAATCCTGGACTCGGTGAGACCAGTTCTGGCTGTCACACAAAAAGGAACTGGAGGTGAAGAGAGAGTCTGAGAGATATTTAGAGCCTTTTATGGCTTGCATATGGCCTAAGTTGTGTCCCCCAAGGACTCAAGTACTCCAAGTTTGGTCTCCAGTGTGGTGATATGGGAGGTGATGGGATCTTTAAGAGGCAAAGCCTTGTGGGAGACAATTAGGTCACCGGGCATCACCTGTTCATTAGATTAATGTAGTTACAGTTTAGTTCTCAAGAGTGGGTTGCTATAAAGCAATACCACCCCGTCTGCTCAGCCCCTTCCGCATGAGGCTGTTTCCCTTTTCATTCCTCCGCTGTGCTGTGATGCAGCCGAAAGGGCCCTCACCAGAGGCCAAAAGGATGGGACTGTCTGATCTTAAGACTTTCAGTCTCCAAAACTATGAGCTAAATAAACCCCTTTTTTATAGAATGGCCACCTTTGGGTATTTCGTTATAGCAGAAAATGGACTGATATAGAGCCCTGATTCTAAGCATCCAAAGGTAGGTTCAATTCATGCCCTTCCCATTGTTCAACTCCTAGAGCCAGTGAATTCTGGAATTTAATTTAGTTCAAATTGAGTTTTTGCCATTTCCATTCAGATCCTGATGGAATGAGGTACTATTAATCAAGATCTTCTGTGAAAGTCAAAAATAGCCCTTTGAAGCTACCCTAGTACCAAAAGTATTTGGGCAAAAAAGCTGCCAGCGAAGACTCACCCAAGTAATGAAGGCAAACTCCAGTTAAGTACTCACTGCAGCCACCCAGCCAGGGACAGGGCATAGAGAAACAAATTGGGACAATTTCAGCCACAAAGAAATCCCCCCAGGGGAATGTTGAGGGCTTCTGAAATAGACTAGTCCAGTAAAATAAAACCAAAAAAATGCTAAAGTTATTTCTTAAGTATACTAAAGATTATTCTCAAGTGCAACAACATTTTCACATTTACGTAAGTCTCCCTGCTTCATCTTTGTTTGAAATCAAGTTTTATTTTCCGCTGGAAGCTACAAAATACTTCCCAGAATCTAAAATGAAGAAAACCTAGATCTCTGTATAACCATAGGCCTTTGACCAGCAGATAATCCAGAACAGATAGGGTGTACTAAAACTGCAGGATAACTTGGGCTATACAACTTTGAGACTATTATTTGAGAGGAGAGAGAACTCAGCTGTCATCTACATAATACCCAACACTACAGGAATATTCAGAAGTATCCAGATGGTTGGCAACATGTGGTCAAAACACTGAAACGAGTGGCTTTTTAATAATTTTTCAGTGGATGTGGAAATTACATTTATCAAATAATTATGACTTTCCCTCTCCCCTGGGGGGAAAAAACTGAAATTACATATGTTTTGTGAGTGTGTAACATTAAAATTAATACTAGTAAAATTGGCTGGCTGAATTTTCCCCTAGGAGGCTGGTGTTGGGTATACATAGCCTGAGGATTACAGCAATAGTTTAGCTCCTCTTCAGACATTTCTCAGCATCCAAGGGGCTCCATGAAGGTGTTTGCCATACTTGGTGCTGGTTCTTTAGGGATCAAACTTTGGAGTCTGAACTTGTAGAAGAATCCAGGGAACTAAAAGAGCTTTGCATACAGAATCTGTGACCCTGCTATGGGGAAGCCATACAGTGCTGTCATCAGGTCTGAGAGAAACAACAAGATAAGAAGATGTCCTGGGTCCCCCAGGAGGTCAAGGGCAACCAAAGAAACAGACCCTGACTCTGGAGACTTTATCATTAGTTCATATTCTTCAAACCCAATGAATTTTCCCATGGAAGGCTAACTTTCTGGATTCCACCCCCAAGCCCAAAAGCTCACTGTTGCATTCACCTGATGAGGAGGGCATGCATAACTGGAGGAGGAGCTACAGAGACTCAGAATGGTCTGGGTTGCCCCTAGCAGGTGGCTGGAGCATGGCTGTTACTGGCTGCCACCAGCTCCCTGGGGAACACAGGCGCCAGCTGGACCACTGGGCTCACCTATCCAGCTGCCTGAGCTAGCCTGAATTCCCTGCAGTTGTCCCCGGATCCTCTGGCATTTTCCAACTCTTTGATGACAACAAAGCCATCATTTTATTCAGACTAGAAGGCCACATCCCCATGCATGCCAATGTGCTCATGAGGGCACTGGATGGTCACTGAATACAATTGTGAATCACATTTTTTATTCATCAGCTCAAAGAAGTCATATGGTGAAGCTATGCAAACTTCAAAATGGGAGCCACTTGCCAATCTTGAAATAGAGTTTATCAGAGCCCATTTCTATACCTTCAGACTTTCAGTGCCACTGCCCCCTCATTAGTTTCTAGTAGTGTGCTCCACCTTGGTGCATTTCAAGTGTCCAAGTGGCTGCATGTCAAGCAAAGAGGTGCTCCTCACACTGGGATTTCAGAAACTGCACCCAAAACCTCCTGTTGCCTGGCTCTGCCAGGGTACTGCACACAAGCTGGGCACACCTGTGGCTTCCTGGCACCTCTGTGGGACCATGGTGTCCCAAGAAGAGAACCCTCACCTCCACGTGGAGCTACCTGTATAACCCTATGACCCTGGGAAGCAACACCTCTGGGTCAGATGTGTCCTTGTCCCCTCCAGGGTTAAGAACTTGCTTAGAATATTCTTTACTTGTATTCAGGGGAAATTGGAGTGAAGAAAAAGAATATTCATTAATTTAATTTAGCTCACATTTTTCTCTTTCATCATCTTCTTACATTACTTCTCCCTCCACCCCTCTCTTCCTCTCTAACTTGGGAAAGAACTACAAAGCAGAAAAACGCCAAAGTGCAGCAATAAAATGAAGCACCAAGGAATGCTATTTCAAAATAAACAATGAGTGGGGAAAAAACAAAATCAAATCCTCAAATCAATAGAAACTGACTGAAGTTTGCCCAAAGGACACTCTTAAAATAAATCAGCCTTTTCTCTCAAGATGTTTTCTGAGATTATTTAAGTTGGGTTTTTATTAGTCCCATTCAAGACAAGTTTCCCAACTAATTTATAACAGTTTAGTAACTCATGTGGAATCCAGAAAGTACTGTGGCTGCTACCTCAAGGTCATCCCAGCTTCTCTGTCCCTTGTCTACCTCTACTGTACAGGATGGAGTGCTGAGCACTGAAATATCACAACCATTCCACTTCCCATGGATAAACAAATGACAAGTAAGTGACACAGGTGAAGAAGTCCTGATGCCAGTTCCAGGAAAGCATGGAACAGGATCAGCTCAGCCAAAGTGTGCCTACAGCCTTCCTTTTGTTCCCTCCTAGGATGTCAATGTGATGCCCAGGGATGCGGCAGCATGTATGAAACATGAAGCAGCAAGCATGAGAATGATGAACTGCCTGACAATGGCAGTGTGGAAATGTGGATGATCTTGGGTCACTGCTGGCCTTGTTAAACCCCTGGGCTGGTCCTAGTTCCTCCTTTCCCTCCCTCTACCCCTCACTCAAGTGGGTACTAAGTATTGATCCCAGGCCCTTCCCACTGAGCTACATCTCCAGCTCATTTTTTACTTTTTATTTTGAGACCCTGTCTCAAAATAAAGCTATGAAGTCACCTAGGCTGGGCTCAAACTTGAGATCCTCCTCCTTCATCAGCCTTCCAGAAGTGCTAGGTTTATAGGCCTGCACCATCACACCCCATCTCTAGTCATTCTGCTATCAAGTTTACAAGTAAGTAGGATAAACAACGTCCTTACTTGTTTAGACACTGTTAATCAGATATTTTGTTATCAGCAGCCCAAATCCATTGAACATTGTCACTTCTGGATCCATAAAATCAAGTTGTTTCTCCTCTTGATTTCTGGATGAGAATTGCTCTGTTTTAACTTTACTTTCTTTTGGTTTGTTGTTTTTAAGAGATTCACCTTGGGAATTTAATATAGATAATATCAGTGCTTCATCTGTCAGTATGCCATTGACTTGGGTAAATACATCTATCCCCAAAACAAGGCAGCCAGGAATTAGAGTGAACTTAACCAGCAGAGCTGGCATTATTTGCTCATTAGGATTTGAGGTTTTAAAGCTTTTGACTATTTTATTTAAAAACAGATGTAAGCAAAAGCTACCATTCAGGGGGTGGGAGGAGACAAGATTTCTCCTAATCTATGCCAGCAACTTTCCAAAATGGCTTAGGAAAATCAGCTGGAGGAATTCCATGGATGTACACTATTTACTCATAACAACAATAAGAAAACAAAGGACCTTAAAGAGCAAGCCTTTAGGGTCGGAAGGAATATGGGACTCATCCCTTCTGTTGATGGCACCAGAGTCCCAAATAGAAACCAGTATTGTCCAGGTTTTTGTGGGATCTTTTGCACATTCTTCAAATTCAATTTGTAACCAAGAAATAGTTTCTTGAAGAATTACAATTGTTTGCCAGTCCAGCACTGTTTGCCATTCAGCCTACTATGAACTGCTTGGCATGCCAACCTAAAGGCTCCCTGAAATTCCTTCCTTTTCCCGACATGTACAAGTCATTATCTAACTATGTAAAGCAGCTGGCCATTCCTGTTCCGCAAATCACCACTCATCTTACTCAAAAAGTGCCCTGAAAATTTCCCCCAGAAGAGATGCCAGGCAAATACCTTGGAAAAGTAGGTAAGAAAATGGGCAAATGAGACAGAGGTGACCAGACGTTGATAGTTTCTAATGAACTGACTTTTTAAGTATTTCAATTAATCACTGAACGATTATGAATCTACTGATAAAGAGACAAACATGCACAACACATCTAATAAGCAAAGAGTTTAAATTTTGCAGGGGGCCTATAATAAAGAAAAAAGCATAAAGAAGTGAAAAAGAAAGGAAATGAGCTTTGGTTGAATATCTACTTAGTGTCAACCATTTCACTCATTTATCAGATATTTTTGAGCATCTATTACCTGTCAGATTCTAAGCTAAGAACCGGTAATACACAAGTGACTAAAAATATTCATTATTATCATGAGTATTCTTCTTCAATTCCCATCCCAGGCTACGCACCACACTCTGGCCTTCAAACTGAGCCCCAGAGAGTTAAGCAACTTGTCCACAGGCACATAGCTAATAAGTAATGGGCTCTCTCTGCTACACACTTTGTTGCCTGTCCACTGAAATTACAACTACAGGCAATAAATATAGGCCTGGAGAGAAATCAAAATCAGATATAAAATTGAAAGCCATCAGTAGCTGTTAAATTCATAAAGATACATGAACTAATGAAACTGAATGAGATCTTGTGAATGTCAAGAAGATTCTGTGTGACCAAATCCTCAACTCACAGTCTTCAACTTACTCTCTTTCCAACCTCAGCTGAGCACTTCTCTTGGAATCACCCATTCCCCTCTGTCTTTCCTGACCACAGTTTCCTGGCTTCCAGGCACCGCATTGCTCTCTCTTCCACACCAATGGCCTTGTGGCCCTCTTGGTCTCCTTTTCCAGAACTCCAAATCTCAAGGTGTTTCAGAGCCCATCTTCTAGGCCTCCCTTTTGTCTACTGCTCTCCCTTGGACTTCTCTCCCCAAGTTAGCACATCCAGTCTTGTGACTGCAAATTCTACCCATATGCTGATGGCCCCTGAATTCACAGTTCCTGTCCTAGCTTCTCTGAGCTAAAGTGTGTACAGCTGTCTACTTGATATCTCCAGTGAAAATCAAAGAAGATTGATGCCTGAGGGATTCTTGGGGGAAGAGGAGATATTTGAAATATGAATTGTTAGTGATAAGGAGGAAGACCAGGAAATAGACTACATCATGGAAGCCAGGAGAAGACAGATTTCGAGGAAGAAGAGAATGTCCATCAATATCAGCTCAAGCAAAGACTGAGGAAAGCCTATTTTCCTCCTCTTTTTATTAGATTTCCCATCCTTTTCAAGGCTCTCAAACGTGCCTCCTAAGTTTCTTACTGCAAAAATCAAACTGGATTAGTTTATTTTCTACAAGTTGAACTAACAGTCACCCAGCCTATCTCATAGGATTGATACAAAAATAAACTAGGAGTAAAAATCAAAAAGCACTCAAAAATATGGAATATTAGAACTAGGAAAAAGAGTCACATCACAGCTAAGGCTATGAATCAAAACCCAATATAAAATGCCCTGTGATTCCCAGCACCTTAGCTCTAAGCCAATTCTGCCTTCTTACAGCAGGAGAGAGCTTAGCTCCTCATTTTCCTCAATCTTGGAAGAGATACTCTGAAGTGGAATTTTTAAATGTTGAGAGTGGAAATTTAAGTAATCTGCTTCAATTCCTCTCTTTAATCTTCCTATCAGTTGAGTATAAAAATATTCTTTCCTACTTTCTGTAGGTGTTAGAATCAATCAAATCCCAACTCATGTCCCCTACATTCAATGGTAAGCAACTACGAGTGTTAATCAACTGGGTGACATGGAGTCACTAAGGAGGCACTGTCCTGGGAATACTAGTTAATTAATAAAATTTTGTAAGGAAGAAAATGGTCTTCAACCCAATGAAAGAAGCACATGAAAAGAAGAGTAAGGGTATTGGGCATTTAGTGTCAGCTGAGTGCTACCCACCATAAACATTACCAGGGCCCTGAAGGGCAGGAAAAGGAAGTCTTCCCAAAGCTAGGGTGATCAGGAAACAAAAGCATAGCGCTGGTAGAGTTCAAGAAGCACTGCTCCTAGAGATTCCCCCAAATGCAGGAGTCCTGGGACACAGCTTTCCATGGCTTCAATTTCAAGAGGACATTCAGTCCAGCCCTCTCCGAGATTACAGCTGAGCCTAAACTTACCTGAGCCTTAGAGTACTCTGAATTGTTTCCTGTAGTGAAAATACATTACAAATCCAAAGCACTGGTGGGACCCACAGAATTTATGTCATGGGCCCCAAGCCAAAACCCTCATCCTCCATAAGTGGGGTATGCAACGTGCTCTGATAATAACACTGTGTATCTGGTCCTCCAGACTTCTGCTCTAGGTGTCCAAACTGAAAATTAGTCGTGACACAGCTGTGCAAATAAGATAAGCACAAGGTCTGGTATCCTTTGGGTGCAGTTTGCTCAGATACCATACCTAGAGGCATTTATTTAGAGTCTCGGGATTGCTGACCACCAAAAAATGCTTCAGTTCTTCCAGTCTATCAGAAAATAATAGAATGAAATTTTCAGGTGGAGAATAAAGTGGTATTTAAAAACAGAGCAGGCTAAGGTATGTGTTATAAGAGATAGAAAAGTCATTATGCATAATATAAAAAATGTTAAAGTCTGTCAGATTCACAACTCATGGACATTCTGTGGCAGAGCAAGGCTGATCTTACACCTAGAAGTCTCTAGTAGAGAAAAGAACCTTATAAAAGAAAGACAATGGCTGATAGCTGCTAGCATTCAATGCTCAAAGATATTAACACTAAAATTGCTGGTACCCACTGGTATTCAAGGGTCAGGGCTATTAACACTAAAGGACAGAATCGCTGCTAGAAGCCCAGGAATGTTAACACTAAAAAAGCTACACTTTGCCAATTTGTGATTTCTCTACAAACTGAAAAAGAACCCACAGACAACTGGTAACATCTTGGTGGCCTTAGCAGCTGCTCAGAGACTCTATCCTTTAAAGGGCCCCCAAAAAACAAATGGACAACACCAACAGTCATCAGCAGGCTCAAGAATCAGCCCATGTCTGATTTCCATCTTCTATGCAGTTAAGAATCCACACTAGCTGGGAGAGGGTGCCGGGATCCTAAGGGCGAACATCTGGGGCAGGCCAGGGCCGACCGAGGAGGGCCTGGGGCGACAGAGTTGCCCTGGCTGGCTCGCGCGAGTGCCTGGGCCTCGACCCAGTGTTGCTGTTGGGGGCGGGGGGGGGCTGTGAGGGGAGGGGTCCTCCGCCATTGCTGGCGGTCCAAGCGCGTCCGGGCCCCAGTCTGCCTTCAGGTCGGAGGAGCCGAGGTTCGGGGCCTGCGCCAGCGTCTGAGCCAGGCTCGAGAATTGGGCACTTCGGCCGCCAGCCCTTAGTTCTGTCCACTGCCCGTGCCGGGCAGCACCGGCCGAGACCATGTTTGACAAGACGCGGCTGCTGTACGTGGCCCTGGATGTGCTCTGCGTGTTGCTGGATGATTGTTGGAGAAACCCTGTCTGTTTACTGTAACCTTTTGCACTCAAATTCCTTTATCAGGAATAATTACATAGCCACTATTTACAAAGCCATTGGAACCTTTTTATTTGGTGCAGCTGCTAGTCAGTCCCTAACTGACATTGCCAAGTATTCAATTGGCAGACTTCGGCCTCACTTCTTGAATGTATGTGATCCAGATTGGTCCAAAATCAACTGCACTGATTCAGGTTACATTGAGTACTAAGTATGTCGAGGAAATGCAGAAAAAGTTAAGGAAGCCAGATTGTCCTTCTACTCAGGCCACTCTTCATTCTCCATGTACTGCATGGTCTTTGTGGCACTTTATCTTCAAGCCAAGATGAAGGGAGATTGGCCAAGACTCTTACGCCCTACACTGCAATTTGGTCTTGTTACTGTATCCATTTATGTGAGCCTTTCTCGAGTTTCTGATTACAAACACCATTGGAGAGATGTGTTGACTGGACTTATTCAAAGAGCTATAGTTGCAATATTAGTTGCTGTATATGTATCAGATTTCTTCAAGGAGAGGAATTCCCCTTTTAAAGAAAGAAAAGAGGAGGACTCACATACAACTCTGCATGAAACACCAACGGCAGGAAATCACTACTGGAGCAATCACTGGCCTTAAAGGGTGGCAAGGTGGCAGATGAAGCTGTCCTGCTTTCTAAAGAAAAACAACTGCAACCAGAAGGCAAGAAGATGTACCTTTCCTCTTGGTGTACAGGCATTTATGGGACTGCTGCTACTATAGCTCTTGGATGCCCACTTTATTTGTGTAAATAGTTCCAGTTAACACAATGCTTAATACCTGACGTTCATTCAAAAAATTTCAAGCCTTCCACTAAAACAATGCCCCACCTATACATTTTTATTAAAAAATGTAATGCTTATGTACATATGTGTATGTAATACGCTTTCTTAGGATGATTGATTTAAATATAATACATATTAAAATGTTTCTGGACAACTTTCTTGAGATGGAGAACCACATTAAAAAAAAAAAAAATCCACACTAGCTGGTTAAAGAACCACAGAGGTAGTTACACTGTATGTTGTGGCTGATTCTGTCTCTTAAAAAGATATATATGTTGAAGTCCTAATTACTGGAATGTGTGAATTTGATCTCATTTGAAAGTCTTTGCAGATGTAACCAAGTTAAGATGAGATCATATTGGATTAGGGTTGGCCCCAAACTAATATGATCAGTGTCTTTATAAGAACTGAAAACACAGGGAGAACACTGTATACTACAGAGGCAGCAATTGTAATGATGGATGTACAAACTAGGAGACCACCACGAGCTAGGAAGAAGCAGAGGAAGATCCTCTCCCAGAGCCTTCAGAGAGCACTGCCAGCCCTGATTTCTGACTTCTAGCCTCCAGGAATGCAAGAAAATAAATTCCTATTAGTTAAAGCCACCTAGTTTGGGTACTCTGTCAGAATAGCCCAATGATGCTAATATACCATTTAAACAGAATTCTTCACTCCAGCTGCAGATTAGACTTGCAACACAAGCCCACTCTCTTAATAATGGACTTGTTGACCCCTACATAGAAGCAGGGAACTGTTTCATACTCATCACCACTCCCTGCATATCCTGCTAGTAGCAGGTCAACATACAGAAATATATTTAATGTGTATCATGTGTAACTAATACCAAAGAAGACACATCCAGTAATTCAGCAAACATCCACCAATTCAGCAAACATCCACCAAGCCTCTATTTGGGGGCTCCATTTGAGGTACAATGAATAAAAACAGGTAAGTGTGCTGCACTCTTGGAGATCGTATTCCAGAAGAAGACAGCCAGTTGGCAAGCAAACCCCCTCAATTAGCAAGCAAACCCCCAAATTAGCAAGCAAACCAGTAAAATATAGGAATATCAGGTGGTGATGAGGGTGTAGAGAACAATAAGGCAAGGATAAGAAGTGCTGGGGGTATGAATGGAATTACACTGTTGAAGGCAAGAAAGGGCCAAAGAAGAGTCTCACAAGAAGATGATGCTGTGTAAAGAATCTAGAGAGGGTGAAGGATCAACCCATAAACAGAGATGGGAATTTGTTCAGGCAAAGAGAACAGCAAGTGTAAAGGTCCTGTGGTAGGGAGGAGGGGTTGTCTAGTACATTAAAGGACCAGTAAGGAGGCCAGGAGCTAAAGCTCAGAGAGGGCAGTAGTACAGAAATGATCATGTGTAGCCTTGAAAACTCATTAGGACTTTGGTTTTTAACCAAGGGAGATGAGGATCTCCCGGAAGGTCCTGGGACATCCTGTCTCGTGAGAATTGCTGTGGCTGCTCTCCTGAGACCAGAGTATAAGAGGAGAGGGTTGAATCAGGGAAACCAGGGAAGAGATTACTGCATTCATCCAGGTAAGGTGATGTGGACAGGGATAAAAGGGACATTTCTCTGAGATGTCAAATTACATATTGTGACCATCTCAGTTCACATAAAACACTTGCAAGCTATCCACAAATATCACCAGAAGAGGCAAAATAAATACTTTCTTAAAATGAGCTTTTACTATTCTCAAAAGGCTACACACATTACAATTTCACTTACATGGCTTTATAAAAACAGCAAAGTCACAGAGTGGGAAAGTGGATTCGTGGTTGGCAAGGGTTTGTGGGGAGCGAGGCAAGAAGGTGAGGGAGTCCATCAAAAGTCTGGAGGAAGGTCTTTCTGAGGGAGCCATCTGCATCATGGCTGTGATGATCACACAACCTACCCAGGGGATAAAACCATGCAAAACCACATACACACACACACACACGCACACACACACGAGAGCATGGCAAACTGGTGAGAGCTGAATAAGGTCAATGCACAGGCCACACGCCAGCTTCCTTCCTGGGACGTTGTACATACTTACACAACATCACCTCTGGGGGAAAGTGTGTGCAGAGCACACAGAAACTGCTTTGTTTCCTGCCCCTGGGGCCTGCATTTGCCTGGCAAGGGGATTTCTCCCTAGTGCCAAGGACTCCACATCTGACACTCCTGCATAGTCCTGTGAGTTCTGGCCCCAGTGACTGTCAGTGAGATTTCATCTCCAGACAAATGTGGTGTCACTACGAGTTAGGAGCTGTCACTGCACACCCTTCCCAGATGCTTAGTGGGGGGATGACTAGCTCCAGCCACATCCTGTGAATAAGGGACCCATAGCTACCCTTCTGCAAGGCAGTGCATGCTCATCTTCATTCTGGGTTTGGAGACTATGTACATACATCAAAACACTGATTTTCTCTTTAATCCAACTACTAAATTATTCACATAGAGTTTTCCTTTGGAAACTACAACAAATTCTGCTCACAGACCCACTCCAGGTCCTGGGGCCAATATACACAGGACTCTACCTTAACTATAATTCCACCAAGCTGCCCACATGTGATGCATGAACCTCTGGAACCTTGGGACCCTTTCCGATGTGGATTGTTCTGAATATATTAACCATTTCAGAAAACACGGGACAAAGAAGATTCTTCAAGTGAGATAAGATTAAAGGTAAAGACAGTAGCTAGTAGCTGACTTTCAATCTATATTGAAGAAACCCTCAAAGACAAAAATGAGTAAGTAAATATAAAAACAAACCAAACACAATGAACAGAAGCATCAACCGCCCCTCTGGCCTAACCCCAGCAGTCTACCCCATGGCTGCTGGCGCTACCTCCCACTGAACCAGGGACACACCAGGACATGCTGCATGGTGGCACTCCTTCAGTGCCCACTAATGGACCTTCCTGAGCTTGATGCTGCCCACTCCTTTTATCCTGAATGTCACCATTCTTCAGAGTGCCACTAAGCACACACCACCCAGAATACTCATGGTACCTCACAAGTGCCTCCCCGTGTGTGGCACATCTGTTCCTCCACCAGAGTTGTCCTTCTTTACCATCTTTAATTAATGCCTGTGCCTCTTCAAAACCCAGCCTTGACCTTCCAGCTAATTCATTTCCATGGCACCTGTGCAGCCTCTGTCCCAGCATGTACCATCTGTCAGATGCTTCTCCCAGCCCCTGGCCCTGCCTTCTCGGTTATGAGACTTTGGAGCACCATCTCTGACACACATTAAAACTTGTTGATTGATTAGCAGATGAATGCGTGAATGAAAATACTTCCTTCAAATGGAGACTTCCTAAAGTTAGGATTTTGAGAGTCCTTATAATATCCAGATCACTCTCCCTCATCATGCAGATGAGAAAACCAAGACCCGAAGACTATGTCCTGCCAATGTCACATGGCTCAAATCAATGGTTGGTTCAGGACTTTAAAAAACTAGACGAAGAGATGTAACACTATAGAACAGCCCCTAAAACACAAAGTTCAGCACTTAAATGCCACGTTTCTTCTGACACATTAAAAATAACACTGTCAACCTTAGACTTAGCACTTTTATGAGAGGTAGGGACTGGACATCCCTGTATGTTAGCAACTGACACTTCTCAGCATTATTCCTTGACTCAAATGGTCCCCACTAAACAGATTTGAATATCAAGTGTGACCACAGAAGACTTCTGGTTTAAAAGCCCCTAAGGGTTCATAGATGTGATATCCATGGTCAGAATGGAGCACTCACAGAGAACTGTTGTGTTGAATGGGAAGAGTTTACAAGACAGGTCACAGCTTCAAGGAGCTGACTGGGCAACTTTTAAAAGGACCACCAGATAAAGGATGCTTCCCACTGGCAGGCCTCATTTACATCCACACACCAAGCCTGTTCTGTAAGAGTCACTAGGTTCACTGCAACTTCATCTTCAGCTAGGCCCTTCTCCAGTGCAACACACTTCAATGTGTGGCAGAACCATTTCTAAACAGTCAGCAGCAAGGTGATGAGAATAGACCCAGCAGGGTTCACAAGAGAAAGACAAGGATATCATCAAGTGCACAAGGTAACCATGGAAATCTAATGAAAGAACATACAAGGAAATGTAAACTCCACAGCACTTCAAACCACAAGTTATTACCAAAAGGAAATAAAAACATAAATATGGGATCTGATCATAAACATTAAAATAGAATTATGTAGACTGTCTTTTGATAACATATTGACAATTACAATGATTTCACGGTGGATACATTTCTGCTATGAATAGGAGAACTCAGTAGAAAAACATACTTTTTCTAATCTACATCATTAATAGCTCTCAAGTTATTCTACTACACTTACAAATGAAATATTATATATTATACATTATATATTATAATTAGAATAATTTGTGTTCTTTTCTTTTGATACAAAAATAGACCTTGAAGATAGGGAGGGAGAGACTGAGAGGGACAGATCCACCTGGGCCGAGGAGGCAGCTGCCAATGTTATGGCCATATGTCTCTTTTTCTCACCCCATCTTCCAGCTGTGCCAACCTTGGTCTGAGACTGCAGAACCACCAGGGTACCCAACAGCTAATGGGCTGCTGAACCCGGCATTAGGTTTAAGCTTCGAATACCTTTCTGAATGTTTTATTGAAAACTGCTAACATGCAGTCATGTCAACTCTTAATGGGTAATTTGTCCTTCCCAACTTAATATACGAAGGAAGCTCCAATAAGCAGCAACATTGCAAAAACGCGAACGCTAAGGGGAAAACGCAGCGGATCAACTGGACATTTGTACTAATTTTCTTCTCTCTCCAGAAGCCACAGGTATAGCCAAGGACTTCTCTCCAGCTAGGCTTCAATGGAAGCCCTTCCAGAAGGCCAAGAGCGCCCCCTAAGGGTCATAGAACCCAAGCGCTGCCTCTCACCTGGTCAGGGAGGACGTGGCCATCTTCAACTCAAGCTCAACTTTTAGGAGGAAAGAAGAAGAGTGCTCCTTTGCATGAATAAATAATACCACCCCGATTACAAGCGCTCTAATATACATCTACTAATGCTGGTAAACGATGTGGACGAAACAATGGCCACCATCATCCCCAGGCTTCGTTCTCCCCAAAGTCAGCAGTTCTTAGTCCGCTGTGTGTTCCAATGTAAATACTCTACGCATACACACATACATATTCCTTTCTCTCTTTTACTTTTATAACTTTTCAATAAATACTCGCTTCTTCATTTTCTAAATGAAATAAAATCTTCTGATAGCATACACTTAATTATATCCTAAGATAACCCTAAATTTCATAGGGAATAAGGAAAAGGGTCCACTCTCTAATCATCCTAAGGCAAAGGGATCTCACCTGCAGCATTTCCTTCGAGGCTGTCCCCCCTCACCCCAGAATAATGGTCCCCAAAGATATCCTCATCCTAGTCCCCAGAGCTGAAGAATATGGACACCTCCAAATGCTAGAAAGGTGTGAAATAGACTGACCCCCAGGACCTACAAAAGGAACACGGCCCTTGAGTTTAGCCCAGGGAGAAACATTTTGGACTTCTGATCTGCAGAAGTATAAGACAATAGATTTGTCTTGCTTTAAGCTACTGTTTGAGTGGCCAGTTAGCTCAGTTGGTTAGAGCATGGTGCTGATAATAAGCTACTAAATTTGTGTACACTTGTTACAGCAGCAATAGGAAATGGATACACTCCTCCATCCTACTCTCTCCTTCCTGTCCTCAGGAAATGGGTCTTCACAACTTAATTATGGATATGAATGACCTTGGTAGAACAGACTGATAATGCTCTGAACTGTCCGGTGGTGACTTTCCAGATAAGTCACTCTCCAGTCCTATTCCAGTGTCTAATTCCACAATAATGAATTTCATGTTCAAGTGATAGGTAAAGAAGGTCTTCCACCTGCTGGACTCCAATGAACAAGATAAAAGAAAGGGGTGCATTCATCACTTGCCCTCAAAGAGGATGGGGGTGGAGAGAAACCTACAGAGCTGGAAGCAGGAAAGATTCTAGGGTCTATAGATGGAACAATTCTCCATTCCCTGAGTCTATCCATAAGTGAAGACCACTAGCCCAAGACCACCAGTGGATCAATGATGTTGAGATTCAAACCCAGGCTTCTTGATTTTAACCTAATTCCCTCTGTGTATACCAGTGGCTCTTGTGCTTTTTGGCCTCTGAATTCCTTTCTACTCTTACACTTATATGGATCCCATAGTGGTTATGTTTGTATTTATTTTTATCTATTTATCTATTTATCTATTGTTATCTACTATGATAGAAATTAATTTAGGTCAGTGGTTGGAGCACTTGCCTCACACGCATGAAGATCTGGGTTCAATCCCTAGTACTGCAAAAAAATTAAAAACTAAAATAAAATATATATTTTTTAATTCATCTTAAAGATAATAAGCCCTTGCATGTTGACATAAGAACATTTTTATGAAAAGTAACTATTTTCCAAGACAAAAAGAAATAGTGAGAAGAACATTGTTTTTACATTTAGCCAAATCACTTTAACAGAAGATAGCTGGCTATCTGATCTACAAATGCATTCAATCTATTGCAATAATGTTGTTTTGGTCGAAGAAAATCTGCCCTTACTCAGATACATTGCTGAAAAAGTATTTTAATAGCCTTTTTGGATAATTTTGGAAAATCTTTGATACTACACCAAAATGCATCAAGGAGAAGTTTCTTAAAGATTAATTTCATTGTAGAATCTAAAACCCAGTAGAGAATTTTTCACATTCTGTTACATTAAAAGTCCACTGGGATAGGGCTAAGGATGTGACTCATAGATAGAGTGTTTGCCTAGCGTGGAAAAGGCTTTGGGTTTGATCCTCAGCATTGAAGACGGAAGTCCATTGGGCTATCTTGCCCTTTGCACTTGGAGTGGATCTTTTAGCCATGTAAAATTTTGTAGCTCTATACACAGACTATTTGGATTTATTGGTTCACTTTGTTAAACAAGTCATCTAAATGTTGACATTTCATAGACATGATATATTAAAATCACGTTAATTTGAATCACTATCAGTCTCATCAGAAAATTTTCTAAGTATCTGGATAGTTTCAGAACTATGGTAGAAACAACGTGGCAAAATTCAAATTTTCACTTGAAAAGTTCACATTTTATCATTGGCAAGAAATCCTAGCAGCTATTTTACTGGAAGTGGTGGATCTTTTTTGTTCATTTTTGAGAAGGTATATCTAGATGCCCAAGTCAGTAGCTGTATCTTGTCTACAGTCACTCATTGTGATAAATATGGCATTCCACATAGAAAGCAGCAGACTCAATTTGCAACTCCATCACATGAGTGCTTTTCCTTGGAATATCACTAAACTTTAGGTAGTGAACAAAAGTGCTCTACATGTCCTTCCCATTTCTCTACACAGAATATTAAAAGGCATGCATTCAAGGATAGAAATGTGACAAAATTAATCATCGTAATGCATTCTTGAGTGAGACTGCATATCTGTTTTGACTACAAAAGCCTGAAAACTTCCGTGACTTTTAATGCAGTACAGTATCACGGCATTGATACACCAGCAGTGTCACCACTAAGTTTTGTGCCCTCAGTGCAAATGTCAACACAGAGGAAAAGGCAAATAGCATCCTAGGGTTATTTTAAAAATAACTTTGACCCTGGGATTCCCTGACTCTTTAAACTTTAAAGAAAATAAAAACTACCCAACACTACCCCCAGATACCATGATAATTTTGATGTTTGCATGCAAACTGTGGTAGAAATGGATGTGGTAGGGTGGAGAAGTCCACATTCCTTGCTTATTTTGTTGTGTGTTTTAATTGACCCCAAGTTGCAGGGCTTTTTTACTCTTCAGTGTGCCCTGTAAATCATTTCTACTGTGAGGACAACCCCTCCAGAGCTATAGTGGTCTACCACTATTAATGTGGCATTGGATACTTTCCTTACAGAAATTCTGGACCCAAAAGTAGAGGAGCAGGGCTGGCACAGGCAGCTTGCTGGATCCATACTTTCATTCAACCAGCAAGAAGGAATAGTGTGCCCATGACCTTGCCATCAGACCTGGACCACACGTTTTCCCTCTATTATTTAATTTCAATGTGGTAAAGATTCTTTTTTTAAATGTGCTTTGTCCCATTTGTCCATCTCAAGTCCAGTCATCATTATACTGCAAATCTCATGTTGGCATGGTAGAGAGAAGTGCCAAGGAGCATTCCAACTCCCACATTCCACAGCTCCGAGATTTACAGAGCAGAAGGCAAAAGAAGGAACAGCCACGGGATCCCACAGCTCTCACAAACAACCCTGACTTCTGCCACACTCAAAAGCAACCCAAAAGTAACGCAGGTATCAGGGGAAATTAAAAGGAATAAAGCTATAAGCACCACAAAGCTCATACAGCATTTGTTCTGGTCTCAATATTTTCTGACACAAAAACGCTTTCCACATTGTGAAAATTTGAACACAGGAAAACAAAAGCCATAGGATGTGGGTGGGGACGTTGGAAGATTTTAAAACAGTTTTATTCTGTCAAGCACTGTACAAAATATGCAGTGAATGCTTTCTAGAGATAACTAACAGGAGGGAGGACTATACAGCTTTTATGATCTTTTAATGAAAAAATGGCATTTGGCATCAGAAAACTTAGCAAAAATCCGAACTAAACAATATGCATATAGCTACCAAAAAGTCACTAAGCAACTTTTCGTCCTTAATCCTTTAAGTAACTAACTAGCATGATAAAGACACTAGCATCATAAAGTAAGTAGTGCCCCTCATTGGAACATATCTGAATTTTTATAAACCAGCTGGGAGGATATAGTACCAACAAAAATGTCTACTTCTTAAATTTCTACAAAACTGATGATATAAATCAAAGCCACACAGCTTCAAGTGTGAACATGCATGCCCAGGAGGCAGAAACGAGAGGCACCAACGATTTAAGGATGAAAACCCCACCAAGAGCTTGTCTATCTCTGGGTGAACCGCGCAAGAAATCAAAGAGCACTCTGGCATCTTCTGAAAAGCACTGCTCCCAAAGAAACCATCTACTCTGGCTCGAGCCTCAGCTTCTGGAAAGGGTGAGGTTCTCTGGAACCGATCTCCCCACTTCGTTTTCCATCCTCGCAAGAAAAACCCCTTCTCCCGGCTCCCAGGTTCCCGCCCTGGGAGCGCGGGAAGCGCGCTCTGCTAAGCTCAAGGCTTGTCCTGGAGCGCGGAGGCTCCCGCCTGCCCGGCCTCCCCAGGTCTGCCAAGAGGCCCCCTCCAACAGCCAACCTGCCTCGGGACAGGTGAATGCAAGGAAAGAGAGCGCCACCTTCGCCCCCGGGGAAATTCTGGGCAAAGAAAGGCATCTCTACGACCACCGCCTGCGCAACGCCAAGAGTCGCTTTGCCTGTCTTTTCCTTTTCCCTTTGCCTGACCCTCCCCGGGCACTTCTTGGAGGACCCGAAATCCCGACGCCAGGGTGTTCAACAGCACGGTTAAAATACCCAGGTGCCCAGCTGCCGACGGGGTCCCCATTCCCGCCTCCCGAGCGCAGAGCGCCCAGGGCCCAGACTCCGCGCGCCCGGACCCAAGCGATGCGGACGCACAGGTTAGTGACACTACAAGAAACCAGGACAGAGGGGGCGGCGGTGCCCAGAGCGACAGGCGGATGGACACAGAAGCAGGAAGAGGGCGCCCAGAGCCAGGCGGCCAGGCGGGCGAGGCTCGTACCTGGGTCCCCCGCCGAGCAGGCGACCAGGAGCAGCACTCCCAAGAGCAGCAGCACCGCCCAGGGCAGCGGGCGCGGTGCGCGCGGGGGCGCCCCGGCGTGGGGGGCCATCAGCCTGCGGGGCGCGGGTCTGGGAGCAGATGGCTGGCGGAGAGGCTCTGGCCGGAGTCACGGGAGCGCAGAGGCACCGCCACAAGGTGCACTCCACGTCTGGTCTTCCCTCTCTGCGCAGTGCCTGTCCGCTGCAGCCGCGTGCGGATTGCTCCTGGCCGCACACCGGCCGCTGCGCTCCGCCACTGAGGCGGCCGGCGGATCGCCGCGCCTTATTCCCGCGCTCGGGCGCCCCCTGCCGGCGCCTCGCCCCGGGGTCCCACCGAAGCTTGAGGGGAGCGGGGGCGGGGAGTTAAGGGTCGGAGACTTCAGGGAGAGAACTTAGCAGTTCTGAAAATTCATGGTCGTTGCGCCTGGCAAAGGGGTCAGGGAAGTTCTCCTTGTCTAAGTCCCAAACTTTCCGGCTCAGGGATGTCTCATCTCGAGCAACAGCTGCCAAGCACAGGGGTACACTTGGTCCCCTAAGTATTTCAACATTCAGGACCCTTCATGTCGGTCTGCTCAAGTCAGCTGTTGCCCAGGTCTTCCTCACGCAGCCAGGGCTTTCAGAAAGGGCTTTCTTAAAATGACCTTTATATTACCCTACGAACTGAGCTGTGGTCCCACAACGTGGAGGAATGAAGTCGCGAACCAAAAGGAGGAAGTTAGGAGAGTATTTTTGAAAATAAGAATAGATGCTGGATTTCAGGAGGGATCGGAAGCGGGTGGCCCCAAGGCCTCTGGATCCAGAGCTACTTATAAAGGAGCTGAGCACAGGAATTTCTCAAGTGTCTAGCGGCCACCTATCGCAGGTGGCTCTGTGGATTTAAAATGGCCAATTGGGACTCAGGCTCTCTAACCCGGTTCCTCAGCAGGTAAGGTTTAAAGGAAACTGCAATATTAGAGAAAATTGGTTATTTTGCACTTTAAATTCCTCAAAATTCAGGAGCTTAGCAGGGAGAGGCTGCAACTTCCTTTGGTAGGGAAGGTGCTGCATTCCATGATCCCCGAGGAAGTTCATTCTTGGTCTGAAGTCCCACTTCACTGTCTACAGGCGCTCCTCCTTTAAGGACCAAGTCCTTCTCCTGCAGCCAGGTCGTTAAATAAATTGATTGCTAAATGATGAATTGTAGTAAGTACTTCACAAGATTCAGAACAAGGAAATGGCCAAAGGAAACTCCAACTTGATAACTTTGCTTTTATTTGCATAACTGTTACATTCAATACTGTAATGTATAACAACATAAAACTACAGTATTGTACAGCAAAAATTACAGTAATGTGTAAACAAGGTGGACTGTAAAAAAAAGACACTGCTGCTCTAGCAACAAGATGTACAAAACTGTGAGGGTTTTTTAAAGCTGGGCGGGGGATTTAGCTCTGTGGCACCGCGCCTGCCTCGCAAGTGCAAGGTCCTGAGTTCAATCCCCAGTCCAAAAAAAAGACAAGTCCTTAAGTCCAAGCTGTGGGTCTTAAGTCCAAGTAGTGCACCTCAGTAGTAAGTCTGAACAGTCATTAAATGGGTGGATTGTTAAATGAGGACTATCTGTATTAGACATCATATTATCAAAATAGTTCAATGAAAATGATTTGTTTTTCTTAAGTACACATGCTGTCCAATAACCTTTAAAATAAAATACAGCTGCCACCAAAAAATCATCATAAAAGGTAGGGATGAGAATTATTCATAAAATCCAGAATATATTATGATATAGAATTGTCAATAATCATAATTGCAAAACAAATGCAATCCAGATAAGATCTTTAGCAAATCAGGAAAACATCTATTCCTGTATTTCCTCACATGACCTTTCCTGGCATCTTAGCACCTTCCATGGATTCTTCAAGGCCACATTGACCACACAGTTGATTTTTTTTTATCATGAGTAAACGTTTTATTAGGAATAAATTGCTCATAATGAAGTAAAATGTTTGCTCGTTTATTAACTAGCATTAGATGCATAGGAAACATTTAAAAATTTGATACCAGGGATTAGTATTTTATCTGTGCAAAAGATGTGATTTAAAAAGTCCATTAAGACAAGTGTGTAAAAGAATAGAGCTGAATATCACCCTTCAAGTGCTTTAACTACATATTCTAGAATCTTAAATCTGAGGATCTTTCAATGTTATTTATTTTGATCTGAGACAATACATCTTACAAAGGAACTCTTAAAAGCAGAAGGACCCCAATCCCCTCAAAAGTGGTTGTTATATCCACTATGTGGAGCCTTCTGGACCTTGTCAGACTGAAACTCCATTTGTTTCCCATGCAGTTTTTCAAGTTTCCCAAGAAAATCTGCTTTTGTTAAAGTAGAAAATGATTGAAAATACGTTCCATAATTTTCTTCTTATTTCAAGCTACATATTCATATTTGAGGTTTAAATTCCCACTCTCTTATCTTTTAAGACAGTTTAGCATTAAACAACAGGTATATTATCAACAAATCCACTGTAATGTATAACTAAACTCTCCCCAGAGAATCTTTCCTCCTTCAAGAATAAGAATGGGAACTCCAAGTACCTGGGAGTCTGCATGGGAGAGAGCTTGACTCTGTCCCATTAGATTAGGCAAGGTTATTTTTACACAGAGCCTCATGCTTGTTTATATAAGGAAGTTATTTTTCTTGGAAAAGAAATTCAACCAAAAACAAACCTAAAATCCAGAGTAGGGATAAGGGTCAAAACCAGGTGTTTCTAGGGGGCATATTGGCATCAGGTGCCCGCTTCATCACTGGAGCAGGTGAAGTTGAAAGCAGATTTCTTTTCTGTAAATATGTCATTAATTTCTGCACCCAGTTGGCTGCAGGATTCAAGCATACAACTGACTTATTCTTCATCTGGACTATGACTTCTGTGTTTGGGCAACCGTGCCCAGGGGCTCTAACTTGAAGTCGCTCAATGTGGGTTACTCGGATGAGGCTTGAGGTTTCTCACATACAGCTACATTTCAGGTTTGTATTGTAGGCCTCCAAAACACCTCAACACGTGAGCAACCAGGGGTCTCATTCTCTGGCAGGCCGGGAACCACACAGTTGATATTGCTGGAAGCTGTGTTTTAAATGTACAATTTTGGCTCATTAATGAAGGAGCTTCTGAAGGTCATTGAAAGGGACCAATGAAACTAAAATACTACTAAGGTATCACAGAACAGTGAACCTGCTTGACTCTGTAAAAATCGTCGGAAATGCCAAATATGCTTAATGGTGAAACTGGCATTAATGGAGCCACTGCTCTGTCCACCTCTGCAGTAAATATCTTGGAGAATAGAAAAATGTATAAAGAATGTAGTAAAGGAGCTTACTAGGCAGAAGTGTAAGACAAAATTTAAACATATAAAATAATCACAGAGTTTAGAGTAACTGTGATAATTGTTCAATTGTTTCCTGTGGTTCAGAAATGTATATATAGGGGCCGGGGATTTAGCTCAGTGGTTCTGGCACTTGCCTCGAAAGCACAAGTTCCCAAGTTCAATCCCCAGTACCAAAAAAAAAAAAAGAAATGTATATATAACCCTTGAGAAAATAAGTGCACCCATATGATATGAGACATTTGCACATGTTAAAAAGTTTCAAAGGTAACATCACTTCTAAAGAATTCATTTATATCTAAAAATTTATTTAACTCCAGTTGAATCAGTTTTATTATCACCTGAGGAACTATTGGAAGCAAACGTAAAGAGTGAACTTAGAAATTTTTCCGGCCCTTTGGCACAGCTGTTCTGCCTGTATCATATGAGATCAACATAAGACCAGGTACAATCATAAGACCATGTTCCAAATCCTCCCTTCTTCATCAAAACATGCAAACCATACACTTTTTTGATATTGAGGTAATAAAGGTCATGTAGCATATTTTTTCCCAGACATTATATGTATTATAGAAATAATACATATTTTGAAAAACTTTGTCTTTTCATGAATGCTGTGTTTATTTGCACCATATGCTTAGGGAATGGGCCCAAAATACAACAGGCTACAGGCTGCTTCTCATTTAAGGACTGAGTTCTGTTCTTGTAACTACATCATTAAATGAATTGGTCACTAGATGAACAATTGTATATAGTATGTACATAAAAAGACTCAGAACAAAGAAATAGTCAATGAAAACTCCAAGTTGGTGACTTTGCTTTTATTTGCATAAATCTTACATGTAGTACTGTAATATATAAAAGAACATAAAACTACAGTACTGTACAGTACAATCAACAAAAATTACAGTGCTGTATAAACAAGGTTTACTATACCAAAAAAAGACGTTGAGGCTCTATCGACAAGATGTGCAGAACTGTACAAAAAGAAAGGACAGGTGGTAAGTTTAAAGAGTCGTTAAACAGATAGGCCATTAAATGGGGAATATCTGTACTCTTAATTTTTATCAGTATGGCTGATCACCCAGCTCTATCTCAGGCCCTTCCACTAGCTAGCTGTCTTACTCATAAGCTAGCTAAATAAATTATTTTTTTACACTTAGACACTGATGCTCTTGGTGGCCATATCTGTGGAGTGCATGATGCTAGTCGAAAAGGATGCAGCCTTTAAGTATGCCATATAATGTAGGCCAAAGACACAACTGGCCTTGGTTCCTCCTGTTTCTGCAATTTAAACATTGGCTTAGAGTCTCTGCATTCCAGATTCCAACCTGGTTTTGGTCAGTTCACTGCCTGAGACCCCCTAGAAGCGTCAACAACTCTTATAATAGGAAAACCAGTTTCCTTTCAGACCCCATAGGGCTAAATCTCTCAGCCCAATGTGGCATCAGCTCTCCATCTTGACAACCTCAAACTTGACCAGATTTGAATCATTCTGCAAAAAGGACAAAGTTTGTTAAATGAATTGTAGACTGATTAAAAATAGAAGCATAGAATTTCTTTTCTGAACCCAAACACCAAAAACAAGAGATGTGTTAATCCCAAGCCAGCACCTGTTGCCTAATTAGAGCATCCAGGAAAGGCATAAATCTACCACCTAACATATGGGAAGACTTTTTCCTGGTTCCCAATGAGGATTCCTTCTTCACTGATTCTGTAAGTTTTGTGAGCTCCCATAGCTCTCAACAGGTTGCAAACAATTTAATGTTTAAATATATACTTTCTTACATTATACTCTAGTGTTATAATGCTTCCCCATTGCCATTTCATGGAGCTATGCCTTTGGTCTACCCAGCAGCCTCTCCAATCAGCTCTTCTTTTGGGAATAATGACCCCTCCCCCACTCCAACCAAGTGACAATTCCCCTCCCCACCTCCAGCCTTTCTTAATAGTCCCCTTTTCCCCAGTGGTCAAGGGGGCTCCAGTGAATCAGTCAGAGGCAAGACTTTCTAACTGGAGTTAATGGAAAAATCTTCTTTCTCTGGTCATTCATGGATTTTGAAGGCCAGCAGCCATGGTTGGGTGAAACATGATTCCCTAAAGATCCCCATGTCCTCATCTCTGAAGCCTATGGATGCTACCTAATGGAGGAGTCCTGATTAAATTAAGCATTTGGAAATGGAGAGATTTACTGGGTTATCTGAGTGGGCACTGAATATACTCATGTATATAACTATAAGAAGGAGGAGAAATTTGACACACACACACACAAGAAAAGACAGTTGAACATTGAGGCAGATGTGGGAGCAACACAGCCACAAGCAAAGGGATGCTGGCACCTGCCAGAGCTGGAAGAGTCAAAAAGCCATTCTCCTCTAGAGTCTGTGAGGGCTCACAGCCCTGTTACACCTTGATTTCAGTCCAATGGAACTCACTTTGGGTTTTCTGATCTCCAGAAATATGAAAGAATATATTTCTGTTTCTTCAGCCACTAAATTTTTAGTGCTTTGTTATAGCAGCCACAGGAGACTCATACAGTACCTGAAAGGAGCCTGGAGCTCTGGCTTAAGCCTCAGGGAACACCAGCCAGAGAGAATGACACCTCTCATGGAAGAGCCACCAAACACGGAGAAAGAATCCTGGGCTCCAGTTCACTGGTACAAAAAGAAACCAGCAAATAGGCTCTTATAATTCAGGTGAGACTGAGACCAGAAAAGGAACAGTGGAGGTGTAAGAGATTGTGAAATTTCTAAGATATTTGAAGGGATGGCTGGAGTGATTTTCTGAATTGGATGTGGGGAAAAAGAGAATTGGCAATATGTAAAGTCACACTCTTCTTACCCCTGGCCATTAACTTCCCATTAGGACATTTGCCATTTGAAGGTTTCACTCTTCAATATAGATTTAACAAAAATTATCCTATTATATACTCTGCAGAAGCTCATCAAAGAGTAGATCTCTTCAGTGTACATGACATCCACATGCATTTATCTCCTTCCCTTGGATGTTACTTGTTAGAACAACTTTCTTACGTGGACACTTTAGAATGAAGCACCATACAGAGTTACTTCCAAGTTTAGAGTTTCAGTGACTAGGCCCGAACAACCAACCATGGACTGTTAGATACTAAATTAAATTTCCAATATTTACAAGTACTGATTGTGATTTGACTACAAATTTGAGGGTGCATATTTAATAAAATATTCTGAACAAGACTTGTAAGGTATCACTACTTTTAGGTTAAAAGATCTCAAAAAGAGCCCATAGACATCTGTCCTGAATATAGTCATCTCAAAAATATAAGTGCACCAAAGTTCTCTTTCATTTAGTTTTGTCTTGATAGAGTTTACTTTTTCCATACAATTTCTTAATTTGGGGGGTTTTTTGCTTCTATTTTGTTCATCAAAACAGAGCAGAGGTCACTCTGGGGCAGGCCAGTCACTGACTATTGAAACTTGGTCTTTGCTAGCCTGCCTCTTATTTTGTTCTGTAGTTCATTTCTAGCTTTACAAATCAGGCTATGCCCACACATATATACAATCTCTGTTTCTAGTTATTTTTTAAATAGCCATGCATCAGAAGAATTCAGTACTCTCCATACACATTGTCATGGCATTCCTATGTGGTAGGGTAAATTAAAATGCTGTTCTCATGTTTCACATGGAAACCAAATTCAAATAACCATACAGCACAAACTCAAGTAGAATTTTGAAAATACATGTCTCATACCATTCATCTGACATGAAATATTATTTAGACTTGGATTTGGCTCTCATGACTCTGCTTTGTAAGCACCATATTTGAATATATCAATATACAGTGACAGCAGCAAGACATTGCACAATATTGTTATGCAATAGCCATGTGCATAAACAGTTTAAAGACTTTACATGGAAAAAGAATAAAAGAAAGGATGTATCTACAGTATGTGGGGTGGTTGGGAGAGAATAGTAACTCAAGCACGAGAAAATAGAAGAAGCCAAGTAGACTACCATCTCGGTTTTAATAAAACAGCTAGCAATAAAATAAAACAATGCTTTATAAAACTTTTATTGAGCAGTAATCATTCTGTTCTCACAACATTCTTAGAGACATTGTTCTGCTTTAACAGAGAGAAAAACAAGCTTCCAAGAATCCGGTAGCATGTCCTGGGTTCTCTAACTGATGAACATAACAGTCCAGCCCAAGCCTTCTGACTCCAAGTGCAGGTCTCTCTCCACCACACCATAACACCTTGGAAATCTAACAGATTTTCAATAAAAGCATCAGCATTAAGGCAGAGAGTACAAACAGAAGTCTGTTTTCCGTGCCCCATGTCCAGCACAGATCATCAGAAAAGCTTCGGTGACCAATCCTCCTTAGCAAACAATTACACACGATCTCTATATCATTCATCTTTTCAGATTTTGAAGGTACAAAAAAGAAGAGAGAAATGAGAAGTGGATCCTTAAAAAAGAAAAACAAAAACTTCTGTGTATCCATCACCACCTGAAATGTGCTTCCTATGCACAAAAGTTCTAATGTGCTTCCAATGCAAGGCAGTCCCAAGGCAATTATGTTCCTTTGTACAAATATGCTGGGAATTAGTGAAACATAAAGAATTAAGACGTCAGATTCCCAGCCTAGTATGTGTGTTCTTGAGGTTCTAAATGGGAGTGCCTCTGTTGGCAAAAGCCCGTAGGCCGGGGATTTAGCTCAGTGGTTCCACTGCCTGCCTCTAAAGCACCAGGTCCTAAGTTCCATCCCCAGTACCAAAAAAATAAAAAAGCCCACAGATTTGTGTTCTACATTTTTGTCCAATAGTCCATTCTGTCAACTACCACTCATCAATGGACACAAGGCTTGGGCCCTATATATCAAGAGAAACATTTCATTAATCTATTCCTTGAAATGACCTCTCTTGAACATGTCTTTGTGTTCCAGGTAACGTGCTAGAATCTCTGAGCATACAAATATAAGACACAGACGGCCTTTGCCTCAAACAGTTCCAAATCAAATACAATAGATTAACCAAAAACATTACCAGCCAGTGTTAAGTAGAGCTATAATAGGTTGTGAAGCTTAAAAGAATTTTTATGAACATTGCTGATATCTCCCTTTACTTTAAATTTACATGTACACTAGCAGGGACAGACACAGGGGCACGTTCACTCTAATCCTAAGAAACTTAAAAGAACACAGTTTGGGGAGGAGACCTTAGTAAATTTGGATGGAACAGAGCTCAAAATGTAGTTTTCAAGCTCCAGTTGGCAGCTTTAAAAATTGACCAAGGCATCATGCTAGGAAAACATATGTCTGGCCACCTTTCCAGGCTGCATTTCCCTGACTCCAGCCTCTTGCTGAGAGTAGAATCCAACTGCAGGGCAATCCACACTACGGACTGCTGGTCCAGAGCGTGTCCTACAAGCCCTGCCTACCTTGCCCAGCATGAGGATATCTTGCACTCTCTTGATATGTGTTCGGCAGTCTCATCATGAGCCCCAACTGCATCCCTCGCCCCATAAATGGGGCAGAGCCCTCTAGTCATCTATGAAATGGAATCTGGACCTGCTAACAGCTGACCCAGACTTTGCTATCAGCAGCCCAGTGAGCTGTCCCCTCGATAGTCACAGAAAGGCCCAGAAAGACCCTAGAGCCCCAGCAGTATTCCCTCCCAAAGAACACCCCTGCCTCCCTGCTGGGGTACAACATGTTGCCCAACATGGCCAGCCCTGGGGAAGGTCCTGAACTGGAGAGCTGGCCTGTGGTGATCCTTTCCTGCAGGGTGGAACCCCTTCATTCCACTTTCCAGGCAAACATTAGCCTTTTGCCTTCTTGCTCTTCCTTCAGTGACCATTCCCTTCTAACTGAGATGAGATTGAGTAGATGGTGAGGTCCTATGCACCCTTCTCTGTAAGTATGTGGCACTTGGCAGTTCATGAAGCATACACTCATTCATCCCCATGAATGTCAGGGAGGGAGACACATGATAATGCCCATTTTACAGAACTAGAAACTGAGGTTATGCACCCAGCCCGTGTTTACACGGCTAGTAAACAGCACAGCTTGGGAGGAAAACCTCACACTCCATTTGCAAACTGGGTGTTCTTTGCATTATCAGCCAGTCAAAAAAATAATTCTCTAATGTGGAATTACAGAAACAAAATGTTGGCTGGGAAGCATTTAGAATGAGGTCTCTTTCATTTCCACTTAAATCTTTCTGACTTTAGAAAAGATGCCCTTTGTTTCATCCACATTATAACCAGCTCACTCAGGCCACATCTGAGAAACAAAGTCTATTTCCCTCATGTCCTTTAGACTACGCCCAAAAACAGGCATCCGCGAGGAAACAGTCTGCAATTCTGTATCATTCAAATCAACATACTTCTCTAACATAACTCTCAAATTCTACTTAGTTGTTTGCATCTGATGCTCTGGAAATGGAACAGTGACCCTGAGCCCTTTTCCAGTCACTTTTATTCCAGGAGGACCTCATCTCTCCAGTCTTTCTTCTGACGTCATTTCCATGAGTCCTCAGCAGGGTTCAGGCCCATGAGCCTCTTCTTTGTTCTGCAAACATCTTCAGTCCCATTTCTCTGCTTCTCCCTCACTCCTGTCTCCTCTGTAGTCTGAGCCCTTTCCTGCTCACCCTCTCCACTTTCCATAGGAAACCCCCCGCCTCCCCCACTGTGGTCCTGGTCACTCTGACCCCAGGTCCTCTTGGCCTCACATTCTCCACATTGCCTCTTCATGGGGCTTTGGACCAGCTGCCCTGTCTCCTTTGCATTTCTGCCTTCCCACTTGTCCATCAAAGCTCATCTGTCATTGCCCCTGACCTCTCTGACCAGAGAATCTCCCTCTTTCTATGCCCTCTATAGACCACTGAACTTTGTCCTTTGCTGTCCTTCTCCTGGCTGTGTTTATCTTGCCTCTGTGGTTGACGCTTGCCCATCACCCTGGCTTGGCTGCAAGCTCCATGAGGACAGGGATCATGTCTGGTTTGCTTAGCTTGTGTGTTAGTCAGCTTTCTGTCACTATAACAAATACCTGAGACAATCAACTTATAAGGAGACAGGATTTATTTTGGCTCACAGTTTTGGAAATTCCATTGTCAGCTGGCCCCATTGCTTTGGGCCTGCAGAGATAATAGCACATCATGGCATGAGTGTGTGGTGGAGCATAGATGCTCACCTCATGGCCAGAAAGCCAAAAAGAGAAAGAGGACAGGGCCAGGGCCCCACTATCTCCTTCAAGTGCATGACTCTGCTGACCTGAAGATTTTTCCACTGGACCCTACCTTTAAAATTCCCACCATGCCCCGGTAGCACCAAACTAAGAACTAAGCTTTAACAAATGGACTTTGGGGAAACACTTAAGAGCCAAACTGTAGATCCTTATAGCTCCAGGACCTGGCACAGGTCCTGTATTATCCTAAGTACATGGTAAATGTTTGTGTGCATGAGTCCATGTATGCATGCTCATGTATATATAGGACATTCTTTATTCAAGCTTTATACACACTTGGTAGAATTGGCTCTGGAAGGAGCCAGTGTAGGCTTGGGCCTCTTTCCTGCTGCTACTCTCCCAGCCACCCAGCCCCTGGCCTTAGTGAACACCCTCTACACAGCAACAGTGATTCCAGTGAGCCAGTGGACAGATGCCCTCAGGCCCAAAGACATTCCATCAAACACAGTTTGGAAATACTAAACTTTTCATTCTGGGCCATGAGTGCAGTGATCTAATGCTTTCCAAGAAGATGTTTATCATTTCCAGGGTGGAGAGTATGGATGGCAGGTACTTCTGCAGCAAATTCAATTGTTTTCACTAATTGGTTGCACCTTGTTTGCTGTTCCCTTAATTCAGTGTGATCTGGAGCACCTTGGGGTTTGTAGATATGTCATCCTGCTCTTCCAGGGATGCTATGCTTCGGGTGTGGTTTGCTGAGGGTTGATGAAACCTTTAAAAGGCAGAGCCTGGTGGGAGATCCTTAGGTTACCCAGAAGGAATAAAGGTAGGTCTCAGGGACCCTGAATTAGTCCTCAAAAGAGTAAGCTATAATAGCCTGATCCTGACCCTCAATTGTGGTCTGGTTTCCTGTAGTGAAAAGTGATCCCCAATTCCCACATGTGCTCCTGCCTTGATGTCATACACCAGTAGGCTCTCACCAGACATCCAACTAGTGGGCCACCTGATCTTAGACTTTTAGTACAAAATTGTGAGCTAAATAAACATCTTTTTCTTTATGCATTCTGGTTGGTGCATTCTGTTAGAGTTTTTTTTAAAATGGACTAATGCAAGATCTTTACCCTCTTATGTATGCCCCTGACTCTGGTGTCTCTCTGCCAGCATCTCCCCAAAGCTATTTTTAAACTAGATTATAGTCTTCTGATTTGTTTTCATGGCAAGTACCCTCTCTGTGTGCTCATAAAATATGATGTCTATTGCAGCTCATAACTTCTTTGCAGTGGCCCATCCAAGACAGCCTCTCTTTCCAGCCACACTGCATGTATCAGGCCCCTGTGCAGCATCATGCAGGTGAACTGATGGAGGGTTTCCCTCTTTATTGATCTCTCAGATAACTCCTCTTCTGGGCTCTTTTTCATACTTCCCTTAGCCTAAAAAATAACTTCCAACCATTTTCCCCTCAATTTATCAGTTCACTCCAACAAATATTTTTTGAAACATTTATCCAAATTTTATGACACCTCCACCTGGAAGCTCTCCTTGACTGGACCTTAAAAGAATTTTCTTCTCCAAATTCCTACAGCACTTACGTTCTGGATTTCATGCTTTAGAATCATATGTTCTCATTCCTGACTTGATCTCAAACTCCCATGCCTCTTTGGTAACCCTTAAAATCATTGAGAATGTAGACAACACAGTAGGCCTTTAAAATTGCTTTTAAATAATGTTATGGTTTAGATCTAGAATGTCCCCTAAAAGTCTCTTGTTCAGAAGTGAGGCTTTGGAAGGTGATTGGATCATGAGGGTGTTGTGCTCATCCACGGACTGGTCCATTGATGAGTTCATACAAGTGTGGAGACAGAGCCTGGTGGAAAGAGGCAGGTCCCTGAGGACATGGCCTGGAAGAGTGTTCAGTGGTATCTTGGTTCAAAAACTTAATTCATTCCATGATTCTGTTTGAGAACTGAATTAAATTTCCCCATAAAGCTTAATGTAAATAAGGTTATCCATTCTGGGTTGTTTTTAAAAAAAAATGAAACAAAGTACAGTACAATACAGTATAAAGAGAGAATACTAAGCTTGCTTGAGGTGACTTTCAGCACTGAGGACAGGAGGATGGGTGGGGAGGGGGTTTCCTTCTTCAATTCAATGGTTATTTTCTTCAAAACCTTCTTACCATTCTTGCTCTGCACTTTCTTATTACTTTCATTATTGCTCTGCACTTTCTTGTCATCTTCATTACTGCTCTGCCCTTTTGTTTTTTTTTTACCTCCGTGCTTGCTCTGCACTTTCTTTGGACCCATGCTGGATTGAATAATACTATTCAGTACTCTATGTGCTAAAAAGCAGACAAAAAGCTTCATAGCAAGTGTACACAGTTCTGTCTGCAACTGTGATATCAACTAGAGGAAGCCACAACCACATGTCAGAGGAGGGAAGATGGCCATGGTCATGTTTGTCATACAATGCAGAGTTTGACACCAAATACTTTCATTCCTGAAATGAATTGCTCATGAACAGAAGTGTTTGTGAACCAAGCCACTACTGTACTGTATCTCCCTCTCTGGCTCCTCCTTTCTTCTCTCTGCTTTCTGGGTGCCATGAACTGAGCATCTTTCCTCCACCAGGCCTTTCCACCATGCTGTTTCTACCTTAGAATAGGTCAACCATGGACTGAACCCCCTGAGCCAAAATAAAATTCTTTACAGGTGTTAGGTATTTTGTCCCAGTGACAGAAAAACTAACACAAATAACTTCATTGAGTTTTGCAAAAAAATTATTGAATACCTATAATATGTAAAGCACTATGATCAATGCTGAAGACACAAATATGAGAAAGTCTGTGTCTAGAATTATTTTTTAGATGAGCAATATTTTGGTATCAATAAAGCATAAAGTCCAATCATGGTTACTCTTTCAAATGTGACTTACTTGCATGGAGTAGTAAACTTCATATCAAATAGAGGTTGAAATGTAGTAACAATCACTTTGTATATTGCAATTATTAGCAAACTCAGCTAATAGTTTCAGCCCGCTACAGACAGGCAGGTCTGCCCATGCCCTACCAAGGTCCCCAGTCACGCAGAATACGCCGAATAATCCCACTGCACACAGGAAGGTCTGTGCATGCCCTACCGAGGTCCTGAGTCGCATGGAAGACACCGAATCACCCCACTGCAGACAGGCAGCCACCTGGTTCCATGCTACAAAGACGCAGAGGACACCAGACCACCAGACCAAGGTACTGAGTCCCACTGTTCCTGGCCCAGAAGTAGGGGCTTCTGAGCCATCATCCCACTGCTCCTGGTCCAGAGGAAGGGGCTTCCCGGTCACCATCCCTCCCGCTGCTCCGAGCCCAGAGGAAAGGCCTTTTGGGCCACCTTCTGTCCCACTGCTCCTGGCCGAGAGGAAGGGGCTTCCAGGCCACCATCCCTCCCACTGCTCCCAGCCCAGAGGGAGGGGCTTCTGAGCCGCAATCCCAGTGCTCCTGGTCGAGAGGAAGGGGCTTCCTGGCCACCATCCCTCCTGCTGCTCCTGGCCCCTGTCCCACCTCACCCAGCTCAGAGAAGGTAATCCATGCAGGCGCTAACAGCCCCCCACCTCAGTCGAAATGAGAAACACATAAATAAGTCTCAAAACCAGACTTCCAGATCACCTACAGCAACCCCAAAGGGAAAGGAGATGGAACACTCTGATACTCAACCACCTGGACCCACTGAACTGGCAACAAAAGGGGATCTGGAAAAAATGAAATCAGAAATAATTTCTCAGATAACAGGAGAAATTGTGCCCCTAGTGCAAGACATGATTAATAAATCTAGAGAGGAGCTCAGGAACATGATGGAATCCCAACATAAGAAACAAATGGAATCCATAAAACAGATGCAAATAGATTTCCAGGACATGAAAAACTCCATTGAAAGTCTACACAGCAGAATGAGCCAATGTGAGGACAGAATTTCAGATATAGAAGATAAGATTGCAATTAGCGATCAGGAAAAGAAAAATTGCTTCAAAATTATAAGGGAACATGAGAAATCAATCCAGTAGCTGCTAGATGATGCAAAGAAGAATAACATAAGACTGACTGGAGTCAATGAAGAAACAAGAGAGAGTGCAGATGACATAAAAAATCTCTTCACAGAAATAATGGCAGAAAACTTCCCAAGCAGGGGAAAAGAGCTTGACATACAGATAAGTAAGGCATATAGGACTCCAAATAGCCTTGAGCAAAAAAAATCTACACATAGGCATATAATTGTTAAGATTCCAGAAACACAACAGAAGAACAAAGTTCTCCAAGCAGTCAGAGAAAAGAAACAAATCACATACAAAGGAAAGCCCATCAGAATCACAGCAGACTTCTCAACACAAACCCTCAAGGCAGACAAGCTTGGAATGATGTATTTCAAACCCTAAAGGAAAACAGCCTCCAGACTGATGTACCCTCCAAAATTATCTTTCAAAATTGATGGGGAAATAAGATACTTTCATGACAAAGAGCACCTTAGGAACTTCGTGAACACCAAACCAGCACACCAAAGAATTTTACACAATATCCTAGGAACAGACATTGAGGAACACAACCCCAGGAAGCAAAGCGGAATAAACCCATCTGGCATGACAAGAAATTAAATGTAAAGGGGGAGAACACAACAAAAAGAAAAAGTCATGGCAATGACAAGTCAATACGTTTCAGTTATAACCATCAATGTTAATGGTCTCAATTCACCAATCAAAAGAAATAGACTGGCAGAATGGGTCAAGAAGCATAATCCAACAATATGCTGCATACAAGAAACACACTTAATTCAAAAGGAAACTCATAGACTGAAAGTTAAAGGGTGGAAAACAATACTGCATGTGACAGGAACCCGAAAAAAAGCAGGAGTAGCTATCCTCTTGGCAGATCAAGTAGATTTCAAACCAACACTGATGAAGAGAGACAAAGAAGGACACTACATCCTTGTAAAGGGAAGAATCCAAGAGGAAGAGATGACAATCATAAATATCTATGCACCAAACACTAGTGCACCCAACTATATAAAACAAATACTAACGGACATGAAAAGTCATATATACACTAATACAATTGTAGTGGGGGACCTCAACACCCCACTGTCACAAATAGATAGACCAACTAGACTAAAAACAAGTAATGAAATACTAGAACTCAATCGAACTCTTGAACAAATGAACTTAACAGATGTTTACAGAGTCTTCCACCCCACAAAATCAGAATACACATTCTTCTCAGCTGCACATGGGGCATTCTCAAAAATAGACCACCTACTCACACATAGAACATGTTGAAGTAAGTGCAAAGGAATTGAAGTGATCCCCTGTATCTTATCAGACCATAGTGTGATGAAATTGGAGATCCATAGCAAAAGAAACTCAAAAAATTTCATAAATATGTGGAAATTGAACAACACACTTCTGGATAATCAATGGGTCACAGAGGAAATTAAAGAAGAAATCAGACAGTTCCTTCAATTAAACGACAATGACAATACAACATATGGGAATCTATGGGACACAATGAAAGCAGTTTTACGAGGGAAATTCATAGCAGTGAATACGCATATTAGGAAAACAGAACGAGCCCAATTAAACAACCTGATGCTGAACCTCAAGCTTCTAGAAAAAGAAGAACAGGACAACCCCAAAGCTCATACAAGGGAGGAAATTATAAAGATCAGAGGAGAAATCAATGCAATGGAGACTAAGAGAATGATACAAAAAAATCAATGAAGCCAAGAGTTGGTTCTTCAAAAGAATCAACAAAATTGATAAACCCTTAGCCAACCTTGTCAGAAAAAGGAAAGAAAAGGCCCAAATCCATGCAATTAGGAATGAAAAGGGTGAAATTACAACAGACCCAGCAGAAATCCAGAGGATCATCAATACCTACTTCCAGAACCTATATGCCAATAAGATGGACAACACAGAAGAAATGGACAGATTCCTAGATACATATGAATTACCAAAGTTGAACGAAGAAGACCTAAAAATTCTAAACAACCCTATATCAACCAATGAAATTGAAAATGTAATTAAAAACTTATCAACTAAGAAAACCCCAGGCCCTGATGGCTTCACTGCTGAATTCTACAAGACATTTAGAGAGTAACTGCTGCCACTACTGTTTAAACTCTTCAATGAAATTGAAAGGGAAGCAATACTCCCAAATTCATTGCTGGAAGCAAGCATCACCTTGATCCCCAAAGCAGAGAAAGACCAACAGAAAAGAAGAACTATAGACCAATCTCACTAATGAACATAGATGCAAAAATCCTTAATAAGACAATAGCAAACAGAATGCAGAAGATCATCAAGAAGATCATACACCCTGATCAAGTGGGATTCATCCCAGGGATGCAGGGATGGTTCAATATACACAAATCAATCAATGTAATACACTATATCAATAGAGCCAAGGACAAAAGCCATATGATTATCTCTATAGATGCAGAAAAAGCATTAGACAAAATCCAACATGCATTTATCATAAAAACCCTACAAAAAATTGGAATAGATGGTCTCTACCTCAAACTGATAGAAGCCATCTATGAAAAACCAACAGCCAATATCATACTAAATGGTCAAAAACTGAAATCCTTCACACTAAAATCAGGAAAAAGACAAGGATGTCCACTATCACCACCCTTATTCAATTTAGTTCTGGAAACATTAGCCACAGCAATTAGACAAGAGAAAGAAATAAAAGGAATAAAGATAGGAAATGAAGAAGTCAAATTGTCATTATTTGCAGATGACATGATACTGTATATAGAAGACCCCAAGAACTCCACCAAAAGTCTTCTAGACTTAATAACCAAATTCAGTCAAGTAGCTGGTTACAAGGTCAACACACAAAAATCAATTGCTTTCCTCTACACCAACAACAGACTCACTGAGAGAGAAATAGGGCAAATAATTCCTTTCATAATAGCATCCAAAAAACTGAAATACCTAGGAATCACCCTAATGAAAGAAATCAAAGACCTCTTCTCTGAAAACTATAGCACTCTGAAAAGAGAGATTGAAGATGATATCAGAAAATGGACAGACATCCCCTGCTCCTGGGTAGGAAGGATTAATAGAGTGAAAATGGCCATACCTCCAAAACTGCTATATAGATTTAATGCAATTCCAATTGAGATGCCAGCAGCATACTTCATGGACCTTGAGAAAACTATCCAAAAATTCATTTGGAACAAGAAGAGATCCAGAATAGCAAAACCAATTCTAGGTAACAGAGACATGGCAGGGGGTATCACAATCCCCAACCTGCAACTCTACTACAAAGCTACTGTGATTAAAAACAGCATGGTACTGGCAAAGAAACAGACCTGAGGACCAGTGGAACAGATTAGAAGATGCAGAAACAACGCCAGACACACTCAGCCATCTTATGTTCAATAAAGGAGCCAAACACCCTCACTGGAGGAAAGATAGCCTCTTTAATAAATGGTGCTGGAAAAATTGGGTTTCAACTTGCCAAAGATTAAAACTAGACCTATATCTCTCGCCATGCACTAAACTAAAATCTAAATGGATTAAAGATCTAAATATTAAAATAGAAACGCTGAACTAGGTGGAACAGGGGTTGGTTAGAACTCTTGAAGACATTGGTGCAGGAAAAGATTTTATGAACAAAACCTCAGTTACCCGTGAACTAGCACAATCAAGAAGTGGTATCTCTTCTCATTAAAAAGCTTCTGCACAGCAAGAGAAACCACCAACAGAATGAAGAGACAACCCACAAGTTGGGAAAAAATCTTCACCTGCTGTTCCTCAGACAAATGTCTACTATCTTGAATCCATAAAGAACTTATAAAAATCTGACCTCCCAAATTTAAAGACCCAGTCCAAAAATGGGCATCTGAAATGAACAGACCTTTCTCAGGCAAAGAATTACAAATGGCAAATAAATATATGAAAAAATGTTCAATATCACTGGTCATTCGAGAGATGCAAATGAAAACAATGCTGCGATTCCACTACCCCAGAAAGAAAGGCTGCTATCATGAAATCAACCAATAACCAATGCTGGTGGGGCTGTGGGGAAAGAGGAACCCTGCTCCACTGCTGGTGGGAGTGTAGAGTAGTGCAACCACTGTGGAAATCAGTATGGAGATACCTCAAAGAACTAGGACTGGAAGTCCCATTTGACCCCGCTATTCCACTGCTGGGTATCTTCCCCAAAGAATTAAAAGAATCATACCACAGTGATATATGTGCACCCATGTTCATAGCAGCACAGTTTGAAATAGCTAAAACTTGGAAACAGCCCAAATGCCCATCAATTGGAGACTGGATAAAGAAAATGTGGGGTTTTTTTTAATAAAATGGAGTACTACTCAGCCATAAAAAATGAGAAATTAGAGACATTTATAGCTAAGTGGATGCACATTGAGGCGATACTCTTAAGTGAAATAAATAGGACACAGATGTGTAAATACCGAATAGTTTCTCTGGTGTGAGAAACTGAAAGTGTAAATAAGGACTAAAATGTATAATAGGTAATGTGAAATAGGAATAAAAGGGGCAAAGGGGAAGGAAGTGGGAGGGCTAGGGGAAAGGATAGAAGGGAATGGGATTAATATGAGAAAATGGAAAAATAGGAACAAAATCTTTGTGAATAGGGAGGACTGGAGGGGTTGAAGGGAGGGCTGGGCAAGGGTGAAAAATAAGAACCAAGAGAGACTATGTAAAGGTGCAAATTTCCAATGATAAATGTCATTATATTGTATACCTAAAATGTACCAATGATTAGAATGAATAATCAATAATGCAAAATAGGAAGAAAAGGTCCAAAGGGGTAGGGGTAGTGGGAGGGGCAGGGGAAAGGAAAGGAGGGAAAAGAAAAATGATGAGAAATGGAAAAAATGAAAATAAAGTCTTTGTAAATAGGGAAGGGTGGAGGGGGTGAAGGGAGGGCTAGGAATGGGGAAAAAATAAGAACCAAGATGCATTATGTAAAGGTACAATTCCCAATGAGAAATGTAATTGTGTTGTATACCTACGATGTGCCAATAAAAGAATTTAATAAAGTGCAAAAAAAAATTAAAACAACACTGAGATTCCATCTCACCCCAGAAAGAATGGTTATTATCAAGAAATGAAACAACAACAAATGCTGGCAGGGCTATGAGGAAAAAGGAACTCTTCTCCAGTGTTGTTGGGATTGTAGACTGGTGCAACCACTGTGGAAATCAGTGAGGGGATTCCTCAAAACACTAAAACTGGAGATTCCATTCAACTCAGCTATTTCCCTTCTTGGTACCTTCCCAAAAGAATTAAAACCATCATACCACAGTGATATAAGCACACCCATGTTTATAGCAGCATGTTTTGTAATAGCTAAATCTTGAAAACAGACCAAATGCCCATCAATTTGTGACTGGATTAAAAAGATGTGATTTTTTATACAATGGAATACTACTCTGCCATAAATAAGAATAAACTTGAGATATTTCTAGGTTAATGGATGCACTTTGAGACCATATTCTTAAGTGAAATAAATCAGATGCACATGTTAAAATATCACATTGTTTCTCTGGTGTGAGAAACCAAAAGTGTAAATAAGGTCCAAAATACACAATAGATATTGTGAAGTAGGGAGAAAATATTCAAATGGTAAGGGGAACTAGGGAAGGGGAAGAGGGAAAAGGAAAAGAAAAAAGATAACAGAAGGAAAAACTGGAAACAAAGCTTTTGTAAATAAGGAGGGGGAGAGGGGTTGAAGGGAGGGGAGAGGAATGGGAAAAAAAGAAGAATCAAGATATATCATGTGCAGGTACAAATTCCCTATGATGAATGTTATCACTATGTATATCTAAAATGTACCAGTAAAATTAATTTAAAAGGTAAATAAATAAAAGGTGTAGCATATGTTCAAAGTCTCAGAAGAAAAGAACTGATAGGACACAGAAGATGAAATATTCAAAGAAATAATGGCTGAAAGCCAATGAAAGACATAAACATACTGATATAGGAAGCACAACAAATACCAAGCCAGATAAGTACAACGAAATCAATGCCCAAGTGCAATTGTAGTGATAAGAACACAGAATTCAATACATGATTCAAAGCATCCAGAAGGCAATGTGAGAATGCCTACAAAAAGAAAGTTAAACAGAATACTTCTCAACAATAAGAGGCTGCACAGGAAGGAATAATATCTTCAGACTTAACCAAGAAAATAACTGCAAACCTAGAATTGAATACATAGCACAATTATCTTTCAAGAATTCGATAAAATAAGGGTATTCTCAAATGAATAAAATTTGAGAGTATTTATTGCCTTCAGACTTTGTACTGAAGGAATGTCTAAAAAGATTTCAGAATGAAAAGTTTGACCTCATGATAAAGATCTGGGATATAAGAAGGAATGGTGAGTAAAGAAATTGGGAAATGTACAGGTAATCTAAACAAACTCCAAGTCAAGTATGGTAGTGAATGTCTACAATCCCAGCACTCTGGAAGGCTGAGGGAGAAGGATCAAATTTCAGCCTGAGCAATTTAGAATTTAGAAAGACCCTGTATCAATATAAAAAAGAGCTAGGGATGTATTTCAGTACAAAAGCCCTGGGTTCAATCCTCATTACCGGAAAAAAAAGATATGAAGAAGGAAAATTAAAAGCAATTTAACTGATAAACATTGATACAAAAATACTAAACAACATTAGCACAACATCCAGCCCAGTATTTTAAAAAAAGATCTAGCCAGGCACAGAGGCACATGCCTGTAATTCCAGCACTCGGGAGGCTGAAGCAGGAGGATTGCTAAAAGTTTGAGACCAGCCTGGGCTACATAGTGAGTTCAGGGCCAGCCTGAACTACAAAGGGAGACCCTGCCTCAAAGAACAAAATTAATTAATTAATTAATTAATAAAAGATATCTTGTCCAATTTTGCTCTAAGCTAGGAATTCTGGGGAAATCAAACACTGGAATAAATGTAATTTACCACACTTAATATATTAAAGTAGAAAAACCATATGGTCTTGTCATTTCACTCAGAAAAGGTATGCAATAAAATTTAACATCTCTTCATGTTAAAATTTTTAACTGAACTCAGAACACAAGAGAGATTCCAGAGATGGATGAATAGCATGAACAAAGAATCTCCAGCAAACAGCATTTCAAACTATGAAATATGAAAAGCATGGGATGTTCACAATCATCAGTTCTACTAGATACTACATTGGAGGCCTTGGCAAAGAGCCTTTGTTTATTCCAGGCACTTGGCAATTTCTCCGTTGCATGGCTTGGCACATAAAAAGCAATCTTTCCACATATCTTAGTAACAGAACAACATACTTTATTTATTTAAGCCATCTTCCTTTCTGAGATCCTATAAAACACATGCTGGTTATCAATTTAATTTTGTTTTGTATATTCATTTACATTATCATACTTGCTATCAAATATTTTGAATAACAGCCTTGTTTGTATGCAAAAAAAAATTGCAAATAGCCTCTTCTACCCTTAGCAGTCTCTTTCCTCTAGGAGACATTTTTCATTCTTTCTTAAAATGGCAGGAAATACAAGTCTCCTTATAACAAACATTGCAAGAAGTTGGCTGCAGGCATAATTTCATTTGTCCACACTCTGCCCACCTCACACAACTCTTGGTGATTGAGTACTCACTATAGTTCATCTTTACTGATGGCTCACATTTTCCATAAAGCACCTGCACATTTTTCTTTACATAAGACAAGCACCCTACCTGCAAGTAGGGTGTCATTTTAATGATGCTATTTGCTCAATTGGAAAATCCAAATTTTCTTTCATATGCCTTTAATTCACATCATAAACAGTTCCACTTCCACAGCTGGCTTTTCTAATATATAAAGTAATAAGAAAGTAACTGGCAATCAATGTTAAGGAAAGGAACTGTTTAGATCATGCTTGGCCATTCTTTTTTCTGGTGTTTGATGATTATGTCATTATTTACTGTTGCTAAGGTGATTTGCAAGAATGCTGTTTTAGAATACTTGATGTCTGAATTTGGGGCTCTCATTGTTTTAAATCACCCTACTTCTAAATGAAATTAATTTGACACTGGATCATTTCATCAATTATACCTCTGGCAAGTTAATACAAACCACTTACATTCTGGCAATAATAAATGAGTTGTTGGCCAACCCACTGCAGAAAACAACATTCACCCACTTAGAAATAAACAACCTTACTCTATCAAAAAATTGAAGTAGTGTTGTATAAGGAAAATTGAAAAAATGAAGGTTATCTATTCATAACACCATGTAATTGTTTAAAGAAAGTCAAAATATGATGAAGCCCAGACAATTCCAACCATTGGTAACAGTATAAATTGCTACCTCAGATCAGAGGGCAATGAGCAATATATGTCAAAATAGTAAATGAACATATCTTTTATGTCACTGAAAACAACAGAGACATATTCTTGCTAAATTAATTTTTAGAACGTATTGGAAGAATAAGGAGTAACTCATATTAAAAGAAAGGCTAAATTACAAAGTCTCTGGAAGAAAAGTGTTCAGGAAAGTCAGTGAATGGCATCCCGCTGATGGGAGAAGAAGTGGAATCCAACAGAGCAGTCAGTAGATCACAGAAGTTTCAGGGGAGTTTATAAAATGTGATATTGTTTATGTAAAAATTGCAAAGATGTACACTGAACAGAAAATGTTCATAAGATCTGATCAGAGCCCACTATTCTATTAAAATATGTACAGTAAGAAGAGCTCTTCCCCTACCTTGGGGAGAAACTCAGGCAAGGCAATGACTCTTGTGAACTGGCAAATACTAAGTACAGGTATGGTCCTTTTATGTCTTAAACTCAGTGTCAGTTTGGTAACCAAAATGTCTACTCTTATATAATGATAAAATTCAAAATTTAATATAAAATTAAATTTTTTCCCAACTCCCGGCTACAGCCTGCTGCACCCAGAAACATACAGATGTTTAAGGCTCCTTCTTCTGTCTTCCCCACTTGACTTCCAGCCTGATGGCTTCTGGCCTTCTGGGGTCAAGATCAGAGAAGGAGTACGACCAGATCGGCTTGACCAGCGCCAGCCCGAGCCACGTGGCCGCCATGAACATTGCCTTCCCCTCAACCTGGTCATCCCGCCCATGCCGCCGCCCGGTTTCTTCGGACAGGCCAACGTGCCTGCAGCAGGCCGGGGTGCTCGAAAAAGCAAGACCAGTCGTGGGGACCCCCAGAAGAACCGCTTCGGGCTCCGTGGGCCCAGCCAGACCACCCTCCCCAGCAGCCAGGCCAGCCAGGACGTGGCTTCGCAGCCCTTCTCGAAGGGGGGGCTGACGCAGGGCTACATCTCCGTGAGCCAGCCCTCCCAGATGAGCCAGCCCGGCCTCTCCCAGCCGAGCTGTCCCAGGACAGCTACCTGGGTGATGAGTTTAAATCACAGATCGACGTGACGCTGTCACAAGACTCCACGTACCAGGGAGAGCGGGCTTACCGGTACGGCGGGTTGACAGGGCTGTCCCAGTACTAGAAGGTGGCGGCGGAAGAGCTAAGCTCCGTGACTTAGTGCATCAGCATCTTATTCTGGGTAATAAAAAAGAAAAATAAATGGATACTTGTTTTCCTCTGCTAAAACTGAAGCACCACTGTGTGAGCAACAGGAGAGGGAGAGGAGCAGCCGAGGCAGAGGAGCCGAGCAGCGAGTGCCCCTGTGGACACGAGGCAACGGGAGCTGCGCAAGGTGGCGCTGCAGGAGCCCGCCAGGCCCTGCCCAGCCTGTCGCCCGGAGGCAGAGGCGGAGGCGCAGCTCCCGCACGCCTGGGCCCGCGACCAGGCGGAGGGAGAAGCCCTCATCTCAGAGGGCCCTTTCTCTGTCTCTCTCTCTGTCTCTCTCTCTGTCTCTCTCTCTGTCTCTCTCTCTGTCTCTCTCTCTGTCTCTCTCTCTCTCTCTCTCTCTCTCTCTCTCTCTCTCTCTCTCTCTCTCTCTCTCTGTTTCTTTTCTCTTTTATTGAGAGGAGACTACGCTTTAGCAGGAAAGAACTTCGCATTTCTGTGCCCTAGCAGGCTCCTGGTGGTGGCCATGCCAGCCGGGCCCGAGGAGCACGGCTCCTAGACTGCCCAGGTCCCCTGGCCTGCATTCTGAGGGGGGTCATTTAAAGAAAATACAGTGTTTGGGGTTTTTCTGTTTGTTTTTTGAAAGATTTTTCAAAGAAGTACTGAAAACTTCTTTTCTAAGTTTGTGTCTAAGATCTTAGTGGTGGACCTGGGAGTAGCGAGCAGCTTCCAGAAACGAGGCTTCAACAGGCAGCACCTGGAGCCGGAGCAACGCTGACCGTGGTCTCAGGAGGATGTTGGAGGCTTCGCTTCAGGGGCTTCACGCTGTGGGCAGTAGCGGGCCCTGAAGCCGAGTCTGCCTCCGAGGACTCAGGAGATCGGCTGCCCCCGCGTCGCCATGGACTTGCCGGGCCCTGGCCGCCGCTCGGAAGGTGCTCAGCCCACTGCACCCTCAGCCAGGACAGGCGGGGCAGGAGGGCGCCGACCCCTGGCCAGTGAATTTTGTCCCTTAGGAAGTGGTGGAAGGTGGCAGCCAGAGGGCTGGCCCCATCCCCGCAGGCACCCAGTCCTGTGCTGGCCACATGCTCGCCCCTGGCAGCCCAGCGCCTGCCGGCCCAGCTTGCCAACTGAGGGTTTGTGCTGAGGCGGCTCTGCCGAGGGGGCCGGAGCAGTCGCTCCTCTGTGGACAGGCGCAGGGCACAGGCAGCGAGGGTGAGAGCTGCTCCCTGCATGGGGTCCTCTTCCCCAGACCTCGGCCCCAGCCTCCCCTTCCTGCAGCCTCCGTTCAGCTGACAGGACGCACAGGGACGCGCCGGCCGCCTGCTATGGGCAAGGACGCTTCCATCCGCAGGCTTTTGGTTCCCTTTCGAAGGCCGCTAGAGGCAGCCTGGCTAGGCCCCACCATGCCCGCCCGCCCGCTTTGCCTCTGCTTGTACCCTTTGCTTTGCCCTCCACCTTCCCGGCAGCAGTCACCCTGAGTTTTACCAGTCAACAAGCATCCGTACCAAGGCAATGTAACTTGATTTTTAGTCAATTTGTTTTAAGCTCTTTGTCACCGATAAAATCTTAATAAACAGTTCCTGCCTTTAAAAACATGAAAGAAAAAGATCAGGAAGGAGTGAGAGGAAGGACATGAGAAGGAGGAAGTTCTCACCCAACTGGGAACGTTCTAGACTGACCTCCCACCTTCTCATGGGTGCTTTTCTGGGTGCTTTTCTGGGTGCTTTTCGTAGTTCTTTGGAGGCCTACTTGGCAACTGTAGAACAGAATCTTACATATGTTGGCAAAGGGTTTTTTATTTCAGATAACTGACCCTTTCCTCACAGTTTCTTCGGGTGTCTAGTCCATGTGGGCTCTCTGGATAACTTCATTAGAATTTGGACCCATTGGACTCTTTTTGGACTTCCAATCTCCAAAACTGTTAGAAAATGAATTTGAGGTCTTCAGCCACTATGACTGTGGGAATTTGTTACAGCAGCAATAACAATCTCTAGTCCCCTGTATTTCTCAGGCCCCTTCCCTGTAGCTAAGTGGAGCAAAGTGACTGAGTTGTAGCCAGTAGTGTGTAGATGAAAGTGGTATGCATTACTCCTTGTCCTGGCCCCTCTCAGAACATCCACAGGAACTTCCATGCCTTTTGGTGGTCGGCCTGCAGAATGGTTACCCAGAAGAAGGTTCTGAGCCAACAGTTAGAAGGGTCCTAACACAACCCTTGCCCTGACTGCATTATACTCTGATATGCACAAGAAATGTGCCTTATTATATACAGTAAGTTCCTAAAATATTGGAGCTACTTGCTAAAGCAGCTAGTATTTAATCTACTTAGACTAACACAGAATTCCACTTCTCAAATGGTTAGAAACACATAAGAATGGACTCCAGTTAAGCTTGACCCCATGACTTTATGCCAGCTCATATCCTGATTTGCTTCCCAATAACTTAAATATTTATTGTAAGTAAATCTATAAATGGTCTCCAAAACCTAAAGTTTTGGAACTGGAAATGAGTTAGTTATTCATCTCATGTTCTTCTATTACAACCACCACTGACCTTCATTATTCATAGATTCCAATTTTCTAATTTACCTGCTTTACTATATTTATTTGTAACCTTCAAATGAGTGCTGATTGCATTTTAAAGGACATTCTTGGACATGCATAGAGTAGTAAAAAATCTGTATATCCCACCTGGCCTTCTCATTTCAGTTTTTGTTCTGTAAAGTATCCTTTTCATATTTTTTTGCTTCTTTTTGGTGATTTCACTATTAAAATGGTCCCTAAACTAGGCATGGTGGTACTCACCTGTAATCCCAGCACTCAGGAGGAGGATGCAGGAGGATGACTCAAGTTCAAGGCCAACCTGAACTACACAGTGAGAGCTTGTCTCAAAAAAATAAGAAAAAACAAATCCCCAAGTATGGTGCAAAGCCACAATTAGCCGTCCTAAATGTAAGAAGGCTATGATGTGTCCCCAAGAAAAAAAATACGTGTTGGATAAATTCAGGCATGAATTATAGTGCTGTTGATAATGAGTTTTTGTTAATAAATCAACAATGTATATTAAACAAGGGTCTCTAAACAGACACACACGATTTAGAATAGGTTATATATTGATTGGTTAATGAAAATATTGTGATCAGAGGCTAGCAAGACACTAATTCTGTATTTCCCTTATGAATATTTGTTAATTCAGTGTTCATAGCAAACTTACTGACTGCAATTACCATGAAGAATGAAAATCAGCTGTACTTTACTTGTTGACAGTTTGAAATTTGGGAAAATATGACCTATTCTTATTTTTTAATTTATAATAAAGAATCTACATCCTCCCTAGGAAATACCTCCCATTTCAGACCTTCAACACTAATCACTACACAAATGGTTGTATTCCCTGCCTCGGTCTTCCCTTTGAGTTTAGCTCCACTTTAACTTCCTCACAGATATTTCCATTCAAATGTCCTGTCATATTGTTAAAATCCAAATGATGATGTTCCATAAATTTTTCAAAGTCAACTCCAACCTCTTACCCATAACCATTATCTTTTCCTATTTCTCTTAATGGACTTCCATTCTCCAAAATTTAGGCACAAAATTTCTGGCACCTTACCTAGCCAATCCATCAATTTTGATTTGTAGAACCTCACAATCCCCTTCTTTCCATTCTTGTGACTCCACCCTAATCAGGCTCTTCTCAATTCATACCTAAGTAAGTGCAATTGATGTCTAGCCAGTATCCCATATCCATTTCTAGTTTTCCAGACATTCTGTACCTTAGTATAAGATTGATTTTCCTAAAATACTTTTTATAACATATGTCTGATATTACACGTGCTTCCTCCTCCCTTAGCTTTACATACTGTTCACCTGGTCTAGCTCCAAACTTGCACATCAAACAGATATTTGGTCATCTCTTCTATGAGTTCCTCAAGCTGAACATGTTCAAATCAACTCCATTATCTACCCTCAGTATTCTTCCCATGTGACTGGGCAGAGATTGTCAGCTGATGACAAAACCCACTTCTACTGTCACTAATAAATATAGGATAAAGGTTTTTTAAAGTTCTATAAAATTTTTATGTTTATTATTTAAAGATTAGCTTTGAAAGTACATTTAATTGGGCCTACTTTGTACCAGACACTAATAATAAGGTAAAGTAGATAATAATTATCTACATTACATTTTTAACTCTTTAGGAAAATAATTATCTACACTATATCACTTATCTTTATGAGATTCCATCATTATTTCCATTGTATGGATGAAAAAACTGAGGCTCAGAAACAATCCATTTTGATGCTGTAATATTCAGTTGCACTCATTCCCAGTGATGGAGATCTGCACTATGCATGTATGTCCATGAATTCTGTGCCCTGGCTATGTCCATCCACCAACTCCAAGCCAGCTCTGCATTTTGTTTGCCCTAAACATGGAGCAGTAGAGGCACCAACCTCCCTACCTACATGATCATAGATGAAGCAAATGCCCTGAGAGAGAAGAGGCACCAACAACAAATCAACTAATCCAATAGTGGGCAAGGCTAATGCCTGAGGAGAGAAAGTAAGCCCAGAGGATCAGCAGACCAAGAAAGAAAATATAAATCTGACCAGCAGTGCTAGACCCAAGAAAATCCCACCACTACTGTAAACTACAAAAACAGCATGGGGTTTTTTACTCCACAAGTGTATCTTTCATGACATGACATAGTTGGAGAAGAAACCCAGTCCAGCATGCGCCATATTGTGAAAGAGAATTGAAGCCAGCTCCTTCTTTGGAAAAGTTGTTTAAAATTGAGACACAGAAAAACTAGTTTCCAGGATTACCCTTCCACAGTGACTGGGTGGGAGCCAGCTGCAGAGAGGGTACGGACTAGACATAGACCCCCTGAGAAATTTAAGCTCAGGTCAGGAAAGACATGGGCACTCCCCTCCATAGTGAAAAACCAGGCCGAGTGAGTGTGGCTTTCAGAGGAGGCTAGATCTGAAAGTATTGGCATTAAGTTCAACAGTCTGCTTTAACCCCTGCCTCATAGCCTACATACAACCAAAACCAGAGGGCTGATCACTTTTCCCATCTACCACCAAGAACAAGGACACATCTCAGTTGACCAGTTGCCACAGTCTGGGGTGCACAGATAGAGGGCCTCTGGAGCAGGGAGTGTTCATCACAAACTCAAGACCACAAAGTTAAGCTGAGAAAATCCTGACCTGCTGGATCTCAAGATCCTGGAAAGAAACCACTCATTCAAAAAAATAAAGGAATTTTTTTTTTAACTAATCGTTTTCATTCTTTCTACTTCATTAGTTTTTTGAGAGGTTGGAGTTTTTTCTACTTTCTTCTTTTTCTTTTTCTTTGCTCTTCTTAATTCTTTTTTCCTTCTTATTTTTCTCTTTTCTTTATTTTGTTCTTTTTTCTCTTTTTCTTTTTCATTCTTTTCTATTATTGTAATCTAACACTATTAATTTCTTTAAACTTCCCCATAGGATCCTCAATCTCTACTTTCTTTCTTTCCTCTCATCTTCTATTGATTAATATTTCAAATTTTATTTTTCTTATTCTCTAGTTCCCTAACCCCTCTATCTTTACTACTGTAACCACTAAGGCTTATGACTTTTTAAGACACTTAGTGGTGCTATTACTGTTGAATATTCCTCTATTGTTAGTGTCTCGTTTTGTTGATATTTACTCTATGTCAATATTTGGTTTGTATTAGTGTTTATAATATAATTATAGATCTCTTTTTCATAGTTAAGGAAGGGTAGTCATGTTGTTAGGGTATGTCAGTATCCAGTTTGTCTTTATTGTTGCGGGTATTGCTACCATAGTCAAGGTGTCATAGTTCTTGCTATCAACTGGTTTTCTCTGTGTATCAATATTGATTGCCTTTGCATCATTAGTAATACTGTGGCTCATTCTCAGAGAACTGCATACTGGGCCAAATACACTGCAGTGTCCTCTTCCAAATAAATGGAAGTGGTTGGATCCTTGGACAAATGAGAAGCTACTGAATAGCAAAGGAAACAACCAACAGAGAGAAGAGACAACCCACAGAGTGGGAATAAATTTTTCCCAGCTATTCCTCAGACAGTGGACTAAATCTAGAATATATAAAGAACTCAAAAAATTAGACTCTCCAAAATAAAAGACTCAGTTAAAAAATGGGCAAATGAAATGAATAGACATTTCAAAGAAAAAATACAAATGGCCAAAAAATAAATAAGAAAATGTTAAGCATTGCTGGCCATTAGGAAAAAAATGCACATTAAAACAGTACTGAAATTTCATCTTCAGAAAGAATGATTATCATCAAGAACTCAAATAACAACAAGTGCTGAAGAAGCTGCAAGGAAAAAAGGAACCCTTCTACATTGATGGTGGTATGAAAATCTGTATGGAGTTTCCTCAAAAAATTAAAACTAGGGCCGGGGATTTAGCTTAGTGGTTCTGCCGCCTGCCTCGCAAGTGCAAGGTCCCGAGTTCGATCCCCGGTACAAAAAAAAACCAAAAAAACACAAAAACTTAAAACTAGAAGTTCCATTTGACCCAGCTATTCCCCTTTTAGGTATCTTCCTGAAAGAATTAAAGACATCATATTACAGCAATACATGCATACCTATGTTTATAGAAGCACAATATATAATAGCTAAATCTTGGAAGCAACCTATATGTCCATCAACAGGTGAATTGATGAAGAAAATGTAGTATTTATACACAATGGCATACTACTTTGCCATAAACAAGGATAAACTTGAGTCATCTGTAGGAAAATAGATGAGCTTAAAACCACATTAAAAGAAATAAATCAGATACACAAGCTTAAATATTGCATTCTTTCTCTTATATGAGAAACTCAAAATATAAAGAGCAAAATAAAAGATAGATTATAGGACATAAGGAGGTAGATCCTTTTCAAATGGGAAGGAGATCAATAGATGGAGGGAAAGGGGGAGGGAGGGAAGAGGGAAAGGATGAAAAAATAATTGAGATGTGTTATGTACATGTTCCACCTCCCCACAAGGAATATAATCATTATGTACTGAAAACATGTACTATAAAGAATAAAAACTGAGCCATTCTTTCTGGGGTGAGGTGGAATCTCAGCGAGATATTTTTTTTTATGTAATTGAGTACTATTCTGCCATGAAGAAAGGTAAACTTGAGATGATTCTAGGTAGATGGATATATCTTGAGACCATACTCTTAAGTGAAGTGAATCAGATGCACATGTTTAGACATTGTACTGTTTGTTGGTGTGAGAGATACGAAGGATAAATCAGGTCAAATTTAGATATTGGGAACTAGGAAGGAAATGTTCAAATGAGAGGGGAACAATGGAGGAGAGAGGGGGAAGGGAAAAGAAAAAAGATAATAGAAGGAAAAAAGGGAAACAAAGCTTTTGTGGGTGGGGAGGGAGGAGGAGTTGAGGGGAGGGGAGGGAATTAGGGAGAGAAGAAGCAAGATATATCATGTACAGGTACAAATTCCCTAGGATGAATGTGTTCATTATATGTATCTGAATTACACCAATAAAATTAATTTTAAAAATCCAGGAAAGAAAAGAATCACAAAATTTTGTGGCTCTCTAAGGGTAAATCCACAGCACTGTATTATCAGAGAAAATGCCTCCTTTATATGCAAAAGACCCCTCAGCACTGTGCCCACCACATGCACAGTATCAGTGCACACATGTTGATTTAAAAGTGAAAAGTGTCACCAGTGCCTGATATCACAGAAAGTTGCCCTAGTTTTGCTGTTTCTAAATAGCACATTGAATCAGGCAGGATGGTGTGTGACTGCAGTCCCAGCACTCTGGGTAACTGAGGCAAGAAGATCCCATGGTGGAGTCCAACACCATTAATTTGGTGAGTAAGTGAGACCCTTAGTAGGTATCTGGGAAAGAAAATGGCTGGGGATATAGTTGACTCTGGAGATGCAAAGTACAAGCCCCAGTAATACAGAAGTAAAAAACTAAAAGATGGCACATAGATAAAAGGATTCATAAATACTTAGATAAAAATAATAAAATAAGTAGCCACTGATTTACTTAGTATGAAGAAAAAGATAAGCCACTGAGTCTTCTTATTAGAGGGGAGACACAGGTTGTGGAACTCCAAGACATGACCTCACTTCCTTGGCAACATCTCCAATCAGAACTTGGAACCCTTGCTAACAGGCATCACAATCTAGTAACAGGCATCACAATCTAGTAACAGGCATCACAATCTAGTAACAGCCATCTCCCGAGCTCACTTGGCCGGAGATGGTCAACAGCGAACATGCTGAGCTGCTTCTCCACTTCGAGAGGCCGCAGCCTCAGGACCCCAGGCAGAAAGAGTATCTGTGAAAGATTAAGAATATGGCTGACTCCATCCAGACCCTGCAGGCCATACTGGTGCAGCCGCATGACTGCCACAGTCACCCCAGCGAAGGTCTCCCCGGGAGTGAGCACCAGTGACCTACCACAATCAAGGTACCCCTGTGAAGTCCTCCTAGGACCAAATACCAATGGCACAGAAACTGGGAAGAGTGCAGGGCAAGTATCACCAGGCCCAGAAACATCCAGCAGCTCTGGGCAGGTCTCCCCAGACCTGGGCACAAAAAACCTAGAGAGTCAAAGTCCAGGGAGGGAGACCGAAGTCACAGCCACTGGCCTCCGAGAGACACTGAGAAGCCTGGTGTATATCCACCCAGGCCTGGCCGCTGCTATTGGAAATAACTTCACAGAGAGCCTTGCAGGATTGCGGCCACTGTGGTCCCTGCAGGCAGTCAGGCCGCTCTCATTCTCCGGGCCCTGCCTGCCTGTTTTCCTGGGCAGCCAACCCATCTATGGTCCCTGCTACCCGGGCACCTCCACCACCCACACCTCTACCCAATCAGCCCTGATTTTAGGAAGAGACACCATGACAAGGAATTGCATCTCCTTTGAGGGCCTGTGTGATAAAGATCGAGATGTGTGGTGTTTGGACAATAAACAGCTTTTCACCACACACTGGGTAGAGGAGGAAGGAGACCCGTATACTGTGGCACCTCAGTTGGAATTAGAAGAAGCCATTAGGCTTTCTGAGCTCAAGAAGGATTCTGAGCTCCTAAATCATGCATCACCTCGTATAGCAGAACATCCTAAAGTGCCTTGTCCACGAGAAGAGAAATCCATCCACCACAGAGGTGCAGGCTGCTGGAAAAAGCTGTATTGTGTGAATGGCCATGCTTTTCAGGCCAAATGCTTCAGCAGGAGAGCTCTCTGTGCTGTCTGCACAGACCGTGTAGGGGGACTTGGCCGCCAGGTATATAAGTGCACCAACTGCAAACTCTTGGTTCACAAGAACTGCCACAAACTTGTCACAATTGAATGTGGGCAGCATTCTTTACCATCAGAGACCATGGTGCCAGTCAATCCATCATCCACGGCTTCAGACCCTGCACACAGAGTGATCCCACATAACCTTTCAACTCACGAGGCTTTAGAACAAGTTGATGAAGAGAATGAGGCAGGGAACACTGGGGAAAGTGGCAAAGCTTCATCTGATTTAGGTCTTGAGGACTTTGATTTGCTCCGTGTGATTGGCAGAGGAAATTATGTGAAAGTACTGTTAGTCTAACTGAAAAAATCAGATCGTATGTATGCCATGAAAGCAGTGAAGAAAGAGGATGTCAACACTGATTGGGTACAGAGAGAGAAGCACGTTTTACAGCAGGCGTCCAGTCATCCTTTTCTTGTCAGACTACATGCTTGCTTCCAGACAGAAAGCAGACTGTTCCTTGTTCTAGACTATGTCAATGGGGGAGATCTACTGCATCATATGCAACAACAAATAATGCTTTCTGAAGAACATGATGGGTTTTACTCTGCAGAAATCAGTTTAACATTCAACTATCTTCATCAGCGAGGGATGCTTTACAGAAATTGGAAATTGGAAAATGTATTACTGGACACAGAAAGAAGGGCACATTAAACTCACCGACTATTGCGTGTGTAAGGCAGGCTTACAGCCAGGAGATACAACCAGCAGTTTCTGTGGCACTCCTAATTTCATGGCTCCAGAAATGATAAGAGGGGAAGATTACAGTTTCAATGTGGACTGGGGAATCTTGGCATACTGATGTATCAGATGATGACCGGACAGTCTCCATTTCACCTTTGTCACAGCTTTGATAACCCTTATGAAAACTCAATCGATTATCTCTTGCAAGTAATTTTGGAAAGAGAAATTTTCATACCTCATTGTCTGTCTGAAAAAGCTGCAAGTGTCCTTGAGAGATTTTTAAACAGGGACCCAAAGGAACGATTGGGTTGTCATCCTCAAAAGGGTTTTGCTGATGTTCAGGAGCATCCTTTTTTTCAAAATGTTGACTGGGACATGATGGAGGGAAAGCAGGTTGTACCTCCCTTTAAACCGAATATTTCTGAGGGATTCGGTTTGGACAACTTTGATCCTCAATTTACTAATGAGCCTGTCCAGCTCACCCCAGATGATAATGACATCGTGAGGGAGATTGATGGATGTGAATTTGCAGGTTTTGAGTATATCAGTCCTCTATCCATGTATGAAAAAGAATGAGTCTGATCCTCATTTTTCAACTATGTATTTTGGTTAGGTTGCCATGTAATGCTTGCAAAAACTTGTTACCAGCCTGCATAGAATTAACCATTTCAGAATTGTCTAGAAGCTACTTTTAATTTATTGTCTTGAAGTTATGTTTAGATGCAATACTTGATTCTTATCGTCTATAGTAGAGAATATAAAATATTTTGTTCATACATTTGATTTTTATGAACTGATTTAAATAACAATGAGACAATTGCTTGTCAACCACACTTGTATACACATTCCATTTGTTGAGTGAGACATAATGCCTAATAGTTTTTCTTTTTACTTATGATACAAGAAAACAATTTGTCTTTTAAGTAGAATGTCTTACCTATGCTAGTTTCTCTCCAAACCGTATTACCTGTTCTTTTGGGGCCTAGTTTATGTAGTTTTCAGGGAAATCCAAAAAATAACAATTTTGAATAAATCCACAGAAAACACATATATTATAGTTCTATCTCCATAGTTAAAGTTTTTTATTTAATAGGATAACATGAAATTCATAGTTGAATTCATGTCAAGGGAGAGTTCTTCACACTATTTTTATTAAAATAAGTAGGTAGCAATTTATTATTTAAAGAGTTTCCAGATATAGCATCCCTCTGTTTTAGTACTATTTTTATGCAAAAGGAAAGTAACCATCCTCATCTAAATAAGTCACAATGGTACAATCTTAGTCAAATTTAGTTTTAGGTAAGATGAGTAGTTTTAAATATAGAATCATTAAAAATTTGTTGGCATTTAATAAATTATGTTTATTTTTTTAGATGCTGCATTTTATTTGAAATGTAACTTTTCCAAAGCATATATCGTCTTTTCTTCAAATAACTAAGTATGAACATAATGACAATATCAAAGGAAAATATTTTTAGACATTCACCTGTTCCTTTCTAAGGCATATATGTTTCTCTTAATGCCTGGAACTTGTTTTAAAACAAAAGGCAGTCTTTGCAACATAAAATTATAGAGAATTCTAACATGTCTTAGAAATATGTTTATGATCTTGCTTTTAAGTGTTGCTCTTTGCCGTAGGGCATTCAGAATATAGAATAATCACCCAGGTGTTTGTTTAACATGTTTATTGCTGAGCTCACATTGCAATTCTTTTGGGCCTTTTGACCTCATTTTGAGAAACACTTTCTTCAAGTTATTCTTTTGTCCTCTGATTAAAGAGTAGAAAGTGTATGCATAGTATACAATTTTAAGATGGTATAAGCAGCAATTTACAATGTTATAAACATTTTTGAACAAATTTTAATCGAATAACTTCATTAGATATCTTCCCTGTTTCCCCAACAAAATCTTATCAGTTTTCTATCAACAATATACAAATGATAAGCACTTTTCTTTTATGAAGTTCTAACTTTTAGTTCGGATGGTCTTTTGTTTTTAAAACTTTGTAGTAGTAAGATTGACTGTGTGTATTTTATGCAGAATTTCATTACAAATATGTTTTTAACTATGTTCTATTCTTCGCAGTCTTTAAGTGTCATGCCAATTCTCTTCAAATTATATAGAAGTTCTCTCCAAATACTCACCAAGGGAATGAGGCAGTTTAAGTCAGAATGGTTGGCATTTTGGTATTCTGAAAATAATTTATTTTGCATAACCCTGTGGTCAGATCATTTTATGCATATGCAGCCTGGATTAAATTTCAACTACTCTGTTCAGTGCTGATACATTTACTTCATAAATTTGTTTTGTTTTGAATTTGTCATGTAGAATACTGCCTTGTTCATCATAATGTAATCTGTATTTGTGTACCTTCTTTTTCATGTTAAAAAAAACCTTAAATAAAACATTTAATACTCATCAAAAATTGAAATACTGTGTGCTTCTTGATTGACACATCTCCTTGAGTCAAGTAATGAGTATCCATAATATTTCATTTATTGTTCCCATGATTTTCTTCATTGTTTTCAAAATACCTACATATATACCCTTAAAAAAGACTATGTAGTTTATTGAAATGGACCAAAAATCTAACTATTGGGCCTGGTATTTATCTCAGTGGCACCGTGCCTGCCGTGCAAGTGCAAGGTCCTGCGTTCAATCCCTGGTACCAAAAAAAAACAAAAAACAAACCGCAACAATCTATTAAAACAAAAACACTAAATCTGATGGAACATAGAATAGGTAAAACTCTTGAAGACATAAGTGTAGGCAAAGACTTTATGAACAAAACCCTGATCACGGAGCAAATATTACAAAGAATCAAAAACTGGGATCACATCATACTAAAAAGCTTTTGCACAGCAAAAGAAACTACCAACAGAGTAAAGAAACAACTCACAGAATAGGAAAACAATTTTACAAGCTATTCCTCAGACAAGGGACTAATATCTAGAATATATAAAGAACTCAAAAAAGTCAGACCCCCCCCAAATTTAAAGACCCAATCCAAAAATGGACCTTTGAAATGAATAGACATTTCTCAGATGAAGAAATACAAGCAGCAAATAAATATATGAAAAAAATCTTCAACATCATTGGTCATTCAAGAGATGCAAATTAAAACAACACTGAGATTCCATCTCACTCCAGAAAGAATGGTTTTTATCAAGAAATCAACCAATAACAAATGCTGGTGGAGCTGTGAGTAAAATGGAACCCTGCTCCACTGTTGGCTGGAGTGTAGACTGGTGCAACCACTGTGAAAATCAGAGTGGAGATTCCTCATAAAACTAAAGCTAGAGGTTCCTTAACCCAGCTATTCCACCTCTTGTTATCTTCCTGAAAGAGTTAAAAGTATCATGTTGCATTAATTGGATACTTATGCTTATAGCAGATAAATGTGTAATAGCTAGATCTTGGAAACACTCCATCAAAAAATGAAGGGATAAGGCAAATGTGGTGTTTATATACAATATAGTGTTACACTGCCATAAAGAAAGATAAACATTTGCCATTTGTAGGAAAATGAATGCACCTTTAAAACAGAATTTTAAGTAAAATGAATTGGACAAACATGTTTAAATGTCGCATTGTTTCCCTTGTGTGAGAAACCTAGAGGGTAAATAAGGACCAAAATGTATTAAAAAAAGAATAAAAACTGAAAAATAATATCCAGTTGTAAAGAAATTAAGTCTAATCACAGTCAACATTAGCGAGCTTCAATACCTAAAATTATTTCAAGAATTCTTAATGATGAAAGGAGATTTTTTTTTTGCTTAAATTCTTTTATTGATACATTTTAAGTATACAATACATTCACATTTATCATTGGGTGCTTGTACCTGTACATGATGTATCTTGGTTCTTATTTTTTCCCCATTCCCTATGCTCCCTTCCCTATTTACAAAGACTTTGTTTCCATTTTTTCCTTTTCTCATAATGTTTCCTTTCCCTTCTTTCCTTTCCCCTTCCCCTCCCACTTTCCCTATCCCTTTGGACATTTTCTTCCTATTTCAAATTATCAATTATTCATTTTAATCATTTTAATGAAAGGAGATTTTTGTACAGATACCTAGTGCTACATTATAGATACAAAATATTTTGTAGAATTATGACAAGAGGAAAAAATTCTTCATTTCAAATATTGTGGTCTATCAGTAATAGCCTTGAAGCACCCACCTTTAAAACAGAAGCAGTCTGTCTCCTCCTCTTCCTTCTTCTCTAGTACTGGGGTTTGAAGCCACGGTTCTCACATCAAGCTACATCCCCAGCCCTGGTTTCTTTTTGTTTGTTTTGAGACAGGGTCTCACTAAGATGCCCTGGGCTCAAACTTGTAATCTTTCTGCCTCAGCCTCCCAGAGTACTGGGATTACAGGCATGCACCAGCACATCTAGCTCAGACTGTCTTTTATGTCCACTTCCAGAACAGTCGCCAGAGCAGTGGCTAAGCACAGACCACCAGGCTACTTGGGTCAGTATTACAGGTTCTCATTGATGCATTATGACCTTGGCTAAGTTATTTAATTTCTCTTGTACTTCAGTTCCCTCACTTGTTAAGCAATAAGAATAATTCCTTCCTTGTAGAATTGTCATGAGTATTACCCTTAGACTGAATTATATGGAATTGCCAATAGTCAACTTTTTTACCTAACAGCAATTACAGATGGCTCAATCTAAATAATGCATAGGGCACTTTATCCACATAAATTTGCCACACTCTTAGTGCTAAGTTGAACATTAGCTATAACATCAACACAGCATTGGTCTGAAAATGTACCACGAGCACATTATTATTTCCTACCCACCTAACTTAGCAGACATGACTAATTAATCGCAGCCTAAGACAAACCTGAGCATCTCTCTCAAAGCAATACTTTCATAGGCACAACCAAGACCTAGTTCTATTCCTACTCCCATTGGAATTTTACCTATTTAAATCCAATGTGAAAACTTCAGGAAGAGTTTTAATCACAATATATTCATGTTCTTCTACAGTAATTCTCTTGGGCTTTTCAGAATAAATATAGGCTTGTATTTCTAAGAATCCAAAAAGAATGTTTTTAAAATGTGACTAGTGAGAGTTGTTATTTGTGACCTCTAACTGATTGATGCTTTTGAAATTATAACCATTTTATGTGCCTGGGAAACCCAGGGAAGAGGTTTTCTCTGCCAGAGAACTAAGCTCAGGCACTTACCCTAGAGTGAGAAGTTCTGACTGTGGACACTTCTTCAACTAACATGTGAGTAATTGTAATATTTGCAGTCAGACAACAAGAATATAGGCAAAAGGAGACATCATAAAAATATATTTTAGTTTTCTGCTATGATTTGAATGTCTGTTCCCTCCTGAACTCATGTTGGAGTTTAATTGCCATTGTAACAGTATTAGAAATGAGACCTTTTAGAGGAGATTAGGCCATAAGGGCCTTAGGAGGCTGCTGTCAGATGTACCAAAGCCCAGGCATCTGAGGGTGCTTGAGGGTACCTGAGGACACAACTCTGTTGTTTAGCACAGGCGCATGACAAGAGTTTGTTATAATAATAATGAATCAGCATGGATGACCATGCATGTACCACATGGCTATGCAAGGTCACCCAAAATGTTTTGTCTTACTGTGTCTTAGCTAAGCTGATAAAGAACTACTATAAGTTCTGTGCTGGAAATTAAAGTTTAGTTCCTGCTTTGTGATGTCTGCTCCACTCGTGTTCTTTCCTTTGGGAACTTCGACTGACCAGACCTCCCTCCAGCCCACTGGCCCTTACAGGGCTTCACCATTGTGAATGGATGGATTAATGTCATTATTGTGAGAGTGGTGTCCTTATAAAAGGACAAGTTGGTTCTCCTTTTCACTCTCACTCTGGCTCTCACTCTCCAGAAATGGGAGCTAATAAATATCTGATCATCCTATAGCGTCTCAAGTATTGTATTATAGCAATCCAAAACAGACTAAGGCCGTTTCCTAAATACATTAAATACCTGGATCCAGAGTTACAGAAGCATTGCTGTCAGATTTCATTGGGTTTAAATTTACACTCAAGACCAGTCAGAACTTCACTGGAAAGACAAAACTTCTTCTGAGATGTTAAATGCCCAACAGTAGGGATAAAGAGCCATCACGGTGCCCTCAGTCTCTGCTATACCTTGAAAGGACATTGTGATTTAAGGGAAATACCTTGTGATGCTTAATTTTAATTGTCAATTTGATTGGATTGATAAACACCCACAAAATTAGTGAAGCACACTTCTGTGCTTATTGATAGGTGTCTCCAGAGACCATTAGCACAAGGGATAGCAAAATGAGGGGGGACACCCACCCTGCATGTAGATGGCACCATCCAACAAGGTTGGAACTCAAATAGAACAAAAGCAGAAGGAGGAACCCCACTAGAACAGGCTTTCTAGTTCGTTCTCTCTCTCTCTCTCTCTCTCTCTCTCTGTGCGTGTGTGTTAACCAAGTCTTTAAAATAGTTTGTCTTCTATTGCCTTCAAAATTAGTAAGATAAGTATCATCTTCCCTGTATTACAAATAGGAAGGAAAAACAGAACTCCTTTAAGGAGGGAGGGTCTGTTGCACTCATCTTTCATTCTGAGAATAACCCTGAAGGAAAGGCAAAAAGGGTGACCAGCAGGAAAACAGGTCCCCTGCCTTTATTTTTATAAGAGGACAAGGGGCTGCCTTGGTGTCTCGACCAGATTAGGGACTCAGTATTTATGATATGTTTGTGTTCATAAAAATTAAATCCCTTGAAGGTTTTGCCTCTTCAATAGTTGACCTCCTCTGCTTTGTTAAACAAAACTCTTCTCATTCATTCTCACCAGCCTTGAATTGGGGATTACATGGCCTCAGGGCAAGCTTAGAAGGGAAGCAAGTCAAAGCAAAGCATAAAATGAGGGCATGATTTTTGCACAGGGTTTTTCTTATTTATTGTTTTTACTAGCTTTTTTACTTCCTTGAAGATCTAAGACATTAGGAACCTTATACAAGAATGCACATGCATTGCAGTACCTCTGTGAACCCATGAAAGTTTACTATGCCAAATACCATAAGACTACATTCTATGCCACTGATTTGGTGCAGGTCCCTGTATTTAGAGTGGGCAGGGTCCTTAAGTGCATGGATACACGAAATGGAAACTTTATTTTCTCTATTAGATTTCTACTGTAATGGAAAAACATTATCTCAGTCAGTTTAGGTATCCCTTCTCCTGTCCCTGGAGTCTCATCTAAGTTCTAGGACAACTAGAGGATGCAGAGGCTTTGGGGAAGGTTCCCTTGACCCTCAGCCCATCTGTCTGTTCACAGGAGTCCCTTCATGGTCACAGCATCCATCACTCTGGCAGCTCTTCCTCTGACTTGTGTGCCACCATGAAGGGCCAGGACCATTTGGCTGTTCTAACACTCACATGGGCATTGAGCTCAGAGGGGCTGAGTTGACCCAGCCTGCTACCCATCCCCACTGACTCTGCTGCTTGCCTATTGTGTGGGATGGAAAAGGGGGAAGAAAACCTGGCCTGAGAATTTGAGCTCATGGGTACCAGAAAATAGCCTGCCCCAAGTATTATCAAACATTACTTTCTCCATGTTTTCCATCTTCCAGGCAAGGGCATGGTTCCTTCCCTCCACAGAGCCTTATATCATTTGGGCCTCACTGCTTACCAGGGGACTCACCTGGCACCTTTTATTGTTGGTAATAATCCTGGGTGTATTACATATATTCAGGTATGTCTCACAATTTTCACCATTCACAGGGTTCATATCTTAGGTTAGATGTCCACAGAAGGAGCTGCTACAAGATTTGTGTACAGGTGATTTATTGTTAGGAAAGCAGCATTACCAAGGTAGACCAGGAAGGAGTGAGAGGGAAGGACACAGAAAGGAGGAGGCCAGGCCAAGGTTTACCTCAATCAAAAGCTCGTGGATGGCAGCTCCAGCCTGAGCCATCAGAGGAGCCCCACAGTACACATCACTCCTCTGGAGTGTCCCCACGGGGGCAGGGGAGCTGGACTTTAAGCTGCTGCCACAGACCAAGGGCAGCCCATTAAAAGGAATGGGGGAACACAAAGAAATGGTGAAAGGGCACCTGAGTCTGGCATTGGCCACCTGACTGGGCAGGTGTTATGAGAACCACTGAAGCCAGACACAGAAGGGGCTTTTGAGTCAAGGCCCATACAAGCAGCACTCACAGAAGGCAGACAAGAAAGTGTCCAAAAAAAAATTTCAAACACAATCAGCACCTCTCTGGTCTCTGAGATTCTTTAATATGATGTCAGCCACAGTGATTTTTTTCTGCACAATGGCTACAGGCCAAGAATTTATCAAATTCCAAAAATGTCATGCAATACAAATACAGACATTCCTCCACATACAGGAATGTGACTTGGTCGTTAAATTAATTGGTCACTAAATGAGGAACTATATATAATACGTGCAGTACAATATTCAGAACAAAGAAATGCTCAAAGGAAACTCCAACTTGATGACTTTACTTTTATTTGCATAACTCTTACATGCAATTCTGTAATGTATGACAGAACACAAAACTACAGTACTGGATAGTACAGCCAGCAAAAACTACAGTACTGTATAAACAAGGTATACTGTACCAAAAAAGACATTGAGGCTCTATAAATAAGTTGTACAGAACTGCACACACAAAAAAAGACTGGTTGTAAGTCCAAGTGGTGGGTAGTAAGTGCAAACAGTACACCTCAGTTGTGAGTTCAAATAGCCATTTCACAGGTCTTTAAATAAGAAATACTGTGTAGGATTGTTAACTTGCAGAAATATCAGTTGTACACAAGGACTCAGAGGAAAGAATTGATTTTAGCTGAAATTCAATCTACAGGTATTTGGAGATCCACTACAGATTTTATGTTCACTCATGTATATTTCTATTTTAAGAAGAAAATCATGTTATAAGAATTTGGGAATTTTTTTCAGAGTCTGTCATATATTTTTTAAGGAACACTTATTTTAGAAGTTTTGGACAAATTAGAAAGGAAATCATTACTTCCAACTTTGAAATACCTTTTTTCTTTTTTCTTATTTAGGAGAAGTTAATATAACTGCTTCTCAACAAGTAACAGCTGTGGTTCCAGACCAGCTGCATTGGCCTCACCTGGGATCTTATTTGAAATGCATATTCTCAGGCTCAACCCCAACAAATTGAATCAGAAACTTGGTGTGCAGCCTAGAAATATGCATTGCTACAAGATCTCCAGGTGACTTCCATGCATGCTGTGCTTTGAGATTCACTGATTTAAGAAATCAAGCCAATGAGTTTGAGTTTATGAGTTAGGAAGGAAAGAGAAGGTACATAGGAAAGAGCTCTAATTGCTGGCTTAGAGTTTATGGTCTGGGGGTGGAGTTTGACTTGGTGGTAAAGTACTTGCCTGGCATGCATGAGGCCCTAGGTTCAATTCCTAGCACTGCAAAAAATAAGTAAATAAATAAATAAAAGATTTATAATTTTTCTGCCAACCTTGTAGATGCCACACATGAGGTAGATTTTATTTTCAAACTGATAACACCTTTCATGATTTTCTGATTCCAAAAAATGTAACATGTATTATTTTTAAATGTCAGAAAATTATTGGAATGAAAAGATTTCAAAACACTGACAATAGCAAATGTTGGTGAGGATGTGGAACCACAGGAATTCTTTCACTACTGGCCGGAAGGCAAAATGGCACAGCCACTTTGGAGACAGTTCGGTAGCTTCTTACAAACTAAACATGTTCTTAACCAGCAGTCACGCTCCTTGGTGTCAGAGATGTATGTTCATACAAAAAAGAACCCTGCACACAGATGTTTATAGCAGCTTTATTCATGGTTGCTAAAACTTGGAAGTAGCTAAGATGTCCTATAGCCAATGAAGGGGTAAATATACTGTGATACAGCCAGAAAATGAGATATTGTTCAGCTAAAAGCAAAGGAACTGCCAAGCCATGAAAAGATGTGGATGAACCATACCTGTATATGAATAAGTGTGAGAAGCCAGACTGAAAATGATACACACTGTGCGATTCCAACTGCGAAGGCCAAAACTGTAGAAACAGTAATAAGATCAGTACTTGAGGGAAAAGAGATGAATAAGTGGAGCACACGGGATTCTTAGGGCAATGAAAACACTCTGTACAGCACAATAATGATGGACACGTGTCATTGTACATTTGCCAGTACCCACGGAATGTACAGCAGGAAGAGTGAACCCTAATGTCAACAATGCACTTTGGGTGATACAGAGTTTTTTGTGGTTTCCTTCACTGTGACAAATATTCCATTCTGGTGTGCAACGTGGGGAGGCTGTGCCTGTGGGGTGGGTTGTGTTTGAATTTTCGGTACTTCCAGCTCAATTTTGCTCTGAACTCAAAGCTTCTCCAAAACGAAAGTCTAATTTTTAGAAAGTCTGGCAATATATAAAGCACTCTCAAATTTTACCATCCAGGGAAAATAATCCCAGTTAACATTTTAGTGGATAGCTCTTGAGATTTTTTTCCATCCATTGTTATACACAATGCCTTTACAAAAAGCGAATCAGGGCTGGGGATTTAGCTCAGTGGTTCTGCTGCCTGCCTCACAAGCACAAGGACCTGAGTTCAAATCCCTGGTCCCATCCCCCCCCGCCCCGCCAAAAAAAAAAAAAGTGCTCAAAAAGAGAATCATACTAGACTTGCTGTTTTGCAAAGTCTTCTATTAAATTTAAAACGATATCATGAATATTTTTAATATCAATAGGTAAAGGTCTCCTGGATTATTTGAATGCACCGTGCGTGGTCCATTGGAAGAACTATACTTTTAACAACTGCTTCCTTACTGAATAAATAAAATGTTTCAAATATCACTGTCATAAACAATTCTGTGGGGACATTCTTGCCCCGGTAGTTTGTGTGCTTCACTGAGTGGATACTTGGCAAATCTCCCCCAAAACAGCCCAGTCCCCCTTCCACAGGTGAGCTAGACAGCGTCCTCTCTCTTCCTCTCTCCCTTCTTTCTCTCCTCCATCTCTCAAGCTGAAGCCTTCAGAATGGGAGAAGCCCCTGCTTCTGCTGACTCTGTGCCATACCCTGGGGCACGTGCTGGGGCTGCAAAGTTGAAAAAGATTATGTTTAAAAAAAAAAAACACTCTGGCTTCTGAGCTGCCTTCTTGTATATTCCCTTCATGTCCTGAGGCCAACTTTTGCCTGACCCTATGAGAAAGTGACCAGTGACTTCTCCTGTCCCTGCTGAGCCCCGAGGTAGATCCTGTGTGTGTTCTACTCAGAATTTATGAACAGGATGTGACTCAGTTGCACAAAATAGCCACTTCCTCCTAGAGTGGAGCAAGAAAGAAGAAAGGGGAGAGAAAAGGAACAGAAATGGAAACTGAGGCAAGTGCAAGAAGAGGATGAAAGGGGGTGGGAGGGAAAGTGGGGAGTCACCCACAGAGCAAAAGCACACAGCGGCCGAGCCCTCACCCAGACCTTGCATATATTTGACACCCTCTACAGAGATACGCACACAGCTATGTTTCTCCACATGCTCAGGCCTTTTTCTGTCTTCACAATCTCAAATTCCATCCCTGCTACAGTGGCTGCAGGCCATAATAAATCCATCTCCAGCAATTTCAGCTCTTAATGCTGCCAGAATCCTCATGCCAAATTTAATCCACAAAGCCGAAGTTGCAACCCCCTCAGCTGCAATTTTAAAATGTATTTCCTCTTTGACCATATCGTTGGGATAATACAGGGAACTCCCACAGAAATCTCAACATGTGTCTGAAATTGAAAAAAGATTAAATAAATCATTCTTAGACCAGGGATATAAATTCACTCACATATTTTCCATTCTACTGTGGCAGTTGCACTAAGAAATCCAGAGAGGGAGGCAGGGGGAGCCTTCTAGTAAACTCACTAGGGCTATTAGGAGTGAAATTTCGAGAATTAATGTGAGACTGATTCAAATAATAACAATAATAATATCATAACAAGCTTTTGTAACAAGGCCACCTGGGCTGGAGCCTCACCTGTCTCCTTTCCAGCGCCACACCACAGATGCATGTGCCTGTGCCCCGTTTCTTCATCAGTGGAGGAACATTAGAGTCACCTTCCCCACACGGTGCCCACACGCGTCATAAGTGCCACCCAACGGGACCCACTGGGAGCGACTCTGACTCTGGTCCTGGGGCCAGAATAACATCCTCCCAGCCCAGGCTCTGAATCCTGCGAGTTGAGGACGGTGTCTTAATCTTCGCTGTTTACACATGGTCTGCCATCATCCCTCCTTCTACCCATTTGGCACTGTGACAATTCCTGCCAAGAGGTGGAGTTGATGTCCTCCACTCAGAAGGAAGCTGGGCTTGGCCATGTATGTCTGGGTTAGTGGGACAAAGGTAGCGGGTGGGGGGCCCGAGCATCATGTGACAGAGGCCAAGCCAGCTGCCAGAGGACAGGCCATGCCCCAGCTGACATTAGGCCACTGCTGAGCAGAGGAGAAAGGGACCATCCTGAACTACCCTAGATCAGACCAGCTGGCCCAGGCTCCCTGCAGAGTGAGAAATCATAAAATGTCACTGAGGACAAATGGAGGAATTATATGTAACAAGAGCAGGGACCCTGTAACCTTTGCTTCCTTATGTTGTGGATAGAGGACTGATTATCTATCTTAATACAACCTAGAGATATGATTTCAAAGGACACTCTCCAGACTAACAGAAAATTCAACTGGAATCAGGAAGTACTGAAGGCCTGTGTTCCGAGATTGGGGTTGGAGGAGACAGACGACATCTAAGGGTCAAACCAAGTGAAGTTAGGAATACCCCGGTCCTGCCCGTATGTTCCCAGAGGAAGCATCACTCACAGCCTGAAAGACCCAAGGCACCCAGGGCTGTTCTCTACCTGCGCACTGGCACCTTGCGTGGATGTGTGTACACCATGCACAGGTTTCCAAGGCAACAGCTCCCCTTGGTATGTACCACCCTGTTGGTGATGAGTGCCCTGGCCGACCACGGTGGAGGCTGGCGCTTCCACAGCTCTGGAAAACAGCCGTGGTCCTGACCACAGAGGGACAGCTATCCAGCTTTGATGGAAGCAACCTCCAGCTGGGGCTCCATTCTTCCCAGGAGCCCTTGCACACAAAGACTCCTGTTTGTAGGAGGCTGCCCTCCTCCTGGGGCTCATCTTCCATGCTTCCCAGAATGACCAGGGCATTTCTTGAAAACAAGAACAGAAGCCCAGAACATGGTAGCATTACCTGAGACTGGAGAGACTGGAGGTTCATTGTTGACTCTCTGAGAGACTTTCAGAGCAGTTACGGATGGGGTGCAGTGAAAACAGTGATGAAGGTGGCAGTCTGTACCTCTCACCCAGTGCTTATTGCTGGGGCTCAGAAAAGAACACCCTGGAGTGCAGCACTGCAACATGATGTAGTTGAAAAAAACAGATTCAGGGTCCCTGGCTGCCCTTCCTGCCTACCGGCTGTCACCCTGCTTGCTTCACCAAGTCTCAGGGAGACACTGTCTCTGAAGTTCCCACCTACCTCAGGCCGAATCCTCCATACTATCTCACAGGAAGGAAAATAGAGTCAACACCACGCCCACACCCAGCAGAACTTGGTCCCAAGCTATTGTCTGTTCTTAGCCCATTTCATTTTCCCTATAAACCCTTACTGCTCCTCTAATATCACCTACAGCCCCTAATCCCCTCTCAAGTACAAAAAGGGTATTTAAGCCCCAATCCTCTGGCCCATCTTTGAATTTTCATACTTAGTGTAACTCTCGTGTACCTGCATGTTAATCAATGTATCTGTCTTTTCTCATGTTGTCATTTATTCAATTTATTTCAACAGATTCAATTATCAAAAGTTCAAAGAAGGGAAAGTTCCCTTTGCCTTTATACTCTTAATTATTTAATGTTTCCTTGTATTGTAATGTTTATCATGTAATTATAAGCTTTCCTTGGGCAAGGATCACATTAAGCAAAGCATTGTTAAAAAAAAAAAACATGAAATGCATTTTTACTTGAATCAACATCAAAAGGAGTAATTTACCCCAATAATTATTATTTTAAAACAATTATAGATCAGTCCTCCACTGACAAAGAGCAGAGTTTATATCAAAATAGATTTTCTCAAATTTAGGCCATTTGTGTGCCACAGTGGAGAGAACACAGCACTGCCAATTTGCAAACCTGCTCTTTTGTGTGTGATTCTGGCTCAGCCACTAGCTCACTATGTGATGCTGGGAAGATATCCCTTCTCTGGGCCTCACTTGTATCAGTCGTTGCTCAAATATCCAAAGAATTTGGACTGCTTTTAAGGAGAAATGTTTCAGGCCTCGAGGTTGGCTCACTTTATTTTTAAAGTACCAGCACATAAAATATACAATATGAATAAGCTGTAAATTATTTAGTCTTATAGCCCTTAACAAAAAAAAAATAGCCCTGATCCTCCATCTATAGACTCAATTTCTAGTTTCTATTGTTCAGGTCAATTGTAGTCTGAAAATATTACTGCAGTGCAAGAAATAATTAAGGTATTTTGCAGGGCCAGGGAGTTAGCTCAGTAGTGCCACGCCCTTCTTGCAAGCACAAGATCCTGAGTTTGATCCCCAGTACCACAAAAAAAAGATATTTTGTGAAAGAGACCACATTTACATAACTTTCATTATAGTACATTTTGTAATTATTTTATTTTTATTGTTAATATCTTACTTGTTAGCTTATAAATTAAACTTCATCATAGGTATGTATAAGAAAGATTAAAATTGACATGAATGTTTAAATTTTTAAAAATTTATTACATTAAAAGACACCTTACCATTTATCTCCTACAAAATACTCTCCCTAACTTTGAACATATGTATCTTATCGTTCTTCATACTTTCTCAAGCAGTTCTGGAAGACCTCTTTCATGAGTCTCTTTACTAAATATGATAAAAAAAAAAAAATGGGGAATGCTGCTGCCAAGTGCCAAACAATGGAAAGGTGAGCTGGTACAAACATTACAGTGTGTCCTCATCTTCCTTATTCACCAGTTCTGGCACCTTGTGATGTCTGGCTCTTCTCCAAAGTTAAAATGACCATGAAAGATAAATGTTTTGAATAGATTCAGTATATAGAAGTAGCCATGACTGTGCAACTGAAGTCCTTCATGAAAGAGGAATTCCAGAACTGCTTCAGAAAGTGGCAAGAATGATGGGATAAATGTGAGGGGGAGTATTTTGAAGGGGATTCATGGAAATAAGTCTTTTACTGTTATCTTAGTTACTTTCTCAATGCTAGGACAAAATACCCAACAACCCCAAGTTAAAAAAGGAAAGGTTTATTTCAGCTCACAGTTTGTAGAGGTATCAGTTCATAGTCAACTGATTCCAAGGGAGCGTAGCATGGCAGAGAGGCATAGAAGAGGGGAAACAGTCCATAGCATGGTTGGCAGGAGGAAGCAAGAAAAGAGCCTGACTTCTTTCTGTCCTTTTATATTCCATCTAGGCTACAAGTCTATTGGTTGGTGCCACCCACACCCAGAGTAGCGCTTCCATTATTCACACCAAGAACTTTGCTAACTCAACTTAGTTATCACATACCCTTAATTTCAGTATCACATACCCTAGCCCAGCACCACACACTCATGATCCAGGCACCTCCAAAAAGCCCCACCTATGAACATATGAGGCTTTGAGGAGACATCTAGACACAAGCCATAACAATTGTAATAAAATTTGTATTACAATTAAATGTTCATTTCTATCACACCTCATATAAATAGGGAAAACTGTAATATATCTGTAGGGTTTGGTACTATCTGTTACTTCAGGTACACAATGAGGGTCTTGGAACATGACCCCTGTGGGGAAGGGAGACACTATCAACAAAGCATATTTTGAAAATATAGCAACACTAAAGTCACTAGAATTCAGTTGGCAAAATTCTTGCAAGGGAGAGAAGGACACGTTTTTGAGCCCACACTGCACCTCCCCACTGAACGTGGAACTGGCACTTTGCTCTGGGCACACTCACACTACAGAGTTCTTTGTGCACTCTCCAACCCACAAAGCCTCTACTGCTGCAGAAACCCGCACTCCTTGAGCCATCGTGGTAACCGAAGTCACAGCATTTGGCAAAGTGAAAATAGAATTACAAGGCAGTCTGTGATTAGAAAGTTGTCATCCACATAGCCCAGAGCATGCTTATGTTTATTTAGATTATCACCAAAATTCAAACTAATTTTATCTTGTGGAGAATACAGAGGCTCCCCAAAGCGTATCAAGATATTCCAGTTAGGGGAGTACTGTAGTCACGGACCTCTAAGGACTCTGCAAGCTTTATCCATTCTTTTCTGATTTAACCTAGTCCCAGTTTCAGAACAGTCCATTGCAGTGTACACATCCACCACCAGAGGGAAACAAAGATCCATCGCAGGAAAGAGGAAGGTTCTTCGTGTACTGACAGAGAAAACTACTGATCATAGCACCGTTGCTGTTCTTGGGTCTTACAGAGTGTTCAACCCAGCAATGCACATGGTGAGTGGGCAACTTATAAAAATCTATTCTTTTACTTAAGTAAGAGGGAGTTTCTCTTTTTACTTTCTCTTATTTACTTGTATGTATTTAACAAACTTTGAGTACGTGCCATATGTAAGCCAGAGACAACCTGGGACACTCCCAGGGCTCAGGCTGTCCATCGAATTCTACACAAACTCCTTGCCTAAGCTGAGGTGACAGTTCTCCCAGAGTCTCTCTCCAGAACTCACTGGTTAGGATCCTCCCAAAGTGGATGGGCTCTGCAGGAGAAGGCAAGAGGGCAAGGCGTGCCATTGGAAATAGAGCGCTCCCTAGATGAGTCACTAGGCTGGGGTAGAAGGGACCTCACTACCGTGTCTGTCTGCGGCATTCATGTCTGCACAAACTTATCTCTAAACTCGTTCTTCTACTGACAATTCTTGAGTGCCGGCTGTGTGCTCAGACCATGGGACATTTTAGGTATTGACAATAAAGGAATGGAAGACCAGTTCCCCAGCCTCAAAGAGCTCCTCATAAACTAGCTAAGTAAACAAAACTGATATAGGAACACAGAAGGAAAACTAGTACTATCCTGCATGTTGGGGAAATAAGCGAAACGAGGCACCAGGAGGGAGAGTAATATCCCCTGAACCCTTGGGGAAGATGTGGGCGGAAAGGAGGCAAAGGAATAATAATATCTGAAAGACTCATCTCATGGTGGCACAGCGTGGCCTAAAATACAGCCCCGTGACCACACTTGACTTGCCTGAAAAAAAGTCAAATGTTGCTACAAATGGGTCACTAGAGATGAGATACATTTCTGGATGGGAAGTATCCCCACGCCTTGCTGGGCTGAATTAAGGACAAGGACCGGTGGCATCAGCACCCACTGTTAGCAGCCTTCTTTCAAACCTGCCTCAAAGCCTTTCCCGGTGTGGCTACAATCCATGTGGACTCCTCCCGTTTGCCCTGCCAGGCCACCTGCCACCATGCATTACCCTCGGCATTGTTTCTTACTTCACAAACCACACAGTTCCACCTGCCCCACTGGGCAATGGGGCAGGAGGAGAGGGTATTTCCTCCTCCTGACTCTTCAGGGGCACTGAGCCATCTGAGCTCCGCTGCCTAAATCTCCTCTCCCCTCCTTTTGCCACAAATGAAACTTTCACCTAGCTCCAGAAGTCACAAACTGTCCTGTTCTGTGTGACCTGGTGGGGAATGGCAGTTCTTGGCTACTGTCAGTGAACTTGACCTTGAGGGAAGTTTGAGTACCATGGAAGAAGTATAGAGAGAGAAGGGTAAAGAACCAAAGTTGCTGTTGCACTCAGAATTCAGTGTATGAACTAAACCTGCCACAGGAATAACTTCAAATGCTCTAGTAAACTTAGAAAGTTTTAAATCTAGAGATACAGCTTCCCTTGTGGATAGGAATGTTTGATAAAGTATAAATTACTGGAAATTATAACTTTGCATCTATAAACTTGGAATTTCCATTCCCTCATGAGCATGTACATCATTCTTTCGATAAAGTAATGATGTGCACCTACAAAATACAAGGCATCCTGCTCAATCTAGAGCTACAGAGAAGAATACAGCATAGGCCCTCCCCTAGAAAACTCAGCACATTATGGAGCGGAGCACATTATGGAGTCCACACACCAGCATGACTCAGGCCAAATGTGTGTGTTGGACAAGCATGCACTTGAAGCTCTCAGCCCTATACAGCACTGGATGTTAATTATATAATACAGCACTGGATGTTAATTTCACACCATAGGATTAAGATGGAGATATTGCCCGGGGGGGGGGGGTGTCTGATAATAAAACAGTGTAAGACAAATAGGAGATCAAAGAGCCACACATAAAGTAAGTCATAAATAATGGCATCTAGTGCCCACAGAAGCCCTAGTAGGGACCTAAGGTGTGGAGAAAGGTCATTTGTTAAACCCATTGCATTTTTATTTGGTATTTGGGGGAAGGGGCAAAAGTCATACTTAATGAAACAGTAAAGGATGCTAAGAAATAGGGGATATAAATACCAAAGAAGACAGGGGTCATGAATCAGACCTGACAATAACCAAGGTGTAACATGAAAAACAGATGATGAGATGGCTCCTGCAGAAAGACAGACTCACAACAAGGAGCCATGGACTCAGTGCTGAAACAATGAAAGCTTATTTTCTCATGATTCTGGAGGCTGGAAGTTCAAAGTTAAGGTGTTGACAGAGTGGATTTCTTCTGACAACCTCTCTCCTTGTCTTGCAGATGACCATGTTCTCCCTGCATCTTCCCATGGGCAGCCCTCTGCATACATGTTGGTGTCCTAATCTCTTCTTATAAGGACACCAGTAATACTGGACCCCACATAGCTGTAATTACCTAAAGACCCTGGTATGCTTAGATGTGGCTTATCCCCCAAGGGTTTATGTGTTGGCTGCTTGGTCTGCAGTGTGGTAGTCTTAAAAGGTGGTGGGTCCTTCAAAGGTGGTAACTAATGGTCATTGAAATGCTCCCTTGAGAAAGGGAAGAGGTATGTCTTATGAGATCTGAAGTAGTTCTTATGAGAGGGTTGTTACAAAAACAGGAAGCAGGACCCTTCCCCTTACTCTGGCTTCCTGCATTAAGATCTGATCTTTCCCTATGGCATTGCTCTTGCCATTGTTATGTCATCTGCCACAAAAACTTCATCATAGCAAGTGCCATGTCCTTGTACCTCCAGAATTGTGAGCTAATTAAATCTATTTTCTTTATAAGTTAACCAGCTTCAAGTATTTTGTTGTAGCAACAGAAAACAGACTAGTGCAGACTATATCTCCAAGTGTAACCACAAGTACTAAGAGTTAGGGCTTCTGTACTCATGAAAGAAAAACACTTCAGCTAGATCTATAATCCCACATTCATAACCTTATAGTTCCTTAAACAAGTATTTTCCAAAATCATCCAGTGGCGCCAAACTCCATAAAGCTAAAGCCCATAACGAGTAAGGCACATCCTCTGCCTTTCTCAAGCAACCTTAAGAACATCCCTCCATGTTTGACAATAGTCTCTCAGCACTAATTTTTGGTAGAACTATGAGTTTCCATCATTTTCTGGGTGGTGATGGGTACCATGGCACAAAGGTAACCCTGCCATCTTCAGGGCCCCTGTTCTGTAGCATTCTTCTTACACATTTGCAGCAGAACCATGAGTAAACACATCACTGGAGAGGAAATGCATCTGGTTGGCAAATGTTTGAGAGACTTTCCACCTTACAGCAAATCTTGAAACTAATCTTGAGATTTTTTTAAATCTCCTATCAAATTAAGACATTGTCTAAAATGTGAGCACTGCCACCACCATGTTAGGGAGCATAAATGACACAGGCACTCTTAAACAGGGACAGTTGGGAATAACTTGGTGTGATCCTTTTGGGGTGGAACAGTAGTATGCATAAATAGATTTTAAATTATCAGGACCTTTAACACAGAAATACACTGCTAGGAACTTGTTCTAAGAAAATAATCCTGTAAAAGTATATACAGATGTAGTCACCATAGCGTCACTTATAATAGTTAAAACTTTGAAGCCATCTAATTTTTTAAATAAGGGGGACATATTTTAAAAATTGCAGTGTATCTATAAGATTAAGTCATACTACAACAAAAGCATCAAAAAAAACTTGAATGAACATGGAAATGTGCATGCCAGAATGTTAACTGGAAAAAACAGGAAACAATAGTATGTCCACCAAAGAATCACAACTGCATGAAGTTACACTGAAAAGAGTCCAGCAAGAAACCTACTGAAATGTTACCAGAATTTACTTGTTTATATTTTGATATTTTCCAATTTTTCTCTCATAATCATGATTGATTCCATAATATAAATACAAAATGTATTCTATTTAAATGTAATAATCATGTAGCACATTATACTTTTGACTGCATGCATAAATATTTGCTTATTTTCTTACAGAGTAGTGTCTACACAAAGTTAATACAGCTAGTACCATTGGAATTATGGGACTGCTCCCCTCCATTTACCTGAACCTGAGCCCCAGGGCCAATTACCCAAACTTTATCCCAAGGCCTACTACCCAGAGGCAGAAATATGAAAAACAAAGACTCCTGAGCCTGCCCTGGAAAATTCCAAAAGCCCAAACTAGGACGCTTGCTTACCAGACTCTCCTGCCTGACCTGCAATAACCTTTCTTCACCTGGAGCTTATCGAAGGTTCTTGCATATGGACTGCATCTCATACATCCAATTAGAACAGAATGGATTATGGGGAATGACATGCACAATAGACACAGCTGACCTGACTCATCACCCTGTCAGTCACGTTGTCAATCATGCTGTGGATGACCCAATGGGAGAGGCATCCTCAACCCACTGTAACACTTTAACTCCCCAATCCCAGTGCCCTCAGCTCTGTACCGTTTTCCTTGGACCAGCCCCAGCCTGCTCACTCAGAGCCCACTGTTGCCTAATTAAACTTTACTACTGTTTCCTTACCATTGAGTGCCACATCCAATTCTTTGTTCCTTGCACATAAGAACTGAGGAAACTGTCCAGGACCCCATCACCCATGGCTACAAAGTGACAATATCTAAGACTAATTTTAAAATTTTAAATAGAACTATCACAACACATAAGACCATTCCTTCAGGAAATACCCATGAAACTGACGAAAATCTCTAATAACATAACTTTAACTTAATTCTGAGTATCCAACATCTTGAGGAGCAGGCAGAAAAGAGATTTCTTTGCTATTACTGTAAGACACTGCACATTTATAAAAAGTTATAAAAAGTGAGTAACCACCATCTGGGAAAATTCTAATCTGTAAGTCATGTCACTTTCTATTTAAATGCATGAAGAAAGGATTTTGCTGTATTTTTTTTTAATTTTCCAGACATCCTCTAGCAGAAAACTAATTACAAAAATTATATGAATCAGAATGATTTTGGTTAAATTTAACAGAAACCACCCCTAACTACTTCACGTGTAATGAGCTGACTTAGAACTAGACTTGGAAACCAACTGGACCTAAGGACAGGGCACCTGTCCCTCCAGCCACCCTTGCTCTGCTCCACAGCTGCTCCTTCCTGAACACTGGCTCGCTCTTCTGCCCCAGAACACATCAGGGACACATGGCCTCCCAAGGGCTCCTCAACTAGTCCTCTCCCAATCCCAAAGCCCAAGAGACAGTTCCTTCTCTTCATTCCACTTCCAAAATCCCAGGAAACAACTATCCTTGTTTGGGTCTGGTGGTTATTCCTGACCAAGGGCTTAAAGTAGCCAGGCACAATGTGAAAATGCCCTGAGTCCTGCCAGGGCTTCAAGCCCCAACCACAGTCCACATGGCCACTCCACATCACACCACAACTGCTCTCCTCAACCCTGGGGACCAACCTGAGGAAAGGGATGGGGTGGGTGCATTTACCCAGACCAGCTGCATTTATTTCAGATCACTTTATCTTTCAGTTAATGAACATCTCAGTAGTTCAGTGCAGAAAATGTCTGAAATAGAGATTATTTATCTCAGAACTGAAAATGTCTGCTCAATTTATTTCAGCTTTTCTTCTAAAATCATTCTTCTCCTTTCATACCATTTAAAAAGTTAGACATTTTTGAGGCACGATTTTCTTAACATGCAACATTAGGAAAGGAGCTCTGGTTTTGAATTTGTAAGTGCTTCTGTATTTAGCAACCATTAAGATGAGCTCAGTCTGTGCAGAGGTCTAGGGGGAAAGTCATTCTACAGCATGCTAGATGTCTGACACCCAGACACACAAAAAGCAGATAGGACGTGCAGCTTGGTAGGGAGAGCCAACTGTATACCAAACACCAAGGACAAATGCCATAGCAGAGACTATAGTTTAACACCAAAACAAAATGTGGCTAAGATCTTGGAACCAAGTTCTTGACCAAAAGGTTCCAAGACCTTGAGGAAATCATTCATTGTTTTTTTTTAGACTTAACTTCCTTATTTAAAAGTGGGAAATTTGGACCAGATTAAGTTTCAAGTTTGCAACTAGATCTAAAATTCTGCAGGATCTTCTAAGATTAATACAATTACAGATAGAGAGTTCTTGACAAATACATGTTTTTCCAGAATCAAATCGTTTGAATAGCTGATACTCATGAGGAAAAATACTGAAATTATCAATGTGCTCAAATTCTCAGAAGAAAGCATGTCATGTATTAGCTTTTCTCTTTCCACTAACAAGGTTTCCCCCAGCAAGGGTGAGGAGCAGGCCACTCTGCCTTCAAGAGAGGGGCATGCAGCAGAAGCAGTTGGGCAGGCTATCAAAAGTGACGACTGCTGCGGCCACTGCTGTCCATGCGACAGGATGGAGGAAGGCATAGCTCTTCATTTTCTGCCCACGCGGTAAGAGTGTCCACCTGTGGATGGAGCTTTCTGCAGGCCAGGTGCCTGTCTGACCTGCTTTGCAAGGACAATCCTGCAGCCACATTTGCTGAAAACAGACCTTTGCGCCATGAATTTCCCAGGAGTTTGGTGGATCAGTTCGAGGAGAGACAAGGAGAGAGAGAAACTGACTTGCTACTTTCTAGCCAGCTGTCTGGGGTTCTTCTCAGAACAGCCCTCTCGAAGCCCTGCTGCCTGGAATGGCCATCGCAGTTCTGAAAGCTCAGGTCTAGTCTGATCATGAGACTCTAAACTCAGCTCTCTGCCCACCCTGGAGCACCACCACCCCATGCCTGGTCCCCGGTATCCAAGAGCACCCCAAGGGGAGAGCTGCGATGGTGTCACCACCACGAAGAGCTTGGTAAGTGGGGGAAAGCTCAGTGTGAAGTAGGATGGGCACCCAAAAGGCACTGGAGATGTAGTATGGCAACCCTCCATCCATCCCAAAGGGGACTGAAAATAGTTGCCCACTAAAAGACCATTGTTCAAAACAATGCTTATTGATTGACCTGATTTGGGTTTATGCAGTTATAGAAGAATATGTTTATTTGAATATCTGGAAAATTTTGCAGATATTTACAATGTTAGAAATGTTAATAATGATTAGCTTGAATGTGAACATTCTTTTAGATTTGGGTTTTTGTCTATTAATTTTTCATGTTTTTATTTTCTAAAATGAAAGTACATTTCCAAGTTTTAAAATATTTATTTGCAAATCTCAACTGAAAGCTACACAAGAAGGAAGATGACATCTGTTGAACCTAAGAGCTGAGATCTTCTATTCTAACCAAGAATCTAAACCTCTCTCTTCTCCCCATGTGTATACTCTGTCCCTCTCTTTCTGGTTAGTTTTTACATCTTCCTCCAAATGCTGGGAATAGATCATAGAAGGTCATGTTATAAAGTGTTCTTAAAGTGGTTTTTAAAGTTTCATTAGAAAGAAACATTTTCATGGAACAGAAAAATAATGAGTCATCACATTTTCAAGAACTTACATCTCTGAATTTAGTCTGGGAACAAGAACAATCATAGTTCAGCATACAGAGCAACAGCCCAGACAATGCTTGAAGTTAAGCAAATTATAATTTGTTGATTCATTTACAAATGATGTTACATTGAAATCAACAGTGTTTGTTGATGGTAAGTTATCACTAGTTAAATAAAGTGAAACTCCAGTTGAACAAAGAGTGGGCATCTTTAATGAGAAAGTCTCTGTAAGCTTTTATATGCAATAATACATCTTGGAGCAAAGAGGAAGGTGACGGGATAAGGTTTGAATTTAGACCACTGTAGCCAAATTTGAAGGGGCAGCAGCAGTATTTGTTCTAAGCTCAGACTCAGGGCAGAAGTTGCTTCATAAAACCAAACTGCTTTTCAAGACTCAACAATCTCCAGTGTTTATTAACCAGTAGAGAGACCATATGCTCCTCATTGACTCAAAGAAGACATGGTGAGAATTTCCATCTCACTATCTCTGTGAAACAGCTTTATGGGTAGGTTTTTCTTTTTAATTACATTTAGTAGCTTTCCTATCATTCACAGTCACTGGCTCATACCACAAACATTGGTCAGACATATGCCATGTGGGGGACATGTTCTGCCACCAGATAAGAGGGTAGTTGAAGTAGAGAGAAAAGATAACATACTTCCTGGTCTTGCTGCTGTTGCTGTAAGCTCCAAGGGATGAAGAGGGTCTGGGTAGTAGCCACAAATACAGGAGCTTGGGATAGACTTGGGTGGTAGAAACTCTCAAACTTTGGTCTCAAACTAGACATAGATAAACCAATTACTGACTGTCCACTAACTGCTCATGTGCAAAACAAAATCATTGTTTTAGAATGCAACAATTTCAATCTTCTTATAAAAGAAAGGATAATACATGGCCTGTCATATCGGTTCTTCTTTTAAGAATCTTCTAAACACTAGCAACACTGACCTAGATTTCTGATTTTTCTTCTGGTTCTTTCAACATTTTAATGCTAAGGGGAATGACCTTAAAATTGCCACAGTATCAGATTCAGGAAGAGAAAATATACAGGCAGCTAAAGACACATGGGAGTCGGTCTAGTATGTAATAACGGAATTCATTTAACTTTCCTCAAGGGCTTCCTGAGCCAAGCTGCCCCTGCATCCTCCTCCTTCTGCACCTTTAGGTATCAGGGCCTGGCTCTCTCTGGATGTTTGTTTGTAACTGTAAACTCCTGCCTCTGGCTTTTCTCTTTAGTGCAAGTATCTTTCCATTATCCATGCCCTCTAATGCTTGTGGTAACAAAATGAAGGCCGAGTAACCCCACGGAAAGCCTCTGCAGAGCCACCAGGGAAAATGGGCTTCCTGTACTTGGTGCTCAGAGAAGCTGGGAAGGAAGATGGGAAGAATCAGCCATGTGAGGGTGCAAAGGGCTATGAGCACTGACAGCACCCTTCCCACAGATACACAGCCAGGTCTGTGCTGCGTCAAAACTCAGAATTATTCGGTAGTAGGTTCTCCCTTTTTTAACACTGAAGAATGAAAAAGAAAGGTTATTCCAGGGATTGGTGGGCAGGCAAAGCCTCCTGGAGCCTCCTTTTGCAGAGTGACTTGGGAATATATTCAGTTGTCCCATGAGTGAGCTCTGGACTCTGGGAAACCTGAGGATTAAGAATGAGGTGGTTCTAGACCCCTCCATGAGGGTACACAGGCAACCCTCAGATGGAGCCAAGGACAGGCATCTCCCATTGGCACATCCCAGCCGCAGCAATGTGGAAGATTTTTTCAGTCCTTTGCTTCCTTGGGAAGCCAAAGAGACAATGAGAAAAGTTCTCGTGGCTGGTGGTGGTCTGAAGGCAGAGTGGCCTGAGCAGGAGCAGTGTAGTCCTCAAAACATGGTCATGGTCCTCCTTGGGTATTGCTAATAACTTTGGGTCAGGTTGTTCAACACCCCCTTGTCTTTATAACACACTGGGGCCACCATTCCAACGCCAGGTCTGGGGCTGCATACAGCACCTGCGTGGCTTGCCAATGCCCCATCCCACCAGGGCCTGATATCAGCCACTTGCCTACTTTGTGCAGCTGCCCAGTCTGTTTGATTCAGAAATTTGCCAGCTGTAACCTTGAGCATAGGAGTCACTTGAAGAACACTGTCACTGTCACTGTCAGTCTACAGTGACATCCTCATCTAGTAAGTCCAGCTTCACCTCTAACATTTTGGGGCACCGCATCAACCCATAACCCCCTGATTCCATGAATCACGAAGCTCTCCTACGTGTTTAAACAGGAGCTGTCCCACTGTAACACAACTTCCTGTTAACGCACTTCACATCTGCTGAAATGCAACTGTAATATAAGCTGAAGGCTCAAAATATCAATCAAGACTGTTGCTCAGGTACTAATACAAAATCTAGGCATTGAGGCTTGAAACCTAGAACCAGCCCTAAGTGCTTCAGAAAGATTGGTCCTCATCTCTGAAAGAGGAAGATTCCCCCTAGCTGTATCTGCTTGGAAAGAAGCAACACTCTGTCACAGATTTTTTTATTTCGCCATCCCAGTTGATTTCATAGCATTGCCGGGCTCTGTCAGGGAAACGTTGCCAAGTGACAGCTCAGGAATGTCTCGCTTACATCTCACTGCCAAGTTTCCAGCAATACGGGGGCCTGGAATTCCTTTTAAAGTCCACAGACATTGGCAAGGCATTCTGAGTCATGAGACATGCTCTCCAGTCCCTTTTCTTACACAGCAACGGTCCTACAAAATCAGAGAAATACCTGCCCCAAGTTCTTCAGAAAATTCTTGGGTCCCTTGATGCTGCAGTGGAGGCTAAAGTCTTGGGCATCAGCTATATTTCATAAATGATCTATATTTCATAAATTTGGAATGATCTGCTGAAGTCTAAAGCTCACCCAGGGTTTTCATGCCCAAATTGTAAATTCCCAGAACCTTGCCTAGCAAGACTGCCCACCTCTGCACCTCCTACCAGTGTGGCTGTTTCCTCTGAATATGTTTTAGATTACAAAAGTGTTGCTCTGGGCCGGGGATTTAGCTCAGTGGTTTTGCCACCTGCTGTGCAAGCGCAAGGACCCGAGTTAGATCCCCAGTACCAAAAAAAAAAAAAAAAAAACAAAGTGTTGCTCCAATTACCTGTAATTCTCATATCAATTAATTGGGGTAATTTGTACTACTCTTATTGCTGTTTTACTGACAGGAAACTGAGGCACAAAGAGGTTAAGTAACTTGCCTCAGGTCATGGCTGTGGCAGAGCAGGACATGAATTTCTTAAGGCATAAACAGTACTATGCTGTCCTACCTTCTTTCAGGGGTAAATAACAAAAGAAAATCTGTTATAAATTGCTGTGTGATCTAGCCAAGGGAAAACAGAGAGACTCAAAACAGCTGGACAATGTCCTCAGAGATGACCCCATGGAACACCTGAGGAACCCTGCTAAACTGGCCCTGGCACCAGCTGGCATCAAGATCCCTGCATCCACTGAACCTGGGCCTTCCAACTATGCTCCTCCTCCTGGAGAGTTAGCTCTCGGCTCTCATCCTTTTCCAAGCAGTCTGGTCTTTTCTTTTCTTTTTCTTTTCTTTCTTTTCTTTTTTCTTTTTCTCTTTTTTCCAGTCTTCTTTTCTTTATTTCTTTCCTTTCTTGCTTCCAGTACTCAGGATTGAACCAGAGTCTTCCCCCTGAGCTACATTCCAGCACTTTCTGCAACGTTTATATTGAAATAGGGTCTTACTAAGTGGCTAAGTTTCCCAGGCTGGGCTCAGGCTTGTGGTCCTCCTGCCTCAGCCTTCCAACATGCTAGGATTACAGATGTGTGTTACCATACTGGGTTTCCAAGCAGTCTTTCTTTAGTGTTGAGAGATACCCTGGGAGAAGTTGAGAAAAGCAAAACCTCATTAAACCAAATCTCTCTACGGTGAGAATGACCAACGACTCTGGTAAGGTCTTTGCCTTTTTAAGAGGCATTTCTCAACTCAGATGCTTCTCTGACAGCAAGGCAAAGAGAACAAAGAATTCAGTGCCATGTAAGGAATACAACTTTTTAGTTGTATCTCTGAATTTTTTTCTCAAAGTAAAATTCATATATCAAAATAGACAACCATCACCACTATAACTCCAGAACATTTTTATCACCTCAAAAAGAAGTCTTTCTCCACTCTGCTACCCTCCAGGTCCTGGCAAGAACTGATCTGCTTTCTGTCTCTTTAGATTTGCCTAGTGTGTTTATATTTCACATAAATGGAATCGGGCAACATGTGCCCATTTGTGTCAAGCTGTTTTAGTTTCAAGTTTTATTCATTTTGTGGCATGAATCGATGCTTCATTCCTTTTCACAACAGAATAATGTTATATTCCATTTTGCTGATAAACCACATCTCAGTTATCCACTCATCAGTTCATGAGTGTTTAGGTTCTTTCTACTTTGAGGATGCTATGAATAACACTGCTGTGAATATTTATATACAAGATTTTGTGGGCATATGTTTTGATTACCTTGGTCATACAGAAATAGGACATAGTATTTAAATATGGGAAGTTAAAAGAATCCATTAAATCATAGGACCTGGTGGCTACCTGGAGTCATCCACTATTTTGAGCTTTGTAACCTCAGACACATTAACTGACCTCACTGAATCTCAAATTGTTTATTGGTGTTGTTGTTTTCTATGTAAAATGTCTTAAATGAGTCCATTTTCTGCTAGTGTCCTTGGGAAGATTAACTGAGATAATGCAAGTGAAAGTGTTAATGAAGCATGCAATACGAAGCCCCTGGTTATCATCACCGCATACTAACTAGGTCAGATGTGCCCTTCACAAGGTCCTGCTGGGGACACACACACACACCACACACAGCACTGGCTGTGCTGGTGAATCCTTTTTCTTCCCAGCAGGGGCCCTGCTGGAAAATAATCCTATGAGAGGCTCTAATTACAATCATGACTTAATGAGTTAGCTCAGGAGGGGAATGGAGAGGAAATAAATCTTTCAGATGGGAATTTCAAGTACCAACCAGAGAGTGTCATTGTCACCTACACTGCACACACACTCCACAGTGCACACATGCTATCCACACATACTCTACATGTACTGCACACATGCTACACACATGCTAAGCACATAGTGCACATGTGCTCTACACACATTGCACATGCTTCACACACTGCATACACAATATGCACATGCTATGTACATGTTCGCACACTGCATGTACACTCTGCGTGCTGTTTACATGGAGAATGCACACACTGTTGCACATGCTTCCTAGAAGCTTGCCCACATTCCAGGTCAGGGATCCTCCATGCATGCTGGCGCGCATCACTCTGGGACCCTCTCCCTTCCAAGAGACATCTTGTCCTGGATACTTTTGTCCATGTCCTTTCATCCTGTGTCGAGTTTCCTCAGGGCCTTGCTCATCGCTAGTCAGAGCTAAGCACTCTGATAAGCTGATGTGCTCATCACCCACAGGATGAGCAGGCAGATGGCCCGGTGTTGAATTCCAGCCCTGCCACCTGCTAGTTGTGTGGCCTCAGGGAGATTAGTCTGCCTTGCCGGGCTTCAGTCTCCTTCTGTGTAGGCAGAGTGATGATAAGTATCTTCACAAAGGATTGTGGTGAAGATAAAATGAGACCTGCTCTATCACACATCAACACCAGCGCATGAGACAGAGTAAGTGCTGAACAGGCATTAGCTAATATCATCACTGTGTCCATAGTTCCTGTCTCTCCACCCTCCAGAGCAGCTATGTGTGGCATTGTGGTGCCACCTTCATATTCAAGCCCTTGTCTCCCTGAGGGCTGTAGCGTCTGGTGAGGGGAAATGTGGGACAGGTGTGCTATGCAGCACTGGTTCAGTGGCCAGTGCACACATGGTGTGCCATTTACAGCACCCTCCAAGGGTCTTTGAAGTGTTCTCTGATACTTAGGTGCGTTCTGCCTTTCCCTAAACCTGTCCTGCTCACAATTTTGTGGCACTAACAGACATACATGTTACTTTCACCCCTCCTGAAACAATTCAATATGTATAACACAATTTAAAATCCTTAAGCCCTAAGTGGCCTGGCCCACACTGACTTCCCAGTCGTCCTCAGCTTCCCCCACTTATGTTTCCACAGCCTCACCCACCTGCTGGTCTCCCAGACCCCTCCCCTCTGCTGCCACTGCCACCAACAGATCAAGACTCCCTTCCTCCATCTCCATCAGGTCCTCCACCATCGCCCCCACTCAAAGGCCACCCTTCCCAGAAGCCCTGTTGGATCTGCATTGCATCTCTACCATCCTCACTCTGTGCCAGAAATTGTTTCCTCCTTGTGTTCTCATGGCATTTTTCTAGAACATTGTCCCTTGTACTATGATAAATAACATCAATTCTTGTCACTGATCCCACATTGTGAGTTATTATAACTTTGTTATTTGTAGCATTACCTTTCATTTTTGTATATCTTGCCAAGATCTTGCAAATAATTATTTAGTGTTTGTTGAGTTGAATAATTTGCACCCTTCAAATCAACTGAGCTTTAACATTAACTCCTGAAATAACTACCTTCACTGTAGTGTAAACCCACATCAATAGCACCTATAAATCCTGAATCTAGTGAGGCAGTCTATTGTTAAGAGTTAGTGCTGTGGCAGCTCACCTCGACTGATTACTGGTTGTGTGATCATGGGCACGTTCCTAACCTTTCAGCTTCTTTGTGGACAACCTGTGGATAACAACTGTACCAACCTCATATGGTTGCCATGGGGAGGAAATGAGCTCATCCGTGGGA